>NW_024543086.1:24317500-25517500 GCF_018167655.1 Microtus oregoni | reverse complement strand
ATTACAACTGACATTTGCTTTGATGTAAACTTTCCATCTCATTTTACATTGTCAAGAATCATTCCATGCTCTTGTTCTGTTGACTCCGCACTTCTCTGTTCAGCTCCACGGCGTTCCTGCAACTGCAACACGTGTCATTAGCATGCCTTTTACGGTAGAGCTATCCTGCTACTATGACAGAGTGAGAATGTTCCAGTCTCATTACGCTACTTGCCCCCACTGTCTGCTCTGCTATTGTTTTCATAAATGTTATTTCTATCTGGATGGTTACCCACAATGAATTATAATTGTGCTTCCTCAGTTACTAGACATTTTAAAACAAAAAATAGACTAAGCTGTGTATTAAAAATAGAAGTATAAACATAAATATATATCTGCACATATATATCTGCTAAACAGATTTATTTGAGGGGCTCATGAATACACACAAATTAGCCTCCATCTGGTTTGGATTTCCCTTCAGCCTTTATCAACACTTTCAGCATATATCTGCTGGAGCCAATATTTATTAGCTTTTATCGCTTTAAAATATTCTTAATTTGCCTTCATTTGTTCTAACATTTTAGTGTGAAACACTCAAGATTGGCACATGTGCTAATTAATTATTCAAATGTCACAGTTTCGAAGGTAGTGTCCCCATGCCTTTTGGCTTTCTTGTTTCTGATTAGTGTCTGTCACTTCTGGTTACTGTTGGTGACTGCCAAGAATATTGTTTTCCACACACTTGTGGGTCTTTCACCAGGTAGGTTAGTTTGCTCACTTGCTGGCTTTTGAAGCCGGTTCGTGGTGTGTCTGCAGGTGATTTTCTTCTGAGTTGTCTCCCTATTTTGTTAAGTTTCCCATTTCTGTGAATTCATGCCTGATTTTAAGGCGCACAGCCCTCATTATCTCTTCCAGCATCCCTCCATGCTGTTTTTCTTTCATTTCATACAGGGACTGTGACTGCATACATATTATACTGTTTGACTTCGTCCTAAGGTTTCCTATGCTTCTGTAAAAATACTGATGAATTCATATGGATAATTTTATTTATTTAAAAAGAGTCAGTGACTTTTGAGGTGAAGTCCCTGTATGTTGCCCAGGTTGGCCTCAAATTTGAAATCCTCCTGCCTCAGCTTCCTGGGTCCTGGATTTATGGCTGTATTCCCATTGTGGCAGACTTTTTGATATTTTTCATTGAAGTCAACCTACAATTATGCTCATTTGATCCACTCTTCCTTAACGTGTGACACTCTCCATTCCTGTGTTTTCTCTTCACAGTGACTGAGAAATTCCTCTTCCTTTCTGTGTATATCACTCCCCTTTCCTACCAGACACCTGAACATACTGATAGTGATTGTTTTAAAGGGGTTTTCTACTAATTCCTATATTTCTTATCTGTGGGTTCATTGATCAGTGTTTTTCTCTAACTCATGAGTCACATTGTCCTTTTTACAAGAATACCTAATGAATCTGCATATGAGAGAATAGAGTCCGAATTCTTGTATCCATGCAGAAGGGGGCTGTGTGTCTCATCCTTCGAATCACTGGGGTTAGAGAGCCCTGCCTCTAATCTCATCCTAATTTCCCTGGGGTTGGTTTGGCAGCAGCTGTTGTTTGCTGCTGTTCATCACTGGCTTTCAATGTTTTGAAGGTTTTGAAGGTGAGATCAAGACGGTCCCTTCTGCAGGGCTGGAGATCTGAGTCCCAGCAAGACTTCTTGAATCCCTCTCGACTTGCCTATCATATCCCCAGCACTCTGACCCTTGGACAGCTCTGTCTGCTGTCTAAACACCTGGATATTTTCAAGCTTTTGAAGATGTTTCTTAGTCCTTCTGCCCCCTAACCATCTGCAAGCCGCCTTCTATACTCATGGAAGCTCAGGTAAGAAAAATAAGCAGGAGTTTGTGTCTCTGGGGTCTCTGTCTGCCCTCCTTTTCTGCCCCAACCTCCAATGCTGCTGTGTGGCTCACAAATCAATGGAAGAGATGGAGAGTAGAGGGTCCAAGTAAATCATCGAGAATTTGCTCACAAAGGAGGAAAAGATGCTGAAAAGTCCTTTCCTCTGTTTGCTCTCCATCCTCACAGTACGCCACACACGAGAGCAGAGTCCCCTACAGTACTTCGTGTGTGTGAATGGGGAGACTCGTGGTTCTCTAGCCTAGGTATAACCTTTCAGCATCTTCTTTTGTGCGGTCCTCAGTTTCCATACCACACTTGAATTGTTTCTCATCACTTCCAATCCCTTCCACTTTTTGCTTTGATGCTCTACAGAAAGTTTCTTTACTCTCTCTCTCATCATTTCATCCAAAATGCTTCACCTTTCGTGCACCATCTCAAATTCTCCTCCTCGGGAAAACATTCTCTGGGTTGGACACATGGGAAAATCCCATATGCTTACCTTTCTTCTACACCTTGTCACACTGTAATTTGATTTTAGCTTCTTAACAGGTGAAGCTGTATCCAGCACATGTCTATTTCTCCCACTTATTATAAGATCATTCATTGACTGTAGATGGAAGTTTCTGTCCTGTCGGTTTCACAGCTGTTCAGTCTCAAAGAAACACACAGAGACTCGTACTGATTATAAACAGTTTGACCTATTAGCTCAGGCTTATTATTAACTATCACTTACACCTTACATTAACCCATAATTTTTATCTGTTGTAGTCAGAGACTGCTCTTTTGTTTCCCAGCCACATAGACCTGAATAATCAAATAGAAACTATATTAATTGTGACACTGTTTGGCCTATTAGCTCAGGCTTTTTATTAACTAACTCTTGCATCTGAAATTGACCCATTTCTATTAATCTGTGCATTTCCACGAGACTGTGGCCTACAGGGGTAAGGTTCTTGTGGTGGTGTCTTTCTTTGATGGCAGCTTCATGGCGTTTCCCTGACTCTGCCTCTCTCTCTCTCTCTCTCTCTCTCTCTCTCCCTCTCTCTCTCTCTCTCTCTCCCTCTCTCTCTCTCTCTTTCTCTCTTTCTCTCTCTCTCTCTCTGTCCAGATTTCCAGTCTGGCTTTGCTCTGCTAAGCCATTGACTGAAATAGCTTTATTTATTAACCAGTAAAAAGCCACACATATACAGAAGGACATCCCATATCAATCTGTGGATAGTCCATGGTTTGGTACCTTTTCTCAGTGAGGCATTCTCATCTTGCTTCCTCTGTGTCCAGTTGGTAACTGCATCTCTGCCTTTCCTCTTCCCAGAATTCTCCTAGTCTGTTTGCCCCACCTTTACTTTGTGCCTGGCTAGTCAATAAGGATTTTATTAAACCAACACGAGTGACAAATCTTTAAAGTATACAAGAGCAGTATCCCACAGCAATTGAGTACTTTCTACTTTTGAGAGCTTCCCAGTCCTTATTGTTTGCAATTTCTCAGAAAGCTATGATCTCAACACTATTATACAACTCTTCCTTTACCGGGAAGAGACTGAGGTAATAGGATGTGTTATAGCAGAAATGTTAACTGTCCCCTAAAGGCTCGTGTGTCAGTTTCTTTATTCCTAGCTGATGGTGCTGATGTTTTAAAGACTTATTTTCATTAAATTTAATTATGTACGTGTGAAGGTAGGGTATATGCACATGTGCTCAGGTGCCTATGGAAGCCACAGGCATACAACTCCCTGGAGCTGGAGTTACACAGTTGTGAGTTATCTGACATGGGTGTTGGTAGCAAAACCTGGGTCCTCTGCAGAGTACTATGGACTCTTAACAACTGAGCCATCTCTCCTGACCTGAGGGTGCTGTTTTGAGAGGTTGTGGAACCCTTAGGAAGTGTGGCCTAGGTAGAGGAAGTGAGTCACTATGGGGCAGATCTTAAGTTTCATAGCAGACCCCACTTCCTGTCTTTTCTCTGCTTCCTGGTGCAATGGGGTATGGGCAAACAGTTTCATTTCCGGTGTCTGCCTCCAAGCCTCTTCTCCATGCTCTTTTCTTCCCTGCCATGGTAGACCAGCCCCTCAAACCATGAATGAAAACCTCCTCCCAGACCATCCATGCTTCACGTTGCTTCTTATCGGGTATTTAGATGTTTCAATGACTTCAGATGTACTAGAATCACACCCCAACAGAGAGCCTGAGTTCATATGAAGGCATTGGAGCCTTTTGTGTATTCTCCCTCCTCCCACCTTCAAGTCTCTCTTTTTCCCTTTTGCACGTGACATAAGCTTCAATGATCAGCTGATCACAGAGCCCATCCATCTGGCAGTTGACACACAAGCCCCAGAGCTCTGTTTTTTTCCCCTATTCAGAGTTGGTATCATTCACCAACTTTTGTTTTCCTCTGAGGTCACCCTTAAAGGTTTACGTGTCATGTTTCTCGTTTTTTGCCTTGTCTCACAGATCCTGCCAGTACATCTATCAAAGTAATCATCATGGGCCTGATGGAGGAGTATGGCTCCCCTCACATTTTTCATTACTAGATAATTTATTAATATCCTTCCCAGGCAGCACTAGATTTATCTTGATAAAACTTCTATCAGCGGTGACACCAGAGATGCCATGGGGACACCCCGGAAGGGCCTCTTGCTCACCTCTTTCACCCTTAATACCTCTGGAAGCCCAGCCTGCAGTCAGCCCAGGGGGCTGCTAAGACCCAAAACATTTTATCATTTTGATAAAGCCGACCTGGAGCAGTCTCAACGGGATTACTACCTATCTTGCCTTTCTTCTCAGCTTGTGGCAAGCACAGGCTCAGGTACAGATCCAGAAAGGCAAGTAGCAAGGGATGGATGCATTACCTTCAAAGAGTTCACCATTTATCTTGCTTTCCTATGAGTGTCTGCAGGGAGTGGCTTCCTCTCTCAGCTCAAACAGGCTTTCTGTGCGGCCTTGTGCTTGTGATGGGTGGCAGACCTTTGTGTTATTTCTTCAGGGCCAAGGCTCTTTGCTGAAGGGGTCTCTGTGGTACCCACCTTTTGACCCCCTCATTCCCTGCCCTCTCTAGGAAGAGAGCTGAGAACAGAGCCAGTCACCCCTCCCTGCTCTGATTATTTGCAAAAATGAACATTCCGAAGCCCCCCTGTAAGAGGCAGCTGCTACTCAGGCTTCCGGCAGACATTGAGGCAGGTGCACTGGGAAAGGAGCCATTCCTGAAGCTCTCCATTTGCCATAGTTCGGAGTAGCTACTTCATAAATTTCTTCATTTCTTTAACATCAGCCTCCTGTCACTGCCCCCCCAGAAAAAAAAAACAAATAAAAACTAAAATATAAGTAAGATAGAATCTGTATTTGTGTTGTGGGCTAAGGTTATGCAAGGCAGACAGATAGACCGACAGACGTGTGTACTGTGCACATTGCTGTTTGAGAGGCTGATTCTTTAGCAAGTTGAAAATGGATCTACCTCGTGACTTAGTACGGTAATGGTTAGCTGTGCACAGCTGCAACGGAAGCAAAACCCCTGGGGGCCACCTCCTGTATTAATAACCTTTCAAAGAATCCTTGATTCAGTGGGCAAGGCTTTTGTTCTACAAGCATGAGTATACACATTTGGGTTCTAACACCCATGTGAAAAGCTAGTGATGGCCGCACATGCACCTGTCACCCAGTGCTGTGGAGGGTTAGAACAGGAGGATCACTGGCTGCCAGCGGAAATACGACAGAGAGGATAAAGCACGTCTGCTTCTGGTCTCCAGGAGCATAAGCATACACACACACACGCACGCATACACACACCCATACACACTAAAACAAAATGGTTTCTCCTTTAATTTCTTTTCAGTCTAAACAATGCAAGCTGCCCATGTCTGGAGCTGTTGGTATCTGTTGTCTTTATGACTCAGGCTGAGCATGCGCAGAGGTATTTCCATTGCCCTCTTTATGAACTTGACTGAGTCTGTGCAGAGATGTTCCTATCTACCATCTCTGTGTTACAAGCTGAACACCAAACAAGGAACCCCTGTAACCTTTGAACTTTTGAAGACTATCTCCGTGGGTTTTAGCTATGCACACCCCAGATTTGTGTACCAGTTTTCTTTCTTAAACCTAAAATTGAGCATGCTCATGAGTGCGCCTTCCCCCAAAGTACTTTCTCCGTGACTGCATAGAATCCCTGAACAAAAATCCCCATGTTTTATTTGTTCTAGGAGGACATTGCTTTGGAAATTATCTCTGATGCAGGTAATAAATCTTTCTCCACTCTTTTCTTTTTTGGCAGAGCTTGTTTTGGCTTTGTGCGGACCGATTCAATTTGGTTACAGTAAGATGAATGGTGCGGCATCCATGCGGTGGAGGGCTGCCTAACTGGACAGAGGCAGGCACAGGTGCGTGCATTAGGGTACGGAGCAGGAGTCGGAAAGTGACAGCAAGAAAAATAGAAATTGCTTCAGCAGAGAACTCCTCTTGACCTTACATGGATGGTGTCCTGATGGGCACCAGCCGTGGAGCTTTCCAGAGACATGGATGCAGAGTGATGGTGGGTATGAGTTAATCTGTGCTTTTTATCCTGTTTAAGTTTTCCGTGATTATGGGCAACGTTTTTGATGAAAGGTTGAAATTGATGGTTCTTTTTTCCATTCTCCATCAGCATCCCTGAGGCTTGTCCTCCCTTCATCCCTTCCTTCCTTCCTTCCTTCCTTCCTTCCTTCTTACCATCCCTCAATACCTCCTTTTCTTCTCCCATTCCTGCCTTTCATGGCCTCCATTCTTCTCCCCCTTTGTCCTGCTCCCTCCCTTCCTTCTTCTCCCCACGCATGAGCTTAATCCACACCATCTGGTTCTGCCCTCTCAGTCGCAGCCATACATAATAAAAATCAATGCGGTGCAGGTGGGCTGTAGCTGAGCACACTAGGAGAAACTTTCCTAAATGCAGTGCGTTGCTATCGTGGTTCTTGTGGTTCTTGTGGTAGGTAATGAGGAAAGAATAATCTTGCTATTTTCCCAGATGAAGAAAGCAATTCTTAAAGAAAAGTGACTTCCTGAAGGTCACTCATCATACAGGGAAGAAGCAACTATTCCACCCCCAGTCTGGCTGATTCATTGCTTTTGTCCCAACTCACACTCAAGCAAGTCCTTACTCTTGGCCCCGTCTTAGAAGGTGGCCTTAAGCCTCCATCTGTCTGCATGCCCCTTCCTCTACCTGCTACAGACTTGGAGCCTTCGCTGCTTGTTGCATTGCAACCAAGGCTGTGACTGTGAGCTGTGGCTCCAGGTGTGTGCTCAAGAAGAGCTGGGTTTCTGAATTTTATCTCAGTGCTGAGGTGGCTCCAGCCTCCTGGACAGATGGCCAATTGCACTCAAACTCTCAGAGTGCACATACGTCAATAGGGACAGAGAGGTTCAGCTGTGACCAGAGCTGGGACAGCCTTCCAAATGCAGGGCCATTTGTCACTGTGGTTGATTCCATAAAGTCAGAGCTGAGGGGTTGAATGGGGATGCAGTTTCAGCTCCCTGAAGTTTGGCAATACTGGAGTTCTAATATACACCTGGCTTAACGAGCACAAAGGCCATCGCTCTTGTAGAGACTCAGAATCTGCGGGGCTTTAGGTTCCTTGACAGTCACACCTAATGATTGCTTTAACAAATATGCTACAGCTGCTAAGTACATACACAGAAATATTCCACACACACACACACACACACACACACACACACAGAGAGAGAGAGAGAGAGAGAGACAGAGACAGAGACAGAGACAGACAGAGACAGAGACAGAGAGGAGGAGTGAAGGTTAAGGAGGCATGGCACCTCAATAGTGGTAATCTCATCTCTCTCTTTGACTCACAGATTCCAGCATTCTCCCTGGGTAGTTGAACACATCATTTTTTTCTTACTATTACTGATAGTATAACCCAAATCCCAACAAAGTCTTTAAATCTACACTTTATCAATTCATTTTAAGGCATACTGCTCTTACACCACGGAGATTCAGAGGACAATTGAGAAAAGTTTAGTAGATGAGTGAGATTTAGAAGATAGGGCTTACAATCATACTACAAATGCATTTGTTCAACTATGTTCATAGCAGCACTATTTGTAATAGCCAGAACCTGGAAACAACCTAGGTGCCCCTCAATAGAAGAATGGATAAAGAAGGTGTGGAACTCAAATTTTGATTCTCAAAGGGCAAGCATCCTTTCCTGAAAAATATGTTTAGTAATAAACTTTTTTTACAAGGTCATGTGGCAACCCAGAAACCAATGAGCTGGGCCTGGTGACGCACAGCTAAGCTGAGGCAAATGTATCACAAGTTCAAAGCCTGTTTGGGCATAGAATGAGTTTAAAGTTAGCAAGGGGGGCTGGAGAGATGGCTCAGAGTTTAGGAGCATTGGTTGCTCTTCCTGAGGTCCTGAGTTCAATTCCAAGTAGCCACATGGTGGCTTGCAACCATCTCTAATGAGATCTGGTGCCCTCTTCTGGTGTGTAGGTATACATGAAGGCAAAACACTGTATACATAATGAATGCATCTTTTTTGTTGTTGTTGTTTAAAAAAGTCAGCAAGGGTAAGTTGCTGAGGCCCATTCTCAAAATTAAAAAGTAAAAAAGAAGGTTTGGGATGTAGCTCAGTGTTTGCATATGTGAAGTCCTGGCTTCATATCTTCATATCTCAATGCGTTCTCACAAATACACACCACACAGACACACACACACAGACACACACACACACACACACACACACACACACGGCGAGAGAGAGAGAGAGAGAGAGAGAGAGAGAGAGAGAGAGAGAGAAGAGAGAGAGAAAGAGGGAATTTTTTTCTGGACATTTTTAAGCGTGCCAATTATGAGCCATCACTGCAGGACAAATTTCAATATATTAATTTATCTTTTTGGAGGCACAGTCTCTCTATAATGTGAGCAGGCAGAGAACTCATTGTGTAGACAAGGCTACATTCAAGTTCATGGGAATTTTTCTTGCTTCTGCCTCCAAAGTGTTGGGATAGCAAACAGACACAATCACACAAGGTTTCATATTTAGGTTTTGATTGTCATTTTGTAACCTCCATATAGAGACCTAGGCTGCCCACATCTCTTGTCTTTAATTCAGGAGCCTTTCTTTCCTTCTGCTTTCCTGCCTCTTCTGTTGCAACTGGAAGTGTGTCTGTCTCCTGACATGGGTTTTCTTCCCAATGCAGCTTTGCTTCAATGGAAGCACACACTTGTGAAATCCTGTGATTAGAAACTTTATTCCAGGTCTGCACTTCTTGGCACCTGTCTCTTTGGACATGTTTTAACAAGAGTCACTCTGATCAAGCAATTTAGTGTCTTGTTGTTGTCATTGTATTGATTTTGAGACAAGTTCTCATTTTGTAACTTAGACTGACTTTGAACTCATGGCCATCCTCCTACCTCAGGTTCCCAAGTGCTAGAATTGCAAGTGGGTGCCACCATGCCCACCTTTCAGTAGCTCTTGCGGTCCTGTTTTAAAACTGGCATGAGGCATATGCAATAGGTTAGGGCTTGAAAGACCATCTCCAATTTTGCTTTTCTAGTTATGTGGATTAAAGCCAGACCCTTATATGTATGAGGTAAGTACTCTTTCACTGAGCCACATCCCTTGCCACCAAAATAATCTAGGACAGTGCTTATTAATGCATAGAAATAACATCTGTCTTTCTGTCATTCTGTCCCCATCCAGATTAGCAACCAGTATTCTGAATGGAAAGACTTAAATACTGTATTGTGATAGAGAAGAATAAAAAGTGTGACCCATTTATTGGATCTTTCTAGAGCAAAGAAAATCAAGAACAAAATTCACATTTCTATAGACAATATCAAGGTAGTGATATGAGCTGAGTGGTCAGGCTTTGCTGTGAAGTGAGTCTCCTCTCTGAGTGCTGAAAGATGAGTTTGTTTGCTGCAGAAGGAGAAAGATGGATACAATATCCAGACATAGAGAGGTAGGGTCGAAAACGCTCTCCAATGGCAAACACAGGGACTATGAATAATAAAAACCCAGAGATAGATATAAGGCTTCAATCTGAAGATCAGAAAAGCAAAGCAGCCAAGCCACTAGAGAGCTCCTACCTCTATGAAATCTTCAGACTAAGAGAGAGTGAGTTCCTCTCTCATCCCACCTTATATTCCTCTCTACTGCTGAGATTAAAGGCACCGACTCCCTAGTACTGGGATTAAAGGTGTGAGCCACCACCACCTGGATCTGTTTCTGCATTGATTTTGTGTAGCTCAGTGTGGCCTTGAACCCATAGAGATCCAGCTGCCTCTGTCACCCAAATCCTGGGGTTAAAGGTGTGTGACACCACTGTCTGGCCTCTAGTGGCTTAGTTTTACCTTCTGGTCTTTAGGCAAGCTTTATTTATAAAACATAAATAAAATATCACTGTGAAAGTGAAGTAAGAAGACCAAGGAAAGAGGCCAGAAGGCCAGTGGGCAGCTGCTGTGCTGGCTTACTGTGTGAGATGTAAGATTTGGAAGACATCAAGGGCATTAGCCAAAGTATGCCCAGAGCAGAGGAGCACTCTCTCAAATGCAAATCTGTTACTGCTGGTCATGTTCTATAGAGCAGGGCTCCCCCAGTACTCCTGACTTGGGATTCGGGGGTGGGGAGACTGCTCAGAACAAGTGTTTTGCTACGGGTGAATACTCAAATTCTTTCAGTCCTATTTCAAAGGCCAAATTTGCCAAAAGTTCGAAGCATGCTCGCTTTAAAATGACAGCTCAACGCTGCATTCAGAGAGACATTTACAGGAGACTTACGAGGAACACGGTGAAGGAGTTAAAATTTGAAGGAAAAAAGGATTGGGGATTATACAGCCTTGAACTATGAAAAAGGTTGAAATGCTTTCAAGAAAGCAATAAAGACTAGTGAACCAGAAACTCCCTGCTCACTTATGATAAAATATCTAGTTAATACCAAATAAAAGATTTAAATAGACTTGTTATGGTGCCTTAGAAAGTCTCCCTAAAATAATACCCCTATCCCCCTTTTCTTGAAAGAGCAGTTTCACAAATAAAGTGTTGCCTTTAGGAAGGAAGATTGGCTATAGGGAGTGAGGAGCTTAGCTGGGCAGAAAGAGCAACACAAGGAACAGGAGTCCTGGGCTTGGAACTGGCCTTAGACTCTCTCTGCACCAGGAATCAATCCTGTCTTGTAAACAAACTGGCTTCTTATTTATATCACTATAGACAGGCCACCTTCAATATAAGAAACACATACATGCCAGCACTCCAGAGATTGAGACAGGAGGATTGCAGCAAGCTTGCGGTCAGACTTGGTGGACAGAAGAAGCCGGCTTAATGGGTGATGCGGGAAATCAAACTGATGGTTACAGCCCAGGGGTGAGTGTAAGCATAGATATGGTGTAGCCAACTGTGGGAGGGATAAAGAGGAGGGAGTGTGGTGACTAAGAAAAACAGGCAGACACCAGAAAAGAGAAGATGAGCTCCTGAGGGATAAGCAGGAGGTCTCCAGGTTTCCCAGAGAACTGTCCTGCCCACTGCAGGGCAACAGTGAAGCGGATCTTCAGTACAAAGGAACAGTCACATGATGGTCAGATGCCAGGGGTCTACAGAGTGGAGGGCAGAAGAGGTTGATTCTGCTGACAGGACAAGAGAGGTGTCTCAGGGGTGGGAGTGCTTGCTACTGAGCCTGGTGACCTGAGTCTCATCACCACCCAGGGAGAGAACTGATTCCCACAATTTCCTCTTTGGCTTCTACATGTGCGTGTGTATGTGTGTACAATTTAAACTGCTTACAAGAGATGCAGTAGTCCCCTCATTCACCCTTTCTCTTTCTGGAGTTTCAGTTAGTTTTATAGCATCAACTGTGGTCTGAAAACTTTCCTTGGAAAATTCCAGAAATAAACAGCTCACACATTTTAAAATCTGTCCTTGCCCTGAATCCCACAGTGAAATCTCAGGCTCTTTTCTCTCTGACACAAAGATGATCTTCCTTGCTTTGGACAGGGGTCAGAAGGTCAGCCGCAGCTCAAAGCTGCATTCCCTGCCTATGTCAATCACCTTATTTGGGCTCATCACCTGGGCATGTGCTCAGCTCACACTGCTGGGAAGAGGAGGGTGGCGCAATGTGATGCAGAGAGAGGGACAGGCACTCAAGGGTCTGCCAACGTTGTAGCTTGTTGGTATTAGCCTAGTTACTCCTCCTGCAGCTGTGTAGACAGGATGGTCAAAAGCATGGAGAGGAACTGGCCTGTTGGGCTTGCAGTCTGTCACGGAGGAAAGTCAAGGCCTAGAGTCAGGAACTGAAGCAGAGACCATGAGGAGAGATGCTTAAAGGCTTGCTAGTTTGTTCAGCTCTCTCTCTCCCCCTCCCATTCATTAAGAATGCTAATTTATTTATTTTTAAACTTATTTTAATTATTTTACATCCTGACCATAGCCTCCCCTTCCCCCTCCCTTCCCCTACCCTCACCTCAGTAGTTGCTCAGGAAGGGGCAGGCCTCCCTTGGGCTTCAGCTCTCCTGTATTTAGGCCTGGTAAGGCAATCCAGTCTGAGGAATAGGTTCCTAAGAGCCAGTCAAAGTACCAGAGACAGCCCCTGCTCCCATTGCTGGGAGTCCCACATATAGATCAAGCTACACAACTGTCTCATATATGCAGAGAGTCTAGATTGGTACCATGCAGGATCCTTAAATGCCAATTCAGACTCTTTGAACTTCTATGAGCCAGTCTAGTGGTTCCTGTGGGCTTCCCTGTGATGCTCTTGATTCCACTGTTTCCTACATCCCCCCCTCTCCTCGTCAGGACTCCCCAGCACAGCTCAATGTTTGGCCCCAGGTCTCTGAATCTGTCTCCAGAAGTCACTGGAAGAAGGCTCTCCGATGACAACTGGGGTAGTTGCTAATCCAGTCACAGCAGGAGGCCAGTTCAGGCTATGCATCCACCACTGCCATCAACTTGCTTTCTTATATAACACAGCGGTGTCTGGACAGGGCGGGGCACTGCCCATAGTGGGCTGGGCTCTCCCATGTTAATCAAGAAAACACCCCACAAAATTGACTACAGGCCACTGTGACGGGGTTCTTTCTTCAAATCAGGTTTCTTCTTCCTGGGTAAATGTAGTCTATGTCAAGTTGACAAATGAACCAGCACCGTGATAAGTATATTACATTATTATTAGTCATAGTTGTTAATTTCTTACTACACATAATGTATAAGCTAAACTTAATCACAGGTGTGGACCTCTAGTGTCCTCTGATGTCTCAGGCGTCCCTTGGGATTCCAGAATGGCTCCTCAGCTTCCTTTGTAGGTTATTACTGGATTTCAACTTGTGTGGGTCTGGAATCAACTCAGAGACACACCAGAAAGAGTTAAGTCACAAAAGAGAACTGTGCCCCAGAGTGGGGATCAATGCCCTGTGGCTGCCCATATAGAAAGAGGCCTGAGGGAAAAGCTGTGTTGCCTGCCTGCCTGGCTTCTGCTAGATTACAGAGTGAACCTTGAGGCAAGGATTAAGTACTTAGAGAGTGTGGAGTATGGAGAGCTTGCTTGAGAGTCACACATCCAGAACAAGGAAGGTAAGAAAAAATGAAAGAGATGCAAGGAAGCAGGAGGCAACGCTACTCACAGCTTTTAAGAACTGGCCATGTTTCCTAACAAACCATGCAGAGTCTCTACAGATGCACTCAGCAAGTGCAGTTGCTCTGCAGGAGGTGTTTTCTCAGAAAGTGTTGGAAAGAAAACAATGACAACAACGGAGCTACAGACAGCAAGGAAGTGTCCACACAGGAGAAAGAGAATAAACTTTCGCAGTTCCTCTTGACATCTGCTTCTTTTGGTCCAGTCTCATGCCTTGTGGAGTTGATCATCTACATTTCAAGGTTATGCCAAATGCTTTTGGGTGTCCCCCAAGGAGGAAGGTGACATATCCTATGATATATTGTTCTGCTAAGGATGGA
Organism: Microtus oregoni; assembly: GCF_018167655.1. NCBI lineage: Eukaryota > Metazoa > Chordata > Mammalia > Rodentia > Cricetidae > Microtus > Microtus oregoni. The sequence continues at coordinate 25,503,696 of NW_024543086.1, read as the reverse complement.
AGTGAAGGGATGACTGGATAGAACTCAGCATATCAGGAACGAGGCTCAGGCAGGCACAGGACTTAAACCCTAGCAACCCACAGATGTTGAAACACACCAAGAAAGATGACAGCCAAGTGGTAGATGGCTGTACTTTTCAAAATAAAGGGACCTTGCAGGGAAATCCAAAGTTAATATTTTGTGCCTTACACTAATCTAAAGGTACAGAGTTGATGGATATGAATGTCTGTGTGTGCGTATGTACAGTACACACACAACACACACACATGGATATGAGTGACTATGAAGGTTGGAGGTTAACCTTAGCTGTCATCCCTCAGAAGCTATCCACCTTGTTCTATGCAGACAGTGTCTCTCTCTCTCACTAGCCTGGAACTTGTCAGTTTAGCTATCCCGTCAAACCCGTCTATCTATTCTAGCCTGTTGTTACAAGGGTGTGCCTGGCACTTTTACCTTGGGATTTGGTATTGAACTCAGGTCCTAAGGCTTGCAAGGCAAGCACCTTAGCAGCTGTGCCATTTTGCCAGCCTGATACAGACATTGATATAGATACTCAATCAAGTTTGCTGCAGTGAGGATTCTGACTTTTCCAAGTTGTGTGGGAAAAAAGGAGATTAGACTCCAGGAATGATCACTTTTCTTCCACTGATGCTAATATGAAAACACATGCATGCTCTTGACTATGTAGCGTAGGGGAGTTTGTAATAATTTATTGGTAAAACAAAAGGCAAGCAATGAGTAGATATGCTTATCTTTCACCTGAATTATTTACTCATTTTACTTAACAAGCAGAGGGAAAAAAGAGGGAAATTGTAACTACCCATTCTAAGCTTTTTTTTCTTTATTATTTTTTAATGGGGAATCTTGCTAGCTTCGAAATGAAGCTCTGGAAGAAATAAAAACTTATGATCAGAACACACATTATAGACATTTATGTAAAACTGTAAGTGAATAGTATTCTCCCATCTGTTACTAATTCATGATGGGATTCTCTTCGGTATTGTGACTGAAGTACGTTTGCACCATTCATTTCTTGGCTTCAACTGTTGGGGAGTTTTCATCTTTGTTAATTTCATAACATCAGATGTTCGTGAGGAAGTAACCATTATGATTCAGAACCAACACGTTATCAATTCCAAGAGGGGAAGTTGTAGCCAGATAAAGCGGCAAATCTGAGGCATTAAAATAGAGCCGTATTTCTAAACCCTCTCTGCTCCAGGAAACCATTGGAGGAGATAGGAAGTGGTTCTGGGACTGGATTGGGATCCCATGAGCACAGTCACAGCACACGCCGCCATGCTCTGGTCCAACAGTCTTCTCTATGCTTGTGCCTCTCTCTGATGATGCCAAAAGCCATTAACTACACATTAGAACAGGAGAGAGAGAGAGAGAGAGAGAGAGAGAGAGAGAGAGAGAGAGCGCACTATTGACAGGAATGAATGGTCCTGCTAAGAAGCAGAGAGGGGGCAGAGAGAGAGAGGGAGAGGGAGAAGGAGAGGGAGAGGAAGGAGAAAGGGAGGAAGAGATAGTGAAAATGTTGTTAGTTCTAAACTAATCCCACAGTTTCATAGTTTAGCTTAGAATAACTTTATGAATAAGAGGAAAGGGAATTTACTGCTTCTAACAACAAGCACAAACATTTCTCATCAGCTGAAAAGCTGAAAGACAGAGTATCATCTTAAGCAATCATCTGCTTGGCTGACATTTATTTGTGAGACATATAAAAGAAGACAGAAATAAGGTTCAACCTGAGCGAGATGAGTATATGCTAGTCCAGTCCCGGGCTTTATAAGAAAATCCATTTCCTTTTCATCTTTTCCCATGATAATGGCATATACCAGGAGAAATAGTTACCGTACTATTGGGGCTGGCTTACAGTTTCAGAGGTTTAGTCCTTTACTTAAACATCATGGTGACCACATGGCAGTAGAGAAGCAGTTGAGAGCTACAGCCTCATCTTCAAGCAGAGAGAGCGTGCAGGAGAGAGACTGGACCTGGCAGGAATCTGTGAAACCTCAAAACCCACCTTCAGTGACCTACTTTCTTCAACAAGGCCACAAGTCGTAATCTTACTCAAATAGTGCTACTCCCTGAGGAATAAGCATTCAAATGTATAAGGCTATGGGGCCATTCTTATGCAAACCACCACCACAAGCCTAATTACTAAACTTTGTTCTATGTTGTAAGGTGCAAATTACAATGTTTTTACCTTGAAAGTATTAACTATTTGGTTGTTAGAGGCATGATCTGAATAGACAAACTATAAAAAGACATGTTTGCAAGAACAGGAATCTTGATTTATTGGAGCAGATGTGTTTGTTAGTAATCAATTAATTCCTTAATTTTAATTTTCTTTTGTCTTTCCTGTATATCATATTACTGACAATGTTTGGTGGCTATACAAGATTGATAAGATTGATAATAACACACTAAGTCCAATTAGTGATTCCCATATGTGCATGAATGTGGGGACAATCACTGGAGCCTGTGAAACTTACCAGTGGCCACACCCCAAAACAATAATACACCCTCCCAAAGCAGCAGTCAACTTCCAATAGCTCCTCAGAGTAGGTCCTTTCCCATCCTTGCTAGAATTTCAGATGGTTTGATAAAAAAGGAGGAGATAGTGGAAGAGGAAGAAGAGGAAGAACAGGAAATAAAGTGAGAGCAGGCCATGAGCCATGTCAGGGAATATCTGGGGAGAGCTGGGGGTGGGTGGGAAATGGGAGGTAAAAATTACCCTATGTCATTGTATAATGTATGAAATTCTCCAAGAATACATTTGAAAACAAATCACTGGTAAATCTTTTCAGTGAAAAGCATAACTTAAAATAACTTTAAAAAGTCAGGCTAAAACAAACTGAAGTTGTCTGATAGAGTTATTCCAAATTCAAGCTTTTGCCCTAAGAAAACCATTCTCATTTGAAGAACATGCTCTCCAAGTGAGTCTCTCAGAGTGACTGGTCACAGCATTAGTTATGATAGGGAAAACTTCAAAACCATCCCAACAAATCCCAACACTAATGGAAGCTGGAATACCCATGCATTTACACATTTAATGTAACAGCCTAGAAGGAAGGGTGTGAGAAAGAATATTATGGGTTGTTAGGTGTGGGCTTCCAAATTGGGCTATTGCCAACATGGTACTCTACGGTTGTTTCAAAAGGAAAATGAGAAGAAAGCACGAAGACCCATTATACCAAAAAGAGCTCCTCATTGCATTTTACAGACCCATCTCTACGCTCTGTGCACCAAACTTCTAAAATCACTCAAACAAAATGAGAATTAAAGTATGAGAAGCATCAGAAAAAGTTTCCTTAAAGTTTTATATTTTATAAAACTATGATACAGGTGTATCATAGTACCTGATCTTGTACCTGTGTGAGAAGTCTGGCTGTCAATCATTATTCTGAGTTTGCACAGCTGTTACTGTTAGATGGTTAGATGGAGTGGGTTTATTTCAGTTGGTTTATATCGTGTCTAGTTATTGTGGAAACAGTGTGTGTATAAGGGCTGAAGGTAGAGAGGAAAATATTACAATATAGTCACAGACATGAACAATGAGCCCAAAAACATAAAAAGAAAACAAAAAGAGAATTTAAAAGGAACAAATTTTGAGGTAATCGAGTAATCTTTGGAGAAAGGAAAATGGATGAAAAAGTTTAATCAGACTTTCTATATTCAACATTTTTATTAGCCTTCACAGTATTATCTTCAAGGGTAGCAAAACATAGAAATAATGAAAATTTCCATCCATAGGGGAATGAGGAGTTAAATGATGCTACATGAAGATGATAGGATATTATACAGATATTAAAGTTATAATCATAAAAATTTGTAGAAATGCTTTTGAGCAACTATAAAATAAAAAACACACAAAGTGACCTGTGTGACTTTAATGACATTCTTTATAAGAATGGCTTTATACTCAGAGTCTGGGATAGGATATATATCCAAGTGGAAATAATTGTGTTGTGATGATTTTTGTTTGAAATAAGTGGGCTATTACATCTTCTTTAGACATAAACACAAACATATGTACTTTGGATCTCATTAGTTTCTCATCATTACTTATTTTAATATAGAAAGCTCAATCAGCTGAAAGAATACATTCCATGTAGCCATGTAAGCAGAATCAAATAATGAGCCCATTGCATTCATTATAAAGCTTCAAAAATTAACTTTCTCATAATGCATTTTATTATTACAAAATGAATGTGAAATTTAGGTAAATGAATCCCAGAAATGATCACCAAATATGAGGAAAATCTTGTGTTAGATCTATCTGCTGATTTCACATAGAATATATCACTCCCACTGGGTTTATATGTGAGCAAAGAACTGAAGTCATTCAAGATTAAGAAGCAAGAATTAAGGGCTGCCTGCAAAGAAGATACAAGGGTAGGAACAGAAAAAATTATAGCAACCCCATGCTTTGTAGTCAGAGGGAGAGAAATAAGAATAAAAAGAGTCAAGAATAGTACACGAGGACCTCAGTGACCTCCAAGGTTGAACCAAGCATCACTAATAGAGTCATACTTCTCCAAAGGGCGTTGCCACCTTAGTACCTAGTGAGTGACTATGAGTAACTATGACTGAGTCTCAGTGACAAGCCAGAAATGTAGATGGAGATGGTTTAGTCCAAAGGAAGATATTCTGACAATAATAAATAACTATTTCCAGGAAAGAGAAGTTCATTCATCAATTGGTATATCCATCCAACCACCAGTCCATCCATCCATCCATCCATCCATCCATCCATCCATCCATCCATCCTCTTCTCCACCCAGAAGGATAGACAGTAAGTCTGTCTTCTGGGCATCAGAAGCCTTCAAAAGATTTGTAACAAAGATGTAATATTTTTAGTAAGAATATGCTCAAGAGAGGATGTGCTAAGAAGAGGTTTTACCTGAAACTTCAGACTATACTGAACGCAGTGGGAAGCCACAGGCAAGTTTTGAGCAGCTAAGTGACAAGAGAAGATTTGTATTTTAGAAGCAGATGACCAATGATTAGCATATGGTCATGGAAGCGTTGAAGACTTTGATTTTCTGGAGAGACAAACAGAAAGGGGGAGTGTCTGAGTTGTCTGACCAACTCTGGAAATAGACATTCTAGTAGGTTTTCTGACACCAGGGCTTCAGAGCTTCCAATTATTCTAGGAAGCCACACCTTTCTTCTCTAATCATAAGTAATTACTGTCTATCAGTCAGGCATTTAATCTAGTAGGCTCTGCTGAAACAAGACTCCATTTCCATAGTTAATATTAGCTATCGTTTTTAAACTCACATCAAACTTGCCAGTAGAGACCAAATATGACAACAGAGGAAAACTGGGGGAAATACTAAAAAGTTAACAAAGCCCAAACTTTATTTGTTATGAAGACACCTTTGCTTTTCTCCAGTGTTTATCTAATTAAGATATAACTAAAGGCTACTTGAGCAAGTCCCAAGGGGAACCCAAGCCATCCAATCTCAACTCTGCATACTTCTTGATGATTGTAGAAAAAAGCACAAGAGATTTACCATAGGGTCTTTCTTCTCATGACAGCCAGATATCATCTATGTTAAACTACTTTTTCAATAGTAGATGATTTATAGTTGATTAGGTAATTAAATCAAATACAAGTGGCTGAAAGTAAGTCTATTTTTATCATCCCTGTAAATTAAAAGTTCCGCATCATAAAAAATCATGACCATCTTGAAAATGACTCGTCAAGTGCCTTTTAGAGGCAAGTAAGATTTATTGTCAATTAACGTATTGAACTGAATAGTCAGCATAACCCTGTGCTCAAGACTTTGAAAATCACTGGCTTCCATTTCAGAGACGCCCCCTACCATGGCAACGAAATGTGTCTTGCTCTTTCCATATTGAACAATTCCATAGGTTGAGTTTATGTCTTACTATAACAACACTTTATTTTATGATCATCTCCAATCCTGTGTAATGAATACAAATACATTCCTTTTTATTTCCATCATGAGTTTATCAATTTTCATTGATTTGCCTATAATGAATACAGTCGGAAAAAAAGAAAGCCAGACAGATCATATCCATTAAAATGTCTTTAACTTCAAAAGTTTGTCCGTGACATTGTTTAATTAAAAAAGAAAAAGAAAGTCTCAGGGAAACTAATTAAAAAAAAGACATTACTTTTCAGACTTGCTTCTAAACAAGTCAATAATTATTATATGCAGCAACTCAGGGGCTCTTGCTCTTGTAGAAATGTTGTGTTTGTATCCAATTCACTTAAAAAAAAATAAAATGGTTGATTCTCACCAGACAGAGTACACATGGGTATGCCTATGTTAGCTGGCTATAATGGTCTACATTTTTCTTAGTTAATAATGGTCAACCTCAACTGTAAAGATGAGCTTCATTCACAAATTCAATTTATAAAGCTAACTGTGTTAGCCAGACCACATGCGTAACGTCTGAGAGCCAAATCTCTGTCCACTTATGGCACTCACTACGACAACACTGATTTCCTTTCCTAGCGGCTTGTGCAAATCGTCATCCTTCTTTGTGTGGTTCTTCAAAGAACATCTCTGTTCTAGGTACCCAGGACTGGGATCTCAGCAAAGTGAGTGCCTTTCTAGTTTCAAGGCTTGTACCTGGCAGCCTGGGAACTGAACTGAACTTTTTTTTTAAACTGATTTTTATCGTGCTCTACATTTTTCTCTGCTCCCCCTCCTGCCTCTCTCCTCCCCCCTTCACCCCTCCTCCAAGGTCCCCATGCTCCCAATTTACTCAGGAGATCTTGTCTTTTTCTACTTTATACTTCCCATGTAGATTAGATCTATGTAAGTCTCTCTTAGTGTCCTCATTGTTGTCTAAGTTCTCTGGGATTGTGGTTTGTAGGCTGGTTTTGTTTGCTTTATGTTTAAAAACCACCTATGAGTGAGTACATGTGGTAATTGTCTTTCTGTCTCTGGGTTACCTCACTCAAAATAATGTTTTCTAGCTCCATCCATTTTCTTGTGAAATTCAAGATGTCATTATTTTTTTCTGCTGTGTAGTACTCCATTGTGTAAATGTACCACATTGTTCTTATCCATTCTTTGGTCAAGGGACATTTAGGTTGTTTCCAGGTTCTGGCTATGACAAACAATGCTGCTATGAACATAGTTGAACATGTGTCCTTGTGGCACAATTGAGCATCCTTTGGATATATACCTCAAAGTGGTATTGCTGGGTCTTGAGGAAGATTGTTTCCTAATTTTCTGAGAAATCGCCACACTGACATCCAAAGGGTCTGTACCAGCTTGCATTCCCACCAGCAATGCAGAAGTCTGAACTTAACTCTTGTTTCTCCATGGGTAGCAAAGAATGTGTTTTTTAAAAATAAAATGAGTATTGCCATTTTCTGAGGATGAGGACTTGAAGTGAAGACTGTGCAAACTCTCCATCAATTTTCTTTCTTATTTCTTCTTTCTAAAGATTTCTTTTCAATTATTTGTACTGTGTATGTCTGTATATGTGTAGGTGTCTGTGGAGGCCAGAAAAGGGTGCTGCATCTCCTGGTATTGGCATTATATGAGGTTATATGTAAGATCCCTAGTGTAGGTGCTGGTACCTGACCTTGGACCTCTGTGAGAGCAGCCAGTGCTCTCAATCACTGAGCCATTCCTGCTGTTCCTTCTTTTCTACTTTCTTTGCAGGTTTACAAATTAGAGTTATACAAAAATATATTTAGAACAACCCACATCAGGACCAAGGGCCTTACAGATGTGCTTGCAGTCAAAACTTGTTGACCTAAGTCCATTATAACCCAAATTTAAATGCACTGTGTTCAGTGGCATCTCATAGCTGCGTGTGTCGTATCTTTTGGGACTTAGCATGTGTTTCTCCATGTAGGTGGTATCATTTGGCATAATATTTTTCCAACACTGTCACATGAAGGAGACAAGGTTGTGAAATAACAAAATATTCCACATTTCTCTCTTGTTCTCTTCTTGTTTAATGTTTATGGGACTAGATGCTGATTGCTTTTAAGTAGCAGCTTGATGTAACTTAGACTCATCTGGGAAGAGAGACTTAATGAGAAATTATCTAGGTCAGGTTGGCCTGTGGGTGTGAATGTGGGGATCATCTTGATTGTTAATTGATGTGGATTAGGAAGACCAAGCCCACTGTGGGTGGCAATAATCCCTAGGTGAGGAGTCCTAAGAAGTATACAAAGGGAGAAAGGTAACTGAGAACAAGCAAGTAAGGGGCCATGCTTTTGTTTTCACTCGGCTTTGCCTTGTCTTTCTAGGAGTAACCGACTGTAGCCTGGAATTATAAGCCAAATAAATCTTTTCTTTCCTACTCTGTTTTTGTTAGGGTATTTTATGACAGTATTCTACCACACCACTGGCAGGCAGGGGTGGGAAATGACTCAGTGGTTCAGAGCACTTGATATTTTACAGAGGGCCTGAGCTTGTTTCAGGCAGCCATATTGGGCAGTTCATAATGACCAGTTACTCTAAGTTCTATGTTCTTTTCTGGCTTTCATGGGCGCTTACACATGTGTGGCAGACATACAATACAAAACACACATACATACATGCACATATTTTTAAAACCCTAAGAAACAAACAAAAAGAAATGAAAATACAGTGTCTTGGTGAGGTTATACCAAGTCATCTAAGTATGCCTTGAAGAGGATGCTGAAGTAGGATATCACTCTGGCCTTGGAACGTCATCCATAGGCTACACCATTTTCCTTTGAAATGGTTGATAATAAATATTGTAAGTGTTCTTGCATGGAGCATAAGATGTAGTGGCATATCATTGAATTTTAATAAATAAAGCTTGCCTGAAGATCAGAGAGTAAAACAGCCTGACTGGTCAGCCTTACACACCAGGCAGTGGAAGCACACTCCTTTAATCCCAGTAGCCACACTCATTGCCAAAGAAACTGGGCAGTGCATGCTTTTAATCTCAGTGATGGAGGCCTTTAATCCCAGCCCTAGAGAGGATTATAAAATGGGAGGAGACAGCTCTCGTACACAGTGTCATTCTGAGATCCCTGGAGGCAGGATTGCTATTTTGGACTGAGGTGGAAGTAAGAGCCAATGGCTGGCTGTTTTACTTTCCTGGTCTTTAGGTTGAACCCCAATTTCTGTCTCTGAGTTTTTATTAGTCATGCTTCAATAAGATATAGAAACTATGACTTATCTCTGATAACCATGGGGTCTATCACTCAAATAGGACCTTAAAGGTGTCATGTATAGACTGTGACCATCACAGAAGACAGATTTTTGTTCATTTATTCTATTCTTCCTTTTGTCGTTGGCTCTTTGCCCATAGCCAATATTCAGTAGATTTGATTGTAGGAATGAGGTTTTATTTTCATTCACCCAATAGCTAAATTGTGGGGTGCCAATACTAGCATTACCCAGAAGACTCTTGACAGGATTTATTGAATTTTTCATCTTAACATATGCCCAGGAAATCAATTTGCACACTGAAGTATAAGAAGCAGTAAACATAACATTGGAATAAGGAAAGACTCAATATTTCTTTCAATTAAGTGTTCATTGGAATTACTTTATAGTTCTAAAAAAGTAGATTAATACCTCTTTAGTTCCATTAGGCCTTCTACAAAGGGTTATGTTCATATGTGTTTACTGCAACATTGTAAAAGTGAAAAATCAGAAATATTGTATGTGTCCATCAAGAAAATTTGCAGGACAAAAATATGATTAATTCAAACAATAGGTTATTGTATAACAGTAAAAACAAAGGATCCAACCTGCTTTCATCATTGTGGTTAGCTATTAAATCTACAGATGGAAAAGATCAAAGGTAAAGGGTGTAGAGTTGCATAACTATGCAAGAAAAGGGCTAGGAAGGTGGTGCAGTGGCAAACACGCTCGCTGCGCAAGTGTGGAGACCTGAGCTCAGTACTTCCAAAGCCATGTAAATCTGTACAGAGACATACCAACCAAGGGTTGCTATCATTGCTATCATGAGATGCAGGTAGTGACAATGCCTGCCTGTTCACAGGCTAACTAGCAGGGCATTTACACTGATGAGCAGTAAGAGGGCCCATCTCAAATAAGTTAGAAGGCAAGAACCAACAGGAAGCTTTTCCTCTGGTCTCTATATTGCAGGCCCACATACACACATGTCACATTGATGCATGCAAATGCAAAAGTGATTCAAAATGAACAACGAAACATGCAGACTACATTGCTTATTGTATAGACATGTATGTATTTATAGAAACTATATGCAAGTAGAGTTGGGGCTAGTCCACTTGAAGCTCCGGGAGAAGTCACACTCTGTGGAGGAAGAGAATGGTAGGATCAAAGAGCAAGCAGGGATTGTAACTGTATGTGACCGTGTTCCTTAGTTGGTTGGTGAATAGGCGAACAGTTCATTCTCTCTGCATCTGTAACGTTCCCCATGATAGAGAGAATACACATTCTCAGGTGCTACTTAATGCTGACTAATCAAAAATTACCAGGAGCAAGGCCTCAAAGTCAGTATAAGCAATCAAGGTGAGTTTTGTGGAAAACTGGTTTGAAATTCTGTAGTTTGAATAATCTCCAAATAAACTGAGTGAGAGAGAAAAAAAATGACTCTGCAATAATGTAACTACCTTAGTTTTTGTTTTATCTTTGAGTGTGTGAGACATTTCATTATGTATCTCAGCCCAACCTAGAACCCAGATTGACCTCAGTCCTCCTGCCTCAGTATGTTAACCAGTGTTCTATTGCTGTGAAGAGATACCATGAATACAGCAAATCTTAGCAAAGAAAGCACTTACAGTTACAGTTCAGAGGTTAAGTCTACTGTCATCATGACCGGAAGCATTGACAGGTAGACATGGTGCTAGAGAATAGCTGAGCATTCTGAATCTGGATCCACAGGCAACAGGAAAAGTGAGACACTTGGCCTGGCTTGAACATGTGAAGCCTCAAATCCCACCCCTAATGACATACTTCCTTCAACAAGGCCACACCTCCCTGGTGACCAAGCATTCAAATCTATGACTCTATGGGCCCATTCTTATTCACACCACCCATTCTACTCCCTGGCCTCCATAGGCTTTTAGCCATACCCCAATGTAAAAATTCATTTAGTCCAACTTCAAAAGTCCCATTAGTCTGTAATAGTCTCAACACTGTTTAAGATTGCAAAATCCAAGGTCTCTTCTGAGATTTATGCAATCTCTTAAGTGTATACCCTTGCAAAATCAAAATACATACACATTTCACATACTTCCAACATACAATGGCACAGAACATACATTACCATTCTAAAGAAAGCATAGTGAGGAAATACTGGACCAAAGGAAGACCTAAAACCAGGTGAGTAAACTCCAAACTCTGCATCTCTATTTCTTATGGCAAAGTGCTCTCCAGATCTCCACCTCCTTTCAGCTTTGTGGGCTTTACACAGTTTTCTCTCTTGGGCTGTCTTCACTTGCTGTTAGCAGCTCTCTTTGGCAGGTATCCCACGACTCTGAATCTCTAACATCTTTGAGTCTCCAACGCAATCTAGGCTTTACCTATACAGCTTCACACAATAACCTCTCTAGGCTTCCGTTCAGGGATACCCCTGACACATGTTTGGCCTCAGTAGCTTTCCTTAGTCACAGAGGAAGATTCCATAACCTCTTTCTTGTATCCTTGACTATACAGCCAGAATCACATAATAAAAACTGCCAAGTTCTGCCTCTTGCTAGGGCTTGAAACATGGCCCCCTCATTCAAACATATTTTTGCCAGCTTTCTGCCTTTCATGGTTTCTTTTGCTGACTAAGCATGGTTGTCTTGAAACTCACTCTGTAGACCAGGCAGGCCTTGAACTCAGAGACTTGCCTGCCTTTGCCTCTGTAGTGCTGTGTTTAAAGACTGTGTACTACCACAGCCTGCCCTGAATGTTTCTTAAATTCCTTTTCACGGGCTGGAGGTGCAGCCGGGTGAGGTCACCCCTCCTTTCCTTTCACTTAGTGTCAGAGTTTTCAAACTTTTTATCTCCTGTGCTCCTTTTCCTCCTCCAACTGCACATTTTGTGCTTTTCTTGCTTATCTTCGTCTTTTCATTATATCTGCACAAGCCTAGCCACTGATAACCGAGCAATCGAGTCAACACTTAGTTGTCTACAAATCTTCTCTGTCATAGCTGTTCATCTATAACTCCTCAAATTAGCCTCAGGTAAAGTTTTTGGACAAGGGAAGAAAATAGCCACATTCTTCGCCAAATGTCACAAGAATGATCCACGCCACATAGTAATATTCTTCTTCTCTGAAACCTCTTGAGCCAGGTCCCCACGGTTCAAATCACACTCAGTCAGTACCATCCATAGTCTTCCATGCTCCTACTATTATGGTTCATTAAGTCCCACTTAAATCATTAAACTGCTTTCATCGTCCAAAATCTACATTCCTCCAAACAAAAGTACACTCAGGCCTATCACAGCAATACACTGCTCCTAAGTACCAACTTTTGACTTAGTCAATGTCATATTGTTGTGAAGAGACACCATGACCATGGCAATGCTTATAAAGAGAACTAATTCAGAGGCTTCGTACATTATCATCATGTTGGGAAGTATGGCAGCATGTAGGCAGACATGGTTCTGTAGAGTAGCTGAGAGTTCTATATCTGGATCTCTAGGCATCAGGAAGAGAAAGCAAGTAGTGACACTGGATCTGGCTTGAACATTTGAAACTTCAAAGCCTACCCCTAGTGATACATTTCCTCTAACAAGGCTACACCTACTCCAACAAGGCTATACATCCTAATAATGCCACTCCCTAGTAACCAAGCATTTAAATCTATGAGCCTACGGGAGTTATTTCAATTCAAACCACCAACTTAACTTTTCCAGTGCTGGGATTATAAGTATGGGTACTCACACTCAGTTAGAGTTACCACTTTGACTACCATTGGAAGCTTTAGAAAGCTGGAAACAACATGGAACTTTCTTTCATATAGGGATAGAGTTTGACTCTATTCACTGTCACTCAGATTTGGAAAAGTTATTGGATGAATCTGTGCCTCATTTTATCCAATAGTGAAGAACAATAAGGACAAAATGAGAAAGGAGCTAGACTATAAATGCCCATTGACTCTATTGTTACAAAACAGCAAAGCTAAATTTCTATCAGTGAAAATGTGAATACCCACATAACATTCATTCATACAGTATCTTCCATCAGTCAGAAGTAACAAACTTACCATCTGAACCTGAGTTCAATTCTCAGACAACTGTCCAATGGAGAAGGCAAAACTATTTACTAAAATTGGTAACATGTTCAAGCAATAATAAAATAAATAAATCTCAAGAATGAAGTCTGTGTGTTTTTCCACTCTCACATTTTTGTGTGACATCCCTTTTAAAACTTCTCTAGACATCTTTATCTATTTGGCTTTGATTCACTGTAGTTATGAAGGGCTGTGAAATATAGTATTCTGTCCCCTGTCTATACAGACCAGCACATGAGCATTACTGGTTCATTCTCATAGATCTTCTCTAATAGTACCTATGAGCAGGTACTTCTGGACCAGAGACAGCAACTTATGTGGGGAAGTGAATGAAGATACGATTCAGAGCCATCTATTTAAATATTCTCTGGAAACTTCCATCCTATACTGGACAACTCTTTTGCATGCAAGTTTGTAGCATAGCTATTTAAACTGAGCATAATATGACCATCACCATGTGATCTTAGTCTGAAGTGCCAATAGCATCACAGCTCATAGTTAGATCCCAGGTAATGAAGCTGTTGATATTCCAGCTTTTGGTAGGAGAGGTAAGAGGGAGACTCTTATATGATATTGTAGTTTTTACTCCTGATTCTACCTAAGCTACATGTTATTTAGGGGAGATGCTAAAATAAAGACAAGGTAGGAAGGTGGTTCGTGCTGTGTGTAGGACTTTCCACAGATGTAGCTGCCTTTGAGTCATTCCTTTTTTTTTTTGGATTTTTTTTGAGACAGGGTTTCTCCATAGCTTTTTGGTTCCTGTCCTGGAACTAGCTCTTGTAGACCAGGCTGGCCTCAAACTCACAGAGATCCGCCTGCCTCTGCCTCCCGAGTGCTGGGATTAAAGGCGTGCGCCACCACCGCCTGGCCTTGAGTCATTCCTTTTCTTGTAAGCAACCAAATAACCTCATTGGTTCAACAAGCTGCATTTAGATGGAGTATTAAAATTTTCTAGAGGAACAGAACTGATAGAAAGGGTTTTAATGGGTTGGCTTATGAACTGAGTATTCTAACAATGGTCATCTACATGAAAGAGAAGTTGAGAACTCCAGTAGCTGCTCAGTCCATGAGGCTGAAGGCCTCAGCAGTTTGAATCCAATGCTGAGGGTCTGGGGCATTTCAAAAGAGGCACTGATTTTTAATCTGAATTGGAAGAATGAAGACACTCAGTTCTGAAGTCAGTGAAGAACAGCAATAGCAGTAGCAACAACTGGCTATTCAACAAGAAGTGAGGGTGTGGAAGCAGGCAGCTAGCTGTTCTTCCCTCAGGCCTCTGTTAGGAGGATCTGCCCACTGTAGGGGAGGATCTTCTGCCACTCAGTCAATCCTTCCTGGAAATATCTGCACATACCCTCTGAGATTCTAGATAGGATCAAGATGACTACCAGGAAAACTATTACAATATGATTGTTTCTTTGGCTTGTCTGAGTTGAATAGCTGTTTCTCTGTATCCCCAGGCTAAATCATGTACGAAAGGTCCACATAGCAGCTGTTTTTAAGTTTGTGGGCATACATCATCTGTTTCAAGTACTCATCCCTGTGTGAACATGACTTTTCTAATAAAACTTTACTCACAAGATCGCCACTTAGCCTCAGGCTATGGTTTGCCAACTTCTGGAAAAGTGAAATTATCTTCCATTCTACCCTTAGAAAATGGCATCTCAATACTTTTGGCATATGAAGGAAGCAATTGTACAATCTCAAAAATAATAAGAAAAACCTAATTTGCTACATAATATATAAAATTATTATAGAAGTATTGTTATTTTCTGGATTCTATAATATTTAGCTTTTAAATTTGTAATATGGAATTTTATATTTGTAATAAGTATCCATATAATATCTAAAATTTTATTACTATTTTGCTTTTGTTTGTCTTTTCTTTTTAAATAGGGTTTCTAAAACTGTATAAACTTTCAGCCCTACAAAACTCAGATCCATTCCTGCCCAAAGGCATGAGAAAATTGCACATTGGGGGAATTGCAAGTAATTTGGTTTTGCTCATGCGAAATAGTGAGGTGATTAAAATCACAGTCAGAAAGCCCGAGTTGAAATCCAGAGATTGCACCTTATTAGCTTTAAGACTTGGAAAAGTTAGTCTTGATTCTACTCTTCTTTCTTCACTCCTCTTTCCTACCATCCCTCTTTTCTTCCCTCCCTTGTTAATGTGGAAAAAAGGGAAGAATACCTCTAGCCTGGGAGGATTGTTGAATAAGATGAGTATGCGCATACACACAGTGTGAACTTGGTAAGTGCAGGGATAAAGATGAGAAAAATAAAGAAGGCGTGTGGAGGTTGAGGCCAGAATTAAAATGGTACCTGACCAATAGGTCTGTAAATCTACTCCAAGTGTTTCCATGCACGGTACAGATGATCAGGAATGCAGGCAGGGCTATCTAATCATGGCCTGATCACTTGTTTATGAACTATGGAGGGGCCCGAGTTCTGTCCATATGTGCAGTGAAAGAGAAATTGGAGGTTCAGTTGTCAAAATTCCTCCCAGGGAAACCTTCTGATGAACTGTAAAACCCTGGGTTGTGGCTGCATGACAGGAAAAAAATAAGATACGTAAGTGAAGGCCTATGAGTAGTACCCTAAAGAACTTATGTGGTTAAAGCTATCGATCCTTATTACAAGACAGGACAGATGTAGGAAGGTTGGGTTCAAAGATCAGTATCCAGGCACCTCCTTGGGTTTTCTTCAGAGCTTGAGGCAGGGCCACCAATTCCAACAGTGGCAGGATGTAGCAATCTGTGCACACTCACTGTCTGCCACATCATTATCTTACTGAAGACTCAGTTTGTGAAGGGGCCAGATTAGCCAAGTGCTGCAAAATGCTCAGATGTGGGAGGTGTTAGGCATGGAATTACCTGACCACAGATGCTGCGTCTGGACTGGACAAGCTATCGTTTTAATACTTTCTCCTGGGGCTTTCAGTGTCCATATGATTAAAATCAGGCAAACGGTACTCCCTGACAACATATACAGAGGTAACATTAAATAGTCTCTGAAGATAGACCCTAAAAAGAAATCCCACACTAGTCAGAATTGAGTATAATAAAGGGTTGTTTATTTAGGGGTAGACTCACAGATCACAGTTCTCTGCTTGAATGGGGAACAACAACTGAATCCCGTAGTAGGAAGAGAGAGGGAACACATGCTTCACAGGGGCATTTATAGTATAAGAGTCCATGCTCAAGTGGGCAGATAACTTAAAGGCTTCTAGATGGAGGATTTCCTATAGCACCCCCCCCCTTTGTTTAAACAAGAGAGTTCTAAGCCTAATACAAAATTATATACAATAAGAATAAATATCAGGTATAAAAATTAGAATTACAACCAACATAAACAATATCAAGCAAGAAATATGTGATAAAAGTTTCAATAATTATTCTATCCTAAGGTGTTTAAGTCTTGCATTACAAAAAAATACTTGGCCAAATCATGAAAGGAAAGTAACTACAACTCTCTAGTCTTCAATTCCATTGAAGACCTGAGAAGGGAAATAATATTACTTGAGTAAGCAGGAAGTGCAATCAAGCAACTTCCAAAATGTGCAATAAATGACAGAGACAACTGGCTACCTGGGCAATCACCCAAAGTCTCATTTGCAATGTTGGAGCAACCATCCTTGATTAAGGCCTAGAGTAACTGACTGACCATTTTCAGAACCGGGAAAATTTTCAAAACCATCTTACCCTGTCTTGGCAAGATTTGACAGTTTTTTCTTGTATCCTGCTTGTCATGTCCAGACATTGTGCATATTGTCAATAGTTAATGTATGGGCAGTTCCTTGCCCAAAGGACAGTTTTGCCAAGAAGAAAACAAGCTCCAAGAGGAGTGTCTTCAATGTTCAACATTCTCTCAGGAATAGATTGGTACTGCCAGGAGCAATTGTGTCTCCCTTCAGCAGAACCCCAAGTTATTTAAATGCCATATTCTACAGCTCATTGAAGTGTTTGAAGATTACCTATCTATACAGAATATAATCTCTATGTTTATAAAGAATCTGATTAATTTAACTATGACAAACATGGATGATTATTGACCTATAATTCTTAATACCTATATAACTTAAAGACTAAAACTTCATATTAGAATATTAAACAATCTTTAAACAACTGTGCATCAAATGCAGACAATGACCTCAAAATGTAAACAATGTGTAAGTATCTTGATCAGAGGTAGAAATTTATATTGCAATATGAAAAATATATCCTAAAATTGTATCAATATACAAAATGTCTTAAGCAGAGGTAGAAGCATGCATGCATACAGTATGACAAAATAACTTTGCCTAGGTATACAAATATTGAAGGTGAAAATGGGAACATTTTCAATATAATTTAAGTTTGTATCAATATACAAGAATCTAAACCAATATAAGCTGCCTATAAATCATAGCTCACAACTCTTCACTCTATCACTCACTATTATTACACTAATCTATTATCCCATCCAATTTTTTCCTCTTTTTTTCAAAGAGATCCCTGAACCTACAAAATTTTCCCCAACCCCCAACCCTATTACCAATTATAATCAACCCCTAAATTATGTCCCTAACCCTGAGGACAAACTTTGTTGGGAGAGGGGACATCATCATCTAGAATTACTTCCAGCTGTCACGGGGGTGATGCTCTTTCTATGGAATCCTGTGAAAGTAAAATAATGGTTAAGTTCCGAGATTACTGTCTGGTACAATTGCAAATAGTCTCTGAGTGTATGATCGGGTTTTTCTGAGGTTTCTATTTGGAGTACTGGCCAGAATGTATAAAAAAGTGCACCATTCCAGCTAACCAAGTTGGAATCATCTTGAGCAGTTGGTACCCAAAACAGGTCTTATAGTAGTGCTATCAGCATCATGATGCCATATCAACCAGGTGGAGTTATTGTTGAGGGGCCCCATTTTCTTCCTGAAAACTTCAAAGATTACTGCAGGAAAATTCATTTTTCATTGTGGGAAACTTAAACAGTATTTAAACAGACATATATTCAATGAAAGGTACAATAGAGACAAAAATAGGTATAAGAAAAGTAAAATTTTTTTCTAAATTCTTTTTTTCTTTCTGTTCCATACTATGGCTCCTGACATGAGACTGAAAGTCTGAAATTTATTTTAACAACATGATTGAATTTAGGAAGGACAGAGCCATTGTCCAACTCCAAAGCCAGCTTTGATTTTTAAGTGAGTCATGACTATTATTCCAGTTTATGTTTAGAGATTCTTACCCTCAGATGACCTGTCCTCATAAGCCATAATTCTCTTTGCTTGGTGATGCTATCTGGATAATTATCTTTTCTCTTTAGGCATCTAGATGTCCAGGGTCTTCTGACTTTTTGAAGATGAGTATTTTCTTGCAAAGACAAGAACAGAACCCTGCCCCAACCCTTATGAGGTTTTCTTACCACCGATTAGTTACTACCTTTGTGTATGAGCCCTCATTTCTCTTTCTCAAGAGATTTCTATTTTTCAAACTGAATCTTTTCTTCTCCTATTGAAACAAGAGCAAAAACCCTTCCCCAATGTAGCACATCTCCTGGTTTCCATTGTGAGGTCAACACATCCTTGAAATACACTGACTGATTTAATTCAGAAGATGTCTATTATCCAATGTCTCATTGTTGCTATTGTTCTTTCTTATTAGCATTAAGAAAATTCAAGGTCAATAAAGCATTATGTAATCTATTTCTGGGAGTATTTTCCATCCCTTTCTGTTTGTTTAACGTATCCTTTGTAGTTTGTTTTGATCTTTCTATAGCTGCCTGACCTGTAGTATTGTTTCATATACCTGCAATATGCTTTATATTATAATAGCAAAAGATGTTTTTGTCTTAGAGACATATGTTGGACCAGTATCTGTATTTATTTGTGTAGGTATACCCATGATGGCCATAATTTCTAATAAATGTGTGATTAATGAATCAGCCTTTTCTGAGCTCAAAGCTATTGCCCATTGAAAACTTAAATAAGTGTCAATGGTGTGGTGTACATATTTTAATTTTCCAAAATCTGCAAAGTGGAACACATCCATCTGCCAGATTTCATTTCTTTGAGTACCTTTTGGGTTACTCCCTGCAGGTAGTGGTGTTTGGTTATAGAAAGAGCAAGTAGGACATCTCTCTATAATCTCCTTATCTTGTTGCCATGTAATAGAAAACTCTTTCTTTAATGCATTGCTTTTGACATGATGTTTCTTATGAAATTTTGAGGCCTTCAACACATGTCTAAACAATAATCGATCAATTTCTGCATTACCTTGTACTAGAGGACCTGGCAGACTCATATGGGATTGGATGTGTGTTGTGCATATGGGACAAAGCCTATTCCTGATTATATCTTGAACTTGTATGAATAATGAAGTCAATTTGTATCATCTGGTATAAATTCAGTGGTTTCAATTTGCAAGACAACTCTTCCTTCATATTGTAAATCAGCAACTATATTAAGAGGTTCTTTAAAATCCCTTAGTACCATTAGAATAGCATATAATACTGCCTTTTGGACAGAATAATAAGGGCTTTGTTCCACCTTACTTAAATCTTCTGATTTTTAACCTGTCTTCCCTGATTTATTCGCATCAGTATAGAATGTATGAGCTTCAGTTATTGGTGAGTTCCCTACAATGCGGGGAAGGATCCAGGTAATTCTCCTTATAAGGTTAATTCTATCACTTTTGGGATAATTGCTATTAATCTCTCCTAAAAATTAGTACAAACTCTTTGCCAAGGTTCATTGTCTTCACATAGTTTTTTAATTTCATCAGTAGTTAAAGGCACTCTAATCTCTGCTGGATCTATACCTGCTAGTTGACAAAAATCTCAATTTTCTTTTTATAATTAATTCAGAGACCTTTTCCATATAATTTTTTAATTTTTTAGTTGGTTTATGTGGTAAAAAAAAAAGACCCATTCTAAGATAACATCTTCCCTTTGCATTAAAATTCCTATAGGGGAAATTCTGGAAGGTGATATAGATATGAATAATTTGCATTGGTATGGATTTTAAGGTCAATTTTGCTATTTGTATATGTATTTTTGCTCTTGATTAAGGTATTGTGATTGTGTAGTTCATTTTTAAAATGTAATGTATAATTAGGAAATATAGGTTGTTAATGGATAATCATCAAAAATAGTCAAGCTTGTAGTCATGTTAGTTAGATTTTCTAAATATATAGAGATATATTTCAGTTAAATAGGCATTCTTCATATCTTTCAAAGATTACAGAATATGGCATTTTAAATGTTTTAATAACTTAGGACTTTTCATGACAATGAGACATGTCTGCCCCTGGCAGCACCAATCTACGTCAAGAGGAAGATGGGCATCGAAGAGGCTCCTCATGGAGTTGGTTAGCCATTTGGGCAAGAAACTGCTCTTGCCTGGACTGTTGCATAAACTGGACACAGAGAACCTGCAGAGAGAGGACTGCTGAACTTGCCTAAAGGTGAGATAGTCTTTTGGGGTTCCTGATTCATGAAAGGGTCTGTGAGACATTCTGCAGGACACAGCAGATAGTGAATGAACTGCCTTTGAAATTTCCTCCTTCATGGAAATGTCTCCTGGAAACTATGGGCCTGTAGGCTGAAGATGGATGCCCCAACGGTACAAAAGAACTTTGGGTGACTGTCCAGGCAGCAAGATGTCTCTGTCATTTCTAGAGTTTGGAAGTTTCTTACTTCTTGTTTACTTAGGTAATATTATATCCTTCTGGAGTCTTTGATGGAGTTGAAGAATAGATAAATAGTTATTGTTTTCCTTATGATAAAAGATAAAGTAAATATAAATATTGTAACTGTAATTCTTGCTTGATAACTGTTTTGTTATATGTAATTTTACTATGTTAAAGTTAAAGCCTTTCTTTTTTGTTTAAACAGAAAAAGGGGAAATGATGGAGGAGGGTCATCTGTCTATGTGTTACTTTCATTGGTTAATAAAGAAACTGCCTTGGCTTTTTGATAGAGCAGGATTTAGATAGGTGGAGTAGACAAAACAGAATGCTGGGAGAAAGAAAGCATAGTTGGTCAGATGCCATGGAGCCAGCCACCAGGTCAGACATGCTCAATCTTTACCAGTAAGCCACCAACCACCTCATGGTGCTCCACAGATTATTAGAAATGAGTTAATCAAGATGTGAGAGTTAGCAAATAAGAGGCTGGAACTAATGGGCCAGGCAGTGTTTAAATGAGTACAGTTTGTGTGTTGTTATTTTGGTTGTAAAGCTAGCCATGCAGGAGCTGGGCGGGATGAAAAGCAGGCCTGTTTGCCTCCTCACTACAGGAAGGCAATATGACTGAAATGCAATTAAGATTTGGATTTACCCTATTCACATGTGCCTCCTGCAATTTTTCTTCATCGACAATCAATTCCTTTTCTGATTCAGCTTTTAATTCTCTGGAACTATTTAAGTCTTTGTCACCATCTAAGGTTTTCTTTAAATAAACTATTAGATCATGTATTAGCCCAACAGCTGGTCATAGACTAGAAATGTCTCCTAACAATCTTTGAAAGTCACTAAGAGTCTGCAATCAGTCTATCATAATTTGTGCCTTTTGTGTCCTAATTTTCTGTAAACCTATTTTGTAACCTAGGTAATTGACAGAATATTCTCTCTGTATTTTTTCAGGAGCAATTTGTAAACCCCTTTTGACAAAACTTTCTTTACTTCTTCAAACATTCTTTCTAAAGTATCTATATTTGAATTAAATAGCAAAATATTATTCATGTTATGGTATATTATAGAATTAGGATTTTTTTAACATATTATTTCCAATGTCTGACTTACCAAGTATTGGTATAGAGTGTGGCTATTGAGCATTCCCATTTGAAGGACTATCCATTGGTATCTCCTAGTAGGCTGAGAATTATTATAAGTAGGCACTGTGAAGGCAATTTTTTCTGTTCTTTTCTTATAAAAGTATGGTGAAGGAACAATCTTTTAAATCAATAACTATAAGAGGTTATACTTTTGGTAATAGAGAGGGCAGAGGAATTCCAGATTGTAGAGGGCCCATAGGTTGAATCACATTGTTGACTAGCTCTTAGGTCTAGTCTATCTTTTTAACAACAAATGCAGGAGAATTTCAAGGGCTGGTTGATTCTTCAATATGGTGAGCATCTAGTTGTTCCTGTACTAGCTGTTCTAAGGCTTGCAGTTTGTCATCTGTTACAAGCCACTTTTTGACCCATATTGGTTTCTCAGTTAACCATTTTAAAGGTAGGGCTGTTGGTACCTCTGAAGGTTTGCTAGTTGTTTTGTGTTCTTGTACAGCCCAATGGCTGGTGGCCTTTGTGTATAGTATCTTATATTATTTTCTGGGACTGCAGGAATGTTAATCTGGGTATTCCATTGCTGCAGTAGGTCATGACCCAATAAATTCACTGCAATATTAGCCACATACAGCTTTAGCCTTCCTCTCTGTCCTTCTAGCCCTATGCATTTCACCCATCTTGTTCTTTGTTTCACTTGAGATAGGGCTCCAGTTCCTAGGAATTGAACATCTGCCTCTTGAAGAGGCCAATTTGAATGCTAAGATTCTGGAGTAATGATACTCACGTCTGCACCTGTGTCTATCAAACTCAAAATTACAATGTCATTTAAACGCACTCTTAGCTTTGGTCTTTGATAATTTATAGAAGTCTGCCAGAATATACATTTCCTATTTCCTATTAGAATTTTTTATTCATCCTCCATGTTTATTCCATCATCCAGAACGTTTTTTTTTTTTCAAAAGGCTCCGGATTTTTTAATTTTTCTGGTGAGATATGTCCTCCCCAGTGACTGTAAATGATTGGACCACTTTTGATTTGGGGGTCTGCGAGAGGCCCTCCAAGGAGTTTCCTGATGGCATCAGGTTGCCTTATCTGGTTTTGTTGATCTGCATTCATTGACCCAATGTCGGCCTTTGCCACACCTACATAATCCAGAAGGTTGATAGCTTTTATTTTTGCCATTCCCAGGGGAGACATTATTTCTAGGAATTCCTTGTCTACAATCCTTTCTCAAATGTCGTATTCTATCACAACTGAAACATTTGACATTTTGATGTCTCCTCATGCCTTTGGAAATTGTTTCTCCTACCCAAGTTTCAGTATTATAGTCAAATGTCTCAATGGTCATTGTGTGCAGGATCCATTCATTCATTGGCTACTTCAAGAGTAAGATGGGCACTGAAGAGGCTCCATTGGTTAGTCATTTGGGCAAGAAACTGCTTTTGCATGAACTGCTTGATGTTATGCTGTGTGAGCTGGACATGCAGGACCCATAGAGATATGACTGCTGAACTTGCCTGAAGATGAAATGGTACTTTGGGCTCCTGCTTCATGAAAGAGACTGCCAGACATTCTGCAGGACCCAGAAGAAAGTGACTGAAAACTGCAAATATAGGCAGAATTGCCTTTGAAATTTCCTGCTTCATGGAAAGTTTGCTGGACAGTATGGGCCTGAGGCTGAAGATGGATGCTCTAACATTACCGAAGAACTTTGGGTGACTGTCCAGACAGTGAGATGTCTCTGTCAATTTTATGGTTTGGAAATTTCTTACAATGCACTGCCTGTTCACTTAGGTAATATTATATCCTTCTAAAGTCTTTGATGGAGTTGAAGAATTTATAGATATGGCATTCCTTAGTTATGATGAAAGATAAAGTAGATATAAATATTGTAAATATAATTCTTGCTTGATACCTGTTTTGTTATATGTAATTTTACTATGTTAAAGTTAAAAACCTCTCTTTTTTATTTAAACAGAAAAAAGGAAGTGATGTGGGGTTCTCCTCTATATGCTCTGAATACCATTGGTGAATAAAAAAACTGGCTTGGATTGATAGGGTAGAACAGAGCTAGGTGGGGAAATCTAAACTGAATGTTGGGAGATGGAAGGTAGAATCAAGGGAGAAGCCATGAAGCTGCTGCCAGAGACAGATGCACTAAAACTTTGCTGGTAGACCATGACCTCATGGTGATGCACAGATTAATGGAGATGGGTTAAATTAAGATGTAAGAGTTAGCCAATAAGAGACTAGAGCTAATGGGCCAAGCAGTGATTTAGATAATATAGTTTCTGTGTGATTATTTTGGGGCTGAACAGCCAGGAACCAATGAGCAGCCTCCTAATATAGGTCTCAACAGGTATTATTTAAGAATACATATGTATATACAAATACATATATGATGCAACAATAATTAATAACAAAAGAGACCATGAATTTGAAGTAGAGCAGGGAAAGGTTTAGAGGAAGAAATGTCATAACTAAATTAGAGTAAGACATTTAATAAAATAAAAATTAAAATGCAATGACAATAAAAAACAGACACATTATAGGAAAGGACTCTGAGCATCAAGAAAATGAAAATCGGACCTAATCTGTCAATCAATATGTAGACCCATCTAAACTACTCACCATAGTAACCAACCTCACCTTTCTTTAGAGTCCTCTAAAAAGACCCAGTCCACACCTGGGACCCCACACTTTCACTCAGTGGCCTGCCTCAACCTTGAGACTGTCTTCCTCTAGTACCTGTACCATCACTTTGCTCTAAATAAACTTATCTTGCTTCTTTTGCACACCCCTGTGAGCTCTTGCTTTTACTTCTTTGGATGAGAATTCAAGAGACTGGAAATACCCAGCACAGATTTCAACTTAGGGGGTGGGGATCTATCCGTCCATGACTTTAAACATCTCCTGCTGATGTAAGCCCCTACACTCCGAAGACAGACTTCAAAATTACTAGTCAAACTCACCTTAAATGACTTTCGCTGAGACTTGAAGAAACAAATAAAAAAGAAAAAAAAAAAACCTTGCACTACCAAAATGGGAAATTGTACTTGCTTTTGGAAGGAGGCCCTGGATAAAGCTCCCGTCAGGGAGAACATATGGAGCAAACTGCTCTCTCTCTCTGAAGAAGGGTGTGGTGCAGTGTTGCCAGGGACCAGACAGTAGTTTTCTAAGTCACAAGCTTTCTCTGAATCTCCATATTGCAACCAAAAGGTGCTCAGTCAAGAGGATCCCAAATGGAGCCATGAACCTAAAAGAGTTCATGGCCTTTGGGTTTCTGAGCTCAACTTGAGGACACAACAGCTGTGCCTGCTCTAGGAATCCAAGATTCTAATGATTTCTACAATTCAAAATGTAGACTTAAACTTCCAATTGCAACAGACATGTTTATTTTAGATCAAAACTTTCACTAATATCACCCTCAAAGTATGCTATTTTTCTAAACCGCATTTGGTATTCTCACAAACAGCCAAAGCTTGACAGGCATTGAGGTCCCAGTGAGAAGGGAAATGTCCTGAGTGGTGACAACTATGATTGGGGTTCAGAGAGGTCACTGGAGACTTTCAATAGTCTCACAAGATTGTAAGGGCCATGGAGAAAAGCAAACGTGGAGGACAGAAGTTCAGTCATTCAGAACCCATGTGGCTGAATTCCCTGGAAAAGAAGTATGAACATGGAGTTTAACAATTTTAGCTGTTTCTCCTTTGAGTTGCATATTGGTGGATTGGTAGGGAAGGAAATGAGAGGCAGAGGCATGAGGCAGACAGGTGCTGCTTTGGAGGGCAGGGGTGAGGTTCCAGGTACAGATGAAGAGGACTCAGTTCAGGATTCAGCAGAATTGGAGTCCTTTTGAACAAAGCTGGCATATCCTGGGAAAGATGAAGGGCCACACTGTAGGAGGGCAGCTGAAATGCAAACAGAAGAGTCTCCAGTATGTTGTGATTGCTCTTGTCAATCGTCAAAACAATAGAATCTAGACTTGCCTAGTGGCTGAGCCTTTCGGCATGCCTCTGTGGGATTATCCTGGCCGAGTGAGTGGAGGTGGGAAAAGCCATCCTGACTCATCATGAACTACATAAAATGGAGAAAATGAACTGAGAACTACTATGCAATCTTCTCGTTGGCTTTCTCAACTGCAGATGGAATGTGAACAGCTGCTTTAAGCTCCTGCTTCCATGATTTCCCTCCCATGATTGGCTGTAACCTTGCACCACGATAGAGAATAATAATAAACACTCTACCTTCAGTGGCCTTTGTCCCGACATTTTATAAACAGCAACAAGAACAGGAACTATGACACATGGTTTAGATCAACTTGATTATTTTGTGCCTAGATGACTTGTGCTTTCTTGAACTTTTTATTAGAAGCAAAAGAAATGTTACAAAGAGGAAGATAACAGCATGCAAAGCCATTATAATGTATTTAAATTCATGTTGTATGATAATCATCCAGCAATGGCCAGGCATACCAGAATTTGAGGCCAGAAAAGAACACAGAACTTGTGGGTAATTTGTGAAATATGGGTAGAAGAATAAAGCTGATTTGTTAAGATGTTTTAAAACACCAAAGACAAAACCAGGAATTTTAAATGGCAAGTGGAATATATATGTAAACAAAAAACAAAGGAAGCTTTATAAAAAATGGAATTAAAATTATATCAATTAAATCACACAATATTTAGGTATGGAATTGAGAATGCTTTAGAAACAAATATCTGACAAAAATCTCTGAGAGAAGAATGATTTGTAAAAATAAGGGCAGAAAAGTGTACGTGAATTATATTATTTTGATCTACAAATATTATCTTGGAGTTCAGAATTGGATGAGTGTTGGAGGAAGCTGCTTGTTAGTTCCCAGTCACTTAGCTCCAAAACAACCACACAGAAACTGTATTAATTAAATCACTGCTTGATCCATTAGCTCTATCTTTTTATTAGCTAACTCCTACATATTAATTTAACCCATTTCTATTAATCTGTATATCACCACGAGGTTGTGGCCTACCAGCAAAGTTTCAGCATATCTATCTCTGTCAGTGGCTCCATGGCATCTCTCTGACTCCGCCCTTCTTTCTCCCAGCATACAGCCTAGCTTTCCAGCCTAGTTCTGTTCTTCTCTGCCATAGGCTCAAAGGAGTTCTTTATTCATTAACCAATAAAAACAATACATAGACAGAAGGACCTCCTACACCAGATGAGAGACTGGAAAGGTGTTTTAGTTAGGGCTTCTATTGTCATAAAGAGACAGCATGGCCACTGAAACTCTTATAAAGGAAAAATATTTAACTGTGGTGGCTTACAGTTAAGAAGCTTATTTCATTATTATTATGGTGCAGCATGGCAGTATGCTTGCTGGCAGACATAATGCTGAAGAAGGAGCTGAGTCCTACATCTTGACTTGCAGCCAACAAGAAGCGGTCTGTGTCAATGGGTGTGTCTTGAGCATATGAGACCTCAAAGCCTACCTCCACAGTGACACACTCACTCCAACAATGCCATATCTACTCCAATAAAGTCACACCTTCTAATAGTGCCACTCCCTATGAGTCTATGTGGGGCAATTACATTTAAAGTACCACAGAAAAATAGAAGGCATATTTGAAGAAAATATTCTTAGAATTCCCATAAGGGATAAAAGACAGATTAAATGATCCTATAAACTCAAGTAACATAAATATTCGGAAATCTATATTGAGTTACATTCTGGTGAAAAGTAAGGACAAGGGGCTGGAAAGATGGTGGCTCAGCAGTTAAGAGGGCTTGTTGCTCTTGAAAAGGACTCAAGTTCTGTTCCTACCACTCACAATGGGTAGCTTACAACCACTTGTAACTCTAGTTCTAGGGCATCCCACATCCTCTTCTTCTGGTATCCTTCGGTATACGTACATATATGACACATACCCATTCATACACACATAAACACACACAAATAAAAACAAATTTCAGAAAAGAGAAACTAAAGACAAAAATCATAAAGATGAACAGAAGAGAAAATAGTATTGTTGTCTTCAGAGATATATAATAATAAATAAATTCTATGGAAATGATAAAACCCAGAATCTACATAAACAAACAAACAAACAGTCTCTAACTTAAAGTCTGTAGACTATAGACACAGTAATAATTTAATTTAAAAGTGAAAGCAAAATAAATACATTTCCAGAAAAAAGTATGTTAAGACATTTGACTTAATACTAAATGAAATACTTTAAAATACTTCTCTAAGCTTCTTAACGTTAATCTAGCTGCAAGCATGAACATCTCACAGAAGTAAGGAGGAATAAAGAAACTTGAATATATTTGAATATGTTTGCAAAATTTGTATATCTTAATTGTATATGACTTAAAACAGAAACAAAGTTAAAACACATACTGTCACTGTAACAGAAGGCAAATGAATACGTAGATACATGGAAGTTCTAGCATCAGAAACACAGTCAAAGTTGTGACTTATTTTTTATGCTGCTTTTCAAAATGTATTACTCTTATGTCTGTGTGTAGGTATGTGCACCTGAGAGCAGATGCCCACAGAGACCAGAAGAGGGCATCAGATCCCAGGAAGCTGCAGTTATTTGTTGTGCAATATTTGTTTAACTATGTAAAGTTGTGTTGCATTTGTTTATACTGCATCTGTTTAACTATATAAAGATGTGTTGCTATTTTACCTTGCCTATCTAAGGTACCTGATTGGTTTAATAAAAAGTTGAACAGCCAGCAGCTAGGCAGAGGAGGGTTAGGCAGGACTGGTAGGCAGGAAAAAGGCAGCCAGTTGGCCAGCCAGGGACCAGACAGATAGATATGGAGAAAGCAGGAAAACAGGATGGACAGTATGCAGATGAGGTAAATGAGCCTCAATGCAGCACATAGATTAGTAGAAATGGGTTAATTTAAGTTAAAATATAGTGCTAGCTAGAAACAAGCCTAATCTAAGACTGAGTATTCATAATTAATAAGTCTTCATGTCATGATTTGGGGGCTGGTGGTCCAAGACAGCCTGTTATAGATATTGGTGTTTATGAGGAACCTGGGACGGATGCTGAAACTAAGAAATCTTCTCTGCAAGAGCAGCAGGTGTTTCTCACCTTCTGAGCTAAGCGACAGTTCTGAGCACAGGTGAGGAGGAGCTGTAACATGGCAGCTGGAAAGGGCATAAGGCAGCTGTGTACTACTGTGTCAAAGGAGGTGAGTGTCCTGTAAAAAAAGTAACCCAACTGGAAGAACAAGAGAAAGAAGAAGGGGGCCATTGAATGATTAGGTCATATATACAAAAAAGACCAATAATTTAAACCTATAAATTATATTGAACAAAAGGAGAAGAATTATTAAAATTGGAAGACAAAGGTTATTAGAATTTAAAAGGTAGACTGTAATAGATAAGTAGGCAGACTCGCAGAGTTGGGTAGAGATTCTGTTTGAAAAATCCTCCTTGGGTATGAGGTTAAACCGGTAGAAAATGGAAGCATGGAAAAGTTACAGCAAGCAAACACTGTGTGAAGAACAGGGATATAGTTATGCTAATCCGAATGCTGGTCCAAGAGAGATTGTTGCTGGACACAATAGATGGCATAAGCCCAAGGAGGAGCTGGGATTTATTCATGTATTCAACACATGGCTGCTGTATTTCCACTATGGGCCAAGGAGGGACAGCTGTCATGAGCAAACATTTTGGCCATCAGGGAAATGATCTGGGAGAGGGGGGTGTGAGAAGAGACTGTGGATTCCTGTGCTAGCCAGGTGCAGGCAGGCTCTGCTTTAATTTTTCAATGTAAACATTTTATTTCTTTATTAAAAGCTTATTGATAAAAATATCATAATTTTAAAATTTATTTCAAAAGAATTTTATGCAATATATTTTGATCATCTTCCCCTCTCCAACTCCTCCTAGACTCCCCGCACCTCCCTACCTATCCAAACTTCATATTCTTTCGCTCTCAAAAATTTTTTTAAAACTAATATTTACACTAGTGAAGTGAGAAAAAAATATGAACTAATGAAAGTTTTTTAATGTCTATGTTTGTACTTGTGTGTGTTCACTGGTGCACCCAGGTGTGTGTGTATGTTTTGTTGTACATGGGTGTGTATATATGCTGTGAGCACATGCCATTGCACACTTTGGGAAGTCAGAGGACAATGTCTGTGTTGGTCCTCCCCTTTCACTTTAAGATAAGAAATATTATGGTAGTCTGTTACATATATCAAGCTAGCTGGCCTAAAAGCTTCTGGGAATTCTGTCTCTGCCTACTATGTCAATACAAGAAAACTGGGATTATATACTGCTACGTCTGTGATTTTTTTAGGTAGCTTCTGGGAATTCAAACTCAAGTCTTCAGGCATGTGATGAGAATTTTTCCCACTAGACATTTCTCCTGCCTGAACTTGTATCTTTAGTAAGGTAATAAAGGCAGGAGGGGTTTTTGTGCAGTTTCAGTCCGCAGCTCTATATTAGCACATGTCAAGCTTCAGTAGACACTTGAATCCTTACTGCTGCCCTGAACTGCTGTTGTTTCTCTATGCACACAGCTCCTTTCCTCTTGAGTGAGTTCAGAGCAGCAAGAGTGTGGGATTAGAAGTTCTCAGACATCTGTTCTTTAAAACATCACAGGGTATGAGCTACTCATTGAGGACTGACCACTTGGAAATCTCCGTAAGTTTCTAATTTAAAGAATAACAAGTAAGAAATGTATTTATGGTTATTGTGTGTAGGGTGTCGAGGTAGGCACATGGACCATGGTGTGTGTATGGCAGTCAGAGAACTCTGTGGAGTGGGTTCTCTCCTCTCACTTCTATGTGGGTTCCTTGAGTTGAAGTCTGAGTCTCAGGCTTGCACAGCAAGTGCTCTGCCCACTGAGCCATCCTGTCCGTCCTAAGGATGACAATTGTTAGAAAATGAAAGTTTATTATTATTATTATTGTTCATATCTGTATATTGCAATGAGTTCAGACAATGCACATATTCTGTACGGCACACATCCTCATATTATGATGGAGCAAACAGATTCTTGCATGGAGGGTCTCACAGTGTGACTGGGTGTGTAAATGTTAAATGGACAGGACAGGTGGAGCTCGGAAAGGAAGACAATGATTTATGTTTATTTCAGGAGGATGTACAAGACCCCTCAAACTTCATACACTGAGGCCTGTGATAGTACTGTAAGCATGATCACAGCTGGAATCACTTAGAAGGCAAAGATGTTGGTATAACTGTGAAGGGGTTGCTCTTCGATAGGCTAGGGCCCTAACTGAATAGAAGGGAGAAAGTGAACTGAGTACCCACGTCCATCTCTTTCTGCTTCTTACTGTGGCTGCAATGTAAATATCTGTCTCACACTCCTGTGACACACCAGCCCTGCTATGACGGACTGCACCCTCACACTGAGACACTCCTGTGACACACCAGCCCTGCTATGACGGACTGCACCCTCACACTGAGACACACCAGCCCTGCTATGACAGACTGCACCTTCACACTGTGAGACTCCTGTGACATACCAGCCCTGCTATGATGGACAGACTGCACCCTCACACTGAGACACTCCTGTGACACACCAGCCCTGCTATGACGGACTACACCTTCACACTGTGAGACTCCTGTGACATACCAGCCCTGCTATGATGGACAGACTGCACCCTCACACTGAGACACTCCTGTGACACACCAGCCCTGCTATGACGGACGGACTGCACCCTCACACTGAGACACACCAGCCCTGCTATGACAGACTGCACCCTCACACTGAGACACACCAGCCCTGCTATGACAGACTGCACCCTCACACTGAGACACACCAGCCCTGCTATGACGGACGGACTGCACCCTCACACTGTAAGATAAAATAAGCTCTTCCTCCCTTCCATTTCTTTGTCCAGTGTTTTTTCCAAGCAAGTAGACAAGAGGCTGATTCAAAGCCCTAAACACCATACTGGTGTTTGCAGGTGGAAACTCCTGGTTGGAAAGTAAAATGTAGGTGTGGATGTAAGATTGGGAGTCGATGAGGTCATGAAAGCTGAGTTCCCAAGGATAATGTCTTTCGAAAGAAACAAAGAGACCGGAGCCCATTAGGCATGTCTCTGGCTAGTTGGCAGGCTGAAGCAAAAATATCATAAACTCAAGCTCAGCCTGGTCTATAAAGTAAGTTCAAGGCTAGCCCAAGCAATGTAGTGAGACCCTGTGTCAAGTTAAAAACGTAAAAGAGGGCTGGGATGAAGCTCAGTGGTAGAGCATTTGCCTAGCATGTGAGAAGCCTTAGGTTCATTGTCCATACCACATGTGCATGTGCACATGTGTGTGCATGTATGTGCACACACACACACACACACAGCTTAGCTTTACTTTTTTCCCCCTTTTCTTCTATCACATAAGTACACGGATATAAGGCAGTTGTTGGTTGACCTGGATGAGAACCTTCATTAGGAGCTGGATTGGCTGCCACCTTGACCTTGAACCACTCAGTCTTCAGAATAGAAATAAATTAATATTTGCTGTTGAAGCTATGCGTAGATGTTTTGTTCTAGAATCCTGAAATGTTTGTGACCATGGTTTTCTGTTCCTGTCACTAAAGTGAGTTTCCATGTTATCATGAGTAAATTCACAATGTTCCCACTCGCACATCACACCCCATAAAAGTAAGCCTGCATTTGGGGGACTGAGATTCTGCCTCCATGTGAGATTACAGCTCATTCTTTAATTAATTATGCACCAGTGTCTCTGGCTAATAAAATCTAAACAAAGAGCTTTTAATCCAATTCATAGTTTTTTCCCGTCCACTGTGAGCAGGCTGTCAAACATTATCAGATTCCGCATGTAAAGCAGAGAGGAGGCAGGCGTCATCCCCACCTGCTTAGCAGGATTGTAAGCAGAAAGCTTCAAGTCAGAGAACAGGCTGTGCAGATGGCTGGGACAGAAAACTCTGGAAGAAGCCACTTGCTTACTGCAGCCCGGACTGGGGAAGAGACCATTTGAGGGCTGCAGGCACAGTGACACTTCTCTGGGTTGCTTGACTTGGTCCAGTGAATGGGTGAGAACTCAGAAGGAGAATATTAAAATTGGCAAAGAGGTGTCTCAGTGATACATGCCTTACCCACATCTCTAACCATCTTCTCTGTGGAAGCTGAATCTCCAGTTTTCCAGGTAAGGAAATGATAAAACCCCCACAAGTGAAGTCATTTACCTAAAACGGCACAGCACTAATCAATGTAAGTATAGTTGGGGG
The DNA here is from genome assembly GCF_018167655.1 of Microtus oregoni. Classification (NCBI taxonomy): domain Eukaryota; kingdom Metazoa; phylum Chordata; class Mammalia; order Rodentia; family Cricetidae; genus Microtus; species Microtus oregoni. The sequence goes on along the minus strand of NW_024543086.1, from coordinate 25,470,506 downwards.
GATTTGAACCAAGGTCTTCCAGACCCTCTATGTTACACTGGACTTTTTGGCAAAAGCCCTAAGGTGACCAGTGAGTGATGATCCTATGTCCTTCTCTAAAATGCTGCATAGAGATACTAGAATGTAGAATGTGCTGTCTGACCTTTAAGGCATGCCTTTATAAACTGAGAGAGCAAAATGAACACATAAGGGCCAAATTAAAAGCATTAATGTACTGAACTATGTGACCATGACACAAAGTCTGCAGTCAGGGCTCTCTATAGGAACAGCACTGATAGAATGAGTATTTATATTGAAAAGGTTTATTAGACTGCCTTACAGGATATGGTCTGGTAGCTCAATAATGCTTGTCTTGTGCTCTATATGTTGACAATCCAATAGCAGTAGCCCAGTCCATGAAGTTAGGCGTCTCAGCAGCCCTGATCTGGGGCAGGATTTCTGGAGTATTTCTGGAGAGCTACTCGTCCTCAGTTCACATTGAAAGCTTGAAGGGCTTCAATGCACACAGCGAGGCTGAAGAAATTGGTTCCAACATAAGTGATGGAATCAGAAGAGGCAGCAACAGAGTAGATATGAGGGGAGTCCTAGTGAAGAGAAAGGAGAATCTTTCTGTCTCCCATGTCCTTTCTCCAAGCTGCTATCAAAAGGGGGCACAAAAATTCAGAGTGAGTCTTCCTATATCAGTGAAGACAATCAAGACAGTCCCCCACAAAATTGCCCACAGCCCAACCTAATGTATACTATCCTTCACCTCAACTGTCTCTCTATGATGGAGGAAGGTCATTGGTTAAGTAATAAAGAAACTGCTTGGCCTCATAGGTTAAAACATAGGTGGGAGGAGTAAACAGAACAGAATGCTGGGAGGAAGAGGAAGTGAGCTCAGAGGCCATGCTCCCCTCTCCTGAGCAGACTCCATGCAGCTGTCTCCAGGGCAGACACAATGGAGTCAGTCACCAGGTCAGACATGCTGAATCTTTCCTGGTAAGCGCACCTCGTGGTGCTACATAGATTATTAGAAATGGGTTAAGAGGCTGAAACTAATGGGCCAGGCAGTGTTTAAAAGAATACAATTTGTGTGTTGTTATTTCGGGGTATAAGCTAGCCAAGCGGCCAGGAGCCGGGCTGTGGGAAGAGGCCCGCAGCTCCTTCAACATCTCTAGGTGATTCTAGGTTAATTCAAGTTGACAACTGAAATTAACCATCACACTGGGCTCAAAGGATGGATTACCACAGAAGGAAAAATGGAGTAGCTTGGCAGCTTAGAACAAAGAGCATTTTCATGTGTTAGCATATTCTTGAGGTCTTTGAGGGTGAACAGCCTCATTCAGCCCTCTGCCCATTGCTTTGAGTATGTCAGAAAGTAATAATTAAATATGCAAATAAAGTTAATATCAGAGAACCCATAAACTCTGATATCATCTATCATAGACATGGAGGGCCATGGACATCTACTGCATGAATAAAGGCAGTAATGTCACACCCAGACGAAACCTGCTTGTGTTAGTTCTAAACATCCAGCTGTCAGACACTGCCTTGCTGTTGAACATGCAGGTGTTGTTTTAGTTGGCTGGGGAGATGGCTCAGCCAGTACAGTACTTGTAATGTAAGCATGAGGAGCTCAATTTGAGCCCAAGTATTGACATGAAAACCCAAGCATGATTGCACATATTTATGATTCCAGTTCTGGAGATGTGGAGGCAGGATGCTGCCTTGGGCTCACTAGTCAGACAGCCTAGCCTCACTGGGCAGTCTCAGGTACCATTGAGAGAGCTTTTCTCCCCAAATCAAGGTGGGTGGAGCTAGAGGAGTGACAAACACCCAAGGGTGACCTCTTGACTCCTCACACAGGTATACATACATGCACATAGGCACACATAAGTACACTTGTGGTATGATTCAAGGTGCTATGATTCAGGAGAAAAATATACAGAATTTTAAAATATTTATCATAACATTAAGGAAAATATTTGCTTATAGCATTCAAGGAAACAAAAATTTTGCATGATATATGACTTAATTAGATATAAACTATGAATTAAGAATTCTGACAGGAAGCAATTACCAAGGCTATCCCATCTATCCCCTGTTACACAACTTGTCATCAACACAGACTTGGGTAAGCTACTGAGCCTCTTCGTGCTAATGGCTTTTGTTGTTTGTTTTTTCATTTTTAAAAGTTGTGGGTTTCTTAGGAGGTTGTTGAGAAAACAGAATGAGAATGTGTACCATACATAAACACACCATACATAAACAACTGAGAGAGAGAGAAAAAACCTCTATTTAGCATTTGGAAAACAAAAAAGCCTCACAAATATTAGTATTTACTATACTTTATTGTTCTTGAAAGTTATTCAGTAATTTGCTCTCACAATTTTGTACTTCACACGCCTGCTGGTGCACACATGAACATGAGCACTTTAAGTAGTCTATTAAATACATTCGGAGTCAGGGGACAAGGATTTTCTACAAAAGGTGATGGTGCTCTGGCAAGAAGAGACTTCCAATATTTTTCCAGTGAAAAATAAATATTTTGGAGCTGAGGAGATGATTCAGTGCTTAAAGCAACTATCAACTTGAGCAAGAATACTAGAGTTCAGATCTCTCTTTAGGGTCCTGATAAATGCCAGGTGGATATGGTAGCTCCCTTGTAATTCTAGCCTTAGAAACTAGAGACAGGAAATCTAAGTCGGCTAGCAAGATACACTCATCAGTGAACTCTAGGTTTGATTGAGGGAGCCTGCTTCAGACAGAAAAGTGGAAGAGTGAAGATATCCAACCTCGACTTTGGGCCTCCGAACCCACAAGCACATCCACACATGTATAGCTTAGCGTATGTGTATACCTACACATGCAAACATGTATAAACTCATATGTATACACACACATTATATATATATATATATATATATATATATATATATATATATATGTAAACCAAAGAAAATAAGTACTTGTTACCATGAATTAGAATAAGGGTCTCATAATTAGCAGCTGTTGTAGTTTCATTTGTGTTGCTGTGGTAAAATACAAAAGCAGTTTAGGGGACTAAAGGGTTTATTGGACTCAAAAGTCCAGCTTCCAGCCCATTACTAGAGGGAAGTCAAGAGAGGAGCTCAAACATCTAGTCACGTTGCTCTCTAGTCAAGAAGACTGCAGGGTTCAGAGAGGGTGGAAGGCACCAGGAGAACATGGCCTGCTGAATCAGCTAAGCAGGGCTTGCATGGCCCACAGAGACTGAAAAGACAGGAACTAGGCTGCATGGATCTGTGCCGGGTCCTCTGTGTGTATGTTCTGGCTGTTAGCTTGGTGTTTTGTGGGACACCTAACAGTGAAATTGGGTATGTTTCTAACTCTTTGGCCTGTTCCTGGGACTCTTTCCCTCACATTGGGTTGCTTTGTCCAGCATCTGCATGAGGGTTTTCACCTTGTCTTATTGTGTCCTGTTTTGTCCTGTTTGGCTGTTGTCTCTTGGAGGACTGCTCTTTTCTGAAGAGGAAATGAAAGGGATGTGGATCTGGAGGAGAGGAGGGATGGAGGAGAGCTAGGAGGAGTGGAGTGGAGGGGAAATTGTGGTTGGGATGTATTGTATGAGAGAAGAGTCTATTTTCAATAAAAAGAATAGAATTAGAAGAGAATACATGCATGGGTTCTTGTTTGCTTGCTTGCTCTCAGCTAGTTTTCTCCTTTCTTCAACTGTTCAGGACTTCTTGCTTAGGATTTAAACGGGGGTGTGGACAGTGGGCTGGGTCATTCTATATCAATTCTATATCAATTAACTCTATATCAATTAACAATCAAGATGAACCCCCACAGGCATGGCAGAGGCCAAATCCCTCATTAAGACTTTCTTCTCCAGTGATCCTAGGTGCTTCAAGTTTACTGCTGAAAGGGATTAGCATGGCTCCATTAGTGCAACCATGAGAAGCTCTTTCCTCTGGTCATCTTGCAGGACAGAATATTAGTCTTTTCAGAGAAAGTATCTGAATTGAATCCCACTGTTTATCATGAATTCTCCAAGGAGAGATAAACACACAAAATCCTGACTGAAGATTGCAAGTGACTCATGAGAAGACAGCTGCCCGGAAGACTGGCCCTCTGTTGTGCATGTTTTCCTGGGTATCCTAGAGTCGCTGGTCCCTTCATGTACCAGATATCTCCTTGTGATCTATTTAAACAACAAGCAATACCCTTGCAATTCAAGGACTGTGCTTTGACACTCAAAGCACTCTTTAGGTACTGCACACTTGCGTCCACTTCTCTCCATGGAGACTTGTCTGGGGGCAGTTAGCAAACCCTGGCAAGGTGTCACTCAAAAGAGAATGAGAGTAGTGGTATTTGAGGAACCAGGCAGTTGTATGGAGAACTGCATGTTAGAAGACTAAATGAGGCAAATGTTAGAACGAAATCAGCCTCCCCGGATCCAAACCAGGATCCAAAGTATGGAACTTCAGTGCACATGGTGTCAAAAAGAAATCAGAAGCCTGTAACTCTATGCTTCCTAATAAAGGAGAAATTCTGGAACCAATGGGAGGGAAAGGAAGATGAGGGCATCTACAGCAAGAAATAGAGGCACTGCTGCAGTCGGAGGTGTGATGAACAGTGGACAGGAGGCTGTGGCACTAACAAGGAAAGTGTCCTCTGGACACAGTAGGGAAACTGCATACATTAACTCTCAGCATTTATGAAAGTATTCATAAGCCTCATGTGAGCCCACACCAGATCAAATGCAGCATAGAGAGGAGAGGTGGGCACAGGTCCCAACCCAGTGCAAGAGCGATTAGCAGTCGGGAGCCGCTGGGAGAGGTAGTCAGTTTCTTTTAATTAGAGTGTTGCCCGGTAGGTCCACCACCATGTTTCTGAGGAAGTCCCCCTCCCGTCCATAAATGTGTGCGCAGCAAAAATTGAAAAATTGAGAGGTGAAATAAAGAGTGGATACAAAGTTGGCTGGGTAGGGAAGAGGGGTGGATCCGGAAGGAGTTGAGAGGAGCTAGTGAATATGATCAAATACAATGTGCAGAATTCTCAAAGAACTATTGAAATAATTCCATAAATAACTCCCTGATTTAAGTTTCTTACCTTTAAATATCATTTTAGGTTAGCACAAAAGTAATGGCTTCATTGTGGCATTTTCTCATATGGTAATTTTGTTTATTTTATCCTTCTGCCTCATTGCCCTCCCCCAAACTCCTATCCCAGGTTTCCTGTTTCCTGTAGAACATCCTCAGTGTGCTCAGTTAGAGGAGGGGAAAGGGTGTCCGCCTCCCTTCCCTTTAGCTATGCCAGAAAAGAACATATATATGTCTCATCATTTTTACTTGTCTATAAATACTTACCTTTATTTATGACACAAATACTGATCATCATCTGTCTCCCGTCTCTGTTTAAGACATGTCTTTCTGGTCATGAACAAGGGAGGGCCAAGTGTTGTCTTCTTGAGAAGCAGGGAAAGATCATGAGTAAGCACATTGCTCTCTAAAGAAGACAAATGCAGCTGGTACTGAGGACTGTGAAAGTCTCAGGCAGGATGAAGTAATGATACCTAGATTGGTCAGAAGGGCTGGGTCATCAGAAGGGGGCAGTTGCCAGTGGATGCTGAATGAGGACACACTTGTACAAGTGTTCAAAGATCACTTGCTACAGGGGGCTAAGCAAGTAGAAGGGGCTACAGGAAAGACTTAGGATGTCACAGGTTGTGCAAAAAGGTCAGAGTGGCTGAGACATTGCAGAGGAAGAATAAATAACAGGCAGTGTACATAACCTGCCCTTCAAGGGAGTATCAGGTAGGAATTTGACTAGTTTTTCCTCTAATGTTATCATTATCAGATTTTTCAGGTTCAAAATTTGTGATCTCTCTATTTGTAGATAACCCGGCAGGCACATACTGAGCATAATATGTCCTTTACTGAAGTACAGATTGCAGTATAAACTCATGGCTCTGGGAGTGAAGCTCAGCATCCCTCCACGGAAACTTACCATTGTCCACAAGCTGCTGTCACCTTCCCACGGCTCTTGGGGTGTAACTACGTGTGTTAATTTGCGTCAGGAACCCATCACTCCCAGTGTCTAGAATGGTTATGAGGAGACACAGCAGTGACTTAAGAAGGGATGGTTCCTGAAGAGAAAAGAGCTTCATGTGGGCTTTTAATTTGTGCTTCAGACTAATCCTTTCTCTGCTGGAGTAATTTTCTCTCTTTCTGCTATGTTTTATTGCATTCATGAGGAATGTCCATTGCTGCTCTGATGTTATTTGGGGACTTGAGGATCTGGGAAGATCTAGATTTTTGTACCTTACATATAAAGGCCACACTGCTGGGGTTACTGTGATGTGTTTTACAAACAGTGGAACTGGGTGATCAGCTGTCATTTAAGTTTGAGTCCTGGTCCTGACCTTTTGCCCCTGTACTGTGTGGTCATGTGCAAGTCATTTCTCTGCTCTAATCCTAATTTTACACAGCTGTGAAATGGGGATGAGATCATGAGTTATGGAGTTTTTAAGTAGAAAAAATAAGACAAGGTAGGTAAAAGAGATCATCATCATCATCATCTTCAGCAGCAGCAGCAGCAGCCGCCGCCGCCTTTGGTTTCATCATCATCACCAGTCTTTCCTTTACCTTCCTCACCATCCTCCACTATCATCTTCTTTCAACGACACCATTATTATGTTGTTTGCCTTCTGAATTAGTTACTTTTTTGTTGGTGTGACAAAATATGGGGGAAAGCACCGTAATAAGGGAAGAGTCTATTTTGGTTCACAGCTCAAGAGCATAGTCTATCATGGTGGGGAAGTCATGGTGGCAGGAGCCATAGTCAAGTGGTCTAGTTACAGCTATTGTCAGGAGGCAGAGAAAGATGGACGCCAGTGCTCAGCTTGCTTTCTCCTTTGTGTTCTCAAATCCAGGAGATTCTGCCACCCACAGCCAGGGTGAGTCTTCCTCCCTCTTTTAACTCAATTTAGAAACGCTCTTGCATGTATGCCCAGAGGTTGTCTCGGGCATGATTTAAGTTTCTGTTGACAACCAATATTCAACATCACGTTTTTATCTTCCTCCATCATAGGCATCAGCAGCTCATCTACTGTCATCATGACAATGATCAAGATCTCCTTTACTGTCACCGTTATTCTCAGGACAAGGCTCTGGGAACCTGTTCACTGGGGTTTGAATCCTGCGACCTCTACTAGTTCTACATCTCTGAATTCATGCAAATTTTGATGTTCCAAGTCTCAGTTTTCCTAATTCTATCCAAGGGGAAAAACAGCACCACCTCACAGAATTGGACTGAGGATTAACAACCCACATTCAGAGAAAGTGCAAGGTTCGTCAGGGAGAGTGTTTTCTATGGACAGGAAGATGTGTCTATCTGTGATATCTGAAAGTGGAACTCATGCTGAATTATCAAACCCTAGTCCTGAAACTAGAAGCCAGATGCAGATGGATACTAATCTGTCATTGTCTTGCTTCTTGATGTCAAAGACAAATGTAATGCCCTGAATCCTCAGCTTTCCCCTGCCTGATGCCATTCTGCCCTTCCTGTGTATGCCCAGGAGATGGCTCCCAGAGGAGGCATTGAGTCTGCAGCCCAGCTTGTGTCTACAGGGGGAAAGCAGTAGGATTCCAGATAAAGCCTCTAACCTTACCTTCCCCATACACCCTTCTTGGTGAACCCTCTAAGGTCTCAATAATTCACCTCAGTCTCTAGGCTCAGACAGGTTGCTTGGAAAAGCAAGTTTTGAGCCAAGGGTTTTGGCAGGTCTTAAAATATTTCCTTCTGTGTGACTGAGATCACATCTCCATTATGGGCACCTGGAGTGCAGCAAGGCATAAAAACACAGGAATGAGGAACAAATGCAGCCCTCAGCTTATAACTCACCCCTGTCACAGTGAGACCTAGGAACAACCCATATGACTTGCAGTGTGAGATCCGGGAGAAATGAACATAGCTTCTTGCTTGCATTTGTTTTAATGATATAAAGCAATATTAAGTATGCTAATGAAGTATTTGTCTATCCTCAGGGGTAGCTCCTGATTTCTCTGCATTTCTAATGGACAAAGCTTGAAAATGAGTGTATCCATTTGCACCCTCCACCAGCTCCTACTGGGTTGCTGACTTCTGCTCCTGCTTCCTAGAAAAGTGCTGGAAGTCAACAGAGGTGGGATATAGAGGTCACAGATAAACATAGAGCAAGGTGAGGCATGTGGTAGTGCCACAGGCAGTCACTATAGAAACCACATTAAATACTAAGGTCCCGGAGACACAGAGGAGGCTGTGGTATTGCTGCTAAAATAGCTCATTCACAGCGAGAGAGTGCATTGTGTATTTATTTGTTTGTTTAGTTCATTTATTAGGGGTATTAGAGATTGAATCCAGGCCTTAGTGCACGTGAGAAAGCCCTGCACCACTGAGCTCTGTCTCCGTGATAGATGTCTTTAAATTGTTGGAAAACAGGAGGAATAAAAGAGAAGAAAAGGAAGGTAAAGAATAGAAAGAGTGATTAGCTCAACCAATGAATCACTCCGCTATAGTGCCAGAGATAGGAATTGATCAGTGCATTCTGAATTTATTAGGCATGGCTGCTAAACACCCCCTCACACACACACACACACACACACACACACACACACACACACAGTTGGCCTTATATATGTACTGTCTGCTAAGCCTTAATTATTAATTGAGGTACCACACTAAATATTTTCCATTAATTATTGTGTTCATTTCTAATTTATAGATGAAGAATCTGAAAGATGGAATCCTTTTCACCCTAGAGTCATTCAAATCTTACCCAAGAGAGACAGATTTAGGGTCATACTGCCTGACTTCTGTCCCCACTTTGGCCATCCCTCCTTCTTGGTGATGTGGCCATCTTACTGGTTAAGAGGTCACAGGATCACCATAGAGAATTCTCAAATAAGATGATAGTACCAAGCCCTATATACACAGTTTTTCTTAGTTACATATATATGAAATATGTTTCTCTGTATGTGGCTACAATAAGGTCTAATTTATAAGTTAGTTAGAGTAAGAAATTGACATGTGAATGGGTGATCAAAGACAACAGCCGCACCAACGGACTGTAATAAGAGTTGCAAGAATTTTCTCCAGTATTGTTTTCTTCCCTCCACCTCTCAATAGTTGAACATAAGCACTGTGATTCTGCAACAGCTGATCAGACCACCTAGACTTCTACTTCGTGAATGGTGGTTGAGTAGCACATGAAGTGTGGGTATCCTGGAGAACTTGACAATTCACATCTCAGGTTGACTGGAGTCAGGCGGTGTGAAATTTCATCATACTATTTAGAATGACAAGAAACTTAAGATTAATTATTTGGTTATTTCTAGAAATTTTCATTTGGTATCTTCAGACTGTGGTTACCTGAGGATACCTGAATCTGTAGAACTTGAAAGTATGGACAGCAGGAGGGGTCCTTTATTAGAGGAGTAACAAGAGACAAGAGAAGGCAGTGAGATAGGTCCACTGTGACTCACACTCATCCCTCTCCACATCCGTGAAAAAGTCTTTGTGGCCCCTTAGTTCTGGACACACTGCTTATGAAGTCTGCAGGCCTGGCTCAGTCTGTGTGTCACAGAGGAATTCTGCACTGTCCAGCAAACGTTTCTCCCAGAAGTTGTCATCAGAAGATGACGTCATCTTTCAAGCTTTGAACCCCGTGCTCCCCTTATGTGAATTAGAGGTAAACAAAGGTGGAAACGTGTCTTCAGCTTGGCAAAGTGTGGCTGTGGCGGGTTCCATAACAGCTCATGCCAACACCCTGCATCTTGGTTCTTACCGGTGTTCTCTTTAGGCAGTGTGGTTGCCTTCAGAAGCCCACAAAGGAGAGAAAGCAGCAAAAATGACAAAATGAAGCCACAGAGAAAGCATGGGTAATGAAGCAGGTGGGAAATTGATTTTTAATAATCAGAAATCCATAGGGAATATCAAACCAGCTTTGCCCACAGACAAGCAGCTGCCTGTGGAAGCTTCAGCAGGCTCAGGTGCGACCAGAGATAAACTTCTGCTATTTTTTTGTGCTGTGAAATTCTGCAGTGGATCATCTCTCTGCCACTATGGAAAGAACATGCACCTCTTAGTATTTTGTTTCTCTTTCTCTTCACGTATCCCACACTTCTCCTCAGATTGTGTGAAAATGAAAGTTTCCAAAAGACTTCTAAGTGATCCTAGAATCTGCATGTGGGTGGTGTGTGTGTGTGTGTGTGTCTGTGCATGTGCAAGTGGGCCAAGAGGTTAACCTTGGGTGCTATTCTTCAAAGCCATCTTCCTCATGCTTCTCCTCCTGATCCTCTTTCCCCTGCTTCAGATTTAGTTGTGTGTGTGTGTGTGTGTGTGTGTGTGTGCACGCGCACACGTGCGAGCACACGTACATGTATATGGGTACCTATGGAGGCCAGGAGAGGGCTGCAGATCCCCTGAGCTGAAATTACAGTGGTAGTAAGCTGTGTGATGTGGGTGCCGGGAGTGAACTGCACTCATCTGGTAGATCAAGCTGTTCTCTTAATCACCGAGCTATCTCTCTATCAATAACTTCACGTTGGCTTTTGAGACAAGATCTCCTATAAGCCTGGAGTGAGCTGATCAGAGTGTCTTGGGGATCTGTCTGTCTCTTCCGCCCAAGCACTTGGGTTACAAATGTGTGTCACCACACTGGCATTGGACATTTTACTTCTGGTCATGTCTGTCGAGATCAGAAAAATGAGTAAAATTGAGACATGATGAATTAGGCAAGTTTGGGTCTTCTGAAGAGCTTGCCTAGTGAAAGCATGATTTCTTGACTGTTTAATTGAATTCCTGACTGATTTCTCGACCGAGGCAGGGTGCTATGTTCTTGTTTATTTAGTTACCACTTCCTTAAAATGGTGGTAGAAAGAGGCGCTCAGCCTCAGCTATTTGGAAACAGGAACCTTTGGATGGATGGGAGTTGGAGACATGGCCACACCCAGATGAACAGGGTACTCAGCTGGGAGTATTAAGAGATCATTGTGAGATCAGTACACTGTCAAATCCCTTTTAGAGCAAAGAAAGTGAAGGCGCAGATTCTCCAGGGCTCATGCGCAGACTCTTGATCGCTCAGGACTCAGTGTCTAGGACTTTATGCTGCCTCAAAGCCTGTGCTTACCAATGGCTTTCTGAATTAACCCAGCTCCTGACATTACTTTTCTTTGTAATCTTGGGGAGATGCCTCATCTGTCATACGGCAGGGATTTGAAATTATGGAAATCAAAGGATTTTTTTCAGGTTATGGGATTATTATTTTTTTTTGATTTTTATTTATTTATTTATTTGTTTGTTTGTTTATTTATTTATTTATTTTTGTTGAAAAAATTTCCACCTCCTCCTCGCCTCCCATTTCCCTTCCCCTCCTTTCACTCCTCTCCCCCTCCCCTCATTCCTCTCCCCCCTCGCCCCACTCCTCTTCCCCTCCCCCCTCTCCATTCCCCCTCCCTCTCCAGTCTGAAGAGCAGTCTGGATTCCCTGCTCTGTGGGAAGTCCAAGGTCCTCCCCCTCCATCCAGGTCCAGGAAGGTGAGCATCCAAACAGGCTAGGCTCCCACAAAGCCAGTTCATGCAGTAGGATCGAAACCTAGTGCCATTGTCCTTGGCTTCTCATCAACCTTCATTGTCCGCCATGTTCAGAGAGTCCAGTTTTTTTAACGTAGTCATCAGATTATTATTTTTTGTGAAAACAAAGTATCTTATAAACTTTCTTTTCTTTTTGTTGAAGGTGGCCAAGAAAATAAAGGCAGTATAAAATTGATGTCAGAATTAAAAGGCAACATTTGTGTGTGCCCATGTGTGTGAGGTAATATGTATATATGGTGCATGTGCATATGGAGGTCTAAGCGTGACCGTCAGTGAGATTCCTCTTGATGCCAATCATCTTGTGTTCACTCTGGGGCCTGGAACGCTAAGGACTAGGCCAGCAGGCCCCAAGGACCCTCCTGTGTCCTCCACCCAGTGCTGGAATTGCTACTGTGTGCACCAGGCCTAGCTCTTCACTCAGGTGTTGGGGTTCAACTCAGGTCTTTGTGCTTATGCGCCAAGCACTTTACTGATCAAACCATCTCTCTAGCCCCAAAAGGCGACATTTACAGTGGCTAAACGCCCCCAAATCACATCACTCATGCACAAGTCTGCCTCCCATTTGTTAAGTGTCTGGATTTGAGGAGTCTTTTTCTGACTCAGCTCCCTTTACTACAAACTCCCCCCCCTCAGGTGGTGGCAATGCAGATAGGAGTGTCTGATTAGACAGTACTCAGACGCCTCACTGGAGAGTAGCATGTGTTCTGTAAGGGCCAGCTGTGGTTATTGATCCATTTGTTGGTCACAGGGATGGTAAAATGTATTTTAGGCTCCCACAGGTACACTCCTCCCTTAGGCAGCAGTAGATATATTGAGAACCTCTAAGATCTCCCTAAAACAAGTGCCAAGACCCCAAAAGATTCCGACCTTTGTGCCAAATTGAGTATTATGGGGAAAAAAAAGGAATGAAAACAAATGAGTACAAAGACCCCCCCCCCCCCCGCCCTTGTCCCCACTCAGCGCTATCTATGACCTGCTAACTTCCCAAGACTCCTGGATAGAAAAGCGACTCGGCACAGAGAAAAATAGTTTTTATTTGTTAGTTTTGCATAACTCTTTAAGACAGGAATTTGACTAATCTGTGCCTGCCAGTACTATGCCAGGGCCTTGTTGCTGCCTCCAGCACAACAAAGCATGTGGTCCTGTGGGTAGCAGATGCTCATCCTGTGTGTGCCAAGGGAAGGGAGACGAGGGGGAGGAAGAAAGCAGAGGAGGAAGTTGAGATGGGCCTAATGCCCACCTTCAAAGATGGTGGAGCAGATGGAAAGTGTCCAGTAAATGATTGGATGTGCAGACTAAGAAGCGGGAGACGTAAACCAGGCTCAGCCACCTGCGTGAAGTAGAAGGGATGGGCCAGAGTCTGTAAAAGAGATACTTCCTGACTACAAAGACCGATTGACTGGTTAAAATTTCAGTGGCCTGGAAGATTGTGATGTTGCAAGCTCTAAACCAAAATATCTCAGGTCATCATTATCAGTCTTCAAAGCCTCTTATTATTGCCATTCTCTGAATGTGACCTAGCATCTCTGTGACCATCAAGAAATTCCTTTGGAATGTGCAGATAGACTCTTAGGTTCTATCAATCAAAAGGCTGAGAATGTTGTTGGCATCTTGGGTCTATAGGTAAGACTTTCACCTACAAATGTTTCCTTCGGGGTACTTGAAGTGTCTTACCTTACATTTTCCTGAGTTCTGTTTCTACAAAGCTATCCAGGACTGTTATCAGGAAAGAGTCACAGTATTTGAGAAAACCTGAATCTGTATCTGTGGCCACTGTCATTCATATTAGCTCCAGAATAAACCCTCTCCTTTCTTCCTCTGAGGTGGGAGCTATTGCCGTTTCTTCCCTTGACAAGCCTCAAATACAGTCATCCCAGGCACACCCTCTCCAGCAGGGTGAGAGCCCAGGCATACCCGCTCCAGCAGGGTGAGAGCCATACCCAGCCACTTTCCCCTCCATGTGGCTCTGAGGAGGAGTGTAGGCTGGAGCCTGGGTCTACTCTCACAGATGAATGGCTTAGCAAAGACTCTGAGACTCCAGGTCAGGGCTGCTCAACTGTGTTTCACATCTCTATGCCTTGTTCACTGCTCCAGTGAGTGGGGGTGACAGACATAGAAGGGAGACCATCAATCAAAGGCCTGAAAAGAGCTCAGGTCCTAATTAGGGTATTGTTCTTTATGGAAATCCCAAACTACTAGCCTTTTGAAAGATTTGTATCTATTATTATTATTTCTAGTAAGTCCTAGAGAATTTTGTATAAGGTAGTTTGAGCAGTCTTCTCATGACTATACCATTCTCTATCCATGCAACTTTGTGCCATTTTTAAACAATGTTAATTGTGTGTATGTGGGTGGGGTTGGAGGTTCTCTACAGGTAAATGTGGGGTACATGCCCGTGAAGCCCACTATTCCTCGTGGTTGCTGGGAACTGAACTTAGGTCCTCTGAAAGAGCTACCGGCACTTTTAACCACCAAGCTATCTCTCCAGCCCCCCCCCCCAAAAAAAATGAGCCTTGAAATGTAGTAAACTGACCCCTGCCAGAACTGCAGCCTGGAACCCTGTGACTTGATCCTTTAAGCTGGACTGTACTTTAATCAACTGGGATCACACTGATTTACTTGAACCTGACTTGTATGGCTCTAATTTGTGTGGTAGAGACCAAGGAACTGCAAATTATGTGCACAGCAGCTCCTTCTGACCTTCCAGAACATACTACCCAGTATGGGCTATCCAGTATGAATTACAATCAGAAAACTGCAAGCAGAAGGTTTGCTCACCCCAGAGGCTGCAGAAGTTTCTCAGTAGCTGAAAGCATTTACAGTCTTGCCCAGGTCCATTTCCAGCACCTGCAACCGAAAGTTCAGAGGTTCACAGTCTATAACTCCAGCGCCAGATGGTTCAACACACTCACCTGTCTATGTGAGTACCCATTTCCTTCCCCCCATTTAAAAATAAAAATAAGCCCTTACAAAAATGAATCTTAACATCCCAAACTCTCATCATCCAGCTCAGCCGTCACCTTGACCACTGAACACACGAAGGGGTACATCAGTAGACAGTAATATTTTGACTCTGTATTGCAAAGTGATTTTGCTTATCTTGCCGCTGGACTGAGGACTGAAGGCTTCTTTGAAGCAGGTTTGATCACTGAGCTTGGTGGCTCAGGTCTGTGTAGTTCCAATTACTTGGAGGATTAGGCAAAAGGATCTTACATTCAAGGCCTAGCTGGGCTACAAAGTGAGTTCAAGGCCAGCCTGAACAACTCACTGAGATCCTGTATCAAAATAAAAATGTTTAAAAATATGTATGGAATGTAGTTCAGTCACTTGGCTCACACACACAAAATTCTAGATAATGTTTTATTTTAAACACCCACTCTGATCACAAAGTGACCCTGACATCTTCCTTAGTAGAATGTGGTTCAGTTTGTTTTAGTTGAAAAGCAAAGCCTCTAAGGAAAGACAAGTATGGATGCATATCCCAACTCTGCCACCCCTGTGGGAACTGCTGTGCTGGCCCTGTGGATCACCTGCTTCTCAGTGTCCTCAATGTCCTTCTATCTGGGCTTTTGCTCATTATCTGCAGATCACTGAGGTCACCCCATCCCCCGACACCTCCTCTTGTCTTCTTCCTTGACTTTTTCCCATATGCATGCACACAGCAAGTATAATCTCGAAAATACAAATTTAATTGTTGTTTACTTCTCCCTTTCTCCCATGAGACTGTAGACATATCAGCCCTGTGCTCATGTCCACAGTTCCAGAATAACCTCAGCGGCACCCTCAGAGGAGCTCAAGCCACTGATATTACTACTCTCCTTTGCTTGATGTTTATATTCTCCACGGTTTAGAAAAGAGCAATCCACGATACTGCCAGAGGTCCCAATAAATACATGGTGGCTTATCCACAGAAGGGAAAACTGACGAACCAATCTATTTGTATTAATATGCATATATCTGGAAAACGAACAAACAAACAAACAAAATGTGATAGTACCTTAGGTGAAAAAGACTACTTTTGGAATAACAGCAGAGGGAAATATTCACCTAAATCACAACTCTAATATATATATATATATATATATATATATATATATATATATATATATATGTGTGTGTGTATATATATATATACATATATATATATATATATATATATATATATATGGACAAATTTTATAGGAGTAACCAAGCACTTTCTGGTTTGATATATACTTTCAAGATTAATGGAAGCATACAAAAGGTGGTCAGTACACACAGAAAATACTTAATTCCACCTCCAAAAAATTACGTATTTTCTGTGTGTACAGTGATGGAGACAGCATATGGACTTTGATTTTATTTAAAGGGAGGAAGAAGGAGGGGAAGAAAAGGAAGGAGATCTAAGATCTCGGGCTGAAGCAAACTTGAGTAAGTCAAACCCATAAGAGTGATAATTTTACAGGGATGAAGCGACCGATAGCCTCTTTTATCCATAGCAAAGAAGAATCAGGGGAAGTGCCTTCAGGGCTAGTGCTTCCTCCTCATATGCCTCTTCTTCCTCTCAGTTTCTTTGGACTCTATTATTGCCCTTTCCCTCATCACACCACCTGTACTTTGGGACTCCCCCTTGAAAGTCTACCCACTGTTTCACTGCCTTCTTCTATTGGCGCAACAAGTTAAACACGCTTATATGAGGACTCTAAAGGCATTCAAAAAAGTCAAATGCAAATCTACTACTGTAGAAGCTTCCTAACATATAAACATAGATCCTATACATACATGATACATATACACATATGTCATATTCATATATAACACATACGTATACAATATGTCATGTGCATACATAATGCATATACACACATTTCATATATATAATGCATATATATATACAATATGTATACACATACCAATAAAAGCAACACATATATAGAAGGACTTCCCACACCATGTCATATACATATCTAATATATGTATATGACATATACATATCTAATATATACACGTACATATAAAGGATGTTTAGATCGAGTTATCCCTTAACAGAGGGACACTGACTATGTCTAGCACCATAGACTAGCAAATAAAAAACCCAGTGCATCATATAGGACACCTTTCTCTGAATTGTTGGCCAGTAGAGTTCCTTAAACTCCCCCAAAACATTGCATGGTTTTACCATTACTATTGTTGACTCTCCAGAACTTGATAGTAGGACCCTATTGATAAAGATACTAAATACATACCTGAGTCATTGAACATGGAGAAACCAAGCCAGGATTGACATGGAAACTTCATCCATATTGACTAGATGTTATAGTTTTGGAAGGGTCTGTACATGCTACCAGATAAAAAAGTTAATAAACAGACTTACCCAGTGGTTTTTCTGGAGAACTACAACAATGACTACCTTAGTAAGATATCCCTACTGCTGCAATAGAGGGACAAATCTTATAGGAGTAACCAAGCACTTTCTGGTTTGATTTAAAGCCTGCTTCACAAGATGGAACTCATGCTTGATATTGTTAACTGATCCAAAAACACATGGCTGGCTAGGTCATAAGGGAGAACCTAAAGTAGTTGTCTAGTAACTGACATACTAAGAAGCCACCTCTAGGTTCTTACCCTTATACGCACACACAGATTAGTGCTCTCTTCATTAGAGACTCTTTTTACAGTAGAGAGTGATTAATTTCAGAGACTCATAACTTCTCACCTGTGTATAGAATAAGAGACTATGGAACACTTATCTCTCATCTCTAAATGAGAATCTGTGTTACACACACACACATACACACACACACACACACACACACACACACACACCTCCAAGTTCAGGAGTCATTGCAGAAGACAGGGCAGAAAGACTGTAAGAGACAGATGCAGAGACCATCTGCAGTGAAAGAGTATTTGACAAGCACAACATGAACTCAAAGCTGAGACTACACACACAAGGCCTGTGCAAGATCAAATCAGTCAGACTCCTGTGTGGACGGTGAAGGCTCATGAAGCCTGGCTGCTGCTGGAGTCAAAGCTGCTAGCAAAGGAAGAATGGGGTTCCTGCAGGAACGTAGTCCTGGGGACCACTTGTGCACCAGCAGACAGCCCTGCACACATGCTCATTCAGGCAGTACTAAGTGGATGTTGTCGGTTTAAACATGTGGTGAGGGGAAGGGGACAGTGGTGGTGGGAGAGGAGAGGAATTGTAGAGGAGGATTCAGGGATTGGATTTGATAAAATCATATTATGTGCAGGAATAAATTTCTCCAACAATGAAAATAACGTAGTTATAAAACAGAATCAGTGGAAACACTAGAAAACAAATTGCAAAAAGAATAGGCCAATCTTCCTTATCCCTGTGGTCATCTCAGCGTCAGGGCTGAGACTTGAAGGGGCCCCAGTCAGGATGAACTCCCACCCATGTGAGAAAGCTTTGCCATGGGCTGGGGCTCTACTGAGTTCATGGTAGAACACTATTGGCTGAAGACTGGAAGGAGAAGTGGGGCCTTAATGGAGGGCCAGTGTGCATGGCAATGACATACCAAAGGTAAGAGCCTCTAAAGGAAACTCTGAGGCAGATCATAAAGTTTCCCATAACCCCAAATAAGCGAAGGCCTTGAGCTGAGCACAAAGTCCCACGAAGGCAGCTATGACAACTATGTGGGGATTGCAGAAGATAAGCAGCTGCCTCTGTACCCAGACAGACACCAAGCAGTTGCAGGAGATAAACAAATTCTAGTTTCAAAAACTACATGCTTAAGGAAAATGGCTAACTTTCACATTCTGTCCCCAGAGGAAATGCTTCCCCTTCCATATCCTTCACTATAAAATCCCCGATTGCAGCATATAATCTGATCATTGTGTTTCTGGGTCTTGTAGGTCACCTCTCTAGCACTATACAAAGCCTGATCCAGATGTTGGGGCCATCGAAATCTTCTTCTTTAATTTCTTTATACCAGCTTAATTCTTACAACAGACCATATGTTCCCAGAGGCCAGCCAGAGTTTGGGCAGAGTTGGGGAACTGAGTCATATCTCCAGCAAGCATCTGCTCTTCTCCAGATGCAGGACAACAACCTCCTGGAGCTGGAGGTGCAGTACAGGGATGCTGGGTGGGAGGAAGCCAGCCTGGGGTCAAAGAGCAAAGACAAGTTGCTTTAGTGAAGCTGATTCCTTCTGGTGAAGCATGACCATTGGCTTGCAGGAAGCAGAGAGCTGCTCCTGGGACCTGCAGTAGTCCTTGGCTCAGAGACAAGCAATGAAATAAACTGAGAAATATAGTGGTCACAGGTCCATGGTAGAGAGTGCAAGGTTAATCACAGACACATCTAGAACAAAGGTGGGGGACCAGAGCCTTCTCTGAGGTTCCAGATACTGTAGGCTCCTGCCTCATAGCTGCGCTGGGTCTTATTATAGATCTAGAGTGTATAGAAGGTGGGGCAGTTGACTGAGGGTGGGGACCCCAGTGATGCAGCTTTCCTGACTCATCACCCTTGTTGAGATATGTTGGTGTTGTCTTTGAGTTCCTTCTGCTTCTGTAAGTCCCCTTACCGGGACTTTTCTTAGTAACCCTGAGAAACTCATGGGTTCAGCAAATTGGACTTTGGTGCCATCATTATTTTGGTCTGTCATTGGTTCCCTATTTGGGGTGAGTAGATATATTGTCTCTCTCTAGAATGTATTCCATAACTCCTTTATCCCCATGAGAGAGACACCAGGTTCTCACACATTCTTGCTTTGTGAAGAAAGGGGAAGGCACGTCACCTCCCCGCCCCCAAGGGCCTGGCACAGAGAATTCCTCATTGCTGCTGGAGCAGGCACATGTTGGCACAGGTTCCTTACTCTATCAGTAGAAAATCATTACCGCGTTATGAGGAAAATGAAACAATGTAAGTTTTACAAGCTCCGAGGTGATGCTGAGAAATGAGGAGCTGTCAGCACAGGCAAGCAGCTGGGTTTGTTTGCCTGCTGGCTGAGCCACAGACAGCCCCTCTCACATCAGTCTCCGGAAACAGGAAGCAGGGCCTTTAGCTGTGGCACACAGTGCATACACAGCATGGAAAAAGCAGCCCGGAGGAAAAGCTTAGAAGTTCCAGGGACAGGACTGCCGATGGGCAGACCAAATGCTTAATGCCAAGGCTAACCTGAGGTCATGCAACCATGATGGCACCATGGCAGATGGGCAGAGGACTGTCAGCAACAGCCCTCTGGACCCTTCTTTCTTTGGTAAATGTCTTCAATTTGATGGCCCCTGAGTAGTATGTGATTTGCTACTTGACAGTCAAGTCTGTGTTTGCTGAGGTGTGAGACATACTGGTATGTGTGTGTAATGCACAATGCATTATTTTTATTTTAGTTTTTACTCTTTATTTCTAGTTACAGTAGGTGACATTTGTTTTATATTTATGAGTCTGTGAGACATTCTGCAGGATACAAAAGAAAGTGACTGAACTGTCTTTAAAAGTTCCTGCTTCATGGAAGAGTCTGCTGGATACTATGGGCCTGTAGGCTGAAGATGGATGCCCCAATGGTACAAAAGAACTTTGAGTGACTGTACAGGCAGTGAGATGTCTCTGTCATTTCTAGAGTTTTGTAAGTTGTTTACTTCTTGTTTACTTAGGTAATATTATATCCTTCTGGAATCTTTGATGGAGTTGAAGAATGGTTAGTTATAGTTTTAGTTTTCCTTAGCTATGATAAAAGATAAAATAGATATAAATATTGTAACTGTAATTCTTGTTTGATAACTATTTTGTTATATGTAATTTTACTATGTTAAAGTGAAAGCCTTTCTTTTTTGCTTAAACAGAAAAAGGGGAAATGATGGAGGAGGGTCATCTGTCTATGTGTTACTTTAATTTGTTAATAAAGAAATTGCCTTGGCCTTTTGATATGCCAGCTCTTAGTTGGGTGGAGTAGACAGAACAGAATTCTGGGAGGAAGAAAGCAGACTCAGGAAAATGCCATGAAGCTCCGGCCCAAGATGGACATAGATTAGAATCTTCCTGGTGAGCCACGGCCCCGTGGTGCTACACAGATTACTAGATATGGGTTAAAGCAAGCTATGAGAATTAGCCAAGAAGAGGCTAGAATTAATGGGCCAGGCAGTGTTTAAATGAATACAGTTTGTGTGTTGTTATTTCAGGGCATAAACTAGCCATGCAGGAACCGGATGTGATGAAAAGCAGGCCTGCTTGCGTCATCACTACAGGAAAATCTGGCTTCGGACTGTGGGGACATCACTTCGATACTGTCCCTTTATTGTCCTCTTCAAGTGTCTCTCCAGCCATCCTAGATGAAAGCCCAGCAATCATCTTCTTTCCAGGAAGCCTGGTCTCTGGTGTCAGAGTTGGATAATTGTTGCTGAAGTTTCCGACTGCCTTTCTTCTGGAGAAACAATCTCACTCCCTGTGGCCAGCTGCATTCTCATCAGAACACTCTCCACTCTTCCAGGAGGCTTACCTGCTGAGAGCATTCATGTATTCTAGTGTTTCTCATAAAGAACCAGGATGGGAAGATTGCTGAGTAAAGTGTCTGCTATGCAAACATAAGGTCTTGAGTTCAGAACCTCAGTAGCCATGTGAAAAGCCTGGCACATTGGCTTGTCTCTGTAATTTCAGCTCTGAGAGGTATGCACAGGAACACACACACACATATATGCAAGTACATACATGTGCACCCAGATGATAGCAGGTTTTATGGGGGAACCACCAAGTATCCAGTTCATTCTATTCTTCTCATGTCCCCCACCTAACACAGCTCATTAACTCATTAAATCTATTTGTTGGGTTCTTTATGTGAATAGCCATGTGTTCTGTTGATAGCACCACACAACTCTATGCCAAAATTGGCCATAAACCCTTCAAAGTCACTGTGAGCATCTACATGTACCCAGGAGTTTCTTGGCCATTCTGCTTACATGGTATAGAACATAAAACCCCACTACATAGTAAGATCACCAAGATAAAGGGGTATTGAATGTTGATGCTTGGGTCAGTCATGAAACAATTATCCAGTGGGGTTTATTTTCTGCCTACTCATTCCCAATTGCACCACCGGGTGCGTAAACACAGCAGTATTAGTAACACTAAGGTATTCCCACTTCTATCTACACAAGATTTATATGCAGAGCCTAGTTTAAAAACCATCTTTTCCCATTGTTAAATAAGAGGCAGTAACAAGTCAACCCCCCCCCCCCCACACACACACAACAGCACAGGTTACTCCTTGTGGTTTTAAAAGCCATCAGAAAAGAGGGACTATCAGGGGGTTAGACAGGAAAACATGGTTTCCTATTGGAAGATAGAGAAATGCAGACTGTGCAGCAGTGCCTCCTGGGTCTCATATATATGTAGGGCATAGTTAGATTAAAAACTGAAGTTAAGGCTAGACATATGGTTCTGGAAAGTGCTTGGTTGGCAAGCATGAGGACTTGAGTTGGGTTACCAGAACCCATGTAATAAAGCCAGACATGGTGGCATGTGCTTATAATCCCAGTACCGGGGAGGTGGAGGCAGGTTCAGTCCTAGGGTTCACTGGACAGCCATTTTAGCTTTTGCCAGTCCACAGAGCAGAGAGAAACTGACCTTGTCTCAAAGAAGAAAGCTACAATGAATGACATCTGAGAAGGACACCCGAGACAGTCTTTTCTGGCCTCCATGCGCACACTCACACACATGGTTACACACACACACACACACACACACACACACACACACACATTAAACAATATAATCACTCATCATCATCATCATCAGCCCGTATCCCAGTGCTTTCCTGTACCAGCCCCCAAAGTCCATCAATACCACATACTACATGAGGTGTTGTCAGGTGCCCAGTGAGCTATCATCACACCAGTGGAGGAGACTTTCTAGAGCTGACAGAGGCCCAGGGAAGACACACTTAGATTACATAAGGACATAGATATAGACGGGAGCCATGGACATCCATCCAGTTGGCACTAGAGAAAGCATTGCTGTGAAAGGCTTCCCTATCCTTGCTGTATTTGTGTGTCATGAGTCTCTGCTTTATTTCATTTGGCATTCTCAGAAGCAGCCTAGGTGTCCATCAGCAGAGGAGTGGACAAAGAAATGTGTTCTATATATGCAATGGAATGTTTTTCAGCTATAAGCAAAAATAAAGTTATGTCACCTGTAGAAAAATGACACAAGTAAATCTCAAAAAGACAAAACATGTTTTCTTTCCCTTGTGAGTTCTAGGCTTTACAAGTCCATAAAATCAGGTGTGTACATATATACAGCATGATAGTAGAGGCGAAACTGCTTGTGGCAAAGGGAAGGGCATAGAGGCAAGTACGTATTATACACATGCATGACAATAGTAATTCTGTAGAAAAAGATTAATCAGGGTTCTGAAGAGATGGCTCAATAGTTAGGAGCATGAACTGTGCTTGGAGAGGACTTGAGTTTGGTTTACAATATCTGGATATGTCAGGGCAACTCATCATTGCTTGCAACTCCAGCTCCCAGCAGATTTGATGCATTCTTCTAGCCTCTAAAAGGACCTGCATTCAGGCACATACATCCTTCCATATATATGTATATATATATATATATATATATATATATATATATATATATACAATTTTAAAATTAATTAGTTAATTAACATAAAATCAGAAAGACGGCTGAGCAGGTAAAGTTGCTTGCTGCCATGCCCATGGACTTAATTTCAATCTCATAGTCAATACAGTAGAAGGAGAGAACCAACTCTCACCACATTGCCCTCTGACCTCCACGCACATGCAATAGTGCATGGACACACACACACACACACACACTCACACACATGCTTACACACACACACACACACACACACATACACACAGAAATGTAAGTGCTTTGACAATTTAGCCTTAACTTCCTAGCTCTCTTACTGCCCCCATCAAGGACTAGAACTTTACTTGCTTCTGCCGGTTTCTATTTCTAACGCAACCGACTTTATAAGAGCAAAGACGAACTGCGAAGTCAGTTTATACACACGTGGCAACAAAAGCCCACCCTGAGGGCTGACAGAAGAAGCTCATGATGTCGGCTGGCCAGAAACCCAGCATCATCTGCCCCAGAGATGACAGAAGTGAGGACTACGCTTGTCTGCCATCATCCTCTCCATGTGTCTCCCCACCATAGCAGTCAGGGAAGAGTCGAGGGGAGAACCTCGGCTAATCTCAGGTATCTTTTTCCACAGTGATGGAATTCTCTTTGTTTTCAGTGACAAATTTTATTTTCTTCCTCTGCCCAGTGGTGCAGTTTCCTCTGCATGGAAGCCCTCTCTTCACTCAGTCCTGAAATATATTATTTTACCAATCCAAATATGTCAGAGATTGTATTGCATTTGCATTTCAAACCTGATAAAATCATTTTCCGGGTGACATTTTTTCCTTGAAGGCAACTTCAAATTGAATATTTTTTGCCTTGTTATCTCTCTCTCCCTCTTTTTCCAGGCCAACCTCACTTTGAGACTGCAAATCACTTCGTGCTGAGAGAGAGGCCACAGTCCCCAGCTGCCATCTTCTCCTCCCGGGTGCGCAGAAGGCTGTCTTTGCATTTCCCACCCAAGTCCTAGCCTCACAGAGAATCTCCTCCAAGCCTTGTGAAATATCTTTACTGCCCATG
Source organism: Microtus oregoni (assembly GCF_018167655.1). Lineage (NCBI taxonomy): Eukaryota > Metazoa > Chordata > Mammalia > Rodentia > Cricetidae > Microtus > Microtus oregoni. Next base: position 25,446,296 of record NW_024543086.1, on the reverse strand, counting down.
TCTCACAAGTTGATTGCGGCTTTTGCTGGATGCTGGTGAATGGGGCGGCTACTCTTATGCCCCAGAGGAAAGCGAGGCTGAGAGATCCATTCCTGTTTACATTTAGGGATGTGTCTTTCCTCTGTGACCCCTGCTCTTAGTACCCTTTGCAACAAAGGAGACAGAGTTGGTGGCAGCAGCTTCTGCCTGAAAAATCTCTTTGTGGGAGGCAGTAACTATAGCTTACATCCAACATTCACAAAAGGAACAAGAAACTAAACCATTTGGGAGTTTGAAACATTAAACTCTATAGCTCACAGGACGAATGTAAGATAATGTTGGTCTTTTCTTTGTTTTTTTCTCCCAATTTGCATTTATCTGTTTGTGTGTATGTATCCACACGTATTCATAAACACATGCCATGGTCTATGTGTGGAGAGCATGGGCAGCTTACAGGAACTGGTTCTCTCCATTGCTCACACCTCTTTAACGTAAGTGATTAACCTATGTCATGTAGGTTTGCTGTAAAGACGCAGCCAGACACGATGCCCAGAGCGCACTGTGACAGCCGTTCAGAATGGTGCTCTCGCCATCGCTCATCAGAAGATTGACCACATTCTTGGCAGTGTCTGCTACGCCAGCAGTGCTCTGTGACTCGTTATACTGAAACCACGCACACTGCAGTGCTGCCTAGTTTTATAGTGGACACAAGAGAAACCTGACCCAGAGAGACACGCTCACGTGCCTTGGTGGTAGAGCTGGGCTTTGCTCCCAGGCCCTTGCCACTGGCTCTTCAGCCATTGCTGGGGTTCTTATTTGACCAAAGGTTCAAGTGTTTTAAAACTTAAAATTAGGAAGCAAAACAAAAAAATGAAATTATTGTGAGACAAGGGAAAGGAATTTCATCATTGGCAATTTTCTTGGTACTTCCTCGCAATACTAATTGAAAACTTGTTTAAACATCCATGACTGTCATCCAGATGGTGAAACATACAATTACAATATTTATCTTAAATCTAGCAATTGAGACTAATCATTTATTATTATTAATACAACACCTACTCAGACAGAATTAACTTCCCTGCTTTATATTCCTCCTGCAATATTTAGCACAGACCAACTGGTATAAGGCTTATTTGTCTTTTGGGAAAAGTCTTTCTTTAATAATTTCATTAGCACTAAGGTTTGACTGGTGAGAGAATGTCTCTAGATGATTCCCCAAATGGTAATTTTCTGACATTAGCACTTGCATGCCCATTTCACAGGTGGGCTCATGAATGTCTCCCAGATACTAACTGGTGATAAATCCAGAATTACATTCTTATCTCTTAAACCAGAATCACTGCTGATCAGGCAAAATACTTTGAATAATGCAGACCATAGAAGTAAAAATAAAATTAGAACTTAACACCAATCAGATGTTTAATTCTATAAATGCATATTTTGTAGTACCGATATTTTTATTGTTATGTTAAAGCCAGTCTCTTGTGTGTCCCAGACTAGCCTTGAACTTGCTATGTAGACAAAGATAATACTGAACTTCTCCCCATCCAGCCCTTGAGTGCTGGGATCGCAGGTGTGGACCACCATTCCTGGTTTCTGAAGTGTCAGAGAGTGAACGCAGACTTTATGCATGTGATTCAAGTACTCTACCAACTGAATTACACCCCTGTCCTCTGGCAGTTTCAATTTAGCAAACAACTGGATAAAAAAATCAAATAAACAGGGAAAAAATAACATGCAAAATTTATCAGCCATATTGCCACAAACCGCCGCAGAAGGCTAAGTTTTCAAACTTAAAAAAGGTGGGTGGTTTGTTGTATCACTCACCACCTTGATAGCAAATTAGAAAATTATTTAAAATGTTTACAGTGTGCCATATCATATAATTGTGTTTATTATACACTGGTGTATTTGAATTCTATGCTGAGTGAAAATTATTAGAATTTAAAAATATGTGGGACGAATGATTACAACTCTCAGAAAATTAACAAAAGCAAATCCATTGAACTGTTAGCAGATCTTGTCTTGAAAACAAAGATTCTTTTTAGGTCAAATCTCACATATTTCCATTTTATTTGATATCACAATAAAACTGTTCATGAAGGGTTAGGAGAAGGCTTACATGATAAAGCTCTGGCCATGCACGCTTATGGACCTAACTTTCATCTACAGAATTTATGTAAAAGAGCCAGAACTTCTTAACTTATAATCAAAACTCCAGGGGGAGGTGAATCCTTGAGGACCACTGAGCAGTCAGTCTATCCAGATGGGTGAGTCTTAGGTACTAGTGAGACTAGTAAGAGGTTCTTTCTCTAAACACAAGAAGGATACTGAGAAAGAGACCTGAAGCTGACCTCTGGCTTCCACAGTCTCTTGCATGCACAGCTGCACCTGGCACACACACCCATACACACACCAACCCATTTAAAAGCCCTCGTCTGAAAATATGGGAGGGACAACTAGAATGTGGATCTGATCCCAAAATAGCTTACTGAATATAACTGAAAGCTCAAATTCCAAGTCCTAAAGCTGTTCTGAAGTCCTCAGATGTCTCATGCTACACCACACAGCAGAATCCTGGAGGTTTCATTGTCTGGCTTACTGATATAATAATTTCTTTCTTTCTGCCTAAAACCCAATTGCTCATCTTTCCTTATAGGTTCTGATGGGAGAGAAGGCATATTTATGCTATTTCTACAAAACACAGTTCCATACACTAGAGAGAAATGATATGAGGAGCACAGTTGGGTGGACAGATGATGGGAAGTGAGGTTATGAGCCAGTACAGTGCTTTTCTGTCATGCCAGCACTTAGGAAGCTGAGGCAGAAAGGTCATAAGTTAAGGGCCAGCCTGGGCTGCAGAGTAGGGTGCTGGGTAGCTTGAGCTCCAGGGAGACCACGTTTCAAAGGAAAAAAGACCAAAATTTAAATATGTGTGCACCTCTTCAGTATACACACTGCACACCACACCACACATCAAACACCGAAAACATATGAAGTTGTGTGATTTCTATTCATGATTGCCACAGGAATAAATATAAAACATTCCATGAGGTTTGGGGGTGTTTGTTTGTTTGTTTTGCTCCATAATTATCAAATAGCTCTTGTACCAAATCCAAATCTCTCAGCTCAGGCGATTGCATAGCCTGGGTAGATAAGAGGGAATAGGCTTGGAAATAGGGTGAAAAATGCTCAAATCTCAAGTTGGTCAACTGCTTGCTGTTGGAACTAAGATTAGATCATTGATATTTCTGAGTATCCAATGCCCTGTTTGGGAGTTAGCAATAGAAATTTGGGATTTCACTTCCTTTCCCACATGGCCCAGCTGCTTTTCCACCTCATGTCCCCATCAGAATCTGTTCATAGTCTCTTGAAATTCCATGCTCATTTTCTTCTCATGTGATGTTAGGGCTTAATGCAAGCAATGATGGGACTTTCACGTTTGCCATCTTTGTTCCCTCTTTGTCCCCCTCTCATAAGTAAGAATACCTAACATTTTCTGAGGCCCAGCAAAGTGAAAGCTACTTCCTTGTTCATAACTCCCCAACCCCAAACTATTCCAGCATGAAACGAAGCTATCCAAGTTTAAAGTGCTCATTGGTGTGACTGTCCAAATGTCTTTCCTTCTGTGGGAATACAAGTTAGGATTGCCCTGAACTAGTTTTTTTAAATCTAGCACACTGACTCATTGAGTAGGCTCTGAAAAATGCTCTTGTAAGATGAAGAAAAGAGTGTAGCATGCAGAAGCTTTAACATGATCCGTCCTTATGATTAAGCTCATGTTGGGGGCAAGGTCTGTGGAAAATTATGTATTAGCTTTCAGTCATGAGTTAAAGGAGAGACAAATGTCTCATTTCTTGAAGTATGCCTGCGACATTTGCAGAGCTACCACTGCGACAGATGAAATATATGACGTAACTCACAAACTGGTGATGAAGGAAAAATAAAGCTGAGGTGCATAAGTTGAGAAGATTTATTAATTACATAAATATATGAAAAATAAGAAGAAGTGGTGTAAAATATATAGGCAAAGTTCCAAAGGATGTGTAAATAAATATCACAAGACTCTTTCAAGTGAAGTTAAATTTCATGGAAATATTTTTTAAAAGACTTAAACAGAAAATAGGAAAGGGAATCACAGAGTATGGGGAGGAGAACGGGGAATGCATATGATCAAAGCAAAAGATGCATTTGAAGTTTTGGTTGTGAGCCTACACTTTATTGGCTGAGTCATCTCCATAGCCCATGAGATATACTTGTACAAATAAAAATATCTTTAGAAAATGCTTCATCATGTACAAAGAATATATTTTTAACATGAGTATGTGAATATATGATATAAATATAGTTTAAGAGACTAAAATACATGGTGTTCTAGTTTAATTTATATTGCTGTGATGAAATATTCTGATAAAAAGCAACTGAGGGGGTTGGAAAGATTGGCCCACAGTTAAGAGCACTGGCTGTTCATCCAGAGGACCCTGGTTCTTTTCTCAGAACCCATATGGTGGCTCACAACTATCTATAACTTCAATCTCAGTTTAATGCCCTCTTTCAGCCTCCTTGACCAGGCACGCATGTGGTGTCCACATATATGGCCAGGCACAAATACCCAAACATGTAAAATGTTAGCAGCAAATTAGGGGAGAAGTGTTCATCTTAGATTACAACTCTGAGATACATCCATTAATGTGAGGAGATCACATGACAGGTTTATGGCAGCTGGTCACAACTTTATTACAACCCTGGGTTATATCCATCACTGCAAGAGATCACAGTGGCAGGGGTTTATGGCAGGGACATCACACCCATGATAAAGAGAAGAGAGAAATGCATGCAAGCATGTCCACTAGCTTGCTTTCTTGCGTTCAATTTTCTACCTTTATACAGCACAGGAGCTCTGCCTACAAAGTAGTACTGCCTATAGTAGGCTGAGGTTTCCTGTGTCTATTAACTTAATTAAGAGAATTTTGTCAGGCACAGAAGACAACCTAACAGAGACAGTCTTTCTTTGAGCCTTCTTCCTAGGAGATTCTAGGGCATGCCAAACTGACAATTAACTCTAACCATCACAAGATAGCTTTTCTGCTTTCAAGGAAGATATAACAGTACCATAGGAGGCCAAAATCATTTTACATTGATCAAATGATCCAATTCAGTTTCCACCAAGGTTTCTATACCATCTTCTGTATAATTTAACATAAAATACATATGGGATGCTGGAGGAGAAACAGAGAAACAGGGAGAGAAAAGATCATAGAAGGATCTAGAAAGGAGTAAAGAATAATAAAAAAAATTTCTAAAGATAATCAAAAGGTAAAATGCATGTCACATTCAGATTGATTTAATATAGAATTATATAGTCAATACAATCAACATACTTTGTATGTATTTATATAGGGTTATAAACAAATTATCAGACATTTTATTTAAAAAAGTGTTTATGCAGTAGTACTTGTATAAGTATGAAAAGTCATCTGTGACAGAATGCATAATTGTAGATCCATAAATCAGGAAGTTTAATATAATAAATCTGGGTTGAATTGAAAACCAAAACCAAAACAAAATAAAACAAAGAAATACATAACAAGAGCCTAACTGAGAAAAAAAGAGATTAGAGAGAAGTGTAGGAGACAGGGAGAGATATGGAGGAGAAGAGAGGAGGTAAGGGGAAGAGAGGGATATGTGGGACATGGAGAGGGGCAGGAGAGGCAGAGATTGAGGCTGAGGAGGAGGGGAAAGTAGCAGGGGAAGGAGGGAAATGGAGAAGAGAGAAGGAGAAGAATAAAAGAGGAGTGAGGGGGAGAGAGAGAAAAAAAGAAAAGGAGATGAGGAAGAAGGGGAGGATCAGGAAGGTGGGAGACAACAAAAGAGTAGAAAGATAAGGGAGAAAAATAAGGACCACCAATGAGAAAGAAGAGAATATATTATATTCCCACCATTAAATGTTTAAATATAAAAGGACAACCATTAAAAGTTTCAAGTAAAAATATAGGCAAAAATTATTATAACATATGGGTAATCAGAATTTCTTAATCTTCTAATAAAAACCAGAGCCATGAATGGGTAAATTTAACTATGTCCCATGTTAAAATTTCTTCATCAAGATTCAAATCTGAAATCCAAAATTCTGAGCCAATAATAAATGGTAGAAATGGTTCACAGCACATTGAACTAAGATTACATAACACCATTTTGGAAAAAGAAGAACAAATGGGCAATAAAATAAGAGATGATGCTTGTCTTTGTTGGTAGTCAATGGAACACAAATTAAAGAGACAGTAAAATAGTTATATACATCAGTTTCATTAAAGTAAAAAGTCTTAAAATAGGGATATAAAAGTCAGAAACCTGTACCCAACTGCTGCTTGGAACACAAGTATTTGTGGTGATTTAGAACACCATGATCATTTGAAAGAAATCTAGAGGTTAGGTAAAAGCCATTGCATTTCTGGGAGCGCAGCATAGAAGAATTAAACATGATCAGCACTAATGTTTTTAGAAGAACATTGAAAAGATCACAGGAACACCTGACATGGTCAATACTGAGTGAACGGTTGAAGTGCGGCACAGACATGCAATGAACTCTAACTGAGAAGGGAACAGGAACAGACAATGTGTCTGCACATCACTGATAAATCTTACAAAAGACTTTCATTACAGAGAAGCAAAAGAACAAACAGTGACCAATTCAGATAAGGTTCCTTGATTCCAAAAGTAAATGATCTATCAAATAATGGGCTTATAAAAAAATCCAACAAAATCAAAGACATAGTTATAACAAACTTGAAGCAATAGTTGTTTTAGTTCTAGGATTCATACATCAAAATGCACAGGGAAAGTTTGGATGACAATTGTTTTCCCCTGATAGTTGGAATAAAATTATAAATTATAATTTTAAAATTCATAAGTTGATGACATGTTATTGCTTATTTCCTAAAGATTTATTTTGTATTTGCAATATGTGTGTATGTCTACGGGTGTGTGCAGGTGCTCGCAGAGGCCAGCAGAGGGCATCAGTGGCCATAGGTGGTTGTGAGTCCTGCTAGTTTGAGTACAGGGAACTAAGGTTCTTTTACAGGAGCTGTAAGCACATTTAACTGCTGAGCCAACTCTCCAGCCCTAATATCTCCTTTATTTGTAAAATGCTACATAATTTTGAGATGTTGAAATGGCCAGTTAGAAAATTATTTTACTTTCTTATAATGTTCATTTTCTTATCAACTACTTTACTAGCAATCCTTAGAACCTTGGAACTTAGTCTTTCTTTTTTTTTTTTTTTTTTACTTTCTGTTTTGACTTTCTGTGGTGCTGGGATGGCCCATATTGGGGCAAGCAAATCTCATTCCTTGTTGTTTAGATTTCCTTGTTGCATTTAGATTTAAATGTCCTTCATTTAAGACATGCTTTCTAGGAACTGAAGTCTTCTGAGCACCATGCTACCTATGAAAAGATGGACAGTGAGTTATCTTGTTGACTGGAATATCACTCATCATGATATACAGATCTGTCACTTTTCCCCGTCTGTTTTTTGGTAATGAAATGGACTTATCCCACTCAGCTGATTAAAACTGTGTGGTTGCCTGTCTGTTGCCCCACAGAAACAGATGACCTTTTCACCAGGTTAGCTAGTATGAAGATTATTCTTTCCTTTGAAGAGTCACATTCATCTTTTTACGGAACTGATGGCTAGTTTTCTACAGGTCTTTGCACATTCAGTTAATGTAAAAAATTTCTCCGAGCATAATAGGGGATATTGTGTTGTATTTTATCAGTAGCGGAACTTCTTCATCTTAGCCTCTTGGTTGAATGACTAGATGCTGCTTAATATTATGAAGCATCTGAGATGAAACATGAATTCACCGGAATCTTGGCTGTTGAACACAACTCACTTGATAAGTGTTCACCTTTGGGGACCATCATTTTTATCCTTACGGGGTCAAGAGGCAGGTAGAGGACCACCATTAGTGTCCATAAGCTTTACTTGCTGATGGGATGAGGGAATGTATCCACAACTAGTGCTGTAATTTCTATAACTACATATCAGCATCACTTAGAGGGTTTAAACATATATGTCTTGTGCTTCTCAGTCTCAGTCTTTTGGGTATGTGAGTGTGGGGTTCAAGTACTGGGATATTTAAATTTTCATAGGTGATTTAAATACCAAGATACAACCAAACATGATTTTCAAATCAAACCATCAAATTCAGTGTCAGCTTGTCACTTAATTATTTGGCAGTATTAGTTGGTTAATAAATCTACCAAACTCATCAGTTGTTGGGAGGACTAAGTAGATTGGCCCTGGAATGTATTTGAAGTTAGTCTTGACATGTTAAAAGGTTTCGATAGTAGGGTGGGAAGGTGTTTAAAGTACTTGCTGTGTAAGCATGATGCTCTGAGTTTAGATTCCTAGACCACACAGAACAAGATGCAGTAAGTAACTTGATCCCAGTGCTGAGAGGACCAGAGACAGGTTCATTCCAGGGCCTTACTTGATAGCTGGCATAGCAGAAACAGTGAGCTTTAGGATTGGTAAGAGGTTTTCTCTTTCAGGAAATAAGGTAGGGAGGGATAGAGGAAGACAGACAGACAGACAGACAGACAGACAGACGGATGGGGGGATGTTTCCCACACACACAAGGGAAAACAAAGGAGAGTCAAGGAATGTTGGGCATTAATGCCATGTTCAATGGTTTTGTTTTCTCACCAAGTGTAGAAGTGGGGAGGAAAGAAAAGGCCCCAGAATCTTGCAGACCAAACATCCCCTGGAGACTAGAGTCCCTACTTCTGAGGATGTCAGTCAAAACCTCTATCTGTTACACAATTTTCCATCTACTCAGCGCATTTGGCAACAAGTGGAATGAGTCATATTCTTGAATTCCAAACACGAGTTCTAATGGAAGCAAAGAGTTCTGTGCTCTCTTTATATCCACGGGTTTTACCCAGAAGATGCTGAAACCAGAGGGCTTGGACTCACCCTACAGAGTGGATGGAAAAATTCAATTGTCCCTGGCATCTTGCCAATGCAGACACCACTCCTGGAAATATTTCATCTCTGGAAATAAAAATCAATTTAGTGGACTAGAAGATAATGTAGTATTCACAGACATACCATTTTTCTTCCAACACAATTCCTCAATGCCACTAAAGGGTTCAGTTGTCAGGGGCAAGATAGCAGAAGTCACCCCCCCACACACACACCAGAGATAAATTATGAATTGGTTTCCACTTTGTCAGCTCATTGCTAATGTGTCACTAGCCACCAAGGTCAGGCAGGGCTTCAGCTCACTTACCTATAAGGTGGTAGAATGGCTACAGTTACCAGCACAGGGTCTTGATGATAGGGCTCGTCTTTAGGCCATGGTGGATCTTAATATACAGTACAAGACAGCTTCGGCTTTTGTTGCTTTGCTTTTCTCATCTGTGAAATGGGGATAAAAATATGTGATTCCTTTTCAGTTCAAGAAACTCATGCTTTTAATGTTGTTTTCAATTTACAAACAGTTTGTGTTAGTTCCTTTGGGTCACAATACATGTTTCAGCTCACTTGATCTTTGAAGAAACACACTAGCAATGGCAGATCACACTAAAACCTGGTTTTAGAAAACTGTTCCTTTGACACTAGGATAAAACCGTATATTTTATGCTTAAGTTGGAATCAAAGAAGTGATGGCTGGAATATATGCAGATCCAATTATTATCTTGGCTCATTAAAATAATGAATTATATAACCTTAGTAAAATCATTTCCATTTTGTAAGCATGTTTCCTTGGTGATGGCCTAATATTCACAGGGTTGAGGTTTCTTCTAGCAGTTCAGCGTGCACACACACACACAGAGAGAGAGAGAGAGAGAGAGAGAGAGAGAGAGAGAGAGAGAGAGAGAGAGAAAGACATGTATACTCGCACACATGCATGCATGTGCCCATGCAGACAGACAGAGGGGGGGAGGGACAGAGAGAGAAGAAAAAACACAAACCCAACGGTTTTGCATTTACCTAAATATTTATCATTTTCAATGCTTTTAAAAGAAGATCAGATTAAAACAGAACTTATTCCTAAACCAAGAGATTCTAGTTCTCCTGGTGATATATATTTGCTATTAAAAGATTCTCTTAGCTTCTACTTTTTGAAAACTACTTTTATTTTATATTCTTCTGTGGTGCTGCACAGGACAGGTAGGAGAGTTTCCTGCATGCCAGGCAGTCCGTACCACCACACCACAATGCCAGGCCTTCACCTTGATTTTTATAAGATTTCTTTTTTTAAAAAAATTAAAGTAACATTTTTTTGCCTTTTATAATTTTTCATAATTTCATATGGAGGATTCTTTTTAAAACTAATTTTGGATTGATAGTTTTGCTTTCCTTACAACTTCTTATCCTTTGATGGGTGTGTATACATGTGTGCCTCAGTGTGTGTGTGTGTGTGTGTGTGTGTGTGTGTGTGTGTGTGTGCATACTCATAGTCCACGCATATGACCCCCTGAGGACAACCTCAGGTGTCAGGTATCATCATCAGGAACACCTTCTACCTTCTTCGATACAAGGTCTCACTAGCCTGGCATTTGTCAGTTTGTGTAGGGTGCTGTCCAGTGAGCTCCAGGGATCTTCCTGTCTCTGCCTTTCCATCTTGGGGTTACAAACGCATGTCACCATGTTTTTGTTTTTTTGTGAGTTCTGTGGGATGAACCCAGGTCCTTGTGTTGCAAGCCAAGAATTTAACTGATGAAACTTGTCTTAATAATTTTAATGTGTATGTGTATCTCTGTGTGGCAAGTGAGGACAAGTGTCTGTGGAGACCAGAGCGGTGAGATGCCTTGGAATGCAGTTACAGGCAGATCTTAACCACCTGACATGTGTGACAAGTTCAATACATTGAACTTGATTCCCTTGCAAGAGCCGTATGTTCTCTTAACCATCGATCCGCTGCTCTAGCCTCATCCTTTCAACTTTCAAAGGCATTGCTGCAGCTTCTGCTTTCCATTGTTCTTGAGGAGAAATCAAGCTGTTTCCCTGAATCTGTTGCCTCAATGTGTTTTAAATTTATCCTGTTTTTTCATAATTGGATTGTATGTCTTATTTTTTTCAGGATAAGCTCCACTTAGCATATTTAATAGATACATTTATATTTTACTCTGAATTTGGAAATTTTGAATACACTAATTTCAACTGATAATAAATTTTCTTATACAATATATCCTGATTACGGTTTCCCTCTCGGTTCTCCTCCCAGTTCCTCCCACCTCCCCTCCCCTCCAGATCCATTCCATTTCTGTCTCTCATTATAAAAGAACAGGCTTCTAAGTGATAACAACCAACCATGACAAAACAAAACATAATAAGATGAAGCAGAAACTTTCATTTCAAAGTTGTACACAGCATCCCAACAGGAGGAAAAGAGTCCCAAGAGCAGGACGGGTTACATAAAAATACCAGGCTAGGAGTTATAATGCACACTGAGGACCCGGTCCTCATGATGCCATTTTTTTTTTAAATAGCCAACTAATACTCCACTGTATAAATGTACCACATTTTTTTAAATTGATGCTTCTGTTAAGGGACATCTAGGTTGTTTCTAGTTTCTGACTATTATGAAGAAACCCACAGTGAACATAGATGAGAAGGTGTCTCTGTTGTTGGATGCAGTATCATTTGGAGTGTTATAGCCGGGTCTTGAGGTAAATCAATGGCCAATTTTCTGAGAAACAACCATACTGATTTTCATAGCAGCTGTATAAGTTTGCACTCCCCAACAATGGAGGGGTGTTTCCTTTGTTCCACATTCTCACCAGCATGAGCTGTCACTTGTGTGACTGATCTTAGTCATTCTTACAGGTGTAAGATGGGATCTCAAAGTAGTGGTTTTGATTTGGATTTTCCTGATGGCTAAAGTTGTTGAACGTTTCTTTGAGTGTTTTCAGTCATGTGAGAGTTCTCTATTCAGAATTCTCTTTTTAGATCTGTACTCCATTCTTAATAAGATTATTTGGGCTCTCGGCGCCAGGAGACCCAGCGTTGGGGTGAGTTTCTGGCCCCGCCCGGCGCCAGCCTGGGACAGGGAGCTCAGAGGTTCCTTGGCCCCCAATCCTTCTTAGGCTCTCTGCAGGGCCTCTACTCCCGGCATAACGCCTCTTTCTTCCTAGCCCACCCAGCTTCCATCCAGAACCCTCCCCACTTCGGCCCCACCGGCCTCTTTAGGCACATAACATCACCCAGCCCAGCCTGTCTGGGCACTGGGTCCAAATCCTCGGGGCACCCAAGCGGGTGGGAGTTCCTTTGCTTCTATGACCTACCTGCACCAAGCAGGGTAGGTGCTTTGTTTGCAAGCTGCCCCATCAGCACGGAGGCCTGATCTCTCGGCACCAGGAGAGCCAGCGTTGGGGAGAGCCAGCGTTGGGGCACCAGGAGAGCCAGCATTGGGGAGAGCCAACATTGGGGAGAGCCAGCGTTGGGTAGGCAAGGAGACCTGATCCAGTAAAAGAAGATCCATAAGGGAGCATTTGGAAGAAGAGATGGGCAGACGCCAAGGCAAGAATTCGCCCAACAAGCTGAAAAGCAACATGAAGCCACCAGAAAGCAGCAACCTCACAACGGGAGGACATGAACACCTTAATCAAGAAGAAGTAGAAAAGATTGACTTCATGAAAGTGATTGATGCCCTTAAACAGCATGTAAAAAATGCCCTTATAGAAATGAATGAGAAATATAACAGAAAGTTTGAAGAATTGAATAAATCAGTGAATTATACCCTAGAAAACCAAGGAAAAACAATCAAACAGATAATGGAAACAGTTTAAGACTTGAAAACTGAAATGGAGGCAAAGAAGAAAACACAAACAGAGGGCCGGCTGGACATGGAAAATTTAAGTAAACAAACAGAGTCTACAGAAACAAGCATAACCAACAGAATACAAGAGTTAGAAGAAAGAATCTCAGATTCTGAATATACCATAGAGAAAATAAACACACTGATCAAAGAAAACAGCAAGTCCAACAAACTCTCATCACAAAACATTCAGGAAATATGGGACACAATAAAAAGACCAAACCTAAGAATAATAGGAGTAGAAGAAGGAGAAGAAGTGCAGCTCAATGGTCCAGAAAATATACTTAATAAAATTATAGAAGAAAACTTTCCCAACCTAAAGAAACATATACCTATGAAGGTTTAAGAAGCATACAGAACACCGAATAGGCTGGATCAAAAAAAAAATCCCCTCGCCATATAATTATCAAAACACAAAGCATACAGAATAAGGAAAGAATATTAAGAGCGGCAAGGGAAAAAGGCCAAATCACTTATAAAGGTAAACCTATCAGACTTACACCTGACTTCTCCATGGAAACCATGAAAGCCAGAAGGTCCTGGATAGATGTACTGCAGAAAATGAGAGACCATGGATGCAAGCCCAGATTACTATACCCAGCCAAGCTTTCGTTCACTATAAATGGCGAAAATAAAATTTTCCAGGATAAAAACAAATTTAAACAATACACAGCCACAAATCCAGCCTTACAGAAAGTAATAGAAGGAAAATCACTAACCAAGGAGTCCAACAATGACCACAATAACTCAGGCATCTAGAGACCCTTCACCAACACAAATCAAAGAAGGGAAACACACAAACTCTACGACTAAAAAAATGACCGGAGTTAACAACCACTGGTCATTAATATCACTTAATGTCAATGGACTCAACTCACCTATAAAAAGGCACAGGCTAAGAGATTGGATACGAAAACAGGATCCAACATTCTGCTGTTTACAAGAAACACACCTCAACCACAAAGACAGGCACCTACTCAGAGTAATGGGCTGGGAAAAGACTTTTCATGCAAATGGACATAAGAAACAAGCAGGTGTGGCCATACTAATCTCTAACAAAGTTGACTTCAAACTTAAATAAATCAGAAGAGATGGAGAGGGGCATTTTATACTCATAACAGGAACAGTTCATCAGGATGAAGTCTCAATCCTGAATATCTATGCCCCTAATGTAAAAGCACCCACGTGCATAAAAGAAACATTGCTAAAACTCAAGGCAGCCATCAAACCGCACACACTAATAGTAGGAGACTTCAACACTCCTCTCTCACCAATGGACAGGTCAATCAGACAGAAACCTAACAGAGAAATAAGAGAATTAATGGAAGTAATGAATCAAATGGACTTAACAGACATCTATAGAACGTTCCACCCAAATAGGAAAGAATATACCTTCTTCTCTGCAGCTCATGGAACCTTCTCAAAAATCGACCACATAGTCGGTAACAAAGCAAACATCCACAGTTACAAAAAAAAAATATTAGTAACCACCTGTGTCTTATCAGATCACCATGGATTAAAGTTAGATTTCAACAACAATGCTACCCCCAGAAAGCCTACAAATTCATGGAAACTGAACAGTCAACTACTGAACCATACCTGGATTAAGGAAGAAATAAAGAAAGAAATTAAAGTCTTCCTGGAATTCAATGAAAATAAAGAAAAACATACTCAAACTTATGGGACACTATGAAAGCAGTCCTAAGAGGAAAGTTCATAGCACTAAGTGCCCACTTAAAGAAAACAGAGAAAGCTCACATTGGAGACTTAACAGCCCACCTGAAAACTCTAGAAAAAAAAGAAGCAGACTCACCTAGGAGGAGTAGAAGACTGGAAATAATCAAACTGAGGGCTGAAATCAACAAAATAGAAACACATAAAACAATACAAAGGATCAATGAAACAAAAAGCTGGTTCCTAGAGAAAATCAACAAGATTGACAAACCACTATCCAAACTAATCAAACGGCAGAGAGAGAATTTGCAAATTAATAAGATCAGAAATGAAAGGGGGGACATAACCACAGACACAAAGGAAATTCAGAGAATCATTAGATCTTACTACAAAAGCCTATATGCCAAAAAACTGGAAAATATAAAGGAAATGGACATTTTTTAGATAAATACCATATACCAAAGGTAAACCAGGACCAGGTGAACAATCTAAATAGACCTGTTAGTCGCGAAGAATTAGAAGAGGTTATCAAAAACCTCCCTACCAAAAAAAGCCCAGGACCAGATGGTTTCAATGCAGAATTCTACCAGAACTTCCAGAAGAGCTAATACCTATACTCCTTAATGTATTTCACAATATCGAAACAGAAGAGGCATTGCCAAATTCCTTTTATGAAGTTACGGTTACTCTGATACCAAAACCGCACAAAGACTCATTTCATTAGATGCTGAAAAAGCATTTGACAAAATTCAACATCCCTTTATGATAAAAGTATTGGAGAGATTAGGGATACAAGGGTCATACCTAAATATAATAAGAGCTATATACAACAAGCCGACAGCTAACATCAAATTAAATGGAGAGAAACTCAAAGCCATCCCACTAAACTCAGGAACACGACAAGGCTGTCCACTCTCACCATACCTCTTCAAAATTAGTGCTTGAAGTTCTAGCAATAGCAATAAGACAACATAAGGGGATCAAGGGGATTCGAATTGGAAAGGAAGAAGTGAAACTTTCGTTATTTGCAGATGATATGATAGTGTACATAAGCAACACCCAAAACTCCACCAAAGAACTTTTACAGCTGATAAACACCTTTAGTAATGTGGCAGGATACAAGATCAACTCCAAAAAATCAGTCGCCCTCTTATACACAAAGGATATGGAAGCAGAGAGGGAAATCAGAGAAGCTTCACCTTTCACGATAGCCACAAACAGCATAAAATATCTTGGGGTAACTCTAACCAAGGAAGTGAAAGATCTATTTGACAAGAACTTTAAGGCATTGAAGAAAGAAATTGAGGAGTATACCAGAAAATGGAAGGACCTCCCTTGCTCTTGGATTGGGAGGATCAACATAGTAAAAATGGCAATTCTACCAAAGGCAATTTATAGATTCAATGCAATCCCCATCAAGGTCCCATCAAAATTCTTCACAGATCTTGAGAGGACAATAATCAACTTTATATGGAAAAACAAAAAACCCAGGATAGCTAAAACAATCCTATACAATAAAGGATTGTCTGGAGGCATTACCATCCCTGACTTCAAACTCTATTACAGAGCTACAGTGAAGAAAACAGTGTAGTACTGGCATAAAAACAGAGAAGTCGACCAATGGAATTGTATAGAAGACCCGGATTTTAACCCACAAACCTATGAACACCTCATTTTCGATAAAGGAGCTAAAAGTATACAATGGAAGAAAGAAAGCATCTTCAACAAATGGTGCTGGCATAACTGGATGTCAACCTGTAGAAGAATGAAAATAGAACCATATCTATCACCATGCACAAAACTCAAGTCCAAATGGATTAAAGACCTCACTATCAGTCAGAACACATTGAACCTAATAGAAGAGAAAGTGGGAAGTACCCTACAACAGATGGGCACAGGAGATCGCTTCCTATGTGTAACCCCAACAGCACAGACATTAAGGGCAACATTGAATAAATGGGACCTTCTAAAACTGAGAAGCTTCTGTAAAGCAAAGGACACTGTCACCAAGACAAAAAGGCAACCTATTGACTGGGAGAAGATCTTCACCTACCCCGCAACAGACAAAGGTCTGATCTCCAAAATATATAGAGAACTCAGGAAACTAGACTTTAAAATGCTAATTAACCCAATTAAAAAATGGGGCACTGAACTGAACAGAGAATTCTCAGCAGAGGAAGTTCAAATGGCCAAAAGACACTTAAGGTCATGCTCAACCTCCTTAGCGATCAGGGAAATGCAAATTAAAACAACTTTGAGATATCATCTTACACCTGTCAGAATGGCTAAAATAAAAAACTCCAATGATAGCCTTTGCTGGAGAGACTGTGGAGGAAGGGGTACCCTCATCCATTGCTGGTGGGAATGCAATCTTGTGCAACCACTTTGGAAATCAGTGTTTTGGTTTCTCAGGAAATTCGGGATCAACCTACCCCTGGACCCAGCAATACCACTCCTGGGAATATACCCAAGAGATGCCCTATCATCTGACAAGAGCATTTGTTCAGCCATGTTCATAGCCGTATTATTTGTAATAGCAAGAACCTGGAAACAACCTAGATGCCCCTCAATGGAAGAATGGATGAAGAAAGTGTGGAATATCTACACATTAGAGTACTGCACTGCGGTAAAAAACAATGACTTCTCGAATTTTGCATGCAAATGGATGGAAATAGAAAACACTATTCTGAGTGAGGTAAACCAGACCCAAAAAGATGAATATGGGATGTACTCACTCATTATTGGTTTCTAGCCATAAATAAGGGTCACGGAGTCTACAATTCGTGATCCTAAAGAAGCTAAGTAAGAAGTTGAACCAAAGGAAAAACATATAGTTATCCTCTTGGCTATGGGAAGCAGACAAAATTGCCGGGGAGAAAATTGGGATCTTGGGGGTGGGGTGGGATGGATGTAAGGGTTGATGGGGAGAGAAAAGGGAGAAGGGGAGGATGGGGGAAACTTGGGGAAAAAGGAAGATTGGGATAAAGGAAGGTAGGATAGGGGAGCACGGAAGCACAATTCTTAGTTAAGGGAGCCACCTTAGGGTTGGCAAGAGACTTGAACCTAGAGTGGCTCCCAGGAGCCCAAGCCGAGGTCCCCAGTTAGTTCCTTGGGCAGCTGAGGGTAGGGAACCTGAAATGACCCTAGCCTATAGCAATACTGACGAATATCTTGCATATCATCATAGAACCTTCATCTGGTGATGGATGGAGATAGAGACAGAGACCCACACTGGAGCACTGGACTGAGCTCCCAAGGTCCCAATGAGGAGCAGAAGGAGGGAGAACATGAGCAAAGAAGTCGGGACCACGAGGGGTGCACCCACCCACTGAGTCAGTGGAGCTGATCTATTGGGAGCTCACCAAGGCCAGCTGGACTGTGACTGAAAAAGCATGGGTTAAAACTGGACTCTCTGAACATGGCGAACAATGAGGGCTGATAAGAAGCCAAGGACAATGGCACGGGGTTTTGGTCCTACGCAATGTGCTGCCTTTGTGGAAGCCTAGCCAGTTTGGATGTTCACCTTCCTAGATATGGACAGAGGGGGGAGGACCCAGGACTTACCACAGGGCAGGGAATCCTGACTGCTCTTTGGACTGGAGAGGGAGGGGGAGAGGAGTGGGAGGAGGGGGAGAAGGATGGGAGGAGGGGGAGAATGGTGGGAGGAGGGGGAGGGAAATGGGAGGCTGGGAGGAGGGGGAAACTTGTTTTTTTTTCTTCCTTTTCTCAATAATAAAAAAATAAAAAAAATGAAAAAAGAGTATTTGGTATTTTTGATAACTTGTTTCTTGAGTTTTTTTAAAATATATTTTGGATATTAGTCATCTATTGGATTTGGACCTAGTGAAAATCTTTTTGCATTCTGTAGGCTGCTGCTTTATCTGATTGACAGTGTCCTTTGCCTTATAGAAGCTTTTCAATTTCATGTGATTAAATTTACTAATTGTTGCTCTCAGTGCCTATGATACCTGTGTTCTGTTCAGAACGTTATCTTCTGTGCCAGTGAGTTCAAAGCTATTCACCATTTTCTCTTCTTTTAGGATCAGTGTATATGGTTTCATGTTGAGGTCTTTGATTCACTGGGACTTGAGTTTTGTGGAGGGTGATAAATATAAATCTATTTGCATTCTTTTACATGTAGACATTCAACTGTGACCAGCATCATTTGTTGAAGATATTTTCTCTTTTCCAGTTTATATTTCTGATAACTTTATTTAAAAAAATCAGGCGTTTATGTCTGGGTCATCAATTTGATTTCATTTATCAATGTGTCTGTTTTTTAATGCTAATACTATGTGGTTTTATCTCCATAACTCTGTAGTGCAGTTACAATAACCCTGGCAGTTCTGTTACTGTTAGTCCTACCAATTCATACGCATGGGGGATCTTTCCATCTTTTGATATATTCTTTAATTTCTTCCTTAAGAGAATTGAAGTTCTTGTAAAACAAGTCTTTCATTTATTTAGAGTTACCTCAAGATAGTTTATAATATTTGTGGCTATATTGAAGGGTGTTGTGGCTAACATTTTCTTTGACAGATGTATCCTTTTCTTCTAATGAGTCTCCAATAGCCAGAGGTTCTCTCCTCCATCTCTTATATTCTGTTGGCTAAACTTGTTTCTGTAGTTCCTGTTCAAATTCCTAAATTTTTTTACTTCCAGAATCCCCTGTTTGTGCTTTCTTTATTTCTTCTATTTCCATTTTTAGCTCTTGAACAATTTTACTTTTTTCTTTAAAAATTTGTGTTTTCTTGGATTTATTTATTTCTTCCAATTGTTTGTGTTTTCCTGGATTTCTATAAGAAATTTGTTAATTTCCTCTTTAAGGACCTCTATTTCATTTATATAGTTGGGTTTAAGGTATTTTCTTGTGATTCAGATGTGTTGAGATATTCAGGGTCTACTATGGTAGGCTAGCTGGGCTCTCCTGGGCGTTATTGACTATGCTCTCATGCTGGTGTTTAGGCCTCTGGGTTTGCGGTGATTATATGCATAGGTGAAACTTTCTCAGTTTTGGGGTGGGTGTTTTGTTCCTTGGTTTCTGTTTCCTCTCTGTATTTCTGGAGAGTAAAATGTGTGTGTTGCTTGTTCTACCAGTCCGTTCAAGGTGGTGTGTTCATGGCGAATTCCTGCTGGTATTGGAGCCTGGGATGCAGCATTGAGTGGGGAAAGGGAGGTTAAGAGAGGATGATCTGTGGGATCCACAGGAGAAGGAAGGGAGGTGCAGCTGGTGATCTATTGCAGCACAGCACGAGGTAGGGACTGAGGATTTGGACCTAGGGGAAGAGAAAAAGAAAGAGGGCGAGTGCAGGAATTGAAAATACATTGATTTAAAAAAATATCAAAGCCTTTTCTTTTTGTCTTTCTGACTGGAAACTTTCTGGTGATATGTATGCAAATTTACTTGCTCCTGACCCAGCGATTTTTAATGCATCTGTTAAACTCATCCAGGGTGATTTAATTTCAGGTGTTACAGCTTGTGGTTCTAAAATACCAGTTGTCTTTACTTTAATAGTTTGTACAGTTCTGATGGCACGTCTCACCTTTCCATGTATTAGCATACTTTATTTACAACACTGAACAGACTGAGAACAGCTTGATTTTAAATAATTTTATGGTATCTCTATCTTGAAAAACATTTTTCCTATGGCTTATGTATTTGCTTGTGTATACATGTGTGTGGACACACACATGGCATTGTGTGCAGGTGGTGATTGGAGGATCACGTACTGGACTCAGTTCAGTCCTTCCACTGCATGGCTTCTGCGGGACAAATGCAGGTCATCAGGCCTATAACCTCTACCCACCAAACCATTTGTTGGCACTGCATTTTCCTAATGCATTGATGATCTATTTGTTGGCCTGATTGATTGCGATTTTCTTTTGTAAAACTCAGTTGCATTTGTTTCTTCACAGTATGGTAAGTACTTTGTGACTCTATCAAGCTTTGTGGTAGTTTAAATGGAAATGGCCACCAAAGGCTCATAGGTTGTGGTACTCTGGGGAGGTGTGGCCTTGTTGGAGGAAGTGTGTCACTGGGTGCCTTTGAGGTTTCAGATGCCCAAGCAAGGCCCAAGGGCACCCTTTCTTCCTGCTCCCCTTATATCTGAATGTAGAACTCTCAGCTATGTTTCTGGCACCATTTCCACCACCATGCTTCCCACCACAATAATGGAATAAACCTCTGACTTGTAAGTCAGACACCAAATGAATGTTTTCCTTTGTATGAGTTGTCATTGGTATCTTTTCACAGCGATAGAAACCCTGAGACAGAAGTTGGTACCAAGGAGCAGGGTGTTGCTATGATAGGCCTGACTGTGCTATTGTTTGGAAGAATGTGGTCTTTGAGCTAGGAAAGCAGTTAAGTGCTTTAAGTGAGGCTTAGTAGACCACACTAGTAGGATCATGGAAGAGGGGGGTGGTGACTTGAACTGTGGCTCTCCTGCTCAAGCAGCTTCAAAGGAGAAGATCAGTATATGGCCTAGAGACCATTTTTGTGTTATTTTGATTAAGAATGTGGCTGCTTTCTGTCCTTTTCCAAAAAATCTACCTGGGGCTAAGTTAAAGATTTATAGATGAACAGCTTTGGCAGAGGAGATTTCCAAATAACCTATCTTTAACGGTGTTTTGTGGCTATTAGTGACCCCTCTTTTGCAGATCTATAAAGAAAAGGAATAAGATGAGCAAGGAAAACTACAAAATGTACTAAAGGAGAAGAGGAGCACCAGGAAGTAAGTAGAAACAGATTAAAGAAAAGCTTGATGCTAAGTGGAATAAAGGGAGTGGTGAGCAGGAGCCCACCCAGCTAAGCTTCCAACTTGTTAAAGGGACTTAAAGAAAAGCTTAAAGCCAGGTGTCAGGTGTGATGGTACCTGCTTTTAATCCCAGCACTCAGGTGGCAGAGGCTGGCAGGTCTCCAAATTCAAGGCCAACCTGTCAACAGAGCAACTTTTGGGACAGTCAAACTTAGGCAAAGAAGGAAATCACCAAAAAGAGAAAGCTAGTGAAAATGTATTTGAATGCAGGGGCCATGTTCCAGGCCCAGCAAGCAGCAGAACTTGGCATGGTTCTGGCTTTAGAGTCAAGGATACAATGAAGAGGTTATAGAATATCCCCCATGGCTACGGAAAGCTCCACTGTGGCCAGGAATGTCTCTGGATATAGGTCTACAGAGGGCATTGTGTGAAATTGTGAAAATGAAACATGGATTGCCTTAAACACCCTAAGATGCTGGAGATGCCAGAGCTGTAGGATACCTGCTGAGGAAGGCTGCTAACAGGGAGTGGAACCAGCTCAAGAGAAAAAGTGTGCTGCAGTAAACAAGGTTGAAAGGAGTTGGAGACCTGAAGGGCACATGGACATCAGACATGGAGATGCAGAGTATGAAGTTTGCCCAACTCGTTTTGGTCTTGCTTTGGTTCAATTTTTCCTCACTATACTCTCTTCCCTACATATTGGAATGGTAATGTATATCCTGTGTCATTATATGTTGGGAGTATGTGATCTGCTTTTTGATTTTGATTTTATAGGAGATTATAGTTAATAGATTGCCACGAAACTCAGAAGAGACCTTGAACTTTTAAACAGGGTTGAGACTCTGAAGACTTTTGAAGTTGGACTAAATGCTTTTTGCATTATGATATGTCTATAAGACTCTGGGAGGGGAGCCAGAATGTGATGGTTTAAATGGAAATAGTCCACATTGGCTCATAAGGAGTGGCACTATTGGGAGGCGTGGCCTTTTTGGAATAGCTGTGGGCTTGTTGGAGGAAGTGTGTCATGGGGAAGGGTTTCTAGGTTTCAGAAGCCCAAGCCAGGCCTAGTGTCATTCTCTTCCTCCTCTCTGCCTTTCCAGATATGAAAAACGTGAATGTGTGAAAACACATTTTTTACCCAAAACCCTCAGCTACCTCTCCAACACCATTGCTGCCTGTATGGTGCCATGCTGCTTGCTGTGATGACAATGGACTAAATCTCAGAACTGTAGGCCATCTCCAATTAAATGTTTTCCTTTATAAAAATTGTCAAGGTCATGGTGTCTCTTCACAGCAATAGAAACCCTAACTAAGACATGCATATTGTGAGAGTTCTGTTTTCCAGACTCTACATTCTGCTATATCCTTCCAAACCTTGTTGATTTATGGTTTCTTTCAAGCAGAAGACTCACTTGGCCACTGAATTCAAATGGAAAACTTTATTCTTCAGGAGCAACTTCAATATCAGTACTTAGTTTACTGTTAGTTTGGCATTGTGTTGACTGTCCTGTGATTGCTGGAATAGCCATCAACCAGCAGTTTATGGGAGGGAGTAGGGTGTGTCTCACTGGGTAGTGGTGGTGGCTCTATGCTCCGTTTCCTGATTTGTTAGGTAACGTCTACTATGGGCCTTCTATTGGTGTTTATCACTTAGCATAGCGTCTTGCCATATCTGCTACCAGCAATAAGTGAAGGAGTGGAAAACTCACAGGATTCAAGTCTATTCTTTAAAATAATGATCCCCTTCGAATATTTTCCACAATTTTGTTCCTGTGTTCCTAGGTAGTACATATATAAACAAGGACGCTATGTTTATAGATTTTTTCCAGGTTTGTGGGCTCAACAAATTAAAAAAAAATGCTATTCCCTTATTTGACAGGAAAATACATTCCCTCCTGGAGAGTATGTATAAAATACAACCATGTATAGTTTAACCATACAAGTTGATGTAGAATACAACTCATGCTCCAAAATAAATAAGAAATAATCTAGTTTCAGCAAACTATGAGAGAATATGGTACAGAGAATGATTCAGAGGGCTCTGAATGATGTGTTGTATCATGTAAATGGTTACATTAGCTTCTACAGTCATAGAATGAATGAAAATCACAAACAAATGTGTTTACCAAGCACATTGGTGGGGCTGGCAGGTAGGCAGGTTCCACAAGGCAAAGCCGTATCAGATGCAGGTTCTTGCTGCTAACAGATGACCTTCTTAGCTTTTGGATTGGTGGAAGATAATGACAAGCAGAGTTAATACCTTTTAAAGATTTTACTTGATAACCCTCAGTCAGATACAAAAGGCAGGTAATTGGTGGCTAGTAAGAAGACAAAGATTGTCCGAGATAGTTTTGCCTCTTGGTCTGTCACATTCTACTTGTCCACAATAACTAAATTCTTACCAATCAGCCTGTGGATATTCCATAAAGATGTGGCTTTTTCTTGCTTCAGTTCACACAGGTATAGTATCATGGTCTTAAAGTGGTAGCTTTTAGTCTCACAGTCTTAAGGTGGTACCTTTTAGTCTCATGGTTTTAAGGTTGTACCTTTTAGTCTCGTGGTTTTAAGGTGGTACCTTTTAGTTTCACGGTCTTAAGGTGGTACCTTTTAGTCTCTTATGAACAAGAGCTCTCCAAATGTGAGAGCATCTCCACAGCATCTCCTCAGTGCCTACCAGCATGCTTCACAACTATCCCAGCATGCTGATGTAGCCAAAGATAACAAACTAAATTCAAAACCTAATGGCCTGGAGATGCTCAAAATACAAAGAGCAACCAGGTACTTGAAGTAGTTATTTTTTGGAAGAAGGGATCTTCACTTAAAGTATTTTCTTCACAAAAAAAAAAAAAACAAAAAAACAAAAAAAACAATCTTAAGTTTTATGTTTTATTTTTAAAACTCAGAAATGGCTACAATGCCAAGCATAACACTGAGTCCTCTGAGTTAACACTACTGGGGGAGTGCCAAGTGTCCATCAAATGGAGAGCACTGGAAATCTCACCAGGGGAAGTGAGAGTGAAGAGGAAGCCCATAGAGTTTGGGAGTCAGGCACTCAGAACTCAGATTTAGGTTCCAATATGAATAACAAGATACAGTTTTAGGTAAGTTCTATAATGTTACCAATTCTCATTTTTAAAATGCTACCTTTGACTTTGTAATGGCAAGGGGCACATAAACTCTGGACAAAGAAACATTAATTGGTTTTTGATCTTAGAAGAGTAATTGAAGGCACTAGTGATCTTCAGATATTTTGACATGGTCCAAAACCCCAAACCTCTGGGCCCCTGTAGCTGCAAATAGAAGGTGATTGGCAGAAGTAAATTCACCTCCCAGGGGAGAGGAGGGCATTGGTGTTGAAAGTCTATAAGACCTTTCCTCGGACCTCATAAGAAATTCCATTATTCCAGAATTCTAACATGATTGAAAACTCGGGCATCAGTCACTTTCAGAAGCTAATCATATTCTTAACAGCCAGAACGGTGTGACTTTGGCTTAAGATAGGGCAAACTTGTTTCTTTCGCTTTTGGTGGGGGTCAGGTTGGAGCAGCCGGGTGGAGGGGCTTTAACGAGATTGAAAACAGCTACGACTCTGAAAAGCACTTGGATAAAGTTCTGTTAACAGCCCAACCTTTGTCTTCATTCAGAAGGTCATCCCAAAGGTTCTGAGAAGTTTATTTTACCCATAAAATAAAAAGTGACACTAGGTCATTTCCCCCCTCTAGTACTATGTAAAATCGTCACGACATGTTTGGAGGTGTTTATTGAATCTAATTGAACACCTTTCTTAGGACAGTCAGGCCTTCAAGAAGGAACTGTCCAACCCACAGTTCTGAAACCAGGAGACAATGTTAAGAAGCCGTAGAGAAACTAGTGAGTCATGTGTCTCTGGCCTCACACACATTGTGGATTGCCCAAAGACTAATCATGTTTATTTATGTATTTCTGAGAAATTAATGACTGTGAAATATTCAAACTGTCAACTGGGTCACCTCACTTCTAGTGACTCCTGATGCCAGGTGCCATTTTAGGTAGTAGGCATGCCTTATGGTACCTCCAAAAGAGCATGTAACAGACACCTATCCCTTGATTAATAACTTTAATTAATTAACAATTTTAATAAATGCAGGATGAAATACAGAGGACAGAGAACATATATATGTATATATATTATATTATGCACAGAAAACACACACACACACACACACACACACACATATATATATATGCATTTATTAAGTAAGCTTTAAAATAGGAACAGCCAAATCACCTGCAGGAAGCAGAGAATCTGGTAGTCATCTGGTTCTTGAAGCTGGATGGCTCAACAGTCAAAGAAATCCCACAATATCTGTCTCTCACTGAGGGGCCA
Organism: Microtus oregoni; assembly: GCF_018167655.1. Lineage (NCBI taxonomy): Eukaryota > Metazoa > Chordata > Mammalia > Rodentia > Cricetidae > Microtus > Microtus oregoni. The sequence goes on along the minus strand of NW_024543086.1, from coordinate 25,420,692 downwards.
CATCTGATAGTTATTCAGTCCACAAGGCTTAGTGCCTCAATAGTAGCATCCTGGCACTAGGATCTAGAAGGATCAAGGAGACCTGCTGGTTCCTAACTCATGATGGAATCTTAGAGGTGCTGGTTCTGCTCTCACAGATGGAAACAGCAGCAACAAAGGGGCAAATCTGCTCAGCAGCAAGAAGGGGGACAAGTGAGCCAACCTGAGACTAATCTGCCCCCTTCCACATCCTTCTGTACCTGGGCTGCTACCAGAAGGAGCTACCCACAGTCTATGTGAGCTCCCCCGTCAGTTAAGGCAATCAGGACACTGCTTCAGCTGAACTCCCTAGTCAGGTTATTCTAGTCTGTAACTGCCACGCCTATGGTGCTGTTCACTGCACTCCATCAGATGCTAGGAATGCAGTAGTAGCCTTCTTCCATGAAGTGTGTTCTCTAGTGGTAGGGACCAAGTGTTAGACCTGCATCTGTGAAGGTAAATGCACAGTTCTAGACTCACCTAGGGATTCTCCATGGATGTTTCGCTAAAGTTATAGGTTACATGATGGTATCCATGCACCCCACGTAATTTACAACATTATGAACCACATTTAGCTCAGTTCAACCTTTCTGTCACCATACCTGAAGCAAGTACTATATGGACTGATAGTCAGAATGTACCCTCTTACAGAGTTGGCCTTTCAAGAAAGATTTCTTGGAAGATAATGTCACATGTAACGAATCTGAACTACACATGTACAAAGACCATAAATGCTTTCCATGTGAAACTTGAGAGGGGTAAAGATGTACCATTTAACAACAACAACCACCTTTTTATTTGAGTGCTGTTTTGTACCCCTTGAAGTGCTTTTGCCCTTTGTTTTCCTACTGTATCTTTGTTTTTAAGCCCAGTCTGCATTAGAATCAGTTATACATCCTCCCAAATGTTGGATGATTATTGATATAGGGAGGGTCTTTTACCTTCTCTACTTTGCCAGCTCTAACCCTTGACCCAGTAATCTTCCTCTTCTGATCAGCAGAGTCTGCAGTAGGCCATATCCCACTTGCCCTCACACAGACTGAATTTCTAACCTATAACATATCTATTATTTCCTTATCATGTATGTTTAATCCATGTATGTTGTTCTTTTTTTTAATTATAAACTGTTTGGCCTATCAGTTCAGACTTATTATTAGCTAGCTCTTACAACTTAAATTAACCCTTAATTCTTGTCTAGCCACGTGGCTTGGTACCTTTTCCAAGTAAGGCATTCTCATCTTGCTTTCTCTGTGTCTGGCTGGTGACTGCATCTCTACCTTTCCTCTTTTCAGAGTTCTCTTAGTCTGGTTGCCCCTCCTATACTTTTTGCCTGGTTATAGGCCAATCAACATTTTATTAAACCAATATGAGTGACAAATCTTTACAGTGTACAAAATCATTATCCCTCAACCGATGATAATCATAAACTTTCACAAAAGACTTAATCTGACCTCTTGATGGTTTTCTTCTTGCCTATGACTGCTGTCATTTTGCCAGAGCCAGTTGTCATTTCTAATCACCAGAGCATGGCTATGTGGGGAAGGAGTGCCATGGCATCCTTGATGTGGCAGATACCATGACCATAGCAACACTTATGAAGGAAAACATGGCAGTGTCCAGGCAGACATGATAGAGGTAGCTGAGAGTTCTACATCTTGCAGGCAACAGGAAATGAACTGAGACACTGGGTGTGGCTTGAGCATATATGAGACCTCAAAACTTGCCTCCAAAGTGACACACTTCCTCCCACAAGACCACACCTACTCTTACAAGGCCACACCTCCTAATAGAGCCACTGTCTTTGGGGCCATTTTCTTTCAAACCATCACATTCCCCTCCCTGGATCCCAAAGGCTTAGCCATATCATAATGCAAAATGCATTAGGTCCAACTTCAAAAGTCCCATTTCAGTTGGGTGGTGATGTCGTACGCCTTTAATACTAGCACTGGGGAGGCCTCAGAGGCAGGTGGATCTCTGTAAATTCAAGGCCAACCTGGTCTACAGAGTGAGTTCCAGGAAAATCTCTAAAGCTATACAGAGAAACCATATCTTGAAAATAAAAAGTAAATAAATAAAAGTCCTATTGTCTTTCATGGTCTCATCCATGATTAAAAGTTCAGAATCTCTTTTGAAAATTAAAAACAGATCACATATTTCCAACATATAATGTCACAAGATATATATCACCTTTCCAAAATGTAGGGGAGAGAGCATAGTGGGGAAATACCAGACCAAAGCAAGACTGCAAACCAGTTGGACAAACTCCAAACTCTGTATTTCCATGTCCGATGTCAACACTCTTCAGATTTTCCACTCCTTTCAGCTTTGCTGTCTACAACACACTTCTTTCTCTTGGGCTGGCTCCATTGCCCTGTTAGCAGCTTTGCTCAGCAGGTTTCCCACAGCTCTGGCATCTCTAACGTAATGGGGTTTCCAAGGCAATCCAGGCTTCAATTTCACAGCCACAAGAAATTGTTTCTCTAGGACTCCATTCAGGGACACCCCTGACACAGGTCTGGCCTCATCAACTTTCCTTAGTCATAGAAACAAATTCGAAAGCCCTTTCTTCTATCCTTAACTCCAGAACCACGTAGCTGAAACTGCCAAGTGCTGATGCTTATTGGGGATGGAACATGGACCCTTCATTCAATTATATTTTAACCAGCTTTCTGTTTTTGATGGTTTCCTTCACTGCCTAAACTTGGCTGTTCTGGAACTTATTCTGTAGACCAGGCTGGCCTCAGACTCATAGACACAAGCCACAGTCTCTGGGTGCTGGGATTGAAGGTGTGCACCAACACAGTTGGCTCTAAGATTTTCTTTAATTTCTTTTCACAATTTGGGAATTTAGCTGGGTGTGGTTTTGCCCTGAAGTCACAACTCCCTTTATTCCATTTTTAATCTCTTTATCTCTATTCCAATGCCTGGTACTCATTTTCTCTTCAAATTTTACATTTTGTAATTTACCCTGCTCAGCTTGCTCCTTTCCATTATAAAACTGTGTAAGAGTTACCATTAATAACCATACAACGGAGTCTATACTAGGCTGTTTTGAGAATTTCTCAGCCAACAGAATTAATCCAAATCTCTTCACTTTAGCCTCATGTAGACTCTTCAGACAAGGCGCAAAACAGCCACATTCTTCACCAAAAATATCACAAGAATGATCTCTAGGCCACATGTTAATATTCTTGTCCTCTGAAACCTCTTGAGCCAGCCCCCACAGTTCAAATCATTCTCAACACCACTGTCATCCATACTCCTACTTGCGTGGCCTGTTAAGCAGTACTTAAAGCATTCCACTTGTTTTCCTAAACCAAACTCCAAATTCCTCCAAAGAAAAACATGGTCTGGCCTATCTTAGAAATACCCCAGTCCCTGATACCAACATCTGTCTTAGTTGGAGTTTCTATTGCTGTAAAGAGATACCATGCCACAACAACTCTTATAAGAAACATTTAATTAGTTGGCTTACAGTTCAGAGGTGCAGTCCATTAACGTGATGGAACTTGGCAGTGTGCAGGCAGACATGGTGATGGAGAGGCAGCTCAGAGTTCTACATCTTGCAGGCAACAGGAAATTGTATATTATTCTGTTTTTTGGGGGGGGGGGCAGCACCCGGTAGGATATGTTATTCTTAATTGTGGCTGTTTGAACAAGTATGGCCTCCATAGATTATGTGTTTGAATGCTTGGCTCACAGGGAGTGGCACTATTAGGAGGTGTGGCCTTGTTGGAATAGGTATGATCTTGTTGGAGGAAGCATGTCATTGTGGAGGAGGGCTCTGAGGTCTCATATGCACAAGTTATACCCCGTGTGATACACAGTCTCCTTCTACTATATGTGGAGCAAGACGTAGAACTCTCAGTTCTTTCTTCAGCAACACGTCTGCCTGCGCACACTGTCATGCTTTTTGCCATGATGATGATAAGCTAAACCTTTGAAACTGTACATACAAGTTATTTGGATAAATTGAGTTAATATAAGCCCTAAAATAACTCTCCAGCTAAAATGAATAGAGTCATTTCATTTTGCATTGTTTGTTTCTCTGTTTCTAGTTCTCCACTATTACTCGTATCTATTTTTCCTGAGTTTTTGAGACTGTATTTTAATTCCAATGTTTATCCCTTCCCTTTCCTCCCTCCATGCCCACCCATATCCCCATTCCTGGTGTCCTTCAAATTCTTGGCTTTTTAATCAATTGCTATTGCTTGCATGTAGTATTTACATATACATATATATTCCTAAATATAGCTGTTGAGTCCATATGCTACTTGCATGCATTTTTCTTAAGGCTGACCATTTTGCACCAGGCAACCAAATGGTGCGCTTTTCCCCATTTCACATTTTATGTCAACGACAAGGTTTCAGCAACTGACTAAAGATACTGAGGCCTTCAATCTTCCTCTGCTTATAAGTGGCCTGAGGTGATCTGTGAAATGTCTCACTACTTTCTGGGTCCAGGAACCCCTACAAAGTCTTGCGATTCAAGGGGCTCACATGTTCATGTTCATTTTGAGGAAGAACACCGTTGACACTGCCCCGGCTATCAAGGTGCACATACCCCCATATCTGGAGGATGGCCACTTCAAATAGTGATAATATGCCATCGAAGCAATACAATGTGGGTGTGCCCAGGTCAAACAGTGGGGTTGGACACCGGTTAGCAGTCTGAAAAGAGGAATACATTTCTGCTGCATGTCTGTAAAATTGCAGAGAGAGATGCCGAACTGAAGAGCTTGGGTGCAAATGGATATGTCTAGGAGAATGGAGCACCATGCTAAGCCATCACATGTCCAGAACTTATGGTGGGGGTATGTATGCCCTCATGCCACACTGAGGAGATCCTCACTGATAAGGAACAAAGTGCCTGTAAACCAGAGAAGAAGCTCCACAGAGGAGGTAGCTTTTGGGGATGGGGCTTATGAAGGAACAGAAACATATATCACAGGAATAAAATCAACATTTAAAAAAGCAAAATAAATAAAGTTATCAAACAAGATATAGGTGTTAGTGAACCCAGCTTAGGATACGTGTAACAGGTGAATTACCTTTTGTGGGTTGTGTGCTGGGGGTTGGGGAGCAGTAAGTGAGAGGCACATGGGGCAGTTCCAGAAAGGTGATGCAGGGAACTTGTACTGGTCTTCTGAGGGAGATGGCTTGATCTGATGAAGGAATCAGGAATGGAGTATGGCTTGAAGAGAGTAAGTGATAGAGTGGCAGGTAATGAGACCTGAGGGTAGTGAGGCTGGCCCACCTGATGCCCAACAACCACGCATGATGGAGAGTGACAGGAAGCTGTAGAAGGTTCTGCAATGCAAAGTATCATGATCTAATCATTTTTGCTTCTTCCAATACTACTTGCCTGCTCTGTCTCTTCTTCAGTGTGTGTGTGTGTGTGTGTGTGTGTGTGTGTGTGTGTGTGGTGTGGTGTGAGAGATGTGTGTGACAGTACAGGTATGTGTATGCCACAGTGTGCATATGGAGGTCAGAAGTCAGTTCTCTTTTTACCGTGAGTTCTGAGGCTCAAAACCAGCAAACACTCCCATCCACTGGGTTTCTCATTGACCTCTCCTGCTGGCATCTTAAATTACATGGTAACACAGGTGGTAATGAAAAGATGGATGAGGTCAACAGATGCTTTTTAATATCTAATTTATTTTGTACAAATAAGTCCAATTAATTATATTTGAAGGTAAAAACACGGGGAATTATTTATAAATATTTTCTCACTTGTTTGACCCTTATCCTGAGCATCCAGATCTTCACAGAGATGCCTCCATTTGTCTTTAAATGAGCAATGATAAAATCAAATTTTTATTAGAGGCTGGCATGCTATCACAGCTGCTCGCACGCATTTGATTGTGCTATTTTTCACTCTGTGTCTTACTACAATTTTTCTTGTATAGATAAGTCAAACAACTTGAACAAGGTTCTGTGATTGGTGGCTGAGAGCATCTAAATTCAAACCCCAGCAGCCTGACTACAAAGACCCCTCTTAACATCCCCACCACACAGCACGCTGTCTCCCTATCTCCAATCTTATTTCCAATTAAAAACCTAACTAATATGTTCTACTGCTTTAGGCAGTAGGCTGGATGTTCTCTGCACACATCTATGTATTTTAATTATCCATGCAGTCTCTGTCTTGCAGAGACGAAGATAACAGAACACGCCCAGAATGCTTCAGAATGAGCTTCAGAATGCTCAAATGCTGAGGCAGCCCCAGCTTTCCCCACACCATCTCTCAGGTACGCAGTAAAGCTGGCTGGAGAGAGGACTCGCTTTCTTTGCCTTCAGTGTTACTTCCTAGAAGAGCTTGCAGCTTGCAACTTAGAGATGATTTCCAGCTTAAGAAAACCTGCAGACACTAGTTTCTCCTCGGCAAACTCTAAACTAGAAGGATGTGCAAGTATCTCAGACACATTGTAACGGATGTTGAAGGAACTTGTCGCCAGTGATGGAAGCTGAGAGGAGTGATGAGTCTGTTATGGGCGAGTTGTTCAAACCTCTACGTTGTCAAATGTCCAGACAAAGCAGGATCCTGATGATTTCAGCGTGGATAAAGTGCTGGCCAAGCATGGCACTTTTGAAAGCCACTGTCTAGGTGGGACAACAGGTATAAACCTGGACGAGTCCATTCTGCCAAAGCAGAGTGCCTGACACTTGAGGTAAATCAGCTACGTTATATCAAAGCTCATTTCTGGTTTGTGAACTCATTTCTACCTACACCTTCAAAACCTTTCATTTATTCTTGAATCTTTTAGAAATAACTTCAGATACATCAAGCTATGCTATCAGAATATTTTCTTTTTTAATAAAATGAATATTCTTTAAGTTTCCAGTATTGCTTTCTTTTTATTCATTTTTAAAAATAGCATACATGGTTATGAGTTTATAATATTATTATTGTTTTTTTTTTTTTTTTGGTTTTTCGAGACAGGGTTTCTCTGTGGCTTTGGAGCCTGTCCTGGAACTAGCTCTGTAGACCAGGCTGGTCTCGAACTCACAGAGATCCGCCTACCTCTGCCTCCCGAGTGCTGGGATTAAAGGCGTGCGCCACCATCGCCCGGCTTATAATATTATTTTGATATGATTTTTATTTTTATTTTTTTGGTTAAGCTTTAGAGTTGGTGTTTGTCCAAAGTGAGGCAGGTAAGAGGTCGGTGGTTGAAGTGGATGAAAAAAGAACTCTCAGGAGGAAGAGTATGGGTTTTAATCCTAAAAATTCTGTGTTTCTTAAACACAAGCTTTTCAGAAGTGTATTAGACCGAAGTCGGTCAACATCAAGTTACTTGTCAAGGATGTAAACATGGTTCTAGTGTTTAATTCATTATATGCATCATTGGTGTAAAGAACCTGGCATTTAATTTGGGAGAGAGAAGTAGGAACTATCAATTAAAGGTGCAGATGTCTCCAACACAATGACAGAGATGGCAGTGAGAAAAAGGAGATGCCAAAAGATGCATCTAATATCTCATTTATTTTCTACAAATATTTAAGAAATTAAATTGATTAGATTTAAAAGTAGAAACACAGATAAATATTTACATACAATTTCACCTTGTGACTTTAAATACAACCAGGAAATGGAAAACAGTGGTTTTACAGCCAAAGGAAGAGAAAAGGAGATCATGTGAGCCAGAGATTATAGAAGTTACAATGAAGGAGGCATTGGCTTGAGATGTGACTCACGGTCTGCATGTGTTGGCATTGAGTTAGAGCATAGAAAAGGCCTTGAGAATGATGTACAGACTCCACAATGGCCTTTGCGGGAGGTCCACATGTGGGAAGGACAGAAGACATCTCTAGTCAGTCATGCCATTTCTACCACTTGGTTCTCTGGAACTCAAGGCAGGGATAGATAGGAGAGATCGATATAAAGATAGAGATGGAGACAGAGATGGAGAGGTTAGGGGAGGGGAAAGGAGAGAGAGAGAGAGAGAGAGAGAGAGAGAGAGAGAGACCATTTCATCTTTGGAAGAACACAGGAACTCTTTTCCTCCATTCCTCTGGTGAATTTCATCTTGGAATACAGTTTCTGTAGGGCTGATCCCACCTCTGTTCCATAGAGCAGAACCAGTACAAATGCTTGCCCTGGGGATGAGCAAATACAGAGAAAACAGGCTGTGAAGAAGTCCCTTCCATCTTGCCATCTTTGGGGTCCTCATTCCCACCTCCTATTCAGAAAGACTTTCTCCTCAATATTTACATATCTATGTGTACTGCACTATCTTGGAATTTCTGGTGCTCTTAAATAAAAGTCTGGAATATGGCAAAGGTATCCTCTGTAGGCATAATTAAGGAAGTCCACAAGAGTTCAGAATAAAGGATAACAAATATTTATTTGGGGAAAAAACTCATGATAAGGCCAGAGAGCTGTGGTCCCCTGCTCTGTGGGTGCTGGAAACTGCAAACAGAACTCTGACCACCAGCCAGGAGAGCAAGCAAACTTCCTGTCTGCGCTTATCAGTCCACATGTAGTATCTCAAACCATGTTCTAGTGGGCTGGTACCCAAAAGGCCATTGGGTGAAAGAATTCCCACAACACTTCCCTCTTTTGTTTAAATAAGAGGGGTCTAAACCGAAGACAAAACTATATATAATATGAATAAATATCAAGTATTGTCCTGGGGAAAGAAAGGGCAAAAACATCCACAAAAATAGAACCAAAAATAACATGAAAAACATCACACAAGAAACATGTGCTAAATGTCCAGTCTAACGTAATTAATAAATAACAGAGATTATTTCATTATTTGTCTTATCCTGAGGAGTCTAAGTCATTTACTAGAAATATCTTAGTTAAGTTTTAAGAGGAAAGTAGCTATGAACAACTTCAACCCCATCAAAGAACTAAGGAGGAAATTAATATTATCTGAGTAAGTAGGAAGAGCAAGCAAATGACTTCCAAAATGTTCAAGAAATGACAGAGACCTAGCTGGCTATCTTAACAATCATCCAAAGTTTCTTTTGCAGTGTTGGGGCAACTAACTTTGGCTAAGACCTAAAGCATCTGACAGACCATTTTCAGAAGCAGGAAATTTTGAAAGGCTGTCCCACCCTGTCTTGGCAAGGTTTGGCAGTTATCTTTGCTTGCAACCTGCTCTAGACAATAGTCAAGGCAAAGGCAGTACTTTGCCCAAGGCCAGTTTTGCCAAGAAGACAATAATTCCCACAACAATCCCCCTCAAATATTTAAACCTGTAATAGTTTGAATGTGAAATGTCCCCCAAATGCTAAATGCTTGGCTCCTCACTGGTGACATGATTTGTAGCGGTAATAGAAGCTTTAGGAGCTAGGTCCTACTTGAGAGAATTGGTCAGTGGTGTGTGTCTTTGAAGGTTATGAAGTGGCCTTAATTCCCTCTCTAGCTCTCTAATTGCTTCTTGCTACAAGGTGAAGATCTTCCTGTGTCATGCACTCCTCTGCCATCACATTCTTCATAGTCCCTTGGGGTCAAACAGCCATGGTGTAAACCCTCTGAAGTCAAGAGCAAAATGCACCCTACTCTCTTTAAGTCATTTCTGTCAGATTTTTCTCATAATGAAGAAAAGATACACTGTGACTTAATTTCTGTTTCCAGTTCTGAGAGTACTTTTTTGACTGTTTCTTTGTGTAGAGTTTAGTTGTCACCAATGGGGATAATAGTGTAAACAGTTTCTACCTGGTCTTAGCTGTAATTTTAAATCCTCATTTCATTTTAGGAGCATAGGTACAGTACTGGAGAGATGGCTCAGTATCTCAGAGTGAGTACTGTTCCTGCAGAGGACTCAGGTTTGGTTCCCAGCACCCACAACACAGCTCACTGTAACTTATAACTCTGGTTCCAAGTCTTGATGGCAGAAGATACAAAATAATCCCACACTAGTTCAGAATTACATATAATAAAGGGTTATTTATTTAGGGGTAGACTCACAGATCTCAGTCCTAGATCATGGTCCTCTGCACGAATGGGGAACAGGAACCAAATCTAGCAGCTGGAAGCAAGAGAGCAAGTACATGCTTTACAGCTGCATTTATAGTATAAGAGATCACACTCAAGTGGGTTGGTATCTTAAAGGCTGTTGGCTGAAGAAGCTCCCACAGCAATGTCTGAACTCTGTAGTTTCCTTAATGTATGTATAGCAATAAATATGTACTCAAGCATGTGTGTGCATGCATATGTACTTCTCAACATATGCACACACACACACAAATAAAGAACATTAATGTAAAAAAAGAATCTTGGTACACAATGTAGTGGTGCTAACAAAATTATGTAACAAAACTTCATAATAGGTAATGTAACATATTGTTCCTATCAAATATGTATGGTTTAGGGATTATGGTTTAGGGATTATGACAGTGAGCTGCTGTGATGGCTAGGATTGTCAGTTCAACAGAATCTAGAATCATGCAGGAAACAAACACCTGACATATCTGTGAGAACATTTTTAGATTTGGTTAATTGAAGTGAGAAAACCTGCTCTGGCAAGGGTGGCACAATTCTACTGGCTGGAGTCCTAGATTAACTAGAAATGAGAAAGTGACCCAACAGTTGTGTTCATTCTCTTTCCTTCTTGACTAGAATTGCGATGTGACCTGAGACCATAAGCTCATCCTTTTATGACTCTGCCAGGAGAGACACTATCCTCAAACCAAGTCAAAATAAACCCTTTCTTAAATGGCTTCTGTCAATCGTTTCCCCACAGCCATGAGGAAAGTCATCAATGTATCTGTATTCTCTCCAGTAGATACTGAGGAATTTACCCAGAATTGTCTTCAGGGTAACGCTGATAAATTGATCTGTTGAGTGATTAAGCTGTTGCATGAATAGAGAGAGAGACTGCTTTTCTGCCCTGACTGCTCCCTCTGTCATACCTCTCTGAGTTTCCCGGGGTTCTATTTGCTACTGTTGGCTTTGTATCCCAACAATAATTTTCCCACGAGTAAGGCAGCCACATAATTTACTTAAAGCAAGACTTTTGAGAGAATAAAGAGAACATGGCATGCTGGGGAAATGCATGGCTGCTGGAATTAGTTTGGGAAAACTTTTCATTGTACGAATCTTTCACTTCCTTCTTTAGATTTATTCCAATTTTTTTTTAGGTTACTGCGAATGAGATTTTTTTTTTCACCTGAATTTCATTCCCAATATGGCTTTTGCTGGTACATAGGAGAGCTATTGAGTTTTGTGCGGCAATTTTGTATCCTGCTACTTTGTTGAATATGTTTAAAGACCTTTTCTGGACAAAAACATACCATTTGCAAATGATGATGCCTTGGTTTCTTCCTCTCCTATTTGTGTCTCCTGTTCTCCTGTTCTTTAGGTAAAGCACTTTGTTGAGCAGGAGTGTGCACAGTGAACATCCTTGTCATGTTCCTGATTTTAGTGTAAATGCTTCAAGTTTTTCTCCATTTCCCACGTTGATGGCTATGGGGTTATAGTTCACCTTTGTTATGTTAAGATACTACCTCATATCCCCAGATTCTCCAGCTCATTCTTTCCTTACTTTTATCACACACACACACACACACACACACACACACACACACACACACACACACCAGAGATTAGTTCTTTGAGAATATTGTGCATGTTTATCATTTTCACCTTCCCTCCTCCAACTTTCTAGTTCCAAATCTCATTTTTTTTCACTTTAAACCATAGAGAGGTGATGAAATTAGGTCAATTATTGGATTTGAAATCAGAAATTTTCTCTGATTTTCTTTATTTAAAAACATACACACATGCTTCGTGAATGGAGTGCGGGTTGCTATTTCTTCATCTTTGACTATTAATATTAAGATACAATCGAAAGGGGTGGGCTGGGGAGAAGCTGGGCTTTTGAATCTATCTCTTTGCTGCGTAAGTGACAAAAGTTAAAAGGCAGTAATTTAGGAAACTTACATGTGACAGCGGATGATAGACGGAAGCTGGCAAGGCTGCAAAATGAGAAACATTTAAATCGCATATTAGAATAGATCAAGCCCGTGCTCCCGTTTGTGTCAGCAACTTTCCTTTGCTACACCGAGTCCTCACTGGTCTGGAACTCTGGTTCACTTTGAAGATGGATTTTAAAAGTAAGATGTTTATGCTTAGTTGCTTAATAATGCCACCTGCATTGAGACTCCAGGGATAAAATCAAACAACATGGTACTGGGTATTTTCTGTGGGATGTTCCTGTGCCTGCAACTCAGAGCTCTGTGTATATTGTGAAGTTCTGGAGAACCTTGTAGAGTGGCTTCCTTTCCCTGTTCACATGTAGGGCCCCGAAGGACAGGGACTGGGTTAATTCATCACCCTATCGGGCTTTGGAAGGCAATGCTGCTCTGGTGGGTGTGCCTGAAGTTTCACTTCACTGCGACAGCTTGGCCACTTCTCAACGCTCCCTTACTTCACACCCACGGCTTCTGTACCCAGTGGTCAAAATGCAGTCACTCACTTTGTCTGCCACTTCCAGGCAGTGAGCTCCTGGAGGACACAGCACATCCCAATTCATCTTGGGAATCTCAGCCACTGGCACACGATTGAGCTACTGTGGGCATCTTCTAGGTGCCTGAATCAGTCAGACCTTACGGCACTCGACAAACTGTAAAATCCTCCTTACTGTGCTTGAGAGCTCACAGATCAGCAGTTTTGTTATGGGTAGGTATGTTTCTGAGAGAAAATTACTTCTTTCTCTCAATAACTAGCCTGAAAAATTTCTCACTATTAATATATTTTATCTGTTAAATAGAAACAACACTATTATATTCCTATAGCTTTTCCTTTATACATTTTATTTCTGAGACCACCTTCTTGATCGTTGTCAAAATGCCTGGAGATTAGAGTTGGGGAGAGAATAAAAGTGTGTTTAATGACAACTGGGGGGGGGGAGGTGTTTTCCTCCTTGTGGTCTCATAGATCCCAAAATGGAACCATGAGGCCTTCAAGAATCCCGCTCTTAGCAAAACTCCCAAAGGGGCTCTGATGCTGGAAAAAGATGGTGTGGAGGAAGAAGAGGGCACAGTTCATTCTTGCTCCCACAGGGGCTTACTTTACAGCATCTCTGGAGCAGAGGGATTGAGTCATACCATTCTCTGGGCAAGTCTACCTTCGGTGTTGATGGTGTCAGTGTAAGCAGTGTCTGTGTTATAGTCGTACTTCCCTTGCACGGGAGGTCCTAGGGCAGTCCTTCTTCAGATCCCTCTACAAAGTATGGGCTTTGATTTCCAGATACCTCCAATATTTACTTTACTGACAGCTGAGAGAACAAGAGATGCCACATTTACGTTTAAATGTCTAACTGTGTCAGCATCTGCCAGTTTTACATCAAGGGGTAGCTATGCCTCAGTGTTTGAGAGCTTAGGTTTACATGGTCAAACTCTGTGTTTAAATGGTATACATACTGAGAAAATTGCCTGGCTTTTTGGAGCCTTGTTTTCTTTCTCAGTAATTTAAATAATAAGATCAAACAGGAATAAGGGTTGCTGTGAGAGAAGGTCAAACGGCAAAAGCAGGTGAGCTTTTCAAATGGCCATTGGTATATCAAGTAAAGCAAATTTGTTTCAACTCTTAGCCTTGTTTATCTGATTCCCCTCTACTTGTTTAATAGATAATATTCTTTGGGTATAGCAGTTTAGGAAGTTAATATGAAAAAGGTTGAGAGGGCTGGCCCTTGTCTTACAGGAAATGGACACTGAGTTGCTTCCCCATGTCTAGAGACCTTTCATCCCTATCTGTCCTTTGAGGTTCTCACTGAACCAGCAGCATAGGAGACATGAGCTGGACACACAGTGCCACACTGCAAAGAGGCTGGTGATTTGAAAAATGATAGAAGTCTACACTAAGCCTGTATCAGATCAGAATTAGGTTCCAGAACAGTCTGTTTATATATGAGTACAGGCCAAATCCCCAGGATTCTCAGCAAAGCTTGATCTTCACATCCAAAGGACTCAGTTACCAGAAGGCATCAAGGGCTCATAATAAAGGTGAACAACTTGTTTAGGCACAAATAGGTAGATCTGTTCGTTTAAATGATGTTACCATTTCATTCTAGAGAGTGCTAGGTGCTCAACACAAAGGCAGAAGTGAGGATATTGGTTTGTCTGCAAAACTAGAATTAAGATCTAAACAGAAAAACCAGTTAGCCCAAGTGGAATCTTCTAACTACACCCATAATCATCCGAGGAGAAAGAGACAGGCTCAGGAAAAGAATGTTCTTAAAAAGCAGAGGGACATATACAAGTTTTCTTGGGCTCTAGTGGACAGAAACATTGAGAATCAGGTTGCTTGTCTAGTGGTTGTAGATTGACATCAAATAGCAGAAAAAAATCAATCACTTTTGGAGTCATTCTCTTGTTCCATTTCATCAGACACCAAGGAGAAGAATTCATCTGATAGACGAACATCAAGGACAAAGAGCTGCGTCAGCTTGAGTTTAAGAGGAGAGGATATTCCGAGCAGGGAGTGATCCGTGTGTTGGGAGGGAGCCATGGCTGTAGAGGAGGTGAGAATGGGAGCAGGGTGGACACACAACAGAACCCAGCAGACACGGTTTGTGGCTTGGGCTGAGGTTGAGAGCACGGTTCTGATAGACTATAAGGCCAGAGCTGGCTCAGACAGAATTTCCTGTGCTTGCTAAGGTGTCTGGTAAACACACGAAGATGGGGAAAGAGTCCAGGATGACTTTTTGACTTCTCTTCGAGGATTAAATGGATTGCAGGCATGCACCTGTGCACCTGGTTTAGGGAGCACTGGGGCCCAGCATTCCCCTAATGGAGCTTCCCTCTACCCCAGTGCAATGCTGTGGCTCGTTTGGTTCTCCTGCCTTTGTTTCTTGTGCTTTTGAGCCTATCCATGAAATCCCTGCCACGACAAAGAACATGGAGGAAGCTTCTGGTTCAGGTCCTAGATTTAAGGGTTTGTTTGTTTTTTTGTTTCCTCACAGTTTGGGTTACGGTTTACATGCAGGGCAAGGCAAGATTCCGATTTCATTCTCCTGTACGTGAGACCCTATTTTCCTCAATACCACTGATTGAAGATAATGTTCTTTACCAATGACATGTCTTTAGCACCTTGGTCAAAGCATTGCTTTAAATTGACAGGGTGGAGGCAGCCAACCTCAGCTTTACACATGGGACCTTCTGCTGCACAAGGTTTCTCCTAGTTCTAGCTGAGGTTGAGACGAGACTATTTTGTGCATATTTGCTTTAGGGCTTCTTTTTGTTCGGTGAGTTTATTTTGCTTTTGTTTTTGTTTATGTCCCTGGAGAGTTTAGCTTTTTAAACCACGGTTACTTAAAAGGGCAATTTCTTGGCAAATTCTCAGGACCAAACAGTCCACTGGTATGGCATTTCCTTCAGATCCACATGTCTTTTATCGGTGATGTAAAAAGGCATTGAAGCCCAACTTTACCCAGCATCCTCTAGAACAGACTGCACTGACTGGAGCCACTCACATGAAGAATTCATTCACCTCATCCCTTTTTAAAAAGAGTTACCACAGATATATAAAGTCCTCATGAAAAATAGATGGCAGGAATAGGTTCCACATGAAGAGGGGAGCTTCCAGTGACCGGGTCAAAGGTGAGCTGAAGAAAATGGGTGCTGGAGAGAGAGGCCACCATAGAGCTTGTCAGCCGAATTCCTGCATGTGAGCCAGAAAGCCAGCTGCACTTCTGGGAGATAGAGGCTGACTGTTTTCCAGGGATGGCCTTAGATTTTTGAAAATAGAGCAACAAAAAGAAATATGTCTTTACTCCATACCATTTCTGGTTATCCTCACAAGTTGGCAGATTCAACTCTCTTTTAAGACACCACACACACACATCCCTACAAACATGCATTTCATATAGATATAGATATATAGATAGATAGAGAGAGATTTTCATTTATATATATAGAATCTCTCTCTCTTTCTTTCTCTTTCTCTCTCTCTCTCTCTCTCTCTCTCTCTCTCTCACACACACACACACACACACACACACACACAGCAAAGCCTTCATGAAGAAGATAAGGCAAGGGGAGAGGAAAACAAGAGTAGCACTGTTAAATGCTCTTTGTCATGGAGCCTTGGCATGTACTATTCCCGACTCACACTGTGCTTTCAGGATTGTGCACTTTCTGGGGAAGCTAGTTATAAAAACACAGCCTGGCAAGGAGTATCTGAAACAGGGGTGCAGGTTCCATGTAGGTGTGTGTCAGTGGTGCCAAGCCTCTTGTTCCTCACTCTTGCTCTCTGCACCTTCCTTGTTGCAGAGGAAAGTGAATTTCAGGGAACTGAAAGGAGAGGTAGAGGTGAGAGAAAGAATTTAAAATTATTTTAACATTGACTTTTAAATAGAATCAACCACATTTCCTCCTTTGCAGTTACCCATGCTACCTTTGAGGGTCTGGTTCTAGACCATTCCTGGTGTCCAAGTCCGTAGATAGAATGCATAACATTTGTATGTAACTCTGAGCCTCATCTCCTAAGCTATAAATCATCTCTGGATTATGTATGACATCCAACACAGTATAAACGCTGTATGAATAATTGGATGCATTGTTCAGGGATAATGACAAGAAAACCTGTCTGCACATACTCACAATAGATAAAAAAGTTCCCCAAATGTGCATAATCTGTGCTTAGTGGAAACCGTGGATATGGACCCACTGTATGCATGAGCTACATGTATGTTATTTTAGTTTAGTATTTGATAAAAAAAAAATGAAAGCACCATATTCCTGTCATGTGGACACACACGATTCTGAGAATTCAATGACATTCTAAACTACTGATTCTCACAAAAAAAAAAAAAATTGGTTTCTTGAAGGGGCGTAAGAGACCGGCAAATAAGATTAACCAGGCTAGCTTTAATATCAGCTTTATTAAGGGGAAGAAGGGGAGAGCTTACAAAACCAGGGTTCCAACGAAGAGCAGGAAATAAAAAGGGGCAAACAAGCGCACATGGATGGTTTTATAGGCCATTTGGGGTCCCGGGGCAAACACCCCCCCAAACAAGGTGATTAATTGAAATTCCCCATCAGTTTCTGTAAGGGGTTACATGGATTGTCAGCTTAACAGGATCTAGAATCATGTAAGAAACGAACCTCTAGGCATGACTCCACAGAGTTATCTAGATTAGCTTAACTCTGGGCATCCCTGGGAGAGATCATCTTTACTAAGAAGACTGATCTGAATTGTGGGCAGCACCATCCCATGAGGCAGGGCCTGAACTGCGCCAAAGGAGAGAAGCAAGCTGAGCATTAGCACCATCTACTTCTGCTGCCTCACGGGGACGCCGTGTGACCAGCTGCTTTCAGCTCCTGCTCGCAAGCCTTCTCCAGGACGGTTTGCAATACTCTGAGCCTTGGTTTTCTCTTGTGTAAGGTGCATGTGACAGCCCCCATTCCATTTGCCTGGTGTGGTTATCATGGGACTGGCAGCAGATAAGGAAGATCAAAGCATTAAGAGCAACACAGGCTCCACACAAGAGCAAATCTGAGACAGAACGGTCGCATACAGAGCAAGCCCCACGCAGGCCTTGCTGCAGTCCTTGCTTTACTTCTTTGAAGACATTACTAGCATATTAAAGAACCCTTAGTTTAACTTTCAGGAGACATTAACACCATACCAAGCAGTTTGCCCTTTAAACAGCTGAATTGTTTGTTTTACACTGCCCTCACTTTTTAAATACGGAAAACGATGCATAGAAATAGGTGTTACTGGACAACCTGAATTTTAGATTGGATGGCTTTAAGCCAATCAGAACTTTTCCTATCCTGGGTCACATGATATGCCTAGGCCAATGAGACTGTGATGAGAGGAGGTATTTCCTCTTATGGTTGTTACAAACTAGGAAGTGAAAAATTTATATCAAATAATTGTGCCTAGGGTGGTTCATGTTGATTGATCTTCCTATGTAGCCTAGGCTGGCCTGGAGCTTGCGATGTTGTCGAGGCTGCCTCTGGGCTCAGAGCAATCTGCCTGCCTTGGCTTCCATAGTGCTGAGCTCAAAGGTGTAAGTCACCACACCCAGCTTGACGGTCATTTTGCTTGTCTCTCATCTTGAGTCTCAACTTGTTCTGATGGAGAAAAGCCTATAACATTAGTGAGACAGATCTGGGTGTTTCTGGGGGTGTCGTTCCAGAGATGATTATATCATGAAGAGTTTGATTCAATGGTTGGTTCCATTCACCATTTAATGAAAACTTTTAAATACATGACTGGGAGGTAGTGAAACTGGGAAATTCTGCTTAGAATAGTAGGTCACTGCTTCTTGTTTACTGCAGCGCTCTGCACAACGGCTGGGTGTCAACAACAAAAGCTCGAATAAAGAATGGTGTATACACACATTGGAAAATGTGCAGTAGTAAAGAAGAATGAAGTTATGTCATTTGCAGGGAATGGATGATACCAGAGTTAATTGTAGTTATCCAATCAAGTCAATCGTGTATATTTCCTAAGTTGAAGCTCCTAGATTTTACATAGGTAACATAATGTTGCTTATATAGACATGACATGAGAATAGGATTGAAACTGTGTATGGAAATGAAGGGGACTGTGATGCGGAGAGGTGATGAGGAGATTGTAATATGCTCAGCACAGCCACCCCCAGCTAAACCCATGGAAACCATGAGCCCAAATAAACCTTTTCTCGTTCAGATTTCTTCTCACACATTGTATGTCTCACAGTGACAAACATAACTAACACAGAAGCTGAGGCCAGCACGGAACATATGCTAAGAAAGGCGTAGTGGAGAGACGTGGTGAGCATCGCTTCCTGGTGATACTGGTGCTCTCCCCGAGCCAGCCAGACTTACTCTGCATTCTGTGACTGTGCTTTTCAATAACTAAAAATTACTTTTAAAACAGGCAAACCCGATTTTTTTGCTGTTGTATCTAGGAGATTGCCATTATTAATAATCCAACATAACTAAAATAGTTATACCATATGCAGACTCAAAATTTTACATTGCAGAGTATACTTTTCGTCATTTGAAAGACAAGGTTTAAAACTAGCAGTGCCACTCTTGCTTGGAAGCATGATTGTCTGCTGGCATTTGAAACGAGGCCTCCATAACAAGGCATAACAGATTAGCTCTGCAGTGAGCAGCAGCAGTACATTAAAAGAATATTAAGGTTGTGACAGGAAGCGATATCAGTAAAAGCAATTCCTCAGGAAGGGAGAGGCGCCATATGTGCAGCCAGCATTGGCAATGTAAGGCCAGGAGGGGGGGCCCAGGATTAGGAAAGTCATTAAAGAGGCTCCCCACTGCGCCGCAAGTCAGAAGACATATGGCGCCTGTGCCCAAGTTGGGAGGTTTTGTTTCCCTTTGCTTCCATCTTTGTACTCATCACTGGGAGGAGACAGGAAGAGCAGCTGAAGCAGAGTCAGCTGTGTGGGCTCCGATATTAGGGAAACTTGGTGGGAGAAATGGTAAGGAGGACGACACAGGAGACCAAACACTGAGTTGTCCTGGGCTGGAACGGGAGATGGATCACTGGTTGAGTGCCCGCTGCTTTTCTAGAGGACACAAGTTCAGTTCCCAATTCACTCTCATTAGGTGACTCCCAAACACTTGTGACACACACACACACACACACACACACACACACACACACAGAGAGAGACATACACGTGCATGCACATACCCCAATAAATCTCGTTTTTTAAACACTTTGGTATAAATGCCCAGTCTTCAGTTCTGTCCATGGCCAACTCTGACTTTAGCCAAACTCTGGAACTAAAATTAGAGAGCAGCTGGTGATTTACCATGAGGAGACGCCAGTTGCCCCCCTTCCTGAGAAGCCTGCATCTTCTCTTCTAATTCTGCTTTGCCACAATGCTTACAGCATGATGCCTTAGCCCAGGCCTGGCTGATGACTAAGTGGAAGGCCCCAGCCTCAGCCTTCTTGCAGCCGTTTGCAAAGGCTTCTCCTGACCTGAGGCACACACCTGGATATTCTGTCACGTGAGAAGCAAGCAGCCTGGATTCCTGGGGAGCAAAGCTTCACCACACCTGCCTAAGAAGTGCTCACCCCTTTCCTTATTTTCACCAACAGTTCAAAGGAACAGCCAACTGCAAAGTCAGTAGCAGCAGCAAGCATTTGGTTGACACACCCACCAGCCTCAGGACCCCTGGCAAGAGGGACACAGTCATCTGGAAGCCTGTGCGTGATGCCGCCACAGCTGTGGATTTCGTTCTGATTTTGTGAGGTGTTCCAGAGCCTCTCCCCGTGAGAGGGCTTTCAAGTACAGCTCTGATGCTGTCCTTGTCTGTTCTTTCTGTCTTACCTTGAAATTTAAGAGCACTCAGCTGACAAGGCAAAAATCCATGCCGCGTTTCTGATAAATATTTTTAGAAGCTAAAGAAATTCTGTGCTAGCAAAGGCATTGGGAAGGGGGAGGAAGCACAGTCGACAATACTAAGTTCATATTCATTTCCATAGCCATCAACTCAGGTGTTAGTCAATGAGGCTTCTCTCTCTCTCTCTCTCTCTCCTCCCTCCCTCCCTCCTTCCCCCCCCTTCTCTGTTCTCTGGCCCTTTCATCTTCTTCCCCTCTATCTCCCTTCTCTCTTTTCTATCACTCTCCCCTTCTCTCTCCTCCCCTTCCCCACTATGTCTTTCTTTTTCTCTGTCTCTCTCTTTTTTTCCTCTCCCTTTCTTTCCTTCTCTCTCTCCTTCCTCTTTCTCCCCTGATATTCTCTTCCTTTCTGGATCTGTCTCTTCCTGTGTTCTTTCTCACTTTTCTTAAATAGAGCAATCTTCACTATTGGTGGAATGAATGGCAGTGAGATTTTACAGGACATCTGGACTCCTAGCTCTCTTGTTAGTTTGAAACCCAGACAAATTTTCAGTCAGGCACTACAAGAGACTACCTTTCATTGGTTAGAAACCTCCTTTTTTTTTCTGTCACTTTCTGAGTTTTGAGGAATTTTCTGCCTAGTCACGTAAAAAATATTAAATCTCTCTTTGATTTAACAAACAGGTTTCTAGATTTCAAGAAGCACAGAATGGGCCAGCTCAGTTTCACAGTTCATCATGAATCTGCCCACCAAGCTTCTCCAGGAATAGGAGGAATGTCTATCTGCAAATGCCTGTTGTGACAGGACATGTCTCGAAATTCTTTATCCATCTATCTGAAAGGGCTCCTTTGCTTCAGTGTAGTCCTCTTTAGCTTAAACATGGGTGTTTTATTTCCCAACTGGAATATTTAGAATCGAAGTTACCCCAAACTGGCAAATTCAAGGCTTAAATGCTAAGAAAAGAAGGGAGCAAAGACTAAAGTTGGTGGCCAATGAGCGTGCATCAGACCAGCATTCTTAAGATAAGTGTGCATCAGGCCACCAATCTTAAGATAAGTGTGCACCAGACCACCATTCTTAAGATAAGTGTGCACCAGGCCACCAATCTTAAGATAAGTGTGCACCAGACCACCATTCTTAAGATAAGCGTGCACCAGACCACCATTCTTAAGATAAGCGTGCACCAGACCACCATTCTTAAGATAAGCGTGCACCAGACCACCATTCTTAAGATAAGCGTGCACCAGGCCACCAATCTTAAGATAAGTGTGCACCAGACCACCATTCTTAAGATAAGTGTGCACCAGACCACCATTCTTAAGATAAGCGTACACCAGACCACCATTCTTAAGATAAGTGTGCACCAGACCACCATTAAGATAAGCATGCACTAGACCACCATTCTTAAGATAAGTGTGCAACAGACCACCATTCTTAAGATAAGTGTGCACCAGGCCACCAATCTTAAGATAAGTGTGCACCAGACTACCATTAAGATAAGCATGCACTAGACCACCATTCTTAAGATAAGTGTGCACCAGACCACCATTCTTAAGATAAGTGTACACCAGACCACCATTCTTAAGATAAGCGTGCACCAGACCACCATTCTTAAGATAAGCATGCACCAGACCACCATTCTTAAGATAAGCGTGCACCAGACCACCATTCTTAAGATAAACATGCACCAGACCACCATTCTTAAGACAAGCGTGCACCAGACCACCATTGTTAAGATAAGCGTGCACCAGACCACCATTCTTAAGACAAGCGTGCACCAGATCACCATTCTTAAGATAAGCTTGCACTAGACCACCATTCTTAAGATAAGTGTGTACCAGACCACCATTCTTAAGATAAGCGTGCACCAGACCACCATTCTTAAGATAAGCGTGCACCAGACCACCATTCTTAAGATAAGCGTGCACCAGACCACCATTCTTAAGATAAGTGTGCACCAGACCATCATTCTTAAGACAAGCATGCACCAGACCACCATTCTTAAAATAAGCGTGCACTAGACCACCATTCTTAAGATAAGTGTGCACCAGACCACCATTCTTAAGAAGGGCACACAAATGAAGCAAAATGAGGTTCAAACCTCTACTGGACAAACAGACTTTAAAACACTGGTAACATTAACTAGGTCAGAGAAAGAGGTCACTATGTACGTAGGTACCCTATAGGACAAATAGAGATTGAAAAATTTCAAAAGGCATAGGCCGAGAGGCCAAGAGAAAGGATTCAGTGTTCAACATCAGCCTGGGCTACATTAGGCCTTATCTGAAAAAACAGACAACAACAAAGACCTAAAACACAAATTCCAGAGGAAAGTTTGTCAAAATAAATCTGATACTTTGTTAGATTCAGATCCTTTGGTGTACCGTTAACATGTGTAGACAGAGGACACACAGGGCTGGAGTGTGGGTTAGTGTGTAGATAGAGGATACAGAGGACTAAAGAGGACACTTGTACAGACACATGCATATCCATATAATTAAAAATAAGAATTTTAACGTGAAATAGTATTTAAGAATATACATACATGAAAACATCAAGCTGAAGTTGGTCAAATGTTGATACCCTTGTGGTTTTTCAGTACTGTAAATGTTCTTTAGGTAAAATAGTGATTGCTGATAATTAGCTGTAGTAATATATTAGTGAAACTGCAATTGGGATGCAAAATTAAAAAATGAATAAAGTATTAGAACAACAATAATAAAAAGCAAAAAAACAAAATAAAACAAAACAAAAAGAAAGCTATGTTATTGTATATTAGAGCACAATTTCACTTTAAGATTGCTTCCATGTCAGCAAATGTGTATTTCATTGGGAATTGAAGGTGAAGGTGTAAGTCAAAAACAATTCCACACCAGTTTAGAATTATGATTAATAGAATGGTTATTTATTTAAAGGGGAAAAAACTTACAGATCACCGTCCCAGACAACAGCCCTCTGCGCAACCAGGAAATCCTGTCTCGAAAAACCAAGCCAAAATTAATCAAACAAAAACAGATCAGGTGGAGAGGAGAATAAAAAGAAGAGGAGAAAGAGGAGGAAGGAGAGGAAGGATGACATCACTCTCCCTGTGTCTCCTTTTCTCTATCACAGTGAGTACTGACTGGCTTGGATTCCAGAGCACCAGGGGACATGTATCATAGGGGAGGAGCAACCTTTGCCATGTCATTCTTTTGTTGTTTCTGCAGCGAAACCTAACCCATACTAGCCAGAACATGCTAGTAGCTTGAAGAATGGAGGTGGAGGAGTGTGAGAAGAAAGGAATGACTTGAGAGCAAGTGTGGATGGCTGGTTTTGACTTTGGGAGAAACCAAAGCTGTGGCACATACATGAACATGGCACAGTGAAGGCACATTTAGTGCTGTGGTGTTCACCCTGGCATCTTCCTGTCCAGGAGAACCGCCCCTAAAGCAAAGTACATAGAAGGTGGTCTAGTTTAGACAGAGGAGATTTAGTATAAGCTTTTGTCTTAAGAAGAGGGATGGAAGAATCTTTTCAGTGCTTCAATTCCCTCATCTATAAAATGGTGATAATAGTAGAATCCAGTTTATAAAAGTTGTTGCAATAATATATCAAGGGGGTTGGAGATGTGGCTTGTCCAGAGGACTTATACTTGGCCTCTGGCATCTGTATAGTAACTGCCAAACATCTGAAACTCCATTTTCAGAGCACACCAGGTGTACATGCAGTGCACTTATGTGCATGTAGGCAAACATTCGCTCACATAAAATAAAAATAAATATTTTTTTAAGTAGAACCCAGTGTTCTTAGTGAAACAATGAGAATAGAATTGGGCAAAGTATGATGCTTATTTGAGTGTAACGTCATAGCTCCTTTGGGTTCCAAGAGGAAGACGAAGTCACGGAAAATCTTTTATATAGCGTGGCTTCTTCTAGCAGTTATATCAATTATATGTGGAAGTTCTGCTACAATGAGAAGCAACCAGAAAACAAGGAAATAGAGCAAGCAAAAGCATCTCAGCCCACAGTACAGCTAGTGTTGTTAAGTGGAAATCAATCTTAATTTATCTCTAAAAATGAATCACGGATAAATTATCATGAATCTCACAGGAGCTGCATTTGACATAATGAGAACTTATTGTAACTGTCTGGTAACAGTACTAAAGAAAGCAATTCAAAAATGAAGGGAAGGAGGCAGGAAGACAAGGGGAGAAGGGGGAAAAGGAGGAGACTAAGGAGAAGGGAGAAAAGAAGCTAGATTCAGAGAAGTGAGAGGCAGGAAGCTAAGAGAGAAAAATCTAGGGAAAAGCAAGGTTTATTGACTGGTTGGCAAAACAGACTAAAAAAAATCAATAGTGTTTTCTCTGACACTTGAGATAAATTCCCGACGATGTTGGGCAGCTTGCTAAAGGAGATGGGTCCCCATGACTGACAGCCTTTCTCCTGAACAAGTTGAGATTTCTTGACTTTTACATCTCCTCAGGTGAGAAGCGGTGCAGACTGTCACCTCTCCTCCTCAGGTGGGAAGCAGTGCAGACTGTCACCTCTTCAAAAGGATGAAAGAGCTTTCATTCACTTGTCCTCATGCATGGGACTTCAGATTTGGGGCAGGAGGTGGTGGAACTAAAGGTAGAGATACTTTTTCGTCTTTTATTGTGTGAATCCAGGGTGTCTGTCAGCGATTGATTCTGTCTTCCAGCCCGCTGAAACCTGACAGCATGGTAAGACTTTGGAAGATCATTGCCAAAATCTTCCCCAAAGAGAGAGAACTGAGCATGATTCTTTCAAGTTTAATGTTTTGTTGGCAACTGTGGAGGAGGGAGAGAAATGTGTGGAGGCCTTGCATGGACTCCTTTTTATATCTCCCATTAAGCACAGATGGCCAGCAAAGTCAGTATGAATCCTCAGATCTGCTCTTCTTATACACCTGGAGGAACCAAAGCATCCTCACAGAGTCCGTACACCTGAGCTCAGACGCAAACAAAATCCAGAGTAAGTGCACTAATTTATAGTGTGAGCCTTAAAAGATAAGTCACCACTGTGAGGCTTCCTAGTAAAAACCAGAGGCAGATAAAGTTTTTCATTTAGTTTCTCTTAACATTTTATTCTTGATGACCATATCAGAAAATCCATCTCCCTAAGTTACCCTAGTCAACAGAATTGAATTAACATCTCCCAAGAGTTTATTGCCTAGGGCCGGGCAGTGGGGGTACATGCCTTTAATCCCAGCACTTGGGAGGCAGAGGCAGGCAGATCTCTGTGAGTTCGAGGCCAGCCTGGTCTACAAGAGCTAGTGCCAGGACAGGCTCCAAAGCTACAGAGAAACCCTGTCTTGAAAAAAACAAAACAAAACAAACAAACAAACAAAAAAGAGTTTATTGCCTGGCTTAGCAAGATCAGATTACAGTTCTTGTACTGAAGTTCTGCCACTGAGTGCAACTAACTTATGATAGGCCATTTCATTTTTTTCAGAAAGCTAATTTTTTCTTTGGAAACTGTGAATAGCCTTGTGGGTTTTGGAAGACCTGAATAGAATGGATATCTCCTATGGTAATTGTTGAATGCAGAAAAGGAAGCTTCAACAATTGTCTGCCTTGGGCAATGACCAAATTGTAGGAAATGAACATGTCTAAAGTAAATAACCACATAAAAACCCTTGCAAAGTTAGTGTGGACACACATGCTATCTAAGAAACACATTCACTTGGAGAATGTGATATTAAAATCCTTTTAGAAGGAGCTGGGGGGAAGCAAGCTTGGTCAGTCAATATTTGCCCAGCAAGCTTGAGGACTTGAGTTTGATACCCAGAAGGAACACTAAAAGGCAGGGCATGGAAGACAATGCTTGCAATTTCAGGGTTGGGGAGGTGGATGCAGAAAAACCTTGGGAATCACTGGCTAGTCAGTCTAGCCTGTTTGACTGGCTCCAGGCCAGTTGAGAGACCCTCTATCAAAAACAATACAGCAACAACAAAAACAAAACCAGTAAGATGAAGAGAGCTGAGTGGTGCTTCAGGGGATGCAATGTTCCTGCAGAGGGTCTGAGGCTGCTTTCTAACATGCATCTCGGCAGCCCAGAGCCACACCTGTAGCTCCAGCTCCACAGAGTCTCACTCGTGTGGGCAGCAGCCTGAGGAACGACACCCAAGTGTGTACTCTGGCCTGTACACACAAACACACACGTACTTGCAGACACACACACACAGGAAACACTTTTGAAATTCAGAAACCTCACATTTGTAGTTTGGTCTTCACATACTGTACTATGTATTGTAATGAGACATTCACTTCTTTCTCTTCCCTACAATATATGGGAAGGCAATTTGTGCCAACTCAAGTGGAAACAAAAAGAAGGAAATGGATGCCCTGTAGTTGGGAGACAAGTATTTGATAATAAGGCAATTACAGTATGTTTTACACTTACCCATATTATCACTTGAAGAGAAATAACATTCCTTGGGGCACTTAAAGAAGGAGGGCCTTTCTGTGATCCCAAAGTCCGAGGCTCTAGGTATGACCTAACCTGATGATGAATGCATTCCAGTTGACGAAAGCCTCTCGCTTCTGAGGGAAGGAGGACTGCGCTACGTATCTTGCTGTTTCACATGGACAGGAAGGCTTTCAGGTACAGGACACAAATAGCTCCTGCCTTTGGGCTTTCTTGACAAAAGGCATCAGCTGAGCTAGAGAAAGGAGAAGCATGCCACTGGAACAGCTGATTTTTAGCTCCAGTCGCTCCAGGTCATCATGGCTGGCTGCTGGCTACACACTCTTGGCACTATTCTTAGCCCTCACTTCAAAGATCATGCATTAGCTGTGCTATATTTCCTAAGCTCTTTAAATCTTGTGGCTAATTCCTATAAACTTTCCTACAATCACTGTTTTGTTCTCTCTCCTATTAGAACTCACATTAATGGGGGACTAGAATGAAACCAGGCTAAAAATACCTGCAACAAACAGATGACACTACAGTGCTCACACACACACACACACACACACACACACACACACATGCACGCGCATTTCATGTGTCATGTATATTTGTGTTTCATGACTAGGGTGTATGGAGGAAGCTGGCATGCATAATTAACTCACAATGTTCTGATCATGTATCTTTTCTTTCTAAAGTCTCTTGATCACATTTTGAGTGAGGGTTTATTTTTCTCATTTCATTGATGAAGGGAATAAGGATCAGAATTAGAAGCATTGTACTCAATATAACATAGCAGGTGTTTTTTTACTATACATCTCTGTTGAAGTTGGACAGAGCTACTTGTTGATGTTTAAAGAGGACGTGGGCAGGCAGCCTGTGTAAACTAGTCTGAAAGAGTCTGTGCATTAAAGCCTGGGCACCATGCTGGTATAATTGAGAGTTAGTGTGCCCAATGGGAGTCCATTAGATCACTGGAGACATGCTCAAAAAGGAGAGTGAGGGACAACACATCCACCAGAGGCTCAGAGAAACAGGGCTACTCTACTGTAGACTTAAACCTCTAACTGCTGAGCCCAGAAGCCCCCTTTCACTTTATAATTTAATTATCAGAGGTATTTTGCCAGTGATTGACAGCTGTTACCATGATCAGGTTCAAACTTTAGCAATGATGGAGAGAAAGTTATGACCTCAAATCAATTCTATCAGCTCACTGAACAATCCAGAATGTCCATGCTGAGCTACATGGCTTTAAGATGGAAGATAACACCAGATAATTTGGCAGAGGAAGCAGAAACTTCAAATGATGGTTGTTGACTGTTATGGAGAAAACAACAAGAATTGCACAGGAGACGTTGGCGCTGAAGAAGTGCGTGTGTGGCAAGCATCCCCCACCACATCTGTGACCATGGAGCCTTGGCCCTGACTGCCACTGGAGAGGTGAGTTTCTGGATTCCTAGCTGTTGGGCCCTGCTCTCTAGGCCCTAGCCCCTGAAAGCACATCCCGAAGCCCATCCACACCCAAAAAAGCCCCAGAGACCCCAGAGCAGCCGCCTCACACCCGCAATCATCCCTTATTACATCTGAGACCACTGTGACCACTGCAGGCTTGGTCCTGACTACACCTAAATGGGAGCCCCAGAGCCGCATCAGCGACCACCAGAGGCACAGCTTGCCTGCACCTTGAGGAGGAGCGACCTCCTGCACCAATTTCAGGAAGAGGAAGAGAGACTTCCTGAAGCACAGGTCGCAACTGCATCCATTGAAGGAAGAGATGGGGAGATGGTAGTGTAAGAGAACATTCAACAACATAGAGACCAATGTAGAACGACCAGAAACTAGTGGTCCTACATCAGCAAGTCTTGAACATCCCAACACAGATGAGGTAGAAGAAAATGACTTTAAAAATAACTTTATGAAGATGATGGAGGCCCTTAAAGGGGAAATGAAAAAATTCCCTTAAAGAAATGGAGGAAAAGACAAATACGAAATGAGAAGAAATCAACAAATCCCACAAAAAAGCAAAGAAAGTAAAAAAAAAAAAAATCAAACTGGTGAAGGAAATGGTTCAAGACCTGAAAACTGAAATTTTCTTCTCAATGGAAACTCTGAGAGCCAGAAGGTCCTGGATAGACATTTTGTAGACACTAAGAGACCACAGATGCCAGCCCAGACTACTATTCCCAGCAAATCTTTCAATTACTATAGGCAGAGAAAACAAGATATTCCATGACAAAACCTGATTTAAGCATTACATATGCACAAATTCAGCCTTACAGAAAGTACTAGAAGGAAAATCCAACCCAAGGAGGGTACTTACACATACAAAACTACAAGCAATAGATAATCTCACACCAGCAAAATCCAAAGAAGGGAAACACATACACAATTCCAATAACAGTAATAAAACCAAAAATAATAGGAACTAATATCCACTGGTCATTTATATCTCTTAGTATTAATAGTCTCAGTTTGTCTCTGAAAAGACACAGCTAACAGAATGCATATGAAAACAGAATTTATCCTTCTGCTTCATACAACAAAAACACCTCAACTTCAAAAACAGACTTTTACCTCAGAGTAAAGGATTGGGAGAAGATTTTCCAATAAAAGGAACCAAAGAAACAAGCAGGTGTAGGTATCCTAATGTCTAACAAAAGAGAATTCGAACTAAAATTATTCAAAAGAGATGAAGAAAGACATTTCATATTCATCACAGGAAAAATCATCAAGATGAAATCTTAATTCTGAACATCTTTCCCCTAAATATAAGGGCACCCTCATATGTAAAAGAAACATTACTAAAGCCTAGATAATACATCAAATCCCACACACTAATAGTGGGGGACCTCAACACCCCACTATCACCACCGGACAGGTCTGCCAGACAGAACTTAAAGAGAAATAAAGGAACTAACCAGGTGATATAACTCAAATGGGCCTAAAAAATATCTACAGAACATCTCACCCCAAAACAAAAGAACATACCTTCTCAGCACCTCATGAAACCTTCTCTAAAATCAACCACATACTTGATAACAAAGCAAACCTCAACATATACAAAATAATTGGAATAACTCTTGTATCTTATCAGATCACCATAGTTTAAAATTAGAATTCAACAACACTAATTGCAGAAAGCCTACAAATGAATGGAAATTTAACAATGCTTAACTGAATCAGTCCTGGGTCAAAGTAGAGATAAAGGAAGATAAAGTAGAGATAAAGTAAAGACTTCAATGAAAGTGAACGCTCTACATACTACACTTGTGGGACACTTTGAAAGCAGTGTCAAGAGAAAACACTAAGTGGCTACATAAAAAACCCGGAGAATGTTCACACTAGTGACTTAACAGCAAACCTGAAAGCTCTAGAACAAAAAGAAGCTAACTCACCCAGGAGGACTAGACAGCAGGAAATAATCAAGATGAGAGCTGAAATCAACAAAATAGAAACAAAGAAAACAATACAAAGAATCAAGGAGACAATGAGTTGGTTTTTTCGAGAAAATCAACAAGATAGACAAACCTTTATTCAAGCTAACCAAAAAGCAGAGAGAAAATATACAAATTAACAAAATCAGAAATGAAAAAGGGACATAACAAGAGACACTGAAGAAAACCAGAGAATCATCAGGTCATATTTCAAAAACATGTACTCCACAAAATTGGAAAATTTAAAGAAAATGTGGCAATTTTCCAGAAAAGTACCACATAACAAAAACTAAAATAAAAACCAAATAAACAATTTAAATAGACCAATAACCCATAAGGAAATATAAGTGATCATCAAAAATCTCCCAAACAAAAACAGCCTAGGGCCAGACAGTTCAGCTCAGATTTCTACCAGAATTTCAAGGAAGAACTAATACCAATACTCTTCAAATTACAATAGAAAGAGAAGGAACATTGTTAAACTCTTTTTACAAGGCTTCAGTTTCTCTGATACCTAAGCCACACAAAGACACAACTAAGAGAGAGAATTACAGACCAATCTCCCTCATGAACATTGATGCAAAAATAATAAAATGCTGGCAAATTGAATTAAAAAACGTAACAGAAAAATCATCCACCATGATCAAATAGGCTTCATCCCAGAGATGCAAGGATAGTTCAATATACAAAAATCTGTCAATGTAATCTACCATAAAAACAAACTAAGAAAAAAACCCACATAATCATCTCAATAGATGCTGAAAAAGCCTTTGACAAAATCTAACACCCCTTCATGATAAAAGTCTTGGAGCGATCAGGGATACATAATAAAGGCAATATACAGCAAGCCAACAGCCAACATCAAACTAAATGGAGAGAAACTCAAAGTGATCCCACTGAAATCAGGAACAAGACATGTCTGTCCACTCTCTCCATATCTATTCAATATAGTAATCAATGTTCCCACTAGAACAAAAGGACAACAAAAGGAGATCAAGGGGATACAAATTGGAAATGAAGAAATCAAACTTTCACTATATGCATATGATATAATAGTATACATAAGTGATCTGAAAAATTCATCCGGGAAACTCATACAGTTGATGAACAACTTCAGGAATTTGTCAGGTTACAAAAAAAAAAATCAGTAACCTTCCTATATACAGATGTTGAATGGGCTGAGAAAGAAATCAGAGAAACATCAGCCTTTACAATAGCCACAAAAAACATAAAAAAAATAAAACATTGGGATAACTCTAACCAAACAAATGAAAGACCTGTTGGTGTGGGACAATGGTCTATATTCTGTCAATTATATATTTTAAATAAATGGTGGTTGGCCAGTAGCCAGGCAGGAAGTATAGGTGGGATCACCAGGCAGAAAGCAGAGGCAGGGCGACGAGAACAGGAGAATTCTGGGAAGAGGATTTTGCTATCTGCTGTCCCCCCAGCCACAGAAGAAACAAGATGTGACTGCCCTGCCAAGTAATATATCAAGCCACGTGGCTAACATAGACAAGAATAATGGGCTAATATATGTTATAAGAGTTAATAAGAAGCCTGAGCTAATGGGCCAATCAGGTTATGATTAATGCAGACCTCTGTGTGATTTCTTTGGGACTTAATGACTGTGGGAACTGGGCAGGACAGAAACTGCCACAACAACCCATATGACAAAAACTTTAACTCTTTGAAGAAAAAATGAAGAAGATATCAGAAAATGGAAAGATCTTCCATGCTCTTGAATAGGTGGGATTAACATAATAAAAATGACAATCTTATCAAAAGCAAACTACAGATTCAATGTAATCCCCATCAAAATCCCATCAAAATTCTTCACAGACCATGAAAGAACATACTCAACTTCACATGGCAAAACAAAGAACCCAGGATAGACAAAACAATTCTGTACAATAAAGTAACTTCCAGAGTCATCACAATCTCTGATTTCAAGCTCTACTATGGAGTTATAGTAATGAGAACAGCTTGGTATTGGCACAGAAACAGACAGGTGAACCAATGGAATAAAATCAAAGACCCTGATATTAATCCACACACCAATGGAAGCCTGATTTTGACAAAGAAGCTAAAATTATACAATGGAAAAAAATCATCTTCAACAAATGATGCTGGCACAACTGGATTTAAACATGTAGAAGAAAGCAAATAGATCTATATCTATCCCCTTGCAAAAAAACTCATGTCAAAATGGATCAAAGACATCAACATAAATCCAGCTACACTGAACCTCATGGAGGAGGAACTAGGAAGTAGCCTTGAATTCATGGACACAGGAGACCATTTCCTAAATATAAACCCAGCATCACAGACACTGAGAGAAACAATTAATAAATGGGACCTCCTGAAACTGAGAAGCTTCTGTAAGGCAAAGGACATGGTCAATAAGATAAAAAGACAGCCTACAGAATGAGGAAAGATCTTTACCAATTCCACATCAGACAGAGGACTGATTTCCAAAATATACAAAGAACTCAAGAAACTAGACATCTAAACACCAAATAATCCAATTAAAAAAGGGACTACAGATCTAAACAAAGAATTCTCAACAGAAGAATCTCAAATGTTTGAAAGAAACTTAAGGAACTGCTCACTAAGGAAACTTAGCCATCATAATTGCAAATCAAACCAACTCCAAGATGCCACTACACCTGTCAGAATGGCTAAGATCAAAAACACCGAGAATAGCTTATGCTGGGGAGGACGTGGAGTAAGGGGAACACTCCTCCAATGCTGGTGAGAGTGTAACCTTATACAGCTACTTTGGAAATCAGTATGGCAGTTTCTCTGAAAATTGGGAATCAATCTACCTCAACACCAAGCAATAACACTCTTGGGCATATACCCAAAGCATGCACATTCCTGTAACTAAGACATTTGCTTAAGAATATTCATAGCAACATTATTCATAAGAGACAGAACCTGGAAACCACTGAAGAACAGATAAAGAAAATGTGGTACATTTATACAACAAAGTACTTCTCAGCAGAAAACAAAACAACGACAACAAAAAACCCACAACAATGACATTTTGAGTTTTGCAGACACACTGATAGAACTAGAAAATGCCGTCCTGTGTGAGGTAACTCAGACTCAGAAAGATAAACACAGTATGTCCTCATTCATAAGTGGATATTAGATGTAAAGGATAGCCAGCCTATAGTCCACGAGTCCAGAGAAGCCAGGAAACAAGGAGGACCCTAAGAGAGACATTCATAGATCTTCCTGGGAAAGTGAAATAAACAAGACCTCCTGAGTAAAGTGGAAGTGTTGGGAAGCATTGGGGAGGGTAAAACAAGAATGGGCAGGGGAAAGGGGGAGGGCTAGGGAGTAGGAAGGTCAAGTTGAGGTAAGGACAGAGAAGGATGGCAAGGAAAGAATCCTGGGACTAGGGAAATTCCCAGGAATCCACAAGGATGACCCCAGCTAAAACTCTAAGCAATAGTGGAGAGGGTGCCTGAACTGGCATTCCCTTGTAGTCAGGTTGATGACTACCTTAATTGTCCTTGATCACAGAACTTTCATCCAGCAACTGATGAAGCAGATACAGAGATCCACAGCTAAGCACTGGTCTGAGCTCCTGGAGTTGAGTTGTAGAGAGGAAGTAGCCGTAATATGAGCAAAGGGGTCAAAACCATGATGGGAGAAACCCCAAAAAACAGCTGACTGGAGCTAGTGGGAGCTCACTGACTCTGGAATAACAGCTGGGGAGCATGCATAGATCTAGGCCCTCTGAATGTGGGTGACATTTGTGAGGCTTGTGCGGCCACTGATCGTGGAACCAGTATTTATCCAAAGTGAACGAATAATCCTCTGAGAGACCACTTTTTGGTAGGGGTACCTTGCTCAGCCTAGATACAGGGAGGAGGACCTTGGTTCTGCCTCTAGCTATATGACAGACTTTGTTGACTCCCCATGGGAGACCTCACCTCTCTGAGGAATGGATGGGGAGTGTTGTGGGGAGGAAGGTAGAGAGAGTGGGAAAAAGTGAGGGAGAGGGAACTAGGATTGATATGTTAAAAAAAAAGATTGCTTTTTTAAAAAGAATAAAACAAAAAATACAAAAAAGAAGGGAATTTGCATAGGCACAAAGATTTAGTTACAAGAGAACAGACATCAAATTTTAAAATAGAAATCTGTATGATGTCCGACTGCTCAAGGGTTAGAGTACTAGTCTTGTGAAACAGAGTTACTTAAATCTTAAATGTTTTTTGTGCCATGCCTGAAGCATGCCTGTAGCCCCAGCTGCTCATGAGACTGTGGCAGGAGGAGCCACTCCAGTCACAGACTCAGGTGTTGAGGAAAATTGTCTTGATTAGGGTTTTTGTCAACTGGACACAACCTAACCCTTAGTGATGGAAGAGTTTCAAAACTGTTTCTGATCATGGTGTTTATTACAACATCAGAAAGCAAACTAGAGCAACAATGTAATCATAGCCTGTCTCAAAACAAAAACAAACCACCACCAACAACAACAGCACAACAACCAAACAGCAAACACAAACTATATAACACAATAAAAACTTAACAGAAAAAAATATGGAGTTAAACAAACTGTAGTATATCCATTTCAGGGACACCAGTGATCTAGCATTTGGTTCTTTCCATTCATCTGTCATAGAATACAGATAAAATGCTTAAACGATTTTCTTTCTCTTTTTTGAACTACACTGAAATGATATTTGGTCCAGTGGGAATAGACATGTAGAAAAACACTTAAAAGAAAAATTGTTTTATCTTCTTAAGATTCTTATGTGCAAAACATACATAGTCTCTGTTACAGCTCTAACCTACAGTGAAAATGTGCATTGAGTCAACTAAAGTTAACTCCCATCACAGAAGGAAGCAAAAGGAAGTGGGTGAGCAAGCTGGGATCAACAGTCACACTGATGGAATTTTTCAAAAGCCCTATAATCGGATCTTATAAGAATCATTAATAACATGTTTTTAAGAAAAGGTGGAATGTTGAAGAGATGACTCAGAAGTTACGAGATCTTGCTGATCTTGTAGAGATCCAGGTTCAACTCCCAGCATCCAATGTTGGTTCACAACTAGCTGCAAGTCCAGGCTTAGGGAATCTGGTGCTCTTTTTTGGTCTCTTGGGAGAACCAGACATGCATGTGGCAGACATACATATATAGAGGCAAATAAATAAAATAAAAATAGACCTTTAAGGAAAAGATACATCAAAAAAGTTTACATTACAGTTACTTTAGTTAAATATGTCACATGCCCAAACATGATTGAAGTGTAACACTGATAACCAGAAAGTGAGGAATTAAAAGAAAAGGCCTAAGTTGGGAAACATTTCTTTCAGATAGTGTAGATAAACATATATCTAGTCTTGCAAGATCTACTTTCAACCACTCATGCCGGAGCTAGTCTTGACAACACACTCCTGTGTTCCCTTGTATCCTTTGAAGGATGGAATAAGGCAAAAATGATGTGGTATCCATAAAGAGATTTTCATCTTCAAACTGGGAAGTTAGGGATGAGTGCTTTAAAGCTACTCTTTCTAAGAGTGGCTTAAAGGAGCTTAAGTCACAAGGACCTTTGTAGGTGTTCCTACCCATTGTCCCATCTGGGCATCCATAGTTCAAGCTTAGTTATCTGTGTCCCCAGCTGAGCACTGATAGTCCTATCTGAATATTTATATCCCCAGATAAGCATCCATGCTCACCTGAGGGCATTGATACCAACCCTAGGACCCACAAACCAACCTGAGCATCCACATTCTCATCTGAGCATCCCTAGTCCCAGCCGAGCGTCTGTAGCCAAAACTGAGAATTCTTAGCCCTAGTAGGGCTAAGCATCTGTAACTCCAGCTGAGCATACACAGTTTCAGGTGAGAATTCACAGCCCCACCTCTAGCTGAGCATCCAGTCAGCATTTGGAAGCAGGTGTCAGGCAGGTGCCGAACTCTTGGGGTATGTAGTTCAGTTGAGACTTCTAGTAACTCCAACCCCAGCTGCTATCTGATTAGACGACAGCAAATATCCCAAGTGAGAGCTATCTCTTCCACACAGTATACTGAACCAGGAGAGATATTAGCTAATTATTCCAAACCCGTGCATTTGAAATCATTCTGTTGTGTAGTGATAGATACTTGACTACCATATTTTCCAGTTATACAAGAACAATTAGGAAGAATAATTAAAGGTAAGGGCAACACAGAAGGAACTGGAAGTTAAATTTGAGGTAAGTAATAGAGACCACTGAAATCAAGAGAAGAAATCAAAACACAGCAGTTAGAGACCATTTAGCAGGGAGAGGCAGAGGCAAACAGTCAAAGCCAGCACCAGATCCTCAGAATAACCATTACTAAATTATATCCCACCCGGCTCATGTATTCTTGATAACACAAACTTAGGAAGACAAATTATGCTCTCATCCACATAGTATTTTGCACCCCTCAGAACTAAGGAATAACTTTTCAGAAAGATCTTTATTGTCAAGGGTGAAATAGTGTCATTGTGTTAGAATTTCATCAGGTAAGTTTCTGTTTTCTATAAATTTATTAGCAAAGAACACTTCTGCAACAACCTCAACATAGATTGTCTTTCAATGCCTACTAGAGCCAGGAAAACACATTATGAGATATTTATTTTACTTTTTATTTATGGTGTGCGTGTGTGTGTATATGTGTATCTGTGTGTGCGTGTGTGCGCTCAGGCTTCTGTATCATGGCACACATGTTGAGGTCAGATAACTCTGAAAACCAGTATCACTTTCGCTTTGTTGGAGCACAGAGGTCGCTCTGGCTTCGGCATTCAATCTAGTTGCCGTGTGAGCTGTTTATTCTCCTTCTGCAGAAGTGTTGGGTTTACAGCTCTACATCACCCCTGGCTTTGTACTTGGATAGAAGAATCAGACTCAGGTCATCAGGTTTGAGCACAAGTGCTTTTCCCACCAAGCCTTCTCCCCAGCACCACATTCACTAATTCCCAAATTTACTTAGCAAAGACATCTTGGTGTTTGGTAACTACTTTCTTTTCTAGACTCCATCCCTACAGCGGTGAACTCAATAGGACTCATGCCTCCAACCTGTTACCATCAGTGAATGAGCAGGGAAGATGCAAAAACTGACAAGTACCGAACAGAAACTACTTGTGCAAGGTAGTATGCTAGTTGCCTTTTCATTTTTTCTTATTTCTCTCTTTTGTTCTTTTTTCCTACTTTTTTTCTCCTTCCTCCCTCCCTTCCTCCTTTCTTTTCCTTCCTTCCTATCTTCCTTCTCTTTTTCACCGTTTATATAAGCCAGACTGGCCTTGATCCTCTTTCTGCAGCCTCCCATGAACTAGGTATGTGCATAGATCACCACACTCAGCCCTTTATTATTTTTTAATTTCTTCCTGTAGCCTTGTCTAGTAAACTGTCCTATTTACAGTTGAAGCTATGACTTAGTATTGTACAGAGACTCAGAATGGAGAATGACTTCTGCTACATTATACATATCTATCTCCCATCATCAACTCCATCTTTATTGGTGGAAATCCACTGTATAAAATGCTGCCATCAATTTTAAATTACTTATTTTGACCATATTAAAAACCTTCATAATAATTTTAGGTCCCAGCAGAAGAGGAAACAGCCCCCCACCCCATAATCTTTCCTCCCACATTCACACCATGCCCTCTTTTCTCTTCATGCTCCTGTTTAATTTAGGGACTCCTGAGGTATCCTTAGAGTGTTTGTCATTTTTACAATGGCTATTTTTCTTTGACTGGGAGAAAAATATATTAAATCAGTGTTTGTATTCATGTACATTCCTTAAAGAGCTCCCAAATAAGTTGATTCCCAATGAACTTAAGATTTTAATTCATTTTACCCCATTGCAGCTGCAAAAGAGAGTCACATTTTTAAATGCGCGATGACATATGGCTGTTCATTATTTATACATTCTGTAGCAGACTATAAATTTTTCTTTGGACATATATCGAGGTACTGAAACCATTTTGGTTGCAAACACATAAATCATGCTTACAGTTATTAGTCAAAATGCAACACCACCCGGGTTCTAGATCAAAACCTTTAAAATCTATTGTAATTGATGCCTGCATGCATAACTTATGTCTGATTTTATTAAAGGTTCTCATTATTATTTATATATTTGGAGCATTATCATCCTAGCTATGCTTCTCTACACAGAGTAAATTATTTTGAGGTACAGGATTCCAAGAAGACATACAAGTGAGAACGGGTACCAGGGTCAGGGTGGGGAAGCTGGCAGTCTCTTTGTGGAATGTTTAAAAGAAGGTAGGAAATATGGGTGTTGTGTTTCAGTGAGGTCTAACTAATTCATGCAATGATTTCGTTAATTTAGCTCCCAAAT
The DNA here is from genome assembly GCF_018167655.1 of Microtus oregoni. NCBI lineage: Eukaryota > Metazoa > Chordata > Mammalia > Rodentia > Cricetidae > Microtus > Microtus oregoni. The sequence goes on along the minus strand of NW_024543086.1, from coordinate 25,382,224 downwards.
GCCTTGTCCTGTGTACCAATTGACATTCATTGGAGACAAATAAAACAGCAGCGGAGTTGTATCAGCTAAATTATAAATTAGTGGAAGGGTAACTGAGTGAGCTGGATTCCCAGGGCTGCCACTGGTCTAGGCTTTCCAAAGACCAGAAGTACTTAGATTGATCCATACATCACAGCCCCGAGGTACCTCAGCGAAATGGGGACTGAGGATTGATGACACTTCCCAGGCTCATTAGAAAGCCTCAAGTTGATGAGCTGGGTCCCTTGGAAAGCATGAGTTCAGAGTGCTGGCAGGGTGACCCCAGGGGACAGGCCATGTCAAAGAGGCAGAGAAGGCAAAGACTGAAGAGAACTCTCCATGGAGGAGGGAGAAGTAAAGCAAGGAGGCAGGAGACAGTCTATAGGGAAGTGGCGTGAAGGGGTTGTGGGAACATAAGCCTCATGACTGTGCAAACCACACCCTGTTCCCCCACTAGACCAGGAATATCCCGTGGCTACGGGAAACTGTAGAGCTTGTCAGAGCTTTGTTTTCTTCATCTTAGTAGAAAGCCCCAATGTCCACCTACCAGGAATTGCACTAAAGTTTGTGTTTTAAACTAATGGAAGCGACTTTAAAGGTTTATTTGAATACACTATTGTACACAATAATAGATTTCCTTATGACATTTTCATGCAGGTATATAATGTATTTTTGTCACATTAACCCTCCCTTACACACTCTTGTCTCCACTCATTTGATCTACTTTCCCCTCTTTTCCCCTAACTATCCCCTCTTTCACTCGCCTTCGCTCTCTTCTGTGACTGTGAAGGGTGAGTTGCCGGGGATGGGCACCATACCAGCAGCCATAGGACCAAAGGAAATGTCTCTCCTTCTTTTAGCAACAATTAACTACCAATAGATTCTCATGAAGGGGGGAGGGTATCATGAGCCCTCATCCCCTTGCAACCATTTCTTTTGACAAAAGATTCCAGTACAAAATATAAAATTCCCACCTGACTCTGACCCTCATGTTTACTACTGATTGTTGAAACTATGAATCTCTGAGGCACCTTTCTTACAAAGGGATGAATATCAACCCATGATTATTAACCAAAGTTCGGAGTTTACATGAGGACTGATGTTTGTGCTATACAGTTCTATGGATCCAGACAGATGTATAGCATGTGCTAACCATTTCAGTATCTAACAGGGTGGTCTCATTGTGCTGAAGCTTGCATTCACTCCACCTGCTCATGTGCTCGCCCTGTCTCCAGATGGTTTGCAGGCACTGATCTTTTTACTGTCATTATGATTTTGCTTTGGTGATAAAGTTTTGAGATGATGGGCTGGAAGTATAGCTCAGTTGGCAGAGTGGTCACCCAACTTGCACCAAGAGATGGGTTCAGGAGTGGTGGTGCACACCTGTAATCCTAGCACTGGGGAAGTAAAGGCAGAAGGATTTGAAATTCGAGATCATCCTCACCAAGTTAGGGGCCAGTTTGAGTTATATGGGACCCTGTCTTCAAAATAAAAGATTTGAGATAGTCCAATGAAAAAAAAAATCTACCAGTGTTTTGTTAATTATTGAGCTATGACCAAAGATAGTACCACCACTCATTCTGGTTAACACGAGTTTCAGATTGAATATTTAAAAAGCAAATTTCCAAAAGTGGTATTGCTGGATCTTGAGGTAGATTGATTCTCAATTTTTTGAGAAACTGCTATTTGATTTCCAAAGTAACTGTACAAGTTTATACTCCCACCATCAACAGAGGACTATTCCCCTTACTCCATATTCTCCCCAGCATAAGATATTCTCAGTGTTTTTGTTTTAGCCATCTTGATTGGTGTAAGATGGTATCTCAGAGTTGTTTTGATTTGCATTTCCCTGATGGCTAATGATGTTGAGCAGTTCCTTAAGTGTCTTTTGGAATTTGAGATTCTTCTGTTGACAATTTTCTGTGTAGATTAGTAATCCATTTTTGCTTGGATTATTTGGCATTTTGATGTCTAGTTTCTGAGTTCTTTGCATATTTTGGAGATCAATCCTCTGTCTGATGTGGGGTTGGTGAAAATCTTTCCCATTCTATAGGCTGCCTTTTGTCTTATTGACTGCGTCTTTTGCCTTACAGAAGCTATTCAGTTTCAGGAGGTCCCATTTATTTATTATCACTCTCAGTGTCTATGCTACTAGTGTTGTATGTAGGAAATGGTCTCCTGTGTCCATGCATTCAAGGCTACTTCCCACGCTTTCTTCTAAAAGGTTCAATGTGGCTGGATTTATGTTGAGACCATTGATCCATTTGGACTTGAGTTTTGTGCAAGGGATAGATATGGATCTGTTTTCATAGATCTAGTTATGCCAGCACTATTTGTTGAAGATGTTTTCTTTTTTCAATTGTATAATTTTAGCTTCTTTGTCAAAAAGTCAGGTGTTGCGGAAGCTCCTTCTGCTTCTTCAGCCAATAGCTGCTGAGATACCAGCCCATTGGGGCGTGGTCTCTCTCTCTTTAAAAAAGTAGCAACTGCCCTCTGCTCCCTCTTTTGCTTCCAGCTCTGCTTCTGGCAACTAGGCTCCTTTCCTGATTGCACAGAGAGCTGTTGTCTGGGACAGTGATCTGTAAGTTTTCCCCTTTAAATAAATAACTATTCTATTAATCATAACTCCAAACCAGTGTGGGATTGTTTATGACTTACACCTTCATCTGGTGCCCAACGTGGGGCATGAACCCACGACCCTGAGAAGAGTCTCATGCTCTACCAACTGAGCTAGCCAGGCTGGTGGCAGGCAGCCGAGCAGGGGGAAGGGAGGGTTCTATAACTAAATGTTTGGGCACCAGATGAAGGCATAATCAGGTATTCATAGGTTTGTGAATTAATATCTGGCTCTTTGATTTGATTCCACTGGTCAATCTCTCTGTTTTTTATGTCAATACCAAGCTGTTTCATTGCTGTAGCTCTATAATAGAGGTTGATGTCAGGGATGGTGATGACTCCAGAAGTTCCTTTATTGTACAGAATTGTTTTGGTTATACTGGTTTTTTTTTTTTTTACATATGAAGTTGTGTATTGTTCTTTCCAAGTCTGTGAAGAATTGTGTTGGGATTTGAATGGGGATTGCATTGAATTTATTGAATGCATTTGGTGAGATTGTCATTTTTATTATATTGATACTACCTATCTAAGAACATGGGAGATCTTTCCATTTTTTGATGTATTCTTCAGGTTTTTTTTTCTTCAAAGACTTAAAGTTCTTGTCATACAGGTCTTTCACTTCTTTGGCTAGTGTTATCCCAAGATATTTTATGTTATGTGTGTAAAGGGTGATATTTCTCTGATTTCTTTCTCAGCCCTTTTATCATCTGTATAAAGGAGGGCTACTGATTTTTTTTTAACTTGGTCTTGAAGCAATACTACTCTTGGGCATATACTCAAAGCATGCACATATATACCACAAGGATATTTGCTCAGCTGCATTCATAGCAGCATTATTCATAATAGCTAGAACCTGGAAACAACCTAGATGCCCCTTAACCAAAAAAAAAAGGATAAAAATGTGGTACATTTACAGAATCGAGTACTATTCAGTGGTGAAAAACAGTGACATCTTGAATTTGCAGGCAAGTGGATGGAACTAGAAAATACCATCCTCTCTGAGGTAACCGAGTCCCAGAAAGAAAAACAGTATGTACTCACTAGTAAGAGAATATTAGACATAAGGCAAATGATAACAAGCCTATAGTTCATGACCCTAGACAAGCTAAATAACAAGGAGAACCCTAAGAGAGATATAGATGGATCCTCTGGGGAGGGGAAATAGACAGGATCTTCTGACAAAATTGGGAGTATGCGTAGGAGGGAGGAGAGGGGAAGGGAGAGGATAACATGACTGAATGGGATGGTCAAAATGGGGGAAGGACAGAGAGGGAGAGCCAGGAATGAGATATCTTGACTGAGAGAGCCAGTTTGGGGCTAGCAAGAAACCTGGCACTAGGGAATTTTCCAGGAATCCACAAGGATAACCCCAGCTAATACCCTAAGCAATAGTGGAGAGGATGCTTGAACTGACCTTCCCCTGTAATCAGATTGATGACTACCTTAATTGTCATCATAGAACCTTCATTCAGCAACTGATGGAAGCAGATTCAGATTCAAGGTCCCAGAGTCTGCTTGAAGAGAGAGAGGAGTGATAATATGAGCAATGGGTCAAGTCTATGATGGGAAACCCACAAAAACAGCTGACCTGAGCTAGTGGGAGCTCACTCCAGACTGACAGCTGGGAACCTGCATGGGACCAAACTAGGCCTTCTGAATGTGGGTGACAGTTGTGTGACTGGAGCAGTCTATGTGGCCATTGACAACAGGTCCAGGACTTATCCCTACTGCTTGAACTGGCTTTTTGGAGCCCATTTTCTTTGAAAGGATACCTTGCTTAGCCTAGATAAAACAGGAGGGTGTTTAGTCTTGCCTCAAAGTGATATGCCAGATTTCGTTGACTCCCCATGAGAAACCATACCTTCTCTGAGGAGTGGATGGGTATGAGGTGGGGGAAGGTGGGAGGAATGGGATGAGTGGAAGGAGTGGGAACTGGCATTGGTATGTAAAATGAGAAGAGATTTTTTTAAAAAAATAAATTTAAAAAAATAAAAGGCAAATTTCAGATAATTGAACCAACCACCTGAGAGCCTTTAAAATAAGTGACTGAATTAGATGGTTCATTACTGTGTCACCAGACTCAAGTGACTCAAAGGGCTAGTGAGTGGCCAGCTGTCTTCTAAGGCACCGACAACTAGGGCAGTTAATGCAGGCTCTTCTCACTTCCTGAGGGCCTCCTGGAGGCCTTCTCTAGGACCAAAATCAGAATGTCCAACTGCTGTGCCAGTAAACCCCTACCTGGGCCCCTCTAGGTCTCCAGAGCAGGTATGCCTCACCCTAGAAGAATCCCTGGCTTCCACACTGGAATGCATCTGGGGTCAGAGGTATGGCAGTCCTTTTATAATTAGTTACACTTCCTGTTTCTATGAAAGGAACATTTACAGAAAGAGTTGAAGAGGTGATTTGGCAGAGACACTCATCACCTGTTTAAAGCTGAGTATTGGATGCATTTATGTCCTTCCCTCTGAGAACCCAGCGACTCGCCTAGGAAAGACCACTACACTGCACAGAAACAGCTTCTATATCTGTTTCAAGGTTTCTAATGACGAGCTCTTGTTTATCGCACACAGCCTGGAGTGGTGGAGTAGATATCTGTGGAAAATACCTTCAGTCAAAGAGCTCTGGACAGTGATGGTTAATATCTCAGCCACCTGTACTTATAAGAGATGGGTTTGAGGCCAATCTCCCATAGGCACATTGAGCTCTGACTTCTTTAGAGGAACCCAGATGGAAGAAATAAAAAATATTTTCTTTCTTTCCTGTTTTTCCTTTCTACCTCTTATTTTTCTTGTTTCTCCATCATTTCTTCCAGAGACATTCTCTACCCAATCAGCCCACTCCAAGCCTTGTCTTCGGTATAGCATTTATAAGAACCCAACCCAAGCCAGTAGAGCTGTGTGCACAGCTGGCGGAAGGTAACATGAGGTAGAAGCTGGAAATTTCATTCAGCTAATGAATGAAAATGCAATTTCCAACCACAATTACAACAATCTGAGCTGCTTTTGCCAGGTTGTTTGCTGAATATTAGATGTTGTACATGAATTATGTCACTTAATCCTCATACAACCAAAAGAGTTAGAAATTATTCAAATAACTGCATTACAGAGGAGAAAATTGAGGTTTAGAGAGAGAAGCTAAGTGATCTGTCTGTCTCTGAAGAGATCTCTAAGAAGGTGGTAAGGACAGTAAACTAGCTTGTCTTCTAACTGTAGCTCTTTGTCTCTTGATTTTGCACAGGAATTTAGATGGCGCATGCCTTGTGTACCAGTTCCTTTTTAGTTCTGATGTTTTCTTTAAAGTGTTTATGTTCAAATGTGCACACATGTATTCAGGTGTATGTGCACATGTGTATTTGTGTGTGTAAGCCACTGGGGACTCTCAAGTGTTGTTCTTCATTATTTTTCCACCTTGCTTTTGAAACATGATCTCCTAATAGAACCTAGTCCTGACTGATTAGAACAGGATGGTTGGCCACAGAATCCGGGTGATCTATCTATCTCTGCCACCCCAGCACTGGGGTTGCATGCATGCTTTTCATGTGATATATGGCTTTTCGTGTGATACAAGAGTTGGACACAGGTTCTCACATTTGCATAGCAACAAATTTACCGGCTGAGCTACCTCCTCAGCCCAAATATACAAGTTTTTAAAGACACATATTTCTTTTTTTATACAGGACCTTACAATGCAACAAAGATTGGTCTAAAATTCAAGTCTGTTCCCTTCCTCCTGCTCTTTCTTCAAATAGCTGAGAAGACAGTACAGACCACCACATCCAGCCTATATACATTATTTTTGTAAACGTAAAATTATGACTCATATAAAATACAAAATGAATATAACTCACAGATTTAATTTACCTTAGGAATTAATGGGGGAACAGGTAATATGTTACAATAAGGTTTTGGGTTTACTCAAAATCTCATATTTTCATATGCAATCAAAGATACTGTAACAAACTTACAGATAGTTTTTGAAACAGCAGTAAATATAGTCAACATCTATAGGCCAAAAACAAAGACAATTCCATTACTCTAGATATCACTCTTTTTCCCCCTTTGGATCAGAGCCACCTGTCCACATTTTTCTTGACCAAGTGTGTAGGCTGAATGTACTCAGGATTCTTAGACTAACAGTGATCATGCAGAGGAACAGAGGTGGCCCAGTGAAGGGTCAGAGAGTGAAGGCTGTAAGCTGAATGGGCCATACCATCTGTAGCAACACTCTTCAGTGCTGCCCCAGAGCAAAGAAGGAGCCAGAGACAAGTAGATTGACAGTCATAGCTGCATTCCCACATGACCACAGAAGCAGGTGGCTAGCCTGCGGGCGGTTGACCACCATGTTACAGATAGAATGCAGACCATGAGCCGTATGGAGACTTTGGCCGAGACTGTATCCCAGGCCTGACATGTTAAATTAATACACTATAATTATGAAATGGCTGCCACCAAAAAGAACTTCGGGTATGTTGTTCACACATAATACTAATGAAAACAAAATTTACTTAAAAAGTTCCCTGTAAGTTTCTGAAATTACTAAAAGGTTATAGGAACCTCTTATAATATCTCCATCACACTCACATACAGATGAAAGATCTGAGATCAAAGATGAAGGAAGATACTTGTCCAAGGGTTGAGAATAGAACTTAGTTGGTAGAGTGTTTGCTTCACTTGCACAAAGTCCAAGGTACCATTCTGGCATGGAATAAACCTCTTGGTGTAATTGCTTCTTACAGATAGGCCCATTTCTTGCCTTCAACTCACCTGGCTAAGATTTACCTGCCTTTTCCTTATGTTTCATTTTTAACTTCCTGCTAGCAAAGTTCTGAATCTTGCAGGGTTCGTTGTTGCCATGACTCCCATTGCTGAGCTTTTGCAACCTTTGCTCTGCAGACATTGAAAGATTCCTGGGAACATTAGACTGGCTGGAGACATGAGCAGCAGAGACGTCTCTGAATCTTAAAACTCCATTCCTCATTGCCTGGCTCCAGCTTCCACCACAATGCTTGTGCTTTCCAGCTTCTAGACATTTGCTCTCCTATGCTCTTTTCCCCGGTGCTCGTTTGTGTTTTCAAATCTAGGATTTTGAAGGCCTGAGTCCATGAGGGTTTGTCTGGCCTGATGGAGTCTCTGACAGCTATACTGAAAACCAAACCTGGGAAGGCCTGCATAGCAATGTAGCACATGCGTTCTAATCTAAATAACCAAGGATTCCTATATGGGAAACACAATTAACCTTTTGCAGCTTGGGTATGAGAGGCCCACAGGAGGAAAAAGGAGGTTCCTAACAAGTATCTCTACGGGGATGGAATTACTGTCCTGCCTATTTGTTCTTTTGTTTCTCAAAGAGGATTCACCTTATGTCATAACTTTTAAAATTTGGAAATTAGCAATAATTTTATTAAGACCACACTCAAGCACCCTTCTTAGCTCCCTTGAATCTCCATGTCAGATTTTGCCAAAGTCGCTGATTCATTCAGCCAACAGTTCCTCACTGAGTGTTCACCACTGTTTAGTTAATAGGTTGCAGTCATGAAGAACTAAACCTCTCCCTTCCAAAGTCCTGCCCTGTAGTAATAGGGGCGGCGGGGCTGCGTCCCCAGCACCCCGGCTGCCTGGCTAGCTTATGCCCGAAATAACAACACACAAACTGTATTCATTTAATCACTGCTTGGCCCTTTAGGTCTAGCCTTTACAGGCTAATTCTCACATCCTGATCAACCCATCTCTAATAATCTGTGAGCACTGGTCTTACCGGGAAAGATTCAGCATGTCTAACCTGGCGGCTTGCTTCATCGCGTGCGTCTGCCCCGGAGAGCGGAGCATGGCATCTCTCTGAGGCGTCTGCTCCCGAGAGGAGAGCTGTGGAGTCTGAGCTCACTTCCTCTTCCTCCCAGCGTTCAGTTCTGTTTACTCCTCCCACCTATCTTCTAACCAATGAGGGCCAAGCAGTTTCTTTTTATTTAACCAATGACCTTCCTCATCACTGCCCCCAAGGAACTTATATTTGTGGCGGGAAATCTAAATTAAGATAAAGAAATACCATTTGAAGTTGTGCCACGATGCACGAATACCTATGTGTATTCACCTTCCCCCACTGCATCATCAGCTCACACACATCAAGGGAAGAAGAGCCCCACGTATAATTTCGTTCTACAGAACACCTGGGACAGTGATTAGTGCACATCGCATTCTCAGTTTCCTTCTGCTTGATTGAAAAGAAGCCTTGCCAATTCCATCTGCTGACGCTCCTCTCAACACACAGCTCAGACCGGAGAAATCGAGAACAGAAATGAGAGTCCACAGCCACCACTGGATGACAAGAGCTGCCAGCGAGACACCTGAACGCCCTGTGCTGTTTACCTGTGTGGGTTGCAGGTGCAGAAGGCTTGTCAAGGGGAAGGTAACTTCAGTCATCCTTGCCTTAATCCTCGGCACTTGATCACAATCAGGGCAAGAGGGAAATGCAAAACCCATGTTCCCAGATGTTCCTTATTCTTTTCGCTCACGTTAATCTCTTTGCAAACTATGTGGATACAAAGCAAAACTTCTTGGCTCTCCTGTCACAAAGCTGAACCTTCATTACCAAGTGGGCTTGGAGACAAAAGGCAAAGCTGTCCGCATGGAGTCAGGCTTGGAATGGGCTCTTCACTGCGTGCCCACGAATGCTCGTAAAACTGTTCTTGTTACCAGGTGTGCATTTTAATGCACACTTGAATCTAGATGTGCCTCTATCTATGGAGTAAATGCCAACTGTGGTCTTATGTGTTTTCTCATTAATTTGTCATTTGTCTTTTTCTCCCTCGTGTTTTATAATCTGGGGTGATCTGAGTGTTGAATAGGCTTTTGTCTCCCTTCCTGCTGAAGCTTTATTTATTTATTGAGGTTATCTTGGTGAACTGTAAGGTATCTTGAATAAAGGATACAGCAATTTTGCAAGAACATTTTTAAATCAGAAGAAAAAAAGCAACATAATTCCTTCTTCTGAGGTAAGCTCTTTTGTGAAGACATAGCGTTCTGTACAATTGTAGGCGCCCTGATCACTGCATGTTTATCTCTGCAGTTAGTCTGAGGAGAATGACATTTGCATCGAGAAAGTGAAGCTTTTGTTTAAAAGCAGAGTGAAGGGAAAAATGAAAAGATAAAGAGGAGATGCTTTCTTTAAGGAGACTCTCATATGAAGAATGAGTTTGAAAATCAGTTCCTCATGTGAGAACACAAACTTGTATACTTTTAGGAGGTGCACTTACTATAAGAAACAAAGAGGAGGGGGAAAGGAACAATGAGAGAAGACAGAGGAAAGGACAGAGAGAACAAGTGGACCGCAAATGAACAGGTGTCTTCACCTTCACAGCATCGCTCTCTCTTTAGTGAAATGGTTACCAAATCATCTGCTTTTACATTTCATAATGAAGAAACAAAAGCTGTTGGGCTGGGGAAAGTGTCCACTGTGCAAGCTTAAAGACCTGAGTTTGGATCTCCAGAACCCATGTAAAAAATACGGGTGTGGCCACATGCAACTGTAGTCCAAGTGTAGTAGGGACTGGGACAAGTAGGTCTCTGGAGTCCACCAGCTACACAGTCTAGCCAGGTAGTAGGTGACGAGGGCAGTGTGAGAGTTTGTCTCAAAAGGCACGATGGAGAGTGACCGAGGAGCATGCCATGCATTCACAGCAAACACCAACATGCATGCAAAACATGCACACACTCACGTGTACATACACACACACACCTTTTCCTATGATAGTGTTACTGTCTAAATTAATAACATTTAAAGAACGATGCCACTCATTAGTGGATAAGAATTGTTGCCCAATTGTTGGGAAAACCCCAGTGGAAATGACTAAACTTTGGAGCTTTTCTTTGATTGAAAATCAAGATTTTTCAGTGTACTAGTTTTGTGATACAATCAAGACAGGAGTGCCAATCTCTAAAATCTTGAACATGACAAAATGAAACAAGATAGTTTTAAGAAGCTGTTATGCGGGATGATCCTCAACAACAGTCACCATCTTCACGAGTTCTTTTGGGCCTACTTACTGAAGGTCATCGTGGATTGGCCTGTTAACTGTTTACCCTCCCACATAGCCGGAAAGGACAGGCTGAGGACTAGCTTTTATGCAACCAGAAAATGCCGTATAAGCTTCTAAAGGAGGGAGACAACTAGCAGTCCTCTCAACTATGGCGCCTGTGAACCATATCAGTGAGCAGTGCAGATGAAGTCACCCTTCCTGGCACACCCTTGTTCAGTGCCTGCTGCAGTCATTGTTTTTCACAGATCTTGTCTTAGGCTGTCATTTTCTCTAACTCATCTGTCCTATCTCCTAAAGTTGCCGTGAGAGCAAGCTTTTTGCATCTTTATTTTTAAATTAGTTTTTTTTTAAACAGATAAGCTCTCAAGACATGGATTTCATAGGACATCTTCATCAGAATTTCTGGGGGTAGGGAGCAGACAGCCTTATGTGCCTAAGCACATAGGCACCCATAAGCATTTCCCATGACTATCTGCTTCTCCCCTGATCTAAGTGCTTTTCTTTGGTTTCAAGTTCAAAACTGTCAGTGCAAGTGACTGTAGCAATATCGTTCTCACACAGAAAATGCCGCCAACAGGATTGAGTGGTGTTTTCCAGGATGGCTGCATCTTAGATTTCCTTGCTTTAAGTCCTGCAGACCTGAGGTCAGATGAGGTCAACTTCCCTGTGCAAATGTTGTACCTTTTCTAGATGGCTATATAGAGGACGCAGTGTCACTCTATGGAGTCTTGGGCTGTGTAGGAATGAAACCTCAATCCCCATGCACTTCAAATGCAAGCGGTTCAAGTTGAGATGAGTTGGGACTGAACATTAATTTAATGTGAGTGTCTGTGTTTTCTTCTGTGTGCCTGTGCATGGGTGTTGGTGTGTGTAAATCAGAGACAATCTGTGTGAGTTGGTTCTCTCTTTCTGCCATTGGGGTCTGAAAATCAAACTTAGTCATCAGGATTGGTGACAGATGCCTTTCGCTAATGAGACATCTCCACAGCCAAGCTGGAATTTTAAGCTGCACGTTGGATGTCAACCATTACAAAAAAAAAAGACTAAAATGTCTCATTAAATAGTTTTATATTGAAATGATGATATTGGGATATATTTGGTTTGATAAAATATATTCTTGAAATTCATTTTATTGACTGACTTTTTCTTTTAGAATGGGGTGACTAGAAAAATTAAAATCAAAATCTTCACATTTCATTCTTTCTTTTGTTTTTCTAATGTATATAATCAGAAATAGTACAGTAATGAGATGTGAAAAAGAAACTTCAATCCTTTTTTTAAAGACAAGGTCACACTATCCAGCTCAGGATACTCTCTGTGTAGATCAGACTGGCCTTCTCATTGCATTTCTGATATGAATGCTAGCTGGCCTCTCCCATAGGTAAAGAACACAGAAAAATGACAACAAAAACATAATGTTGCAACTAGGGAGTTGGCTTACTATATCTTTGTGGAAACACGAAGATCTGAGTTCAGATCCTCAACATTCGCATAAAGGCTAGATGAAGTGTCTTGTGCTTTATAATATCGTCCTGGGGAGACAGTAACAGGAGGATTCCTGGAGTCCACTGGCCAGTCAATCAGGTGAGTTAGCAAGTGCCAGAATTAGCAGAGGCATGTTAACTAAAAACTAAAAGGTAGAGAGTGTGTGAGAAGGCCATCTAGTGTTGATCTCTGGACTTCACATGCACACACACACACACACACACACACACACGCACACACACACGCACACACGGACACCATATTGTAGGGGTGAGGAGGCTCCACTAGAACAGTGCTTGCTGTACAAACATGAGTACCAGAATTTGGATTCCCAGCACCAATATAAAAATCAAGCAAATGAATACACAATTGCAGCTCTGGTGCGTGGGAGTATAGACAGATGCACCCACGTGTCTTTTTTGCTCAATACCTAAATGGCAAGCTTCAGTGTGAATGAGATTCACAATCTTAAAAAATAAGGAGAAAAACAATGGAGGAAGGCATCAGATGTTGATCACTGGCTACACATATACACATGTGTGCACATACACCTGCATACTTGTACATAGATACTGCCATGAGGCTAAGTGATAAATATGGGAACCATATATTCTATAAAACATTCACTTGTCCTTCAAATGCACAGACACACACATCAATGCACACATCGTATTCTAATTCAGCACTCAAAATCTGTATTTTTGGGGATCTTTAAATATTTCACTTTAGGGCCTGGGAAGAGGGCTCAGTAGCTCAAGAGTACTTGCTGCTTCTCCAAAGCACTGGAGTTTTGTTCCCAACAACCATGTTGGGGGGCTCACAACCACCTGTAACTCCAGCTTCAGGGGTTCTCATACCTCTTCCTGGCCTCCATGGGCACCCAAAAACTGGTGACATACATTCATACAGTCATATACAAATACACATAAATAAAAATAAAATAAAGCTTTAAAAATCTTTCCTCTAACTAGTATTTCATATCAAATCTATAAAACAATGATGTCCACACTCCCATTAAGGATATCTTATACATTCCCACAAGAGTGGCCTCAGATGCTTGGGAGTTATTACACAGAGTGTGTGAACTCCAGAAGGTTCAAAGCCACTTCTGAATTCAATGGTCACTAGGGGTCAATAATAGATTGAAATGCTTGCTTTAAATATTAAAGATATAAAAGCATATGTTCAGTGTCATGAGGTACCATTTTTAATTGTCAATCTTAATATGTGTGTTCTGTTCAGGAAGTTATCTCTTGTGTCAACAAGTTCAAAGCTATTTCCCACTTTCTCTTCTGTCAGATTCAGTGTATGTAGATTTATGTTGAGATCCTTGATCCAATTCTACTTGAGTTTTGTGCAGGATGATAAAGGGATATATTTGTATTCTACATGCCAACATTTGATTATACCAGCACCATTTGTTGAAGTTTTTTTCCATTGTATAATTTTGGCTTCAATATCAAAAATCAGGTACCCACAGGTGTGTAAATTTACATCTGCTTCTTCAATTTAATTTTATGTATCCACGTGTCTATTTTAATGCCAATACCATGAGTTTTTTGTTATTAGGGATGGTGATGCCTCCAGAAGGTTTTTTTTTATTGTACAGGATCATTTTAGCTATCCTGGTTTGTTTGTTTGTTTGCTTGCTTGCTTGTTTTTCCATATGAAGTTGAGTATTGTTCTTTCAAGGTCTTTAATGACTTGTGCTGGAATTTTAATGGAGATTATGTTGAATCTGTAGATTGCTTCAGGTAAGATGGCAATTTTTGCTATGTTAATCCTATTGTTCCATGAGTATGGGAGATCTTTCCATCTTCTGTTATCTTCTCCAATTTCTTTCTTCAAAGACTTGAAGTTCTTATCATATAGGTCTCTCACTTGCTTATGTCAAAGGACACCAACAACAGGACAAAACAGGAGCCTACAGAATGGGAAAAGATCTTCACAAACTCTCATCTACTAGAAGTGGGCTCATTTACAAAATATATAAAGAAATCAAAAAAAACTAGACATCAAAACAACAAATAATCCAATTTTAAAATGGGGTAGCAATTCAGACAGAGAAATCTCAACAGAAGAATCTCAAATGTCTGAGAAATAAAGAATTGTTCAACATCCTTAGGCATCAGGGAAATGTAAATCAAAGCAACTATAATATTCCATGTTACACCTGTCAGAATGGCTAAGATAAAAAATACAAGTGATAACTCATGCTGAAGAGGATTTAGAGTAAAGGGAACACGCCATTTCTGGTGGAAGTGCAAACTCATACAGCCACATTGGAAGTCAATATGGCAGTTTTCAGAAAACTGGAAATAGATCTAACAGATCCACCTCAAGACACAGCAATACAATACTGGGCATATATTCAAGGAATGCTCCATCCGACCACAAGGATACTTTTTCAATGTGTTCATAGTGGCTTTATTTGTAGTAGCCAGAACCTGGAAACAACCTAGATGTCTATTTTAGACATCTCAACTGAAGAATGGATAAAATAAAATACATGGGAATATCGCTCTGCTGTTAAAAATAATGCCATCATGAAATTTGAAGGCAAATGGATAGAAAAGAAAAAAAATCATCCTGAGTGTGGTAACCCAGACCCAGAAAGACAAACATGGTATGTACTTTACTATAAGTGGATATTAGCTGTAAAGGATAACCATGCTACAATCCATGGTCCCAGAGAAGCTAAGTAACAAGAAGGGCTTAAGAGAAGACACTTTGATCTCCCTGGGAATGAGAAATGGAGTAGACAGGATGGACTGGGAGTGGCTAGGGTTGGGTACATGAGGGATGAGGTGGGTGCATACAGGAGGAGATTACTAAAAGAGACGACGGGAAGGGAGGCGTTTGGGGTCAGGTAGCAACCTGGTGCAAGGGAAATTCCCCGGAATTTACAAGGATGGTCCCAGTTAAGACTCATAGCAATAAGGGATATATTGGCTGAACTACCATCTCCTGTGACCAAACAAGACCTCCAGTGGAGGGATTGGAACGCCATCTGTCCTGCCTATGATCTATGCTGGGGTAAGGGTTGTTTAGAGATTGTGTGGTCATGGCCAACCAATGAATGGTCCCACCTAAAACGCACGCCAAGAGAGTGATTCCACCCCTGACACTGCCTGGATTCCCAGGGCCTAGAGGCTAAATGACTCAGAAACCTATGATAGATCCAAATATGACTGAAGAAAAAATTAACATAATGATGCCTAATGATATTTAATATATTCATAGATTGGTGCCTAGCCCAATTGTCAATTTATCTAGCAACTGATGGAAACAGATTCAGTGACCCATAGCCAAAATTATGCCACGTTCAGGGAATCCTGCTGAAGAGAGGGAAGGATTGTAGGAGCCAGAGGGGTCAAGGACAGCACAAGAAAACCCAAAGAATCGAAGGAACTCTTAGGTGCTCACAGAGACTGAACCAACAATCAGGGAACCTGCATGGATCTGACCTAAGCCCTCTGCATATATGTTACAACTGTGTAGCTTGGTATTCATGAAGGGCTGCTAACAGTGGGAGCAGGGGCTGTCTCTAATTCTTTTGCAGGTTTTTGGGATCCCATTCATTATACTGGGTAGCCTTCTTGCCTAGCCTTAAAACAAGGGGAGGTCCTTAGTCTTCCTGATACTTGATATGCCAAGTTTTGCCATTATCCATGAAAGGTCTGCCCATTTCTGGATAGAAATGGAAGAGGAGTAGACTGGGGGCGAGAATTAGAGGGAAGGCATGGGGAGAAACTAGGAGAAGAGGAGGAAGGGGAAACTGGTCAGGATG
Organism: Microtus oregoni; assembly: GCF_018167655.1. Classification (NCBI taxonomy): domain Eukaryota; kingdom Metazoa; phylum Chordata; class Mammalia; order Rodentia; family Cricetidae; genus Microtus; species Microtus oregoni. The sequence goes on along the minus strand of NW_024543086.1, from coordinate 25,366,283 downwards.
TAAAATAAATAAATATTTTTTTAAAAACAAGTTTTCAAAATTGAAGTTGTCCAAACACAAAACATATGTGTCTGGGGACTATGAGCATAGAAATATACAAGTTTTGTATGTTAAATTTGGTTTAAAAACAATGAAATACATCCATTTTTCATACACAATATGCAGTCATTTTATTATAACCCTGGTGTCCCACATTTTCTCAATTAGCATGGCTATATCCCAAAAGATATACAGATAGGTCCCAGAAGCCAGTATCCCAGAAGGCGGAAGAAGAGGGATCCTAAGTAAATGGAATTCCCCATTGCTACTCAGAAGCCAGAATGAGATATTGAGTGTTAAGTAAATATGAGAATTGAAACAGTCTCTACAAGACTGCCCTGAGCCCCAGGCACTGGTAAGTCTCAGAATATTCCTTCCTTTCTCTGCCCCCGGTCGTGCTTGTTTTTCTTTGAAGAATAATTAAGATTTAATGGCATATTTTCACAGTTTTTTGTCTGCCTGCTTTCTCAGTGCCTACTGTGCAGAACGCCGGTGTTTGATCCTGGTCATTACAAGAACGGTACAGTAATTGCCTATCTGGTGACTCGTTAATGGAGGTCCCCAGAGAGCAGAGGCACTGCTCTTTTGAAGTTCATCTTGTTTACCGTTGGCCCTTCTGTTTTAATCTAGATCATCAGAGAGCCTGGCTCAATTACGGGCAGCTCCATCTCTTCTCGTGGAGATGCCGCACCAGGAAAACCGAGGCAGCTGCTTTCCCGCTTCTGGTTTTCTCCCCTTTGTTTCTCCTTAGCCTTTCCCCACTCCTTTTTTGAGCCTCTTAGCTTATCCACATGGAAGACCTACCTCAGTCAGTCAGGAGATTTCTTCAGAGCAGGACAGCTGCAGGTTGGCTGTGAAGCCGCTCTTCCGATACACCCAACAGACCACAGGTTGGAGGACAACCTGCCTGCTGCAGACTGTTTCTTCTTATCACGTAAAACCAAAAGGATTTCTCTTCATAGATGTGGGATTCCCCTTTTTATGCTGTGTATATGTTTTATTACTGTTGGTTAATAAAGAAGCTGCTTTGGCCTATGGCAGGGCAGAATAGAATAGGCAGTGAAATTAAACTGAGTGCTGGGAGAAAGAAGGCGGAGTCATGCAGACACCATGTAGCTGCCAAAGGAGAAGGAGGCTGGAACCTTACCAGTAGTCCACAGCTTCCTGTTAAGATTGACACGTAAGAGCTAGTAAGAAATATATCTGAGTTATCAGTCAAGCAGTGTTGCAATTAATACAGTTTTATTGTTGTTGTTTTGGTTTGGTTTGGTTTTTTGAGACAGGGTTTCTCTGTCCTGGAACTAGCTCTTATAGACCTGGATGGCCTTGAACTCATAGAGATCTGCCTGTCTCTGCCTCCTGAGTACTGGGATTAAAAGAGTGTGCCACCACTATCTGGCTAATTAATATAGTTTTTGTATGACTATTTGGGTCAGGGCGACCAGGAAATAAACGAACAGTTTTCATTTGCACTTCACCATGCAAGACACAGAATGCCACTCGGAGGAGGAAATACCTCTCCCCAGGGATCCTTTTGTATGTTCCAAATATACCCATCACTGACTTATTTGCCTCACCATAGTGTGCTTCTCACCATGGATGCCGGCCATGTGCGTAACCCTCTGTGTGCACCCCACAGAGCCACAGGCCTCTCTTCATGTCCTGAAGCTCAGAGTTGAAAGGACTTCTAAGTCCTGGATTTTTGTTAATAATAGTTTTTTTTTTTTTGAGTAAGCGGACTATCGACAGTTCCCCTAAAATTGCTATGTCCTTTCCTCTGTTTAAATTTTTATTTTAATTAACATACAAAGTACTAGATTTTATTATGGAACCTTTGAGCATAATCACTTTGTTCCAAATTATTTGATCCTCCTATCCTGTAACCAACAACAACCCCCTAGTGACCACTCTCTGTCCCCTCCATCCTCAATGGTGACCTAACCTTTTCATGTTATACTGATTCTTTTGTCCATCTCATATTCCCTCACACAATATCTCTTTTATCCGTCTCATGGTGCCCTTTCTAGTTTTATCACTTATGTCCCCATTCATACCCACATGCATAAAAATCAGGGGTCTGTGGATGAGAGAACATGCAGTATTTGTTTTGGTAAATCTGGGTCACTTTAGCATAATAATTTCCTGATGTATCAACTGCCCAGAAATTCCCTTCGTGAATGAATAACATGCCACTGTGTGTATGTACCACGTGCTCATCATTCATTCATCTAGGATGATTCTGTTTTCTTGCTCTTGTCTAAGGGAGAAAATAATCAACACTATTTCTTGGGATCCAGTCCATTCTAACAAATACAGAGAGTAACAGGAATAATAGGAAGTGTTTGAGACGGGAATTTGAAGTTTGAACAAGTAAGTAAGGGGCATGTCACTTCTTTTATTTTATTTCAATATTTTAAGCAAACTGAAGCTAACGAGTGTCTTTCCAGTGAGAGAGAGAAACTCACATCACAGTCAGAGGTCAAAGGTTCACAAGAGGTTCCATAATAAAGAGTTTGGAGACAAAGGGAGAGATAAGCTGTTATGGATGGTATCTGACCTGCTAGATACAGTTCTTTAAAGACTTCCCTTTGACCCTCGCTTAACCCTGCTATGGGGAATTAACATTCTCTCAAAGGAACATAATGGTTTATAAAAATTATCTTAATGCACAGAATTATCTGGACATCAAGTTGGAGAACATGTACTATATGTACTATAAATATGAAAATAATTATATAAAATATGAAAATTATTACATCAAAAATTACTTAGGAAGTATTTTAGAAGGTCCTTTTCTAAGCCACAGACTGTGGTAAGCTCTCCCCATACAATCATGCATTTAATTGTTATCACATACCAAGATTCACCTGTTTTGTAATTTTTGTTCATGTTTAAAGAGAGAAATCAAGGTTAGATGTGGAAATAGTCAATGTGAGAATGAAGCTTGTTCCACTTTCGTTTTTGTTGCTGTGATAAAACAGCCTGACAGAAAGCAATGTAGGAAGAAAGTGATTTTAGTTCACAATTCCTCACTATAGTCTATCAATAAAAGGAAGTCACACTGGCAGGAATTTGTCATGGTTGGTCACATTCATACCAACAGTCAAGAGCAGAGAGAAGCAAGTGCGTGCATGCATGCTCGCTTCCTCTCTGTTTGATTTCTTCACTCTTGTACCTTTATCTAGGGAACAGTGCTACCTTCATTGGGCTCTATGCCAGTTAACAATCAAGACAGTACCAGACACACCCTCAGACCAACCCGATTTAGATTATTTCTCATTAAGACTATCTTCCCAATAACTCTAGGTTGTGTCAAGTTGACAATTAAAACCAAGGAACACAAGGCTCAGATCTCTGTCTTGGTGTCTCCAATGCCTTCCAGGATTGTGAGGTCTTTCTAATAATACTATGATAGATGAATTTTCTTTTTCATTATGAAGCATGGCTGAGTAACCTGTCTAGGACAAAGCATGAGAAGATAATTGACGTAAACATTTAATTGTCACTGGGATCTTTCCAATGGGTAGAATTAACATGACCAGTTATAGATAGGTTCAGGGAGTCCCCAGGATTGCTGAGGTCCAGTACATGCTAAGGAACAAAGCATTATAAAGCCCATTCTTTCTGTATATACAGCCAGTTCTCTCCCCTCAAAGGTCAACATTTTTGCTTAGGTAAACTCATTTCAAATAGCTGGGCGACTCTCCTCAGGAATACTCACACCGCCATGAACCCCAAGTCCAATTTAGAAAACCTTATTAGTCTAATAAGACTTCACTCCCATCAGCGTAATTGGCAGGCACCTCAATCACATACACTCTAATTACTCCACCCTGGACTCCTCATTACTGGGTTTTAGGGGAGGCAAATGAGAAGATGGAAGAAAATGAATGTCAGAAGTGTCTGGTGGCCTGAGACCTCCCTGCAAGGCCTGGAGCACTTGCCCAGAACCATGGGGAGACTGCTAATCTTGAAGGTGATGTCAGTTACTGCCCCCCTGTGTTCATGAATGTATGGGGCTAGACAGGTCAATATCTAAACTGTGTGACAGGCATTAAAAAATTCAGCAAGGAAGAGCTCACAACTGCATTGCTAGTCCTCGGGTTGCCCTACTTCTCTTTAGGCTACATCTGTTTATATGGGTGTGAATCTCAATCGTTCTTTAGGAACCAAAACAACAAATGCAGAATTGACACTATATATTGAATTAAATGTTCTTTTTTGTTTTGTGAAATATCATTGAACGCTTTTTTTCTGTCTTCAAAAACCAGTGCGATATTCCCAACAATTTCCTCAGAATCATCTTGAAGAAATACAAATGATAACTCACAGGTTATGTACACTCTAACTAGCTTTCAACATATATTACCAAGGGGTCTATTACGTTCAACTTTGGTTTTCTGAATAGCCTTTATATCTATCATTTTGTTTGTATCATTTGTATAGAAAACAAAATATCTAGGTTTAAATTTGGCCTTATGAATTTATTTGTTGTTTGACTCTGAGTGCCTCTGGGAGAGACTAAAAATATTTACAAAGTAATGATAATTTTTTTTTAAAAAAGGATAGGACTAATGAGATGTGCAGTGGTAACCATGTATACCACCAAGTCTGATAATTTGAGGTTGATCCCCAGGACCAGAATGCTGGAAAGAGAGGACTGGCCTATGCAACGTGTCCTCCAACATCTTCCTGCATGCTGTGATACACATACACACACACACACACACACACACACACACACAATATAATAAAAACAGCAATGAAACCAGATACAGTGGTAGCGCCCTGTACTCCAAATGCACAAGGGCCAGAAGAGGAGGATTGTTATCAGTTTGAGGCCAACATAGGCTATGAGGTTCCAGAGTACCCTGGGATATGGAGTGAGATCTGGTCAAGAGAAAAGAAGGAGAGCAATGGTCACAACAATACACTATCTCCTAATGTAGTTACAAGTGAGTAAGTGATGCAAAATGCTGGCACTCAGTAAAGACTTGGGAAGTATCACTGCAGCAATGTGCCTAATGGACACAGAATGTTCCAGTAGTTGTCTTTCCAGATATGTGAGGACTTGTTTCCCACAAGTCAGGTAAACAAGACTTCTACTTGCAGGAAGGCTTTTTAAAAGAGAAGATCATACTAACGGAATGGGTTCCAACTCTTTCAAATAGCAGGGATTTCAGGATCTCAAATTTTCTTTTTTTACTTTTGTTTTTGAGTTAATGATTGTATCATTTCTTCCTTCCCTCTTGTCCCTCCAAACCTTTTCCTATACCCCTCCTTGTTCTTTTTCAAATTTAAGCCTCCTTTTTCATTAAGTGAGGTTTCATGTATATATGTATATGCATATATATCTATATCCCTAAATATAACCTATTCAGTCTGTGTAGTGCTACTCATATGGATATTTTTAGGGCTGACCCTTTGGTATTGGACAACTGGTTAGTGAGCTCTTCCCCTCAGTTCTGTGGTCTAAGTCATTGATTCTGTTTGCTAGGAAGGATAATAGCACATAGTACCCAGAATCTACAGAGACTACAACAACGAGCACTGGATTGATTTTCCTGCTCCACACTGAGCCCAGACCAGCAGCTCTAAAACATCTACACACTGTCTTTCCCACCATGCACTGTTTCTGTGTTTTAAACTGCTTCTTGATTTAAAAACAAAATCTTCACTGTGAGAAAAGAAGAACAATTTGGCAGTGAGGGGCATACATGCACACGTGTGAGCCTGGCCTTGTTCATGTTTTGTCTAGAGCAGCTGTACATGCACATGTGGGCGCACTTCTGGGTTCCTGCTTTGCCTAGAGTACACACACATGTGGAAACACTTGTGTACTTCTGCTTTGTCTAGAGAAAGCTTCTGGAGGAAACATCCCCAGATTAAAAACAGCTCTTCAAACAACATGCACTCCTGGGAGTCCACCAAAATTTCAGTTAGTCTACTTAGTATACCCGTAACTGGTTATAACTGCCAGTCAACAGTTATAATTGCTTGACACCAGTCATTTTAAATTTTTTTGTGTGTGAGCGCACACCCAAATACAACAAAAGAAAACATTTAAAAAGAATAGTTCTTGATTTTGTATTATTTCCCTGATTTCTTTTTGATATTTTCCAATCAATTGTGAAGTGACACCTCAAGGTTCCAAAATAATGTGGATTGAGAAGCTGCACTTGTGGCTGGCATAAAGTAAATCTAGACAGGTCGTTTCCATTGCAGCGCCACTGGGAGATCATGGTGTTTATTTATTTATTGCTATTATGTTTAAAATTATCTTTTCTCATATTACATACCAATCCCAGTTCTCACTCCCATTCCCCCCACCTTCTTCCCACTCCACCCTCCATCCACTCCCCAGAGAAGGTGAGGCATCCCATGGGGAGTCAACAAAGTCTGGCACATCGCTCTGAGGCAGGACCTAGATACAGGCCCCTCCATCTATATCAAGGCTGAGCAAAGTATACCTTCAAAGATAATGGATTCCAAGAAGTCACTACTAAAAATAAGTCCTGATCCCACTGCCAGTGGCCCCACAGCCTGCCCCAGTCACAAAACTGCCACCCACATTCAGAGGGCCTAGTTTGGTCCTATGCAGTTTCCCCTGCTGCTAATCTGGAGTCAATGAGTCAACTAGGTCACGTCAGCTGTTTCCTGACTTTCCCCATCATGGTCTTGACCCCTTTTCTCATATTATCATTCCTCCCTCTCTTCAACTGGACTTTGGGAGTTCAGCCCAGTGCTAGCTGTGGATCTGCTTCTATCTGCTTCCATCTGTTTCTGGATGAAGGTTCTATGATGACAATTAAGGTAGTCATCAATCTGATTACAGGGGAAGGCCAGTTCAAGTACCCTCTCCACTATTGCTTAGGTCTTAGAGAAGATTCTTGAAGATTCCTGGGAATTTTCCTAGTGCCAGGTTTCTTACTATCCCCATAATGGCCCCCTCAATCAAGACATCTTGTTCCTTGTTCTACCTCTCTGTCCTTTCCCCAGAAATGATGTCCGTCCCATTCACTCATGTTCTCCTCCACCTCCCCTTCAATCCTCCCTTCTCCCGTTTCCCTCTCAATCCCAATTTTTCTCTGGTTCTTGTCTTTTTCTTTTCCCAGGGGATCCATGTATGTCTCTCTTAGGGTTCTCCTTGTTACCTAGGTTCTACATCTAAGTCACTTATAAGTGAGAACATACCGATTTTGTCTTTCTGGGTCTGGGTTACCTCACTCAGGATTGTCTTTTCTGGTTCCATGCATTTGCCTACAAATTTCAAGATGAATTTCTTTTTACCACTGAGTAGTACTCTGTTGTGTAAATGTACCTCATTTTCTTTATTTAACCGAATGCTTTGGTTGAGGGGCATCAAGGTTGTTTCGAGGTTCTGGCTGTTATGAATAATGCTGCTATGAACATATTTGAGCAAAAACCTTGTAGTATGAGTGTGCAATTTTAAGTATATGCCCAAGAGTGGTATTGCTGGGTCTTGAGGTAGATGGATTCCCAGTTTTCTAAGAAATTGCCATATTGATTTTCACAGCAGCTGTATAAGTTTGCACTCCTACCAGTAATGGAAAAATGTTACCCTTACTCTGCATCCTCTCCAGCATAAGCTATAATGTGGATCTTTGACTTTCTGACTTGTGTAAAATGGTATCTCAGAGTCATTTTGATTTGCATTTCCCTCATGGCTAAGGATGTTGAGAAGTTCCTTAAGTGTCTTTTGACAGTTTGAAAGTCTTCTGTTGACAATTCTCTGTGTATATCTGTACCCATTTTTCAATTAGATTATAAACTATGTTGATGTCTAGTTTCTTGATTCTTTATATATTTTGGAGATCAGTCCTGTGTCCAATGTGGGTTTGGTAAAGATATTTTCCCATTCTGTAGGGTGACATTTTGTTTTATCGACTGTGTCCATTGCCTTACAGAAGCTTCTCAGTTTCAGGAGGTCCAATTTATTTATTGTTGCTCTCAGTGTCTATGCTACTGATGTTGTATTTAGGAAGTGATCTCCTGTGCTCATGCATTCAAGGCTACTTCCCACTTTCTCTTCTATGAAGTTCAGTGTGATTGGATTTATGTTGATGTCTTTGATCCACTTGGACTTGCATTTTATGCATGGGAATCCATATGGATCTATTTGCATTCTTCTATGTGTTGAAATCCAGTTATGCCAGCACATTTGTTGAAGATGCTTTTTTCTATTGTATAATATTAGCTTCTTTGTCAAAAATCAGGCATTCATAAGTGTGTGGATTAGTATCAGGGTCTTTGATTCAATGCTATTGGTCTGTTTTTATGCCAATACCAAGCTGCTCTCATTACTCTAGCTTTATAGTAGAGCTTTAAGTCAGGGATGTTGATGTCTCTGGAAGTTCCTTTCTTGTATAGGATTGTTTTGACTATCATGGGTTTTTGTTTTTCCATATGAAGTTGAGTATTGTTCTTTCAAGGTCTGTGAAGAATTGCGCTAGGATTTTGATGGTGATTGCATTGAATCTGTAGTATGCTTTTGGTAAGATAGTCATTTGGATTATGTTGATCCCACCTATCCAGGAGCATATGAGATCTTTCCAATTTTTGTTAATATTTTAATTTATTTCTTCAAAGACTTAAAGTTCTTATTGTTCAGGTTTTTCACTTTTTTGATTAGTGTTACCCCAAGTTACTTTATGTTATTTGTGGCTATTGTGAATAGTGATGCTTCTTTGATTTCTTTCCTAGCCCTTTTATCACTTGTATATAGGAGGGCTACTGATGGTTTTGAGTTGATCTTTTATTCTGCCACATTACTGAAGATGTTTCTGAGTTGTAGTAGTTCCCTGGTAGAATTTTGGGGTCACATATATTCTATATCATCTGCAAATAGTGAAAATTTGACTTGTTTTTTTCCAGTTTTTATACCCTTGATTCATTTTATTTTCTAATTGCTCTATCTAGTACTTCATAGTGGATGATTTTTTTGGTGTGTTCTTGGATTAGGTTTGCCACTATTTTATTAAGCGTTTTTGCATTAATGTTCTTTTTTTTTTTTGAGTTGGAATTTTTTTTTATTGCGAAAAGAAGAAAAAAAAACATAAACAAAAAACAAGTTTCCACCTCCTCCCAGCCTCCCATTTCCCTTCCCCTCCTCCCACCCTTCTCTCCCTCCTCCCACCCTTCTCCCCCTCCCCCCACTCCTCTCCCCCTCCCTCTCCAGTCCACAGAGCAGTCCGGGTTCCCTGCCCTGTGTTAAGTCCTAGGTCCTCTCCGTCCATATCTAGGAAGGTGAACATCCAAACTGGCTAGGCTCCCACAAAGCCAGCACATTAAGTAGGATCAAAACCCCCTGCCATTGTCCTTGGTGTCTCATCAGCCCTCATTGTTCGCCATGTTCAGAGAGTCTGGTTTTATCCCATGCTTTTTCGGTCACAGTCCAGCTGGCCTTGGTGAGCTCCCCATAGATCAGCTCCTCTGTCTCAGTGGGTGGATGCACGCCTCGTGGTCCCGAATTCTTTGCTCATGTTCTCCCTCCTTCTGCTCCTCCTTGGGACCTTGGGAGCTCAGTCCAGTGCTCCTGTGTGGGTCACTGTCTCGATCTCTATCCATCACCAGATGAAGATTCTATGATGATATGCAAGATATTCGTCAGTATTGCTCTAGGATAGGGTCATTTCAGGTTCCCAATCCTCAGCTGCCCAAGGAACTAACTGGGAACCTCATCCTGGGCACTAGGGAGCCCCTCTAGGGTCAAGTCGCTTGCCCACCCTAAAGTGGCTCCCTTACCTAAGAATTGTGGTTCCGTGCTCCCCTATCCACCTTTCCTTTATCCCAATTCTCCCGTTTCCCAGGTCCCCCCTCCTTCCCTTCTACCTTTTCTCTCCCCATCTCCCCTTACCCCCATCCCCCCCCCCCAAGATCCCATTTTCTCCCCGGAAATTTGGTCTACTTCCCTTAGCGAAGAGGACAACTATATGTTTTTCCTTCAGTTCACCTTCTTCCTTAGCTTCTTTAGGTTCACCTATTGTAGACTCCTTGGTCCTTATTTATGGCTAGAAACCAATTATGAGTGAGTACATCCCATATTCATCTTTTTGGGTCTGGGACACCTCACTCAGGATAGTGTTTTCTATTTCCATCCATTTGCATGCAAAATTCGAGAAGTCATTGTTTTTTACCGCAGCGTAGTACTCTAGCGTGTATATATTCCATACTTTCTTCATCCATTCTTCCATTGAAGGGCATCTAGGTTGTTTCCAGGTTCTGGCTATTACAAATAATACTGCTATGAACATAGTTGAACAAATGCTTTTGTCATTTGATAGAGCATCTCTTGGGTATATTCCCAAGAGTGGTATTGCTGGGTCCAGGGGTAAGTTGATCCCGAATTTCCTGAGAAACCGAAACACTGACTTCCACAGTGGTTGCACAAGATTGCATTCCCACCAGCAATGGATGAGGGTACCCGTTCCTCCACAGCCTCTCCAGCAAAGGTTATCCTTGGTGTTTTTGAGTTTAGCCATTCTGACAGGTGTAAGATGATATCTCAAAGTTGTTTTGATTTGCATTTCCCTGATTGCTAAGGAAGTTGAGCACGACCTTAAGTGTCTTTTGGCCATTTGAAGTTCTTCTGTTGAGAATTCTCTGTTCAGTTCAGTGCCCCATTTTTTTAATTGGGTTAATTAGCATTTTAAAGTCTAGTTTCTTGAGTTCTCTATATATTTTGGAGATCAGACCTTTGTCTGTTGCGGGGTTGGTGAAGATCTTCTCCCAATCAGTAGGTTGCCTTTGTGTCTTAGTGACAGTGTCCTTTGCTTTACAGAAGCTTCTCAGTTTAAGTAGGTCCCATTTATTCAATGTTGCCCTTAATGTCTGTGCTTCTGGGGTTATACATAGGAAGCGATCTCCTGTGCCCATCTGTTGTAGGGTATTTCCCACTTTCTCTTCTATCAGGTTCCATTAATGTTCTTGAAGGAAATTGATCTGTAATTCTCTTTCTTAGTTGAGTCCTTGTGTGGTTTTCATATAGAGGTAACAATTACCCTGTATAAAGATATTAGCAATGTTCCTTTTGTTTCTATTGTGTGGAACAACTTGAGGCGTATAGGTATTAGCTCTTCTTTAACATTCTGATAGAATTCTGCACTGAAACTATCTGTCCCTGGGCTTTTTTTTTTTTCTGGGAAACTTTTGATGATTGCTTCTATTCCTTTGGGGGTTATAGGTCTATTTAAATTGTTTATCTGGTCTTGATTTAAGTTTGGTGTGTATACTTATCCAGAAAAATATCCATTTCTTTTTCTTTGGATTTCTTCAGTGTTTGTTATTATGCCCCCTTTTTTATTTCTGATTTTGTTAATTTAGATATTCTGTTTATACCTTTTGGTTAGTTTGGATAATAGTTCATCTATCTTGTTGATGCTCTTAATAAACCAGCTCTTTGTTTCATTGTTTTTTTTTTCTTTATTTCTATTTTATTGATTTCAGTTCTCAATTTGATTATTTCTTGGCATCTGTTCCTGCTGGGTGAGTTTGTGTCTTTTTGTTCTAGAGTTTTAAGGTGTGCTGTTAAGTTGCTAGTGTGAAATTTTTCTACTTCATTTATGTAGGCATTCAGTGCTATGAACTTTCCTCTTAGCACTGCTTTCATAGTGTTCCATAGGTTTGGGTATGTTGTGCATTCATTTTCATTGAATTCTAGGAAGTCTTTAATGTCTTTATTTATTTCTTCCTTTACCCAGGGGTGATTCAGGTGAGTCTTTATTTATTTCTTCCTTTACCCAGGGGTGATTCAGGTGAGTATTGTTTAATTTCCACAAGTTTGTATGCTTTCTGAAATTAGTGTTGTTGTTAAATTATAACTTTAAGCATGGTAATCTGATAAGAAACAGGGGGTTATTCAATTTTTTGTATCTGTTGAGGTTTGCTTTGTTACTGAATTATGTGGTCAATTTTAGAGATGGTTCCATGAAGTGCTGAGAAGAAGGTATAGTCATTTGTGTTTGGGTGAAATGTTCTATAGATGTCTCTTAAGTCCATTTGAGTCATAACATCTTTTAGTTCTCTTATTTCTCTGTTAAGTTTGTCTGGTTGGCCTGTCCATTGGGGAGAGTGAGGTGTTGAAGTTTCCTACTATTGCTAATAGTCTCCTACTATTACTACCATTACTATTAGTGTGTGGGGTTTGAAGTGAGGTTTAAGCTTTAGCAATGTTTCTTTGACATATGTGGGTGCTCTTGTATTAGAGGCATAGATGTTCAGGATGGAGATTTCATTTTGATGGATTTGTCCTGTGATGAGTATGATCTGTCTCTTTTGATTGATTTTAGTTTGGAGTCTATTTTATTTTTTGATATTAGGATAGCTAATTGTTTCTTGGGCCTATTTGTTTGGAATATCTTTTCCCAACCTTTACTCTGAGATAATGTCTGTCTTTGAGGTTGAGGCGTGTTTCTTGTATGCAGCAGAAGAATGGATTCTGTTTTTGTATCCATTATGTTAGCCTGTGTCTCTTTATAGGTAAATTGAGTCCATTGATATTAAGAGAGATTAGTGACCAGTGATTGCTAATTTCTGTTATTTTTTTTTTTTTTGGTGGTTGTGTTTGCCTGTTTCCCTTCTTTGGGGTTTGCTGGTGTGAGGTTATCCATTGCCTGTATTTTTGTGGGTGCAGCTAAATTCCTTGGGTTGGAGCTTTCTTTCTAGTACTTTCTGTAAGGCTGGATTTGTGGGTAGGTATTGTTTAGATCTGGTTTTATCATGGAATGTCTTGTTTTTTCTGTCTATAGTGATTGAAAGCTTTGCTTGGGTATAGCAGTCTGGTCTTGCATCTGTGCTCTTTTAGTGTCTGGGCACATCTGTACAAGACTTTCTGACCTTTAGAGTTTCCATTGAGAAACTGGCTGAAATTCTGATAGGTCTGAAATTCCTTGGTCTTTTTCCTTTTCAGCTCTTTGTAGTAATATTTCATTTGTAATTTAGGAAATAAAACTTGCCTGAGGATCAGAGAGGAGAGTAAAACAGCTCCACTGGTCAGCCTTAGAGATCAGGCAGTGGTGACACACTCCTTTAATCTCAGTAACCACACTAGTTTGCCATAGTAACTGCACAGTAGTGGCATACACATTTAGAGAGGAATTTAAGACAATTAATTAAGAGGAGACAGCTTTCTGACACAGTCTCTTTCTGAGATTCCTGGAGGCAGGCTTGCCATATCAGACTAAGGTAGAGGTAAGAGCCAGTGGCTATTTTGCTTTTCTCACCTTCATATTGTACCCCAATATCTGTCTCTGGGTTTTCTATTAATCAAGCTAAAGTTCTTAATATTTTTATTCTGTATATTTACTGTTTTGATTATTATATAAGGGGACTATTTTGTTTTCTGTAAGCTGCTTTTAATTTCACAAGCATATCCTTCTGCAGATTTGGAAAATTTTCCTCTATGATTTTGTTGAATATATGTTCTGTGCCTTTGAGCTGGAGTTATCCGTCTTCTATTCCTATTATTCTTAAGTTTGATCTTTTCTTGGTGTCCCAGATTTCCTAGACGTTTTGCATTAAGAATTTGTTGGAGCTAACATTTTCTTTGGCGTTGAATCTATTTTCTCTATTGTATCTTCAACTCCTGAGATTCTCTCTTCCATCTCTTTTAATCTGTTATGCTTGCATCTGTGGTTCCTGTTTGTTTGCCCAGATTTTCCATTGCCAAAATTCCCTTTGTTTGTGACTTCTTTATTGCATCTATTTCAACTTTCAAGTCTTGAACTGTTTGAATTATTTGCTTTGCCTGTCTGATTTGTTTTTCTTGGTTTTCTCACCTTTATTTAAGAGATTTATTGATTTCTTCCAATTTTTTGTCTTTTCCTCCATTTCTTTAAGAGAGTTTTACATTTCTTCTTTAAGCATGTCTGTCATCTTCATAAAGTTATATAATGTTTTATTTGTGGTTGTTTTCTTCTGCTTCTGCTGGGTTAGGATTTTTGGGTCTTCCTGTTTTAGGACCATTAGGTTCTGGTGTTGCCATATTGCTCTTTTGGTTGCTGAATGTGTTCTTGCTTTTGTGTCTAACCATCTCTCCCTCCAACTGGTACAGGCAGTGTCTTCGCCTCTTGGTCCACTTCTTGCAGTCAGTGTCTGTGTCTCCTGGATCCTCTAGTGGATTGATTGTTGCAGTTGCTCTCTGTGTCTCAGGGAGCTACTCAGCTTTCAGGGGATGGGTGAGTTTGGAAGCAGAGTGCTACTTGTAAGTTATAGGGTCTGATGGGGTGGTAGCACCAGCCATTTTAAAAGGAATCAATATGGGTTGATTATCCAATCTCTCCATTTGCTTTAACTCATTCTTAAGAAAGGAAAAAAAGAAAATGGGGGGGGGTTGTTCATTTGATGACAACTACAAGCTCTAGAATGTCACAAACAGGCTCACATGTCTGTGACTATCTTATTGTGCCATTTGTTACAGTCTTCTGGTTATCTACTTCATATATATCACACTTTCTCAACATTTGCTTGACCGTACCCAGTATTAAGAAAGTAAACAGGAAATTATTGGAAGAGGTTGTTTACTTCAAGTCAGGGGAGGTAAACTCTGACTAAAGCAAGCCACTGGGACCATGGATACATTGCACAAGTTTTCTGAGCATTTTCATTATAAGTCAAACAGAAGTGTGCGGAGGGTTGGAAAATTAGTTCAGAAGTTAAGATCCATTGACTTTATTGCTGAGGACCTGGGTTTGATTTACAGCACCCATGTCAGCAGGTTCACACACACCTGTAATTTTAGCACCAGAGAATCTGATGCCATCTTCCAGCTTCTAGAACAGAATGCCCATATGCACCTACGTGACACAGACACACATGCATATGTAGAACTAAACTAAAACCATGTCTTTAACAGAGTTTTGAAAGGGTACAGATATATTTTTTTTAAAAAAAGGGTGGATTAATGGGGGGAGATCAGAGTAGAGAGAAAGAAGGAAAAATGGAAGGAAAAAGGCTGGAAGAGGCAGACAAGTAATCTCATGTCCATCCCAGGTACAGATAACCCATCAGCTAGTGATTCAATGCTATCATACTACTCATAGTCCTCAGCATAAAAAAAAACTTGATAATTCCAGAAGGTGTCTCAGCTCCTGTCCCCACAATTGGGTTCCAGCTATTAAGAAGGATAAGGAACATGCTCTCTCCTTTTAAGCAAACTCAAGAAATATGGTCATGACACTTCTGCCTCTAAACTTTGGGCAAAAATGCAGTCATACATTTTTCTAACTGTGAGAGAGACAGAAGAGTGAACTTCCAGCTGAGGGATCATCTGCTTAGCTGAAGATCAGGGTCTCTTGACTAAAGAAGAGAGAGGGGTGTTTATGACAGGAAGAACCTGGCAGCATTTACCAGGGAGCATTAAGTCCTAAGTGACTCACTGGCTGGGAGAAAGGCAAAGTCCACCTGCCCAAGGTACTGTATTTCAGTATTGTCATTCCACCAATCAGCTAAGTGCATAAGGGACAATCAGGCCACCTTCCCTGCTTGTCCCAGAGTGTCCATATCTGAGCATGGCACACAGATATCTGGAGAGCACTTCCCCCAAACCCTATACCATTTAAAAAGAGCAGGATGGAGCCACGACCAAGAGATAGAGGATTCAGCAGTTCCTCTCAGATGTGGCTCCCTTTGGAGATGTGGGGCGGGGTAAAGGGTAGTCCTTCTAGCTTGAAGACCTGAGTTCAATACCTGGAAATGCCCAGTAAAGTTTGGACATGGTGGTATGTGCCCTTAATCCCAGAACTAGGGAAACAGAGAAAGGAAGCTCTCCAGACCATGTTTGTTGGCCAGCCTACTCTACTTGGCAAGTTCTTGGCCAGTGAAAGACCTGGTCTCAAAAAATAAGGCAGACTTCTCTTGAGGAATAGTACCTGAAGTTTTCTTATGGCATATATGAACATGCATGCATGCATGTCTCTGACTTTTTAAAGAAAACTTCTAGCATCTTATGAAAAATATTCTGTATTGAAATCACTGAGAATTATCCAATCTTCTCAGGGTATGAATCTACAAAGTCTAGCTCATTGACAACGTAGCATAAAACTCCTTTAATCACCAAGACGGAAATGAGAATGGACCCCTAGGTAAAATTATAGCAGTGCTGCCTGGGGGGCTACATGCAAAAGATAAAATAATGTTGTCCTGTGTAGCACACATGTCTCATAAACAGTCCTTCCTATGGCCACAATACTGCTTGGCATCACATTGGATGTATTGATGGAGTTGCTAGATAAGTGGATCAGAGGGTCAGGTCACTTGTCAAACATGAAAGCCACTGCCTCACCACAGAAGCAGTGTTAGAAAACTCCAAGTAAGCTTCTGCTGACCTTGCCTGCCATTGTGTCTCCAACACTGAATGAGCGCTCATCAAGCAAGGTCAATAAACTGCTGCTGCTTGGGATGAATGAGGGAACGAATGGGTTCCTACAAACCTCATGCTGTTCCCTGGTGTCCTTTTCCTACCAGGATGAGCTTGTGTTCTTCTCTTTCTTCCAGAAATACTTTACAAATGGAAAGGTGATAAAAAAAAAAAAACCACCTCAGGACACAGCTGATTCCAACAGTGCAGCACAATCAGAAGTCACAGCCTATCACTGAGTAATAACCCTGGCTCTATTCCCCACAGAAGAGAGAAAGCCGCCTGAAAGAGATTGAGTCATTCCACACAAAGACTTCACAGGAGGCAGCAAGGGGGAAAAATCTTGTTTTGATTTGCTACCTTTTTTTTTCTTTTTCAAGCACAATAATGCACATTTTCATCAGAAGCTAAATGATAGCGCTTACAGTATTTAATATCTGAATTCAATTATGTGTTTGAAGGCTTATTACCATAGCAAAAGGAAAAGGATTTGAGAGTTTCCAAAGGCATCAGGTTACAATTGTTGGGGGAAAGTACACACTGTTAAGGAAATGATGTATCTACATAAAAGGGAGCTAGCTAGCGGAACCTAAAAACAAAGTACACACACCAACAGTCACACAAAAGGCAGGAACACAGAAACGAAGAAGCACGTGTCTACACAGAAAGACAGAGATGTAGAGCACTTCCAGGGTGCTCTTTCCACTCTCTGTGCTACATTCCAAGTCTCCCCTTGTGTTTACACCATACATAAAAGTCAGATGGATTCAGAGCTTAAACATAAAAATGGAAACTATAAAACTCCTAGAAGAAAATATGATGGGAAGGGGCTTCCTGGCATGGTTCCTGCCAATGGTTGCATGGCAAAGACTCCAAAACAGTCTGTAAAAGCAGAGAAAGACAAGTGAGACAGTCTTTAGAAAACAAACAAACCTTCACAGGCAAAAATGCAGCAGAGTGGGGAGCACTGTGGAGTGGGGGAGACTGTGTCAAATCGCATCAGATGCGGCGCTAATTCTTAGATATGTGATGGACCCTGCAATTCAATGTCAGTCCTTTCAAAACCCACTGGCTTAGGGAGGGCAGCTGCTGCTCCGATGACACACCATGACCAAAGCAACGTGGGAGGAAGGGCTTGTCCACTCACAGTTCCATGTGACAGTTCATTATCCAAAGCAGTGAGGGCAGGAACTCACAAAGGTCAGGAGCCTGGAGGCAGGAGCTGATGCAGAAACCATGGAGGGATGCTGCTTGGTTTGCTTTCTTAAAGATCCTAGGACTACCGACTCAAGGGCTGGCCATACCCACAATCACTAATCAAAATGCCCTACAGCTCGAACTTAGGGAGGTTTTTTTTTTTTTCTTCAATTGAGGCTCCCTTTTCTCAGATGACTCTGGCTTGTGTCAGGCTGGCATAAAACTAGCCAGTACACTTGCCCTCTCCAAACCTTGACAAGCTTCTTGGAAAATGAATGAGCAGAAGGCTTTAGAAGGCATTGCCGTGAATAGTCATCATGAAGATGAAAATTAATCCTGTGTCATTGGTCACCAGAGAAATACAGGGCAAGATTGTAATGGGACAGTAGCTCATATCTGTTAGGATGACTACTACTTAAAAAATATAGTAATTGTCATTGAGGATGTGAAGAAAGTGGAGCTTTAAAGACTTTGCAAAAGGAAATAGTACAGTGGTCCTTCAAAAAATTAACAGTAAGTAGTAGCAAATGAGATGGTTTAGTGGGTAAAGGTGCTTGCCATGAAGCCTGATGTAAGTTTCATACCTGAAATCCTGTGCAGATTCAAAAACCAAAAATGGCTCCCAAAGGGAGTGGCACTATTAGGAGCTGTGGCTTTGTTGGAGTAGGTGTGGCTTTACTGGAGGAAGTGTGTCATTGTAGAGGTAGACTTTGAGGTCTCATGTAGGCTCGAGTCATACCCAGTATCTCAGACCACTTCTTGTTGCCTGTGAGTCAAGATATAAGAACTCTCAGCTCCTTCTCCAGCACCATGTCTGGCTGTTTGCTGCCTCTCTTCCCACCAGGATGATATGGACTAAACCTCTGAACTGTATGTGCGCCACCCCACCATGGTGTCTCTTCACAGAAATAGAAACCCTAACTAAGACAGAAGTTGGTACCTGGAGTGGGGTTTTGCTGTGATAGGCCTGACCATGCTTTTATTTAGAGGAATATGGACCTCAGAATTGTAGATTAGACAAATAGTTTAATGCTTTAAGTGCTGCTTAATGGGCCATCCTAGTAGGAGCATGGAAAATGGTGCTGAGGGTGATTTGAGCTGTGGGTGTCTGGATCAAGAAGTAAGAGAGAAGAATGTTAGTATGCGGCCTAGAGACTGGTCTTGTGAAATTTTGCTGAAGAATATGGCTGCCTTTTGCCTTTGTCCAAAGAATGAATCTGTCTGAGGCTAAAGTGAAGAATTTTGGATTAATTACATTGGCAGAGAAAATCAAAATAATAGCCTAGCATAGGCTGTGTTATGTGGCTATTGGTGATAACTCTAACGAAGATTTAGATTGAAAAGGAACAAGCTGAGCAGGGTACATTTCACAATGTGAAATTTGAAGAGAAAAGGAGCTCCAGGAAATGAAATAGAGCTAAGTCCTGTGTTGAAGGAAATAAACAGATTAAGAAATGGAATAAAGGGAGTGATGACCTCAGGGTAAGATTCCACTCAGCCTGATGGAGGTGAGTCTTGTATCTTATCTGTTGCTTTCATTGGTTAACTAATAAAAAAAACTGCTTGGCCCTCTGACAGGGTAGAATTTAGATAGGTGGAGTAAACAGAACAGAATGTTGGGAGAAAGAAGTCGAATCAGGCAGTCGCCATGATTCTCCCACTCCAGACAGACACAGGTTAAGATCTTTCCTGATAAGCCAGCTCGTGGTGCTACACAGAATATTAGAAATGGGTTAGATCAATATGTAAGAGCTAGCCAATAAGAGGCTGGAACTAATGGGCCAGGCAGTGTTTAAAAGAATACAGTTTCCATGTAATTATTTCGGGTAAAGCTAGCCAGGTGGCGGGAAGCAGCCCGCGGGAGCTGGGGCGGCAGGATGCAGCCCCGCCGCTCCTTCAACATCAGCCAAATGTCTAACTTGTGAAAAAAAGAATTAAAGAAAAAGTTAGGGAAAGGTGTGATGAAGCACGCCTTTGATCCCAACACTCCAGAGGCATAGACTGTAGATCTCTGAGTTTGAGGCCAGCCTGGTCTACAGAGTGAGTTACAGAAGAGCCAAGCTTAGGCAGCGAAGAAAACCATCAAAACCAGAAAACTGATGAAGTTGCAATTGAATGGGAGTGGGGGGATGTTCTAGATCTAACAAGCTGCAGAACTTGGCAGCTTCAGCCACAGGGTTCTGGCTTTAGAGTCAAGGACAGGAGAAAGGGGTAATGGAATATCTCTCCTCAGCTATGGAAAGTATTGAGGCCAGGAGTGTGTCAGGGCTGTCCCTAAATGGAGACCTAGAGAGGCCATTGTGTGAAGCTATGAAGGTAAAGCCTGGATTTCCTTGGAGACCCCAAGATGTTGGCAATACCAGAGTCATGGCATGCCTGCTGGGAAGAGCTAATAAACAGGGAGGGTAACCAGCCCAGGAGAAAGAAGTGTGTTGTGGTCAAAAAAGCTGAAAGAAGGTGGAGATCTGAAGAGAGTTTTGACATCAGACATGGAGATGCATAGTTTGTATTTTGCCCAGTTTTTTTGGTCTTGTTTTGGTTCAGTATTTCCTCATTATGCTCTCTTTCTTACAGTTTGGAATGGTAATGTATATCCTGTGCCATTATATGTTAGAAGTATGTTATTTGCTTTTTGACCAATTTTACAGGTGATTACAGTTAAGAGACTGCATGAATCTCAGAAGAGACTTTGAACTTTAGACTTTTAAATAAGTTTGAAACTGTTATAGACTATGGGGACTTTTGAAGTTGGACTGAATGTATTTTTGCATTATAATATGGCTACAAATCTTTGGTAGATAAAGAGTAGAATGTGGGGGTTTGAAAAAAATGGTCCCCAAAGAGAGTGATACTATTAGGAAATTGGGCTATGCTGGAGTAGGTGTGACCTTGGTGGAAGAAATGTGACACTGGAGAGGTAGACTTTTAAGCCTCATATATGCTCAAGCCGTACCCAGTGTCTCAGACCACTTCCTGTTACCTGTAAATCAATTTGTAAGGACTCTCAGCTCCTCCTCTAGCCCCATGTCTGCCTGCATGCTGCCTTGCTTCCCACCATGATGATAATTGACTAAACCTCTGGACTGTAAGTGAGCCACCCCAAGTTAAATTTCCCTTTAAAAGAGTTCTGTGGTCATTGTGTCTCTTCGTAGCAATAGAAACCCTAATGTAAATCTTCACATTGGAAAAAGAGAATGGATTTCTTCAAGTTGTGCTCTGAATCCACACACACAAACAAGAATACATACACACACACAAGCACATGTACACAAAATAAAATAAGTTTGCATATTGAATTTGAATGGGGTTTTCATGTCATCCCCTGAATGGTGTAGTATAACAACTATTTAGACCATACTAGATAACATGAGCAATCTGAAGGTCATTTAGTGCACACAGTGTGGAGGGAATATATAAATTCTATTGCATATAGGATTTTGTGTATATAGAAGTATGAGAAGCAGAATCATTAAATTTCACGGGATGATTATGTATGCATACGTGTATATTCATGTGTACAATCATGCATATACAATACATATATTGTATATGTATATATATGTGTGTGTGTGTTATACACATAGATATAGGAATTTCCCTGCTTTAATCAGAGAATCTTCTCTTTGCTATGTGTAGCAGCAAATACAGAGCTGTTCAGTTGCTTGAGAAGATATGTAACATCTGGTCATTCAGCTCAGACAGGACATTCATCCTCCCCTCTGCAAGGCCCAGAGGATATTGTGGAGGAGGTAGTTTAAAGAATGTGAGAGCCAGAAGATAGAGGAAGGGCTGTGAAGCACTGTCTTCTAGGCATGACCGATGTGCCTAGAAACTCACAACACCTGCGATGATCTGCTATGAGCCTATCAGTGGTCTATTATGGGTCGGGGGGAACTTTGAGGGCCCTTCCCTTCCATGCTAGCTACTAATGACTTCTCAGGGAAAGGCAGAGTTTGTCTCTCCAGTTGTGGAGCCCAATGGTTTACAGCAGATGGTTTCAAAACACAGTTTACAGATGACTTAATGAGTCTCAAAAACATCACTACCAAACGACACAACAAGAATTCATGGCAGGGGACATCCTACAATACACAGCATCTAATTCTGATTTTAGGTGAAGTAGGGGGTTTTCTTCATTAAGACATAAAAACAAGAAGGCAGGAAACAAAACAAAACCACTACACTCTAGCAGAGATAGGCAAAGGGGACATGACCAGTCAAAGTTGATGTGGAAACCAGGGGAGGGGACTCTCCATAGAGAGCACAGGCTTCTCGGTTGGACCACTACTCTGGTCTCATGATAGATGTCCTCTCATCACCGTAAAAGGGAGGCATGTCATCAGGAACAGCATCTCTGAGTTCCTCCACTGTCACCTCCATTTTAGCAATGGTAGGGAGGCAGCAAGAGGGTTATATTTTCTTCCTCTATGAGTGAAAAAATGTTCTCTTCCTTCTTTGTTGATTATATACTGATAATCAAAGTTCAAAGACTACTCCATTGACGAACTGCATTGGATCGAAATACTGTGGGTTTGATTTGTTTGGGGACAGGATCTCAAGCAGACCAGGTTGCCTGGAGTTCATTGTGTGGTCAAGTGCTAAGAATATGATCACGTGACACTAAACCCAGCTTTTTGTGGTGTAGGCGTTAAACTCAGGATTGCACATACTCGGCAAGCAGTCTTCCAACATATCTAGCTTTGTCTGTTGAAAAATTGCTAGCAAAGCCTCCATGCAACCATTCCTGCTCTGTACACCACACAGACCGCCGTCTGCTCATTATAAATAGAGGGAGCTTTGCACTCGGGAGGCCTTCTCTAGCATGCCTTCCAATGTGAGCAGGCTCTCATAGGCCCATCCATCATTTATAGCAGCCATGGGCAGAGGCTGATTACTCTCAGGCAATAACCTAGAGTTCAATCATGGAGGAATTTGGGGACTCAAGGCTCCTCTCCATCTTTTCCTGGATCTCCACATACAGTGCATTATTCAAGGTTACCATCCCCTTGCTTTGCTGGGTTTAAAATGGATTTAATTTCATCAGTGCCTTTATTCTTAGGTTTCAACCACAGCAACACTTCCTGATGTTTGGTAGGGATATGGCAGAGCAAAGAGCATGCATGTCAGTTGCTCTCAGATAGGTCACTGCAGAGACTAAAGAAAATGCTATTCAATATGCTTACTAGTAAGAGAATACTTAATGCTAGTGGAATTGGGGAGGGCATTAGACCAATATGATCTGAATTCTAGTTTCACCAGCAATGATAAGAAGTCACAAACTATCTCCGAATGGGGCATAGACTTCTGTCTATGGGATGCAAATGGCATTATTAATTGATTGTCACTATATCTTAAAACAGTTTCTCAAAATCATTGAGTCCTCCTATGAGGGAGATCAAGACCTTGGAATCAGTAGTAGGACTTTATGATTATGAGATGTGTAAGCTGTGACCTTTGCAGACATTATTAATAAATTCTTATTTTATATTGAAACTGTATTGAATTCCCCCTTAAACAATTCTTCAAAATACTGGAATCCCAGAATGATGTGGAAACAATACTTCAGAATCAACCACTCTTGGTTAAATGTCACCTCTATGATAACGTACTTTGTAACCTTGGATAAGACAGTCTACCTGCCCTGTTTAGTTTCATCCTCTTTCCACTGGGTTCAAGTGATAACTAATTGAAGGAAGACAGATACAGTTCTACTTTGGACATTTCTGGTGGCAATGGGAAGCTGTGCTGCCACTTTGGACTTTGGAAGACTGTTGGTTTCCCTAGAAGCTGGGCATAAATTTCTGAAATATCCTAACAATTCTGTTCTGAGGTGTTTACTCTAGAGATGGGAAAATATTTATTCTTAGGAAAACTTGTATGTAGATCCTGTAGCATCATTATTCATGCATCCAGAAGGTGAGAATACCCAAGTGCAACACTACTCTGTGCCTGGAAAAATGAAGTGAAATCTAATGGACTTAGCAATGGAATATTATACAGAGTTCTGTATAATAAATAAATAAAAAGAACAAAGTCCTTGTAACAATGAGCTTTTATTCATATATATATATATGTGTGTGTGTGTGTGTGTGTGTGTGTGTGTGCACATATATAATTGTAATAGATAAACCTCAAATGTACTACATTAAGATACTCAAAGAAAAAGGTTAGAACAACGATCAATTGAAAATAAACAAGAGTTTTCGGAGTGATGGGAAAGCTGTAAATTTATATTGGATAGTGGTTATAAAACTGTATATTTGCTTAAAAATAAATCACAAAAGAATTTTAAGTTGCTTAAATATATCTGCTAAAAGTTTGCATACAGCTTGAACCTGGAACATAGGCACAAATGTCCCTGTTGTGGTTCAAATGGGAAAGTCTTCACAGGCTCATGCTTTAACTCTTGGTCTCCAGCAGGTGGCACAGTTTTGGAAGTTTGTGGAACTTTGGGAGGTGGGGCTTAGAGGGAGGATGTGGGTCACTTGAGTGCTGGCCTTGAGTTTTTACTGTTTCCTGCTTCCTGTTCTGACATGAGGAAGAGATGTGAGTTCTGAATGCACACTCCTACTGTTATGATGGGCTATGAACCAAAATAAACCCTTCTTCCCTTAAGCTGTGTTTGAAGGTTACCAGTAACAGAAAAGGGACTAATACCAGTGTTACCCACCCCTCTTCTTTCAAAGTCCTCTTACACTGTCCCTGTGTTCAGGTGTGATCATCCACCTTTACTTAACTCTGTGTGTTACTCCTTGGCACTGAAAACCAGCATCTTGCCATATACCACTGCTTGGTTTGTTGTGTGGTATTGTATAATTTAGCTTTTGGTATATATATATTTTAATACCCATCCCCCAAAGACTGCAAACTCCCTCAGGAGAGGAATAATCTCTTATTTATTTTCCTATCCCTGGTACTGACAGCCTTTAGCTTGGCCCCTGGCACAAAAATCCGCATTTAAAAATTTATTAGTATATTACCAAGGGCTATCCTTAAAAAACAGGCATTCTTGCTGACTTTGATTTCTGATTAAGGAAGGGAGGAATTAGCAAGAAGGCCTACTTTTCAGGGTGAACACATTTGGGAAACTGAGTGGTATAAAAGCAAGATCAGTTTCGAGGCACTGCTGATTCAGGCTCAGTGTGACTAATTAATTTACACCGCCATGGTCACTGCAGACACATCTAAATTTTAGATTTTTTCCCCCTATCTTGGCAAAGAAGCCCTTGTTCAAGCCAGCCTTTTGTTGCTAAGCATTTAGCAAAGCAGACATTAAAGGAATTAAGGGGGAAAAAATTAAAGCTACTGTATGCTATTTCCTCTTTTAATGACAAATTGATGTCTTTTAAAACAATCCAAAGAGTAGCATTTTATGTAAGAATAACCCTTAAGTCAATTTAATTAATTGATGTGTGTGTTAAGATCAGCCAATGAGTTCATTGCCTTTCATCTAAACAGAAGAAAGAGGTTGGAAAAGCTTTGTGGAATCTGATATGAAGGCTGCTTTGAGCACACAAAGTGCTGCTCAAACTTTTAATGGTGGTTTAAGGAAAACATTGAGATAATGCTCCGGAACTCTGCAGCTTTGTCTCGGAATGAAAGGGCTGGGGAAATGGTTCGGTTTGCAAAGTGCTTGCTGCATAAGCGTGAATAGCTGAGTTACTTTCCAGAATCCGAATAAAAGCCAGGTGTGGCGTCCTGTGTCTCTAATGCATGGGGATGGGAGAGGGAGATCTCTGGAGCTCACTGGCTAGCTAGTCTGGTTAAGTTCATGAACTCCATGTTCAAGAGAGACTGTCTCAGAAGAGGACATAGAGAGCTTGGGGAAGACACACATTTCGTCTTCATATTCTTTCATACACGCATACACATGTACACATACTAGCTCATACACAGGCACTCACACATGCAGTGATGGTACAGACTGCTGTGGACTGCTGAGCATCCAGCAAATGATATAATGGTGGAAGTTGTTGTAGATACCCTTTGTGACTGGTGTTGACATTGTAAGGAATGTTACACTAGGTACTTAAGTGAGGGACATCTGGCCTAGAGCGAATCCCTACTAGACCAGAGAATGGGATGAGACACAGTAAGGGTCTCTTGCATCCAGACTGCACTGTTCCTTGGGCAAGATCTGTGGCTCTTTCTGAGGTTTCTCTCAGAAACCTGGAGAAGTGCTGCTGTCTACTGATGAACATTCTGTGAATAGACAGTTGACGATCTTCCTTTCCCCATGAGGGCTTTCTTCCCAGTTCTAGGATATGTAATTTACATAGACTTATTTTTCCTACCCCCTCCATGTATGTATACCACAAGACACAGAAGGTACAACTTACAGGCATTGGTTCTCTCCTTCCACCAGGTAGTTTCTGGGATTGAACTGAAATCATCAAGATTGGTGACAAGCAACTTTATCTCCTGGCCCATCCCACTGGCCCTTTAGGCTTACTAATATGCAAGGTTTAGTGAGAAGAGCGCTCACTAACAGTTTGGCAGCAATGGGTTTGCCCATCATTTCTGTTAACTAAGATTTTTTTCTTGTTTGCTTGATTTCACGAGTAAGTAAAAGCAAGTAATAAAAATACCCCAGTTTCACTTTTTGTTTTATCTATAAAGATCAAAATAGTATTATCTGTATCATCATACCTTTTTCATGTTGGGTAATTTCTGAACTGAAAGAGAGATATATATAGAGAAAAAGAGATGAGAGACAGAGACACAGAGAGGAAAAGAAAGAGACAGAGAGATAAGACAGAGATAGAGGAAAAAACAGAGTTGGAGAGACAGAGACAGATCTCTTGAACTTACTTTCTTTGTTTTTGTTTCTGTCGTTTCATTTCTATGGTTTATATGGCCCCAAGACTTTGGTCAGGACATCCAAGAGAGGACTCCAAATGAAGCTAATCATATATGCCAAGTCTTCCAGGCCGTTTGTTTTAAAAGCCCAGTAGCCAGAGACAGCTGACAAGGAGGTTCAGTGGGCATTTGTGGCCTGTGCAGTGAAGCATGCTGCAGGGATCAGCTTGAGCATGGACTCTGGGTCCTGATTGCCAGGTGGGCAGGCCTGATACATCTTCTCTCTGATGTTCTCGTTCTGGACCAGAGTAATGCTGACACTCATGCCAGCCCTGGCAACTGGGCCCCAGTGGCCAGCTGCTGCCATTGTGGATAACAGGTTTTTCCAATTTCAATTTTAAAAACTTCAGATTTAAAGACAGAAGCAATCTCATTAGCAGGGCAAGGTCTTCATTTCCTCTGTGAAGGTTCTGTTCCTTTCCCATCGTGATAGAGGAGCCATTTGTGGCCTCGTTTGCGTTGCTAAGCCATTTAACAGAAAGTGTGAAGGAGTGAGACATTAAGTCAAAATTAATCTCAGAATAAATGTATTTAATTCTTTTAAATACTTGGACTATTGGCTGTCACCTTAGCTTTTGTGTGTTTTTGTATGTGAGTGTGCATGTGTATATGCATGTGGATATACATGTGTGTATGTATGTAGGTGCACATGTGTGTGGGTGCATATGTGTTTTTGTATGTGGATACACATGTGTTTTTGTATGTGGATACACATGTGTTTTTGTATGTGGATACACATGTGTGTAGGTATGTGGTACACATGTGTGTACATATGTAGGTACATGTGTGTTTGTGTGTAGTGCACATGTGTGTTTATGTGTGTGGGTGCATGTGTGTTTGTGTATGTGGGTGCATGTGTGTTTGTGTATGTAGTGCATATGTGTGTTTGTGTATGTAGTGCACATGTGTGTTTGTGTATGTAGTGCACATGTGTGTTTATGTATGTAGTGCACATGTGTGTTTATGTATGTGGGTGCATGTGTGCTTGTGTATGTAGTGCACATGTGTGTTTATGTATGTGGGTGCATGTGTGTTTGTGTATGTTAGTGCACATGTGTGTTTATGTATGTGGGTGCATGTGTGTTTGTGTATGTAGTGCACATGTGTGTTTGTGTGTGGGTGCATGTGTGTTTGTGTATGTGGGTGCATGTGTGTTTGTGTATGTAGTGCATATGTGTGTTTGGGTATGTAGTGCACATGTGTGTTTGTGTATGTAGTGCACATGTGTGTTTGTACATGTGGGTGCACATGTGTGTTTATGTATGTGGGTGCACATGTGTGTTTGTGTGTGTAGTGCACATGTGTGTTTATGTATGTGGGTACATGCGTGTTTGTGTATGTGGGTGCACATGTGTGTTTGCATGTGATAGTCAAAGGTTGGTGTTGGGTGTCTTCCTTTAACACACTTCACTCCATTTTTAAAAGTTTATTTTTATTATTTTATGTACTTGTATATGCATGTATGCACCTATGTAAGTGAATCCCATATGTGTGACACTGTTCTCCAAGGTCATGAGAGAGTGTCAGATCTCCTTATGCTGAAATTGCAGGCAGCTGGAAACTGTCCCACATAGATGCTGCAAGTAATCTGCAGCTCCTCACCTTGTCTCTCTTTGAGCTTTAAGCTCACTGATTCTGATAGGGTTCCTGGCCAATCAGTTTCTGAGATCCCCCTCTCCAGCTCTGGATTACAAGTGAGTACTGCCATGCCTACCTTTTCGTTGAACTCAGGTGTTTATGTTCGCAGGGCAAGGGCTTTATCCCTAGGGCCTCACATTCTTTGTTAGAGATAAGGCTAGGTGTACTCAGTGGGGTTTAGCTATAGACCTCATGCTCAGTTTGACCCCACCCTCATCAGTGACTGGGAACCGTGAAGCATAGCTTTAATCCCAGTCCTTGGGAAGTAGGTTCAAGCTAGCCTATACAGCGAGACTCAATCAAAAATAAATAAAAAGAACAGGTATCAGGTTAAGATATTGGGAGGACTGAGGGAAAATAAACACTTAAACATTTTACAAGTTGAAATTTACAATGAAAAAGTCACTAATAATAATAATAATAATAATAATTTTAAAGTCTTGTTACCCGGGCCAGCTAAGCTTAGTGGCTAAAGGTGCTGCCACTAAATCTGAAAGTCTGAGTTCAGTTCCTCAGGATCCACATGATAGAAGGAGAGAAATCAATTCCTGCAAACTGTCCTTTGACCTCCGCATGCATGCAATGACAAACATACCCCCATACTAAAGAGCTAACTAAAAAAAAAAAAAAAAAAAAAAAAAAAAAAACAAAAAACAAAAAAAAAAACAAAAAAACAATACATGATAAAACATGTCATCTGTTTCCTGACTATGGAAGTCCCACTTTGATTTTCTTCCTCCACCTGGGCAGTATTTCCTTAGCTGCTCTTTCAAGTCCCCGCTTCCTCCACGTCGCATCTGCGCCCTTCTCTCAGAGCAGGGCTCCTTACAAGTGGGTCAGGCACTGCGTCTTCTCGTCTTCGTTCATTCTCCCACAGCCTTCAGAGTTATTTTCTGTATGGAAACCCGATCTCACCTGTCTCCTTAAATCCCCAGGAAGGGTCACTGGGATCCACTGTGGTTGCTGCATGTTAGGAACTTGCTCTTTGCCAACCCCACTGACTGCATTGTCTCTTGTCGTCTCCTTGGAAACACAGTGCATACCCAAGCTTGACCCCAAATCATCTGCAATTTTGTTGATGAACTGTGCACCCATCAGCTATAGGCAATAAAGTTCAGATATAATTCCATATATGAATCACATTCTTAATTTTCTTTTATTAAAATAGTGGCTTTGAAGTTCTCATCCTACTGCCTCTGCCGCGCGAATACTGGATTGTAAATATGCACCATTATGCCCAGTTGTATGCTGTGCCAGAGATTAGACCTAAGGATTCATGTATATTCTACCATCTGAGCTCTAGCCATAATCACTGTGGAGTTAATTTCTCTTGGGCTTGCAGTAGTGTGTACACCCTTTAGTTTCAAAATGACCGTAATGATGAGAGAACTGTTTATGAAAATAGTAGCAATGGTTTTTGATGACGCTCTTAAACTCTACAACAGTCCATAGACTATTCTAGCAACATCATAATAATTCTTTTGTGATGATATCTCCACTTTATAGATGGATGTTTTAGGCTTGGTTAAATTATTTAACTTCTCCAGAGGCCACCCAGGAAACAGCCATGAGGAACACAATTCCCAGAACCCCCTAAAGCCCTGAATATACAGGCATCTGTCAAGGTCATAGCTCGACCCCATTTCATTTCTTAGGACTACATTGTTCTTCATGAAAGAGATCTGCCATAGATGTCTAATTAAATTAAAATTTAATAAAGTGAAAACAAATCTGCAGCTTGCGATTATGCACTACAGTGGTAAATCATCATGTGGTATTCACACTTGATGATAGCAGACTCAAGGAGACCCACTGTCCTAGACTCAAGCAACTTTATTTCATGTCCTCTCCATGGTTGCCTGTCCAGTGAGGCTGGCTCCTGGCCTGTCACAGGGAAAAAGGTGAAGAACGGACAAGTAAGGTGTGGAAAACGGCACCCTGAGAATAGCTAAAAGGTAAGTCATTTCCAACAAGGGTCACCATTGCTTACTCCATGGCTTGAAAATGCTGGGCTGGAAAGACAACTCAGTGTTTAAATGTTCAGGCTGCTCTTCCAGAGGTTTCAGGGTCAGTGTCCAGCACCACAACATTTAGCCCATGAGAGTCTGTAATTCCAGCACCTGGGGACCTAATACCTTCTCCTGACCTCCTATGGGAACCAGAGAGTCATATGTCACATATACACAGATGCAAGCAAAGCGTGTCCTCTGTCCTTTGTTCTTTCATTTGGGAACGTCACCTGAACAGACCTGCAATGGGGCTTTTTTGTCATTCCTGCAGGACACCTGAAGCACCTGGTTTGCTGGTGTTATCTCCCTGCTGCTGCTACTTCCTCTTTTACTGAGCTCCCTCAGCTCAATTGGGCTCCTCTAGTCATTTCTGCAGGATGTTGCCAGGATCCAGTTTGATGATATTTTGCTATCTATTTACTATTTGATTTTTTTAAAAAAAAATGCTTGCTTCATGCTTAGTGAACTCACTCATTAGGAACAGGAATAGCAGCCATCGTAGATCATTTTGCACACAGAACAGTTCATAAGATACACTGATGTATATAGACCATTCGTCAGGGCCTAGATAGCTATAGTGGGTCACTCTGCTCATATCAACAGAGAAAGAACCATTGGGCACTGTTTTCTTCAAAAGACAACCTAGGGAAGACAGAGATCTTGGCCTCATGCGGGAGTGTCCTATATTTACGACTTTGACTCAATGGTAGTATCTGTGGGGATTCAGAACCTCACCATATTGGCTTCATTTTCTTTTATATTGATTGCAATTTAAATGTGGTTTCTACTTAGCAGATGATCAACTCGGTGTTAGACCTGTCAGCCCACAGTAGGGACAAGAGCTCCTCCCAGGACAGATGTCCTTCACCTTCACCCTGAGGGGGCAGGGAAGAGCATTCCTGAATTCCAGAAAGTGCCTCTTCATTCTTTCCCTGGGAGCAGCTTGGTGCAACTTCCTAGCTGCAACCTCCAGCCAAAGGCCTTGACCTTTGGATCTCTTGGAGCATAGATTCCACAGGGGATTCGCCAAGCCTGCAGTGGCCACCAAACACCAGGAAAGAGATCTTGTGACGGCTTCACTGGAGTTACCTGTTAGTCAGGTTTTTATCATTTGCTTTGGTTTTTAGGTTGCTTTTCTGATGCTAAGGATTGAAGGTCCAGTCACAAATGCTAGACAGGCTTTCTACCACCTTGGGGTTGCATCCCTCTCCAGTTTCGCTGTTCTATGTGCCAATCCCTTTCAATCCCACATGCCCTCAACAAGTGCAATGCCAGCTTTCCGAGCATCATTTCTCTAACAAATCTTAGCAGCACCCCACTTTGGTCCACAGATGTGGACAATGTCTATCTCTCTAGCTCTGGCTTAGAACCCTGGTGCAGGAGGGACTGTCAACTTCAAGTGACATGTTTACTTCTCTCAGTCTCTCTTCCCGTTACGGCTCAAACAAGACCGTTTCCTATCTGCAAGGATTACGGTGAAGCTAAAGTTGAAACAAGAACCAGTATATTCGTTACTAGACATCTCTGGAAAATGAGTTCTGTTTTGTGGTTAACAAATATTTCTAATTTTTCAATCATATTTTTTAAGATTGTATTTTTATGCATATGCATGTATCTATCTGGGTGAGTGGGTCCCAGATGGGTGTCCCCAGAGGCCAGAAGAAGTCATCTGATACCAGGAACTGCACTTGTGTGTGGCTGTGAACCGTCTGGCATGGATGTGGGAATCAAACCCCAGTTCTCACACCATTTCCATCTCTTCAGGCCCCAGGAAGTTTTATTTTTAAAAACCAGTGTCTCGCTATGTAGTCTCAATTGCCCTGGAATTCACTGTTTGAACTCACAAAGATCAGCCTGTTTTCTGAGTCCTGGGATTAAAGGCATGGGCCACCAATCCTTGGCAGATTTATTGGCTGTTTTCACCCATGTTCTGTACCTTCATAGCTTTTGATTCTTTCAAAGTCCTGATGAAGTCTGTATTAATCTCCCAGCTTTCTAGACAAAGGGAGAGGCACAGAGCAATTGTGGGCATTGTTCAAGGTCTTGGGGAGAGAACAAACACTAAAGCCCATTTTCTCCCTTAGATTTCTCGAGCCTCAGGACCCAAATCCTCGCAGTTCCTCCGTACATCAACTCCCCTTTAAAAGAACAGCTGAAAACTCAGACCAGTCAGTGTGGCCCAGGGGCATCAGTAGATAGCAGTTTGACTTGTGTGGGAAGTGCCAAGCTGGCTGGAATCTCCGAGGCTCATCCTTGCGATAACTGCGGAATCCGCTGGGGAGGGTTAAACTGCAGGCCTTCCGGAGACAGGCTGAAAGCCATTAACAGAGAACATTCCATTCCGTGCTACCGAAGACACTTAGATGCACACTTTGGAAAGGAACCAAGAAGGTAAATATAAGGGGGAGTCATTTTCTCTAGGCGACCGGAATCAGGTAATGAGAAAAAGCGAAGCACAGCCATCTTTCCGCTTCCGGATCGTTTCTGTGTTCCTGTGGCAGCCTTAAAACAGCTCAGCATTGACAGCTGGATAAAGGATTTGCCATTCCAGATGCTGGGAATTCACAGTGATAGTGGTACAGCCCCTCCCCCAACTCAAGTAAAATAAAAATTATACATGTATGTAATGCATTCTGATTTCAACTCTTTACTCTCTAAGATCCTCCTTCTTCTCTATTAACCCCCCATGCACACTATACACACACACACACACACACACACATACACACCACACACACACCACATATACATATACACACCACACACACATACATATACACACCACACACACACACCACACATACATATAAACACCACACACACACACACACCACATACACACACACAGACACCACACATACATATACACACCACACATGCACACACACAGACACCACACATGCACACACACAGACACCACACATGCATACACACAGGTCCCACATACACACCGAGGGACACAGGCAGCTGTGATCAGCTTAGCTGTGATCCAATCAGCTGGTCCACTCTGTGGGACACTGAGATGGGACAAATGTTGTGATGGCGGCACAGCAGGAACTGACAGAAACCATGGAGCGGTGATGCTCACTGGTTTGTTTTATATGGCTTGCTCAACCTGCTTTCTTTTAGCACCCAGGACCACCATTTTAGGGGCAGCATCACCCACAGTGAACGGAGCCCTTTCACACACACACATAAACACCACACACACACATGTACACCATAATGCACATATAATACACATACATACATACCACACAAGCACACACATCACACATAACACACACATATACACACACATCTCCTTCCCACTCTAACGGTCTCAATTCTTTTGTTTTGTGTTTTTCCTTTGCTTGTTCTCTCTGTGTGATACAGAGTTTAATCAGGTCCATCTGTGTGAGTGTGGCTGTGAAGCTGTGTAATTGAGCATGGGGAGTCACCAGGGGTGACATCACTGAAGACAAATGCCCCAATCTCCTCATCTGATATCCTCTTCCATGGATCTAAGCTAGTCCTCCAGAGATACAAGTTGTTCTATGTAAACTTCAGGAAGGCAGACCTTATTACAAAACATTTACAAACAGAATTTCTTTCTTCCTTAAAGGCAAAATTGGTGTGGGGAGATTGCCCAACATGAGGACTTGAGTTCAAATCCATGTAGCTCATGTGAAAAATAATCCAGGCATGGAGATGTACAACTGTAACCCTAGTGTTAGGGGTAGGGGAGAGACTGCAGGCCACTAGAGTTCACTGGACAACTGGTCTAGCCAACGTGTGAGCACTGAGTTCAGTAACAACCCTGGTCAAACTATGGTAGAGAGCAACAGAGGAAGGCAGCAGAGATTGTACTATTGGGTCCACACATACCCCCGTGCACTCACAGAGACATGTACACTACAAATGTGCAGGCATAAGGCAGAATCACACAGGGGAAAATTTAACATGTAGGAAACACATTGAGAAACATAAGATTACATATGCCTTCACATGTGTCTCTTACCTGAAAACATGCTTAGTCCATAAGAAATAAATTTGTGGTTGATGTTGACCAAGGTTACTGTGTATTTTATCACTAATAAATGACACCAGGGGCCTTATTACAAAATATTTCTAAACAAACAAAATTCTATAATGGGTCCTCTAGGGGCTGGGCCCACAAACTGGTAACTAAGGCAGCGATTGCTGGCATGCAGAAATCCCAAACCCTGCTGACTTTATTTTTAGTGTGAACATTTCATCAGCATTAAGCTTGCTTCTGCTTCCTAGCGAACGCTGCACGCCCATGCCCGCTCCACCAGATGTCTTCAGTTTATCATGCAAATATTACCTCGAAGCGATTATCATTATTAAGGAACACAATCACCCCGAGTCAGGAGGGATATCGTTCACTGTCAGTTTGTGCTCAATTCCTTATGTTCCAGGGTGAAAAGAGAAAAGAAGGGAGGAAGAAAGCTCTGTCTGGGAGTAGATGAATGCCTTAACAAAGACCATAGCTCACAGCCTGCCAAGAAACTGTTGGTATGAGATTTCTTTGTATTTTGACAGCACTTTTTCTATACAAGAACAGAGTGTACAAGGTCAGTGGTTGCCAGGATGGGCCACTGGTTATTCCTCATCTGCTGGCTTCTAAGAATCCACCGAGTCCATCTTCCAGGGTGACGGCAACATGCCTTTGAGTTCTAAGTTGTAAATGGGAAGAGGACGAAGCAGCATTCATCTGAACTTAGCCTTTCTGTTCTTTTGTTTTAGCACTATATCCAGGGCTATCTAGCCTGTGCCTGCCCCTTTGTGTCTCAGAAGCCTTGGATGTGGGTTAGTGGGTCACTCTGGGCTTGCAGGCACAGTTTGCTTGGCCCACATGTATTTATACAATAAAAAGAATTAGCTGTATCAAAAATCAGCAAGTTTCATATACAAACTTGAATTTTCAACAAAGAACAAAGGAAGAGGAAAAAGAATAGAGGGAAGATATAAAAAGGAGGTGAGGAAAGGAGGGAGGGAGGGAAGGAGTGAGGGAGAGAGAGGGAAGGGGGGAGGGATCATTTGCACCTTTGACCAGCTTTCCCTTTGCTCCTGACAGACCGAAAGGGCACATTTCCACCTTCCCCCAGCCAGTCAAGCAGAACCCTTGCACTAGCTCGCTGCTTCCCTTTAGATGCTGTGCCAGGCTCGTATCACATGTTCACACATTTGGGTCCTTGTTTAAATCCCTGATGGACAATAATTCCCCTTCTTTCCTGGGGCTAACAACCTCTTCTTCGAACCCCTCTACACTTTCTGACTGAATGGGAATCTTGTACCTCTCCCTCGTCCCCCATTCCTGCCTTACAGTCTCCCCCCTTTAGTGATTACTACACATTTCCTGTGTTTCTAACAGCTGTGAGAGATGTGAGGACAGTCACGTGTTCCCTTGTCTCCATGACGTGACTGAGATGATGGGGACACACCGAGCAATGGTGGGCAGAACCAAGTGTTCTCCTTGTCTATGGCTCATCAATTACCAGTGCATCACAGCCCAGCATCTCTGGACCTCTGAAAGTGTTCAACATCTGTCTCTGAACTGACCCTAGGCCAAAAGTACAACTCCCGCCGTATCTTCAGAGACAGATTAACATTTTTTCTCTTCCCTCATAGGAGTTTTGTTTCTCTGATGTAGCATCAACCAAAGAAAACTCTTCTGACTGCATGAAGATTCTTCATTTTATACCCCAGTGTCGTGGTACCAAGCAGTTCTCTACTGGGGTGCAGAGAAGGTTTATACTGATTTGGGCCAGAATCTGGAGAATATTTCAGTGTATTTTAAAGTTTTCATGACAGAGAAGAAGGAGAAAGAGAAAAGGAAGAGGAGAAGGGAAGAAATACCAGTTCAATTAAATTCATTAAAATAATCTTCTAAGAAAAATGCCATAAAGGAATTTTACATGAAAAGGATAGGAGGTATTCAACACCAAGAAGAAAAATAGAGTTCAAGGTTTCTATGTGTTTGGTAAATATATCGATGGCATCATTTTCCCCAAAAGCTTTTATACTTTGAAATTTTTTTAGACACTTCAAAAGTTTCAAAATCAATACAAAGAATTCCCAAGACCCATCATGCTCCTCCTCCTAATGAATGCACTTAGTTTAAAACACAACTTGGTGATGGTGGTATCCCCTGATGGTCATAGACAGGAACTCATCCATACGCGACTTTTTAAGCTTTATCCACCTTCCTAATTAATGTCTCTTTTCTTTTCCAGACTCCCACTTGTTAGTCTTCATCATATGTAGGACAAGCCTTGGGTGTGACTTTGTCTTTAGTGCTTATCTGCTTTTGAAGTAGTTTGACAAAAATCTCCTTTCCACTAGGATTAGCCTGTTGTTTCCTCATGCTTAGAGGATGTGTTTGCATTAGGCGTGCAGGTGGACATGTGTGTGAGCTTGTGTGTATGTATGTTTGTGTGCCAGTGTAAACCAGAGGGCAAACATGCATGCTGTTCTTCAAGTGCCATCCGCCTTGGTTTTTGAGATAGGATTTCCCAGAGTTATGCCTGCCTCTGTTCCCTAGCACTGAGACTGCAAGTCCCCTTTACAAAACCTGACTTATTGCACGGGCCCTGGGGATCAAGCTCGGGTCCTCATACTTGCAAAGCAAGCACTTGATTTATTGAATTGTCTCCCCAGCTCCTTCCCTTTTCTTTCTCTATTTCTTTTTTCTTTTATGGACAGTTTCATCATAGCAGATTCAATACTGTCATTTTTTTTTCAACTCAAAACTTTGGCCAGATGTATATAAAATATATTGAATTGTCTCAGCCTCACTCTTACTTGGCATTGTTTTACTCCATACGGTAGCAGTTCTCACTGTGAGGTTTCTCCTCTGTCTCCAAGTCTGGAGACTCTTGAATATTTTCTTTGTTCATTTTCTAGGCTAAAATATTAAGCCAGAAAACCCTTTGACATCGATCGCAATCCTAGTGCAACTTACTTTGAGTTCATTTAATCTGAGCATCACCCACCACTCCCTGCCTGTTCTCCCAGGAGATACTTGTAGAACAGTATAATGGTGAAGGAAATTTCTTTGCTGGACAGGAACATGCGGAATGTCACTCAAAGAATATGACACTAAGGGATTTAGGGAGGGCCCAGTCAGTGAAGTAATTACTACACAAAAACAAGAACCTGCCTTCTATCCCCAGCACACATGTAAAGGCCAGGTGTGGCCTTGTCCCCTCAGCTTTTGAATGGTACAGAGAGAACCGTCTCCAGGCTTGTTGAACTGGCTGAATCAGTCAAGTGCAGGTTCAGCGAGAGAGCCTGCCTAAAACTATGAGGTGGGAACAATCAAGGAAATCATTCCGTGTTGACCTCTGGCTGCCACATGCCCTGGTGCTCACCCACACACGCACCCATACACACATGCACAAACACAAAGAGAGAATAGGATGTTTGGGGCGTGGCCCAGCAGGTGGGGATAGAGTGAAACTCTGAATAACTCTAAATAACTCGATATCAGGCCCCAGTTTAGTCACCTGACAGCTATGTAACCAGCAACAGATTAGTAAGCATTTATGGTAGTCATCTTTTTGTTTTGTTTTGTTGTTGTTGTTGTTTTTATCAATTTAGCACAAACTGGGAAGAAGGAATCTCAATTGAGGAATTACCTCACTAGATTGGACTGTGGAGACCTTCTTGAGTAATGGTCAATGTTGAAGGGCTCATTTCACTGTAGGCAATGCTACTCTTGGGCAGATGGTCCAGGGATGTGTAGCGGCACTCCTCCGCGGCCTCTGCTTCAGTTCTTGCATTGGCTTCCCTTAACTGGAGCATAGAAACCAAATGCACACTTTCCACCCCAACTTGGTTTAGGCCCTCGTGTTTATCACAGCAGCAGAGAGAGAAAAATTAATAATCCAGCACTCTCTAACGCAAGTCATAAAATGGTACCCAGTTTATGACATGGGAGGCTAGAATGTGCATAAAACCATCAGAGGGGCCTCAGCTAATATTTGGTGGTGTTGATTTCTTCTAGAAAAGTGGTAACTCATCAGGGGAAAGGAAAAGGTGGCTTGACAGGCAAACAACGCACTGATTGGGCTGAGGAAGAAAGCCTTTATTTTCCTTTATATTTTTCTGAGTTGAAGGAAGAACAGAAAGATCCAGCACACCCTTCCATCTCAGACCAAGCTGCCATCTCTTGTTTTCATCTTTCATGTTGAGAGAGTCTGAGTCTCCAAAGACAATTGCGAAAGGATTGGGTTTGACTGATCAATCAAAGGCAGCCCCCTTGCTTGTCTTCAGAGACTGTGAATTAAAACCTCCAGGCAGGAAGCCAGCTAGGACAGCATGGCAAGGGGGCGGGCAGTACTCGGTGTTGAGTAGGCTTTGATGGCGAGGAAGCAGCAGAGATAAAAGGGCTCCTCCCAGCTGAGTGAAATTAAAACGGGAAACATTTCATTAGACCAAGTCCCAGGAAGGAGCCCCTGGGCAGCCAGAGGAAGCAGAGGGGACAAATGCCACAAGGAGCTGCCTCTTTCAGAGGAGAGGAAGCTAACACCCACTTGCAAGTCCCTTCTTCTGTCTGCCTCTGCTGGCCTTGTCATCATCCCTGACGCTGAGGGGTCTTTGTTTTTGGAACACAGCAAGTGCCAACTTCAAGAGATGGGCCTTACCTAACTGGCTTCATTCTGTTCCCTGCCTCTATTTCTCCGTGGCCCATAAGCAGGTTCCCCAAATGCTGGCACATTCATGAACTCGACCCCACTGTCATCTCATAGCCCTTCCAGCAGTCCCGCTTAGCCTGTCTGTCTCCCTACCTGTCTGTAAAGGTTCTACACAGCCTTCAAAATCCAGAAGCAATGTCACTGTTCATAAAACAGCCTCTGACTCCTATCAGCCAGGCCTCTCTTGTGTCTGTATTTTGGAGATTAGTTTTCCCATTCCATGGATATTATGATATACCATGGGCTGTATAAATAAGCCTCAATCTACAGCCTGTTGTCTGTCCCCCATGTGCGGTGTACTCGTAAGCAGGGCCAAAGCAGGTCATCTGTCTTAGTTTTCATATCAGATGGAATTAGAGGACATTCAAGTTGAACATAACCAGTTTTCCATTACTGCAGAGTTTGAAAGCTCCCAGTCCACAAAGTACAACCCCGCCCACTGGGCCCCGACAGGTGCCACAACTCAGTGCATCAGCTCAGCCTGGCTTCTGATTCTCACCAATAGTGTCCTAGGGTCACATTCAACATCACCAGATGTGGAACCTTAGGAGGTATGAGGCACACAGACACACAGACACACAGACACACACACACACACACACACACACACACACACACACACACAGTCTGCAACATAGAGTGGTACAGTGACCACAGAGAGCTATGAAAATCAAGTAGTAGCTTGCCTTGTGATCTGAGACAATGATCACAAGAGGACCTGGAGAGATAGCTCATGGTATGAGCACTGGCTGTTCTTCCTGAGGACTTGACTTCAATTTCTAACATCTCTATTGTGACAGAACCATCAGTTATCCCATTTGTAGGAGACTGAGAATCCTCTTCTGGCCTCTGTGGGTGGGTGGGAGGCATACATGTGCTGCACAGACATGCATGCCAACAGCCATATGCATAAAATAAAAAATAAATATAAAAAAATGATCTTAAGACCTTACATGCTAGACACAGGGTGGTGGCATGCTCGTTTACACTAGCTACAAACTCAAAGAAAGCCATGGACACACAAAATAAATAAAATAAACTAGGATTTTCAGAAAAAGAAAAGCCCAAACTATTCAATTGAAGATAGGCGATAAGACTTGCCCACCATCCCTAGGGCTAATGCTATGCCATCTCCATTATAGAAGACAAAAACAAAATACAGAAGCAAAGCATCTTAACTATGTCTGAGAAGCAGCTCTTTCTCCAAATTCCTGGGCCAACACCATTGTGATGCACCAGGCTGCTTCCTCAAACAGCGTTTTAGACGTAATAATGCATTTTATATGCATAGTGTGGGTGTAAAATTAAATTCCAAATGGGAAACTCAAATGCTAAGAGAGAACAACGTTCTTGAGATTTATTTTAGTTTGGTGTATTGAATATTAATACATGTGGTGAAAAACAGGAAGCTTTTAGCTAATTGGTTTAATCGAGCTCTTTAAAACACAACTCCTATGTTTTAAGTCTCTGAACTCTCCAACTCTTTCCAGAGAAGAACACACCGTCTAGAATTTTTTCAAGCGTGTTAGTTTATAAATTTGTCTTGCCCACTGTCACTTTCATAGAAAGAGAGCCTGGTATGAGACTGACCTGAGCAGAACTGGAGGGGGAAACCAGGGTGTTGCAGTTTGTGTTTGCTTTGCATGGTAGTGCTCTAACTTCTTTGCTGTGTGTGTCCGAGCTGGCATCTCAAACTCTCTGAGTTTCGGTCTCCTTCGCTATGAAAACAGTGTAGTAATTACAGCACGCAGTGATTTAATGAGCCAGTGTTTTCCAAGTAACTGAGAGTCGTGCATTCTTAATAAATATTAGTTTCCTAGTCTAAATCCTGATGCATGGGCCTGAGAGCTATTTTCTCAACAGCAATGCGAGTCTCTTAAATTAAAATTATGTTTTTCTGCTGTTTAATTGCTGTGTAAACATTTTGGCTCTTGTCCCTTATTTATTCAGCATTTATTCAAAATGAACTTTCTGCGCCTGCCAGTGATGATACGATGTGTCCTTCTCAAAGAGCAGGGAGCATTAGCCCAGCCCCTCGGACCTTGTAATTTTCTCATCACTGAAAATGCGACCATTCTACAAATGGAGAAATGGGCCTCGTTTCTAGACTTGGACCTTATATGATAGCCATGGCCCTTTTGTGTGCTCTTTCAGCTGTCTACACAGGTAGGAGCTATGACTTTTGACATGGCAGAGCCCACAAAGAGACTTGAAAGCCTTCTGTGTTTAAATGCCTCTCAGAGAGGCTCTCCCAGATGATGAGTCTACAAGTATCTGCACAAGATCTTAAATAAATGAGCAGGGGAAAGCCAAAAGTTCATAGGTTGTTAAGCTCCTGTGGCCTAGGTGTTTTTCCTCTTACTCTACTGACATTGTGGGCTGGATGGATTCTTCTGGTGTTTTCTGCATAACCACAGATGTATAGATCTCAGCTAGAGATGGCAGTAGCACACCCTCCACAAGAGCATGGCATGGTCCCTAGGCCTGAGAGAGGCGGGGAGCAGGGGGACCCCAATGAGAACCACTGGTTAGACTTACTAGACCAATCTGTACTAACGATTCATTGACATACTGAGAAAATGAAGCTACAAATTCATAAAATGGTTTCATATGCAGATGAAATTGAGACTGTCTTCAGCTGCCCTCTAGCTCCTAGCAAAGTCATCAGTAAGAACACAGGCTGGCCGTCTCACCCTTAGGGTGATACACCCAAGAGCAGCTAGGATCTGGTTTTAATTTTATTTAGTGATTTGTGAGTGTGTCGTGAGACAGGGTCTCTAGCCCAGGGTAGACTCAAACTTCTTGTGTAGCTGAGGATAACCTTGACCTTCTGCTTCTCGTAACCTCCCTAGTTCTGAGATTTCTACTAAGCACCAACACATCGGTTTTGGTTTTATGCAATGCTGGGCATCTAACCCAGGGTTTCGTGCATGCCAGGCAACCTAAGGCAAACCAGCTACATCACCAGCCGTATGAGCATATTTTCAAAGAAAGTGAAATGCTCTTGCCATGCTTTTGGTCTCCCATGTCTACATGAGTCACGCTCTCTCACTGGATGGTTGTCCACGGGGCATTACTTCAAGAAAAGGTTCAGCCCAGACTGTTCCTTGAATACATTCAACCTGCTCAATGTCATTACTGGAATGGAAACAACAAACACAACTTACCATCAAACAGTTCCACAATCCAATAATTTTGAAAGCACTTGTAAAATTAAGTGGAACTAGATTTTCCCTAGAGAATTCCTCAGCACCTTTCATTGAGTCATGAGTCAGAATCTCCTAAGGATGACAGAGAACAAACCATGCTTCCCCCAGCTTCTTTGATCCTGCCTGCTACATGTTTGCTGTGGCAACACCTATCTCAGGTTGTCACACAGGGAGGCACGAGGCTGTCCAGGAAGCAGGAACCATCCCTGTTACTGGCTCTAACTTGGAATCACAGCAGCCTGGAACTTCAGTCTAGAGCCTAGACTCTGGACTCTGCCAACTCTAGGTGCAGAGCTAAGCATTGCCTATCCTCCTGGTGCCACAGAATGATGTGAAAAACCTGCTGGCCATCTGAGGACGATATAATGGGGGCTGAGGGAATGAGAAGACAGCACATGCTTTGAAGTGAAACAGACCCTGGCTGATGCTCTGATCTTGACTCAGAAACTCTCACCCTC
Source organism: Microtus oregoni (assembly GCF_018167655.1). Lineage (NCBI taxonomy): Eukaryota > Metazoa > Chordata > Mammalia > Rodentia > Cricetidae > Microtus > Microtus oregoni. The sequence continues at coordinate 25,323,797 of NW_024543086.1, read as the reverse complement.
AGTTCCTCATCTGTGAAATGAAGATAAGGATATCTTCCTCAGAGGGGCAAGAAAGTCATGAACACGTGTGCACGAACTGCTTAGCACAATCATCGATGCAAAAAGGGCCAGATAAAGGCAGACTACTCCCGTTGTCATCCTTGCTACGGGTGTTGCGTTGGAATCTCTTCCAGAAAATAGTTTTCTTATCTAATTTGCCTAGTAATCAATCAAAAATCCGAAGGGACTGTCGAGTAAAATGTTAAATAAATCCTGAGGAATAACAATGAAACATTTATAATATATGCTTTGCACTACGGCATCTTTACAACTCTCTGAGGGATTAGTCTTTTTAATGTGATACGTGAGGAAATGCTACAGGGGGGATAATATTGATCTGAAGGCCCTTCGGCAGTGACTTTTAAATATGGGCCTTCCACGACAGGACTCCTGTTGGAAGTCACTGCTGCAGCAAGGGAGGGAAGGGAATTCTGGCTGCGCCTGGGGCAACACTCCCAGGTTGTTATGAGTTGTAATTTCATTACCCTAAACACTTTGAGACCTGCCTGGACACACAAAGCCACACTCCCCACAGAGCTGGAGAGCGATAATGATGTGTCGGAGAAGTACAGGCACCATGCGTGCAGGTGTAGGAGGCTCATTTTCCCTAAAGACATCCTCCCAAATTGGAAGTGTTGACAAGTGGAAATTCAACATTATCTCACCAGGTGTCCCTTCCCCTTTCAAACATGCAGCAGACCTCACAAACGCACATGGATATTGAGACTCCTCTGCTGAATAGAGAGTACAGAAATAAAGAACAACCATCACCATCGGTTCTTGGAACATTTATCATGTGATAGCTTAGATCACCAACTTGGCGCACCCTAGTATCACCCGGGAAGGGCATCTCATGAGTCCAAGTCTGGGTGGCCTCTGAGTATGCCTGTGAAGGGTTTTTCTTAGGCTTAGTTGAGATGGGAAGACCCAACCCACTATTGGGAATTACCATTCCCTGGGTTGATCCTGACTGTGAAAAGGTCCCTAAGCCCTGAGTGTGCATGCACTCATTGCTGCCTGCTTTTGACTGTGACTGTGGTGAGCTGTCTTGACTTCTTCACAGCAATGGAGGGGAAACTGGAATTGTGACAAGAAAGAAACCCTTTCTCCCCTAAGTTGCTTTTTATCAGGGATTTTTTATTTCAGCAGAAACAAAAGTTTCACTGTTGGTGCCTGCTCAACAGTCTGTGCTCACCAACTCGGAGGACTTGGGATTCAGCCTCTCTATTACAGTAGAGAGAACCTTAGCTTAAATTAACCAGGGCAGGAAGGATATATGTTGGGAACTCCAAATCTAGAACTTCCTTAAGGTTCAGCAGAGCCAGAGCATTATAGCTAGCATAAAGATTATTTTTCAAGAGGGTATCAGTCGCAAATGCCCTAATCACAGCTCCTGGAATGCTAAGGCAGGAGACTCATGAGTTCCAGGATAGCCTAGGTCATATATCAAAACCATAATTTCAAAGGAGGATAAAAGATGTATCTTAGGCAGGGTTTCTGCTCTAGTCTACCTTAGTAGGTATATTACTACATTTGACAGCACAGATGTGCTGATCTGTACCTTGCCACATCTAATAATTTTTTAATATATTTTTAAATAAAAATACAATTACATTGTTTTCCCCTTCCATTTCCTCCCTCCAACCCATCCCATTTATCTAACACTGCTGTCTCTAGGCTTCATGACTTCTATTTTATTAATTCTCTCTCTCTCTCTCTCTCTCTCTCTCTCTCTCTCTCTCTCTCTCTCCCCCCCCCACACTCACAATCTCACAATTCTTAATAGATAAATAGAAATGATTCAGTCTGTATAATTTTACAATATATCAAGGCTGAGGTATTGGGCCAATCTGGGAACTCTTCCCCAATGAACACCATTTCTTCCAGATCAACATTCCTTACTTGCTTGTGATTCTGACGGTTAGGGCCCTGTGAGGTATCTCCCCTCCATGTTATCTAGTCTATTGGTGTTGGCCTTGTGCAGGTCTTGCTTAAGTAGCCATGCTGATCAGACTTTATAAGAGTAGCCCTGCCTAAGACATTGGTTTAAGAAATGAAACCTCACAGCAAACTTTCTGTTACTCTTGCTTTTACAATCTATCTGTCCCCCTTTCCACTAGAAGCCCTGAACCTTAGATGCAGGAGTTAAGTTATAGATGAATGGTATAAAGCAAAGAAAATGCAGCCCTTTACTAGATTTTGACATGAGAACTAAATGAGTTAGTAAAATGTGTATAGAGAAGATGGTCCTGGCAAGCTCCCACTTCCCACACTATAATTTTTCTAAGCAGAGAACTATATGGACATGATGAATCAAAAATCAAAGAAAGTCTGTGCCTAGCAAGCAAAACTCAGTGGAAGACCACTTCTCATCTTTTCTGTACCATTGTCTTTAGTACTGAGAATCTTATTTGCTTTGTGTAGTTAAAGAAAATGAAGTCCAGGGCAATCAAATATCCCAACTTATCAACTGTCTCCTGCCTAGATACTAACTCAGAAAGAGTCTCTGAAGGCATTCTTAAATATACTAGGTTTCTACAAATAGAAATCTATGCATTATTTTTATGGTTATTTCATTAAGGTATAAAGGGTTCAGGGGAGGAATGAGGAATAAAATTCCCGGAAAATTATTTTCTTCACTGTAAATCTGTTGACTGTTAAATATAGATCCAGCTATATGTGTCTTAATTCATCATGAGCTCTGAATGGAATTCTTTACCATCCTTTGTGTGACTGTTTTCCTATGAAGTATCTAAGATGTTCTATCAAAGATGGTTCTTAGTTTTATCAACACGAATCAACCATGCTTTATTTAAACAGAAAGGGGATTTATAGTTTGGTTGCCTGGATTCTTCATGGAATCTTCAGAAACATTGGAGAGGAAGGCTTAAAAGAAAAGCAGGTACTAGAAAGCAAGGCAGCCTATATATCACCCGAGACTATGGCTAAGATCTAAGTTGGTGATATCACTGACTTGGTTTGATGACATTGCTGACATTAAAAACCATATCTAATCTTGCACCAAGATGGCTCTGCATGAAAGACATGCTGGCTTGTTATGCTTTAGGAACTAGGTGCTCCTAGAGGGAGTGGGCTTCCTGGGTGTGGCAACAGCAAACTTCCTACTCTCCAGCTCTGGACAAGAGATACCTGTCTGGCTGCATCTAGATCTTGAATCACTTTCATGAGGGATCTCCACTGGAGTGATTTGCCTCCAGGGAAAAATCTGATGCTATCTAGAGTTTTGGTTGCTTCTTGCAGGATATCATCCATAGAAGTCATCGGGACTGCTCGACAACCGGGAATGCACACAAGGCTTTTCTAAAATCAGTTATTACCACGCCCCAAATATCAGCAGGTTCAAGACTGAGGAACCCTTCTTTGGCTCCTGAGAGTTATCTTAAACTATTGAGAACTTTGGTTCTGTTTTGAAAGTGAGCCCTGACCCCCAATAAAACTTATGGAAGGAAACATTTTTTGAACTGCAAAGAAGAATCTGAAGTGAAAAAGCAATTCCTCTCAATATGAACCGAAACAAATAAGCCATCGTTTTTAGACTTCTGGAATTCTTCTAGCTAATTCAAGCTTCCAGAATCCTCCTAACTCATCTATTTGCTCCAATCCCATCTGAGCTCTTCTGCAAACCCTTTGCCACGAGTCATATCCTACCACCTCTCCTAGTTAGCTTCTATTGCTGTGACAAAATATTATGACCAAAAGTAGCTTGGGGAAGAAAGGGTTTATTTCACCTTACAACTCTCCGGTCAGACTCCATCCCTGAGCGCAGTCAGGACAGGAACCCAAGCCAGAAACCTGGAGGTAGAAACTCAATGAGAAGTCATAGAGGAAAGCAGCTTGTTTGCTGGCTCTCCCTCACATTCTCAGCCTGCTTTATTTATGCCCCAGGACTCTCTGCCCTGAACTGGCACAATCTACAGTGGTCTGGACCCTTTAACATCAATCATTAATCAAGAAAATACCCTACAGACTTGTCTATAGGACAATTTGGATAAAAAGATGTTTTTAATTGAGGTTCCTTTTCTAAATAACTCTTAGCTTGTGTCAAGCTGACAAAATTCCAACCAGATCACCAGCTATCTGTCACTGGACACGATACCTATGAGCTTACCTTGACCGAGCTCCCTGCCTTTTCAAGCTGCTCGAGAGCCTTTGTGCCCTGAGATCATGTTTAAAAATACCCAAATCCATTATGGAAATCAGTATGGGTATTCCTCAGAAACTAAGATTATATCTACTGTGTGTCCCAGCTATACCACTTTACAGCGTTTACCCCGAAGACTCCAAGTCTACTCATCACAGAGATACCTACACCTCACAATGGCTAAGTTAAAAGACAAACCTGGGTGCCCAACAGAAGAAGGATGAATAAAAAATTGTATTCTATACATGATGGAATTATCCATGAGTAAAGAGGAATAAAACTATGTCATTTGCAGGAAACAACTAGAGGTAGTCATATGAAATACATTAGTTTAAAAAGACACTTATTATGTTTTCTCATTTGTGGTTCCTAGACTTTATACGTGTGTAAAATTATGTGTGTCATGATGACACAAGAGTGGAATTAAAACTGTCTGGGAAAAGAAGGAGAATAATGGGAATAGGAGGGGTAGAAAGTCATGGGGAGTTGTGGGGGAGATAAACCTAAAGTTTGAAAATGGCCTCGTGTACACTGTATGAGGATGAGTTTTTCCCATTGTTGTTCATTTTTCCTAAATAAATTCAAGTTCAGGAATCATTTACTTTCTTTCATGGCTTCCTTAATAAGGTTGCCCAGGCCACAAGAAGAAAATAGCACAGTGATGCTGCATGGAATGTCTTAGAGCATAGCTCAGTCAGGCTGTAGAATGTCTTAGAGTATTGCTCAGTGATGCTGCATAGGATGTCTCTAGAGAATACTTCATAGATGTTTCATAGGATGTCTTAAAGCATTGTTCAGTGATGATACATAGGACGTGTCCCAGAGCACAACTCAGTGATACCTTATAAGATGTCTCTTAGAGTATAGTTCAATGATGTTTCATGGGATATCTTAGAACATTGCTCAGTGATTCTGCGTGAGATATCTTAGAGCATAGCTCAGTGACCTGTGTAGGATGTCGTCCAGAAAATAACTCAGAGATGTTGCATAGGATGTCTTGGAACATAGTTCAGTGATGCTGTATGGGATGTCTCCCAGAGCATATCTCAGTGATGCTGTATCGGATGTCAATTACAGCACAGATTAGAGATGTTTCATAGAGTTTCTCCCAGAGAATAGCTCAGTGTTACTGCACAGAGTGTATTAGAATATAGCTGCCCATGTTGTGGTGTAGACTTGTAATCACAATACTTGGGAGAAGTGGAGGTAGACAGATTTGGAGTTCAAGGTCAGCCTCAGCTACATAATGAATTTAAGGACATCCTAGGCTCCGTGAACTCTTTTTTTCAACTACCAAGGGAAAAAAATGAAGCACAGACTGTTCTTGACTTGTAACCTGTAAAAGACCACGCAATGCAATGGCATTACCCCCCAAATCATCTTTAAATGAAACTACAATACAGACAGCCTGGGATCCCAGAAAATGAAGCATTTTTCAGCTCAGTGAGCCTCTTGGTGCCATCTCAAAATTGTAGCTGACACTTTAATATTTAAACAGAACAGAAGAGATGTGGATTATTTATTTTCTTTTACTTTAATTTTACTTCTCAACCATCTTTCATTTTTTTTTTCAAACTTTAACAAAAAAACAACAAAACCCTCCATTCTACCAGAAGCTTCTGCTCGAAGTGACAGGCTATGATTGTCAACCTGACAGTTACAATCCACCAAAGCTTTATTCAGTGCCATTGTCCCCATCCCTGCTTCCATCCCTAGGAGAAATTACACGGAAAATATTTTTTGCTCTGGGCAAAACTCACCATATAGCATTTGACTATGATCTTTATATTTATGGGCAAAATTAATCTTCAATACTTCAAACTTTTTATGCCTTGTAATTTTATCAGAAATGTCCAAATACATCATAATGGAGCTGCCAGACACATGAAAAACGTCCCAATTTCTTCTTCAGTTTAAAAGAGAGAGGGGGAGAGAGACTCAGAAAGCCTTTTGGAGGTACTGCCTGGTTCTGCTGTTTTATGAGCCACTCAGCAACTATCGGAAAATCTGATAGAAATTTTAACATGTGGTAAGAACCACATAGCTGCCTGCTTTAGATACGTCATGGAGAGTTCTACTTATGTAGGGCTGCTCTTTTGTCTGTAACAGCTATAACTTTACTTATACTATAAACCAGGACTAAACATCTACATGTATATGAACATGAAAATAAAACAGAGCTGATTTATATCACATGTGACAGAAATCTAAACGTATACATAAATGAAGGAAAAATATGCACAAATTTGTATTGACACCAATAGATATTCTGGAATGTCAATCACTTGGCATTATCTATTTTGTCCAAAACAAAGTATTTATTTCTCTCCATTCTTCAAATGAGCTATCATGATTAGTTTTAGGTGTCAACTTGCCACAGTGCGGAATAATCTGGGAAGATAGTCTCAGTTGAGTAGTGATTGTCTTTATCAGGTAGTTCTGTGGGCAATGCTGGGAGGGACCATCCTGATTTTTAATTGATGCAACAAGAATCAAGCCATTGTGGGCAGAACCATTCCCTAGAAAGCCTTCTGATGAAAACAAAGGGGAGAATGCTAGATGCGAGCAAGCATGCAACATGGGTGCATTCATCTCTCTGATTTTGACTGTGTGTAGCAAAAAATTCTAACTGGTATTAATAATAAAAATCCAGAGTCAGATATAGAGGCTAATGCTGAAGATCAGAGAAGCAGAACAGCCAGCCGCTAGAGAGTTCTTTCCTCTACTAAAGCTCGGATCAAAGGAGTGATTCTGTCCTCACACTGCTTCCTCAGACTGACTACTTCCTCAGACTGCTTCAGACTACACAGAGCTCCTATCTCCCCTCGCCTTATATTCATTCCTCTGCCCAGCCATATCATTCCTGTCCCACCTCCCTAGTGCTGGGACTAAGGGCCTATGATCCCAAGTGATGGGATCACCTTTGTGTGAGTTCTGTTTCTCTTTTAGACTGGATCAATTTCATGTAGCCCAGGGTGTCTTTGAACTAACAGAGGTTGGACTGTGTGTATCTCCCAAATGCTGGGGTTAAAGGTGTGCACCACCACAGCCGGGCCTCTGTGGCTAGCTACTGTGGCTAACTTTGCAATCTGATCCTCAGGCAAACTTTATTTGTTAGATCATAAACAAAATATCAGCACAACTGTAGAATGATACCTTAAATTCCAGACGTGATTTGCCTTCAATAATTGGTCATAGCTTGCCATTATAAGGTGAATAAGCTTCTTCCTCTCCTAAATTGATTCTTGTCAGAGAACTTTTATCACAGTAATAGATATGAAACAAAGACAGAAGCCCATACCAGTAGCAGAAGAAGGTATTTCTTTTGAAGGAAAACTGACCTTATGACATTAAAAATGAAGAGAAAAGGGACATAACAGGGACCCAAACCTCTCTCTCTCAGGCCCCTTCCTTCATTCCGTTGGGGCACATATTGCTTAGACAATACTTTCAAATCTTATACATACTGAGAAACAGAGTAAAAGACAAAACAAACAATAAAAACAGGCATTTCTTCTCCCAGCTACTCCAAAGTAGTGAACCGTTTGAAAATCATCCTCCCCAGTTATGGAATGTTTTTAAACACTGACATATTTGAATTTGTTTAAATTTTAAGAATAAAAAATAAAATTTTATAATGTTATCAATTAATTTGATTTAAATAAAGAAGACTCATAGATGTAGGTTGCTTAATATTTCCAAGTTTCAAAATAATAAAGACAAAATGTTAATTTACAAACTGAAATTTCCACCTGGTATGGTGACATATTCATGGTAATGTATGCCATGGTGATGCATACATGATAATGTATGCCACGTTGATGCATGAATGGTGATATTAACCATGGTGATGTATATATGGTAATGTATGCCATGGTGATGTATATATGGTAATATATGCATGCTGTGGTGAGCCATGGTGATGTTTGCCATGGTGATTCATGCATGGTGATATATACTATGGTGATGCATGCTTATAATACCAAACTAGGGATGGGAGGTAGGAGGATTCTTGATAATTCAAGGCTATCTTGAGCTGTAGAATAAGACCCTGCTTTCCTCAGACTAAACCTAAAGATGAAGAAGAAAAAGAAAAGTTGAGAAGAAGGAGAAAGGGTGAAAAGAAACAAAAAAAGTAAAGGAAGGAGAAAAGAAAGGAAAACACAGTTCCATATTCTATAGGCATTTATTGAGACTCCAAATTGTTTTTTGTTTGCTTGTTTTATTTTCTTTTGTTTTGTTGTATTGTGTTGTGCTTTTTTTTCTGGGCTAGAGATTGAATCCAGGAGCTTACACATACTAAGCAATCACTCTCCCACTGAGCTGCTTTTCTCAGCTTTTGGATATATTTACAACAAATGCATATTACCAAATCCTTTGTGCCTTTGTAGACACTGATTTCAGATAACTCATAAGGCAAAATATTACCATGACTTATGAGTCTTGTGATTCTCACTCCTCTTACCTGTGCTTGCACACCTTTGGAAACTAGCCAGCTCTGCACACACATGCCTATACATCATCGTTCCAGAGACCATTTGTGGTTCTCCTACAAACAGAAAAGCCTGTGAATCAGTGCACTTATCTGGGCTCACCCTCTGGTAGCTGTGGCTCTCACGTTGTGAGCAAGAGATGCAGCTGTTTCTTGTTTGTTTTGATCCACTGCCATTTGTTTGTGAATGCACCCACCCCCTGTGATAATGATGTACCTGTCAATCAAGGAGTTTGTCTCTACCATTCAAGTGTGGACATATCAGCTAGGCTGGCCAGAGTACCCTTGGGAAATTGACACAGAAGCTGAAAGAAACGCTTGCTTGCTTTTCTGCAGAATGATGGATTGAACCTAGTGCCTCACGCGTGCCAAGCAAACACTCTACCACTGAGCTAAATCTCCAGCCCATTTTCTACTTTTAATTTTGAGATAGCCTTGTTAACTTTCCCAAGATGACTTAAACCAATTTTGATTTCTCACAATTGTAATCCTCCTGCCTCAGCCTCCTCAGTGGCTGAGACTGCAAATCTGTGCCACTTGGCTTGGCTGAAAACATGTTCTCTTAGGTTCCCTGAGACCAGGCTCTCTATATACCATGGATGTCAATGATGTTAGGGTCACTTCCCACCATGCCTAAAGTGGGCCTCTTTGAGGATAGAACCAGATCCCAGGACAGGAAAGTTGTGCATAAAGAATGCGGATATTATGTGAGCTGTGGATTGAGTTGGGTTGAAGACCAATATGCTTGCAGACTTCCATGGAGGATAAGATAGTGAGTTCTCTTCTTCCTGACACTTTAAACTGATTTAAATAGATTTTCTACTACTCCAAATGGAAGCAAACTGATCATTATTGTACTCTATGTTAGTCAAAATATCCACAGGTTGGTGACCACAATAAGATACAGTATTACTCAAGGATACCTTTAGCACAAAGTCAGTTACTATTCAGTGAGTTAATATCCATAGATTCAACTATTACACTGAAGCCAGTTATTGCATGGACTCTTGTATCACCCAGGGAGGCAATTACCACACAAAGAACCAATGATCACATAGAGTACATTGCTGAATGGATAATAAATTGTCACAGAAAATTATGACTATACGCTTATTCTACAGGAAGTCGATTATTACACAGAATCTATTATTACCAAGTCTCACAGGAGTTAATTATCAGAATCAAGTATTACGCACAGTCCATTATTATACTGAGACTCAATTATTACATGGTGCCCTTTATTGAACAGAATCAACGGCCACACAGTTATTCCACTAGAAGTTAGCTGTTTGTCGGGGAGTTAATTATGACTCTCAGAGTCAGCCATTCACAGAGCCAGTTTTACACCAGTGGTTCCCAGCCGTCTCTGACCATACACAGTTATGGTGCTTTGGAAAACACCAGTGAATCCCAATGATCTCTCACCACACACAGGCATGGTGCTTTGGAAAACACCAGTGGTTCCCAGCCGTCTCTGACCACACACAGTTATGGCGCTTTGGAAAACACCAGTGGTTCCCAGCCATCTCTGACCACACACAGTTATGGCGCTTTGGAAAACACCAGTGGTTCCCAGCCGTCTCTGACCACACACAGTTATGGCACTTTGGAAAACACCAGTGGTTCCCAGCCATCTCTGACCACACACAGTTATGGTGCTTTGGAAAACACCAGTGATTCCCAGCCATCTCTGACCACATACAGTTATGGTGCTTTGGAAAACACCAGTGAATCCCAATGATCTCTCACCACACACAGGCATGGTGCTTTGGAAGACACAAATTGTTTACCTCCATGGACCGAGCATTGGCTACTTCTCTGTTGCCATGATAAACACACCAACAAAGAGCAAATGGATAACAAAAGCTTTATTTCAGCTTACAGTTCCAGAGAGATAGCGTCCATTGTGGTGGGGAAGGCACCAACAGGAAGAAAGGGCTTGGTGACAGGAGGAGGAAGCAAGCTGATCACATTTTATTCATATATATAAAGCAGAGAAAGAGAGAACAGAAAGTAGGGGCAAAGTATAAAACCTCAAAGCCTACACCCAATAACATACTTTCTCCAGCAAGGCTCCACCTTCTTAAGGTTCCATAACTTTCCCCAAACAGCACCACCAACTGGGCACCAACTTTTCAAGTACGTGAGCTCATGGAGGACATTTCTCTTTCAAATCACTGCAGGCCACCAGGTCATTTGGGATAATATCATTTTTATTTTATTTTAAACTTACTTATTTATTTTAACTCTAACTGCAGTTTCTTCTCCCTCCTCTCTTAACATCTCCTTCCCCCCTTCTCTTTTACCATCTTTTCAAACAACCTCCCCTCTGCCACCTCTAGTCAATCCATTCCTCCTCTGCTTCTGTTCAGAAAATAACAGGCTTCTCATAAATATCAACACACATGGTTTATCATGTTGCAGTAAGACGAAGCACCTCCCCGTATATGAAGGCAGAGAAAGACAATCCAGTATGAGAAATAGGATCCCAACAGAGTTATAAACAGTCCCTTCTCTCATTGTTAGGAGTCCCAAAAGAAGGCCAGACTACACAACTGTCACATATATTCAAAGAGCCTAAAACAATCACATGCAAGTTCCCTGGTTGCCAACCCAGCCTCTGTGAGCTCCCAGGTTAGCTGATTCTGTGTGTTTTCTTGTGATGTCCTTGACCCATCTGGCTCCTACCATTCTTTCTCTCTCTCTTCAACAAGATTTCCTGAGCTAATGTTTGGCTGTGGGTCTCTGCATTTGTTTCCATCAATTGCTGGATGAAACCTCTCTGATGACAATTGGGCTAGGACCAATCTATGAGTATAGCAGAATATCATTAAGTATCATACATTGGGTTTTTTTATAGTCATGTTTTGTGATATCCTAGACCTGTGGGCCATTCATTCAGTCTCTGAGTTCCAGTGCTCCAGACAGTTTCAGGGATGGCATGGGTCTCAGTATGGATGAGACATTGTTTGGCCACTCCCATAATCCCTACAACACCCCCATCCCAGCACACCTACAGGCAGAACAGAATGTAAGTCAAAGATTGTGTGGCTGGGTTGATGTCCTAATCCTCCATTTGGAAGTCTTGCCTGGTTACAGAAGATGGCCAGATCAGGCTATGTATCCCCTGTTGCTAGGAGTCTTAGCTTAGGTTAGCCTTGTGGATTCCTGGAAGTTTTCCTTACACCAGGTTCCTACCTGACTGCAAAATGCACCCCACTTTCCATTTATCGCTTTCAGTACTCCTTCTCTCTACCCAACCTGATCTCTCATGATCTCAATCCCACCAGTCCCCAGAGAACTCTTCCCCCTTGCCAGAGAGATCCATGAATTCCCTTCTTGAGCCCTCTTTGTTACCTAACCTCTCTTCTCTGGACTATAGTATGGCTAGCCTTTATTTTACCCCTAAATTCACTTATGAGTGAGTGCATACCATTTTGTCTTTCTGGGTCTGGGTTACCTCATTCAGAATGGTATTTTTCTAGTTCTATCCATTTACCTGCATATTTTCTGATGTCATTGTTTTTAACAGCTGAGTAATACTCAATTGTGTAAATGTACAAGATATTTTTAAAATCCATTTGTTTTCATAAGGTCTCACTTATTAATTTTCTGTCTTAGTGTCTGTGCTATTAAAGTTCTATTCAGGAAGTTTACTCCCAAGCCAATGGGTTCAAGACTATATCTCACTTTCTCTTACATCAGGTTCAGTGTATCTGGATTTATACTGAGGTCTTTGATCTACTTAGACTTGAGTTTTGTGCAGAGTGATAGATAGGCATCTATTTGCATTCTTCTACACGCTGGCAAGTTAGGCCATCACCATTTGCTGAAGGTGCTTTTTTCTATTGTATAACTTTGAATTCTTTGTCAAAAATTAGGTATGCCTAGGTATGTGGACTTATGTCTGGGTCTCTGATTCTACCCTGTTCATCCACTTGTCTGTTTTTATATCAGTACCAGTCAGCCTTTATTACTGTATCTCTAAAGCAGAGCTTGAAGTCAAGGATGAGGAGACCTCTGGAAGTTCTTTTATTGTACAGGATTGTTTTAGCTCTCCTAGATTTTCTGTTTTCTTTATGAAGATGAATATTGTTCTTTCAAGGTCTCCAAGGACTGTGTTGAAATTCTAATGGGAATTGTGTTGAAACTGTAGATCGTGTTTGGTAAGATGACCATTTTTACCATGCTAACCCTACCAATTTATTAGCAAGGAAAACAAACAAACAAAAAAACAACAACAACAACAAAAAAACTATCTTACCTATCTTACTGTAGTAAGTTGCTTAGTTTCTCTGTGCCTCAATTTCCCTCTGCATCAATCCGGTCTGGAAACTTGTTCCTACCTTGAATACCCCATCTCTGTCTCACACAGAGATAGAGAGACCAACAATTCTTTCCGTATTTGATTCCAGTTTTGATTGTCTCACACTTTTAAAGTCACCAGACATGAGCAATGATGAACTTCTGTGCTTCAGATGAGGAAAATGGGTTACTTCAACAAAGAGAGAGGTAAAGATCACAGATCAGAGCTGATGTTTTCTCGAAATTATAATACAAACTTTTCCTTGTCTTGTCCTGGTTTCTGTGGATGAGTGGCCATGTTTTGCCTTCCTTGACTTGCAGCCACATCATCCCTGTCTCAGACTGTCTTGCTGTGTTTTCTCGTTGTTCATTGTGCTAGTCTGTGTTAGACCAAACAGTACATCCATGGAAACAGCACCTAAGCCTGGTCCCTGCTGCATCTCATTCCTCAAGCCTTTGCTTGTGTAGACTCCTGCGATAGAGTATACACTCATCCTGAAATTCCTTAATCTGATTTCATTTGCATATTTCATGGGATGGCATTTTACAGCAGCCCTCTTCCAAATAAAGTTGGATTCAAAAGGTTCAGTGATTGTGATTTAGATGAGTACTTGTTTTGTGATCTTGCTTTCAGTTAGGTTATAATCTTTCCCATAAGAAAACTGCATTCTCTATCTTCTATTGCTATTTTATTTGTATACAAAGTCCTGGGTTTCATCACGACACTTCATGCTTGTCTGACAATGCTTGCTCTTATTCACCCTCCATTATCTTCTCTTGCTCCCTTCCCCTCAACTTGCCCCCTTTGCCCCTCAAATAGTCACTCTTCTGGTTTCATGTCACAAATATGCCATATATACTCTAGTATGATGCATATAAAACTAAAATTTACACACAAGAGACAACACACAATTTTTGCCCTTCTTTGAGAAAATTACTTTATTATGTATTTTTATTTTCTAAAAAAAAAAGAAAATGTAGAACATATGAACTTTGCCTACTTCTACGTAACCCTCTCCCACCCTTTGTTTCCTGCAGAGTCCGGAAGGACCCGATACTACTTGTGGCAGGATAGATGCAAATATACAGTCATCATTGCCTGGATGAAAAGACTACATGGTAAGTCTTAATGCAACTGCCAGCTCTGAAAGCAAGGACTCATCGTAAGCAGCAGATGGCATTAACCTGCATTCCCAGGAGTGCATTAGGGTTTTCAAAATACAGGTACTTTCTCCTTGTTCTGCATGCATACAAATGACACTCAATTTATTGCAAATGGTGTTTCTGAGCACAATGGCCATGGCATAATTAAGAAATGTATTCAACCCATTACGAATTTAACACTGTTCAGTGTTCTTATAAAAAAAAAGAAAAGAAAAGAAACAAAAACCAAGGGAAAAAAAGACCCAACAACTCTGTTGCCCCACAGTGTAGCCATTAGATTTAGGCGTTGTAAATACAAGTATATTTTATTCATAGTGGATTCTTGCAACTTTAATTATGCAATAAGTATTTATTTGATTTGGAATTCTTTCTCCCCACTCCTCCCCCATTTGATAGCCATCATTAATTCATGGGAAACTGATTAAGCTTCTTGTAAGGCTCCAACAAACACCTTGGAAGACAAACGCAATTTATAAATACAAAGTTGTTACCATGATTATTTCAAATGAAAGAAAAAAACCCACCTCTGGACTGGCTGCTTTCAGATCTGGTGCTTAGCAAAAGAGTGGAAAAGAATTAATTCAATGATTTCTGTAGTGTCAAATTTTGGTATTATAATTAGTTTCCTCCTTCCTTTTGGTTGGAATTCCAAATTCCAGGTTTCTAATTGGTTCCATTCATCCCAACATACATGTGTTAGTTACTTTCTCATGGTTTTGACAGAACACCTGCTCAAAATAGCTTAGGAGGGGTGAAGTCTATTGTGATGGAGAGGGCATGGTGGAGCATGAAAGAGCTGGTCACATTGCACCTGTAATCAGAAATCAGAATATATGTTTTGCCCAGTGGCTTTTTACTATCTTCCCTATCTATTCAGCTTGTGACTTACCTACATTCAAAATAGGTTTCCTTCCTCCTGAGCACACTTCTGTGCCTTCTCCAGCTATGATGGCCTTCTTTCAAGATTGTTAACAGACCAAGTTCATTACCAGGTTATGACTCCCACACTTACCTTGAGTTCCTTGTCTGATTTAATTAAACAACGTGATTAGATAGTTTGTCCTCTAAGTGTCTGGTGAAGGTGTCACTATCATGGCACCTCTTTGGCAGCCTGGGATATTCTCATTCCCATCCCACCCACCACCATCTATTTTTCTTTTGATACTAAGGCAAGCCAACTCAAACAAGTCTCAAAAATGAAGAGAAGTCACGTGCTTCATGATTCCAGACCCAACCACTGCAGCTACTCCTTGGTGGCATCAGAAGCACAGGCATATCTCTCTCATTTGTTGCTGCATGTCTTTGTGGCCATAGAAGAGGTGCAGCTGTTTTCAAATGATCCTAGTAGGCTCCAGCAGAAAAGACTGCTTACACTCGTGTCTGTTTATGCAAAGGTAAAAGAAAACTTTGCCATGAAGTTTGCCCTGGCAAGGGCTTTACCCTGCTTCTCACTGGCTAGGAATGGATTTATGTGACCCCCTCTAAGGCCATCACTGTAAAAGAGAACAGGTTATCACAAGTGACTGCTAATTAGGGTATACCCACATACTGGTGAACAAAGTAAAAAAAAAAGAATTGGAATGCTTGGGATGTTGCCTTTTTTTTAATATTTATATTTTTTTATTGAGAAAAGGAAAAAAAAACAAGTTTCTGCCTCCTCTCAGCCTCCCATTTCCCTCCCCCTCCTCCCACCGTTCTCCCCCTTCTCCCACCCTTCCCCCCTCCCCCCACTCCTTTCCCCTCCCTCTCCAGTCCAAAGAGCAGTCAGGGTTCTCTGCCTTGTGGTAAGTCCTAGGTACCCCCCCCTCCGTCCATATCTAGGAAGGTGAACATCCAAACTGGCTAGGCTTCCACAAAGCCAGCACATTAAGTAGGATCAAAACCCTGTGCCATTGTCCTTGGCTTCTTATCAGCCCTCATTGTTCGCCATGTTCAGAGAGTCCGGTTTTATCCCATGTTTTTTCAGTCACAGTCCAGCTTGCCTTGGTGAGCTCCCAATAGATCAGCTCCACTGTCTCAGTGGGTGGGTGCACCCCTCATGGTCCCAACTTCTTTGCTCATGTTCTCCCTCCTTCTGCTCCTTATTGGGACCTTGGGAGCTCAGTCCAGTGCTCCAGTGTGGGTCTCTGTCTCTATCTCCATCCATCACCAGATGAAGGATCTATGGTGATATGCATAATATCCATCAGTATTGCTATAGGATAGGGTCATTTCAGGTTCCCTATCCTCAGCTGAAGGTGAACCCAAGGAAAAACATATAGTTATCCTCTTGGCTATAGGAAGTAGACAAAATTGCCGGGGAGAAAATTGGGATCTTGCGGGTGGGGTGGGATGGGTGTAAGGGGAGATGGGGAGAGAAAAGGGAGAAGGGGAGGATGGGGGTAACTTGGGGAAACAGGATGATTGGGATAAAGGAAGGTTGGATAGGGGAGCACGGAAGCACAATTCTTAGTTAAGGGAGCCACCTTAGGGTTGGCAAGAGACTTGAACCTAGAGTGGCTCCCAGGAGCCCAAGGTGATGGGATGTTGCCTTTTAAATGACTTTTGTGTCTAATATTTTATGAAATTGACCTGTTGTGTTGTATACACACATTTTTTCTAACACACATGGAGATCCATGATAAAAATGGACTCATTGGTTACAGTGGCTAGGAAGCTCAATTTCCATACACAAGATGGAACCCCAGGAAAGCTGCTGGTGAGATTCATTCTCTGTCAGAGACAGAGGACCACGCATGTGAGTCACGGTCTGGTTAGGAAAGCCTACTGACCAAGAAGACCAGAGCTGGAGGGCAGAAGACCAGGGACGTCCCTCTTTTTCTACCTCTTTGCTGTCTTCAGGCTCAGAAAAGGATGCTCACTCTGCTCTTCAACCTTTTTGCTTTTGATGTTATCATACAGACAGGAGTCTATGGATTCTTCCAATTTGAAAAGAACATACAGAGACATCTTTAATTAGTGCTGGAGTCTCTTCCCTTGAGCTCAGCTAGAGAGGGTGAGAGTCGACACTGGCAGAGAGTGGTCATCCTGTAACCCATACAACACAATGGTGGAGAGTGAGGATGGGACAGATGTTTGATGGGTCAGTCCAGAAAGGTCAGGGAGAGAAGAGGACACTGAGCACCAAAGAGAATGGGCTATTCCAGGTTTACACAGAAACCATTTTAAGCCAGGATTGAGACAAAACAAAACAACAAAGAAATTTTGAGTCACCCCCTTGAAAACAACTTTTTAGCATTTATTTAGTGGTGTGTGTGTGTGTGTGTGTGTGTGTGTGCGTGCATGCATGTGTGCATGTCAGCGTGCTACAGTGCATGAAAAGGTCAGAAAACAACTTGTGGAAACTGAATCCCCCTTTCTATCATCAAATTCAGGTTGTGAGGCTTCAGGCAAGCGTCTTCACCTACTGAGCCATCACAGTGGCCCAAGATGACCCTTTTTAAATAATGATGGGATTTGAGGAAAATAGGTTTAATGACCTCCAGTGGTCACAGAGAAAAACCAAGTTTCTTCCACTCTCTGAAGTACACTGCCACAGGGCGTTGAGTGCAGGCACTTCTAAGGTCACCGTTTGACTGATCATCAAAGCAGGCAATTCGAACACTTGTCCCAGGAAAGAAAGGTGAGGGACAGGTAGCCCCAGGTTCTCAGCTCTGTCTTCTCGAGCCCTTGGATTCATCCTGTTTGAAGATTACTCCCTGGCACACTGTCTTATCATGTAGCGCAGGCAGGCACAGCTAGCAAATCTCACAGTTTCTCTGAAGTGCTGTCCAAAGCCTGGAACCCTGAATCTCAGGAGAAATGGTCTTGAGTTCTTATTGCATGACAAACAAGCCTGCTTCTCAATTCCACCATATCCTACACAACACATACACCTGAGAAACACTGCCTTGTCTAATCTCATGTCACCTTCGTGGGTGACTTCTGTCCTGATCAAACGACATCAACTCTCCATATTATAGACTCTCAGAGTTTCTCAAGAGCCTTGCAAAGCTTTGTAGGAAATTAATCCATGGTAATTATGTTTATCCTGGGTGTTGCATTAATGTAGACCATGACGTACAGCTAAAGAAAAAGTTTTCAAAATGGCAAAATCTTGACTTTTACTATGAATTTAGCATGAAAGCATGTTAAAAATTTTATTTAGTCCTTTAATTAATGCAGGAACCTGTAAGGTGATACAAATACTTCAAAAGAGAATCCAAATGACAGGTGAAAATAAATAGGCATGAGAAATATTCAAAATGAATTATAAATAGAAGAAAACTGGCCAAACTGGTCAATATCCACAGGACAAAAATCCATCAGAGTCCATGGGACATAATTTGCATTTTTATGAATAATAACCATTTGCATTACTATCGGTTTTCTATAATTTACAGAATTGTGAAATAGCCCAGAGACAGAGAAAGACTGCGATAATACAGAGCAGAGCGCCAGACAGCATGCGTACCAATCTTCCTGGCTGATGTCAGAGGGTTTCTCTGGTTTTGTTCATTGTTGTCTTCCAGCTGTTTTACAGAGTGCTGGAAACATGGTAGATGCTCTGTGGATGTTTTGTAAATAAGGAGAAGTTTCGTGCATGTTTATTGGAAGAAAATACATTCTATACCTAGAATGCTTTCTCAGGGGCTGTATCTGCTGGGGCTAACTCACCAGGATCCTGGGACAATATTCAATATCAAAGGTATATTTGTCAGGCTGGAGAGAAGGCTCAGCCAGGAAAGTGATCATCTAGAAAGGATGAGAACTTGAGTCCAATTCTCAGGACACATATTAAAAAGAGAAGAAAAGGAAAAAGAAAAAGAAAAAGCAGGCATAGAGGCTTCCACCTGTAATCCCAGTGCTGGGTAGGCAGGTGGATCTCTAGGGCTCACATGTCAGTGAGCATAGTTTGTTATGTGACTTCCAGGCCAGTGGGACACACTGTCTCTAAAATGGTGCATGAAGTTTGAAGAATAACCAGAGTGTCTCCTGATCTCTGCATGTACATGGACATATCCATGCTTCTGCATATACATTAATGTGCACAGACACATGCACACTCCCTTCATTACATGAGTCCTTTAAAAACAGGGTAGACGTGGATATTAAACACTTCGAAAAGCCTTCAATACACTTCGCAATCACTTCCCCCAAGTCACAACAGCTGTCTGTCATCATTAACACAAGGACAAGTGCTGGGTTTTTACAGGAAGGGAAACACTTACATATTTTTGGTGGGAACATAAACTAGTACAGCCACTGTAAAAGTCAGTTTGGAGGTTCTTCAAAACACCGGAAGCAAAACTAGTACATGACCCAGCTATATGAATCCTGGCATAAAGCTAAAGAAATGTTACCCTGCTACAAAGACACTTCTCACTCATGTTGTGGCTCAATTCACAGGAGCTAGGAAGTGGAACCAACCTTGATGCCTATTAACTTGGAAATAAATGAGAAAGATATGGTACATATACACCATGGAATGTTGAAAATATTTAAAAATAAATAAAACGTTCTTTTTAAAATAAAATCATGATATTTGCAGGTAAATGCATGTAATTAGAAAATATACTGAGCAAGGTCGCTTAGGCCCAGAAAGACAGACACCACCCAGACACAGTCTCTCTCCTTTGTGGAGCTTAGCTTCAAATGTTTTAGTTTGTTTTATGTGTCCAAACATATAATGGGCCCTACTGGGGGTGTTTTAAAGGAGGGTCGATATTGAAACATGCATAAAATGAAAGTAGAGAGGAATACCAGAGGTAGATTTAATCTTGGCAGGTGGTGGAGACAGGGCAAATGAGGTCTTGGCAGAAGACACAATCAAAATGAATGATGCATGAAAAAGCTGTGTGGTAACCTACTGTCTTCCACCTGAAGTAAAAAAAAATCAATTAAAGAGGATAACAGGTGACATGAAAGGTTAAGGGGTTATGTTCAGGGGTAAGGGATTAGTATAGATAGGGGAGCAAGGGAGAGGGGAAAGAAGAAAGGGAGGAAACCTAATGCTAAGAATGCAGGAGGAAGCTTTATGAAATCCACTGGTTTACAAATTGATTATAAATATGTAGGGAGCTGAAGAGATGTGGCCGCAGGAAGGAGTGATGACTTCTTGTGCAGAGGACCTGAGTTTGATTCCCAGCACCCACATGTTGTCACTTCTGTCTGGAACTCTAGTTCCAGGGATCTAATGCCCTTTTCTGACTCTGAAAGCTACCAAAGGCACATGCTACGTACAATCTCATACAAGCATATAATCCTCAAATATTGAAAATAAATTTAAAGGAATACATTAATAAATAAGATGTATTTACATTAAGGGAGTTTTAACAGAAGTACGCTGCCTAGCTGGGCAATAGTGCTCCCAGAAGACACAGATTTTTAAATGAAAATCTCAATGCAGGTGTAGTATACCTCCCTAGGAGTCAGTGCCAGGCATGACATACTTCTCTCAGAGTTATTTGTCAAGGAGGCCCATAAGCACACAAATCAACATAGCCTATTGCCATTGCTCTTGGTTACTCACCATAGCCACATGGTAAGACATGTGGTATCTTATTGCTGAAGATACCACTCAGACACAGAGAAATCAACCTTAGATTGGTCAGGAAACTCTCCCTTGGCTGGGTAGCTTGCACAATACCATAAGATGTTTTTAAGTCTTTTGTGGGGAACAAAAAGACATCAGTGGTCTTAACTAGCATAGGGCCCTGCATGCTCTAATGCTGATATGCTGGCAGGATGTGCCTGCTGATGCAATGGTGGCACAGCACTTATTGGAATAACCAACTGCTTTTTGATTGTTTATAAAGTCTGCTCCACTGGTGAGATTTAAGTGGCTGTGGCTGGGAAGAACCCAGAACATAAAGGAAACCTATTGTTGTTTTTCTAAATGGTCATGCTGTCAAACTGTTTTCCGAATATTTATTTAAGAAATAGATTTTCACTTCTTTCAGCTTTGTTCATAGATGCTTCTTTTTCTTCTTTTTCCAGTGAGCAGTGATTAATATAGGGACTCCTACTCTGAGTATTCAGCTATGGATGGGTTAGGGAATGACTTTTGCTGGATAGAGTCCCTCAGTCTGCATCACACATCTCATTTGGTAGTTGTGCTGGGTAGTTAGATGTCAAATTGACACATGCTAGGGACATTTTGGAAGAGGGAACCTCAGTCGATAAAATGACCCTATCCGATTGACCTGTGTGGTCTATTTTCATAATTGATGATATATGTGGGAAGGCTCAGTTCATTGTGAGTTGTGCTACACCTGGGCTGGTCCCCTTGGGTGCCATACAAACCAGAATGAACAAGCCATAAGGAGCAAGCCCTCCTTCATGGCTTTTACTCAGTCCCTGCCTCAAGAGTTCCTGCTCTGACTTCCTTCACTGACTAACTGTGAAATGTAAGTATAAGCCAAATAAATCATTTCCTTTCTCAAGTAGCTGTCTGTCATGGTTTATATCACAGTAATACAAGCCCTAACTAACATAACAGTATTGAAATGGCTCAAACGTTTTGTGAATCTGCCTAACAGTGTGAACTTCACACATCTTGCTTGGATTGATCATGGTATACTATACTAGTTTTTAGTCACTTTCATGAAGAATTGTAGTGTTGCAGTGAGCCAAGGCATGATTGCCTCAAGAAATATGTGTGCTAACCTCTGTGTATATTCACCACAAATTCAGTGGATATGGTGAACAGAAATTTCATCATTGTTCCAATGAGTCCAGCATGTGAGAAACGACCATGTGGGAACTTATTGACTGAAGTGTAGTCCTGAGTGGCATAGTAAGAGCAGGTGCATCACAGGACTTGGAAGAGAAATGGGCTTAGTGGAAAAACCAGAAAAAAAAAAACCTCATCTAGTGTATCTCAAGGCAAGAGCATAGTCTCTGCCATGTTCTGCTCGTAAAGCTCCATGTGTCGCTCTGGTTTCGTCTCTTTGTAGTATGCTGGGAACTATGCAAGCAAAAGTGACTAGGTTCACACAGGGACAATCGTGGTGGTTCTAACTGAATATGATTATAGTAGTGTCATGCTAAATACATATGATAGGGATACACCTACCTCCAGACCTCCAGATAAGTGAGTTGTGACAAAAGAAATAAAATACCATGTTGAGGATTGGAGAAATGGCTCAACAGTTATGATTACTTGCTTCTCTTGCAGAGGACCCAAGTTTGGTTGCCAGCCCCCACCTTTAATAGCTCATACCACTTAGAGTCTTAGTTTCAGGGAATTGGATGTTCTTTTCTGGCTTCCACAGGCATCTGCACTCATGCACATACACATATAACACACACTTACATATTCACAAAAATAAAATAAATCTTTGGATGGGAGGTGAGGTAGGGAGGTATGGGGGGGACTAATTACAATATATTGAATGGAAAAGTCTATTTTTAACTTAAAAAAAGAAATAAAACTTGGGATCAGGGTAGAGTTTTTGCCTGACTTGCTCAGGGTCCCATAACCCACCCTGTACTCGTTACTTTTTGTTAATCAGACATAACTTAGAGTAGTCTGGGAGATGGGAACCTCAACTGAGTATTGCTTTGATCAGAATGGCATGTGGCCTTGTCTGCAAAGAATTGTCTTGAAGGATGACTGATGGGGGAGAGCTCTGCCCACCAAGGGCAGCACCATCCCTATGCAAGTTGGCTTGAGTTATATAAGAAAGCTACCTGAACATGAACCAAGTGAAGTTCAAGCCAGTAAACAGAGTTCCACCATGACTTCTCCTTGAGTTCCTGCCCTGACTTCCATGATGGACTGCGACCTGGAAATGTAAGCTGAAATAAAATCTTGTCTTTCTCTAGTTTGCTTTCAGTTGTGGTGTTTACCACCGCAACAGAAGGAAAAACAGGACATATCCCTAATACCACAGTTAAAAAAACACCTGAAATGGAGGAAAATAGAAGTACAGCCATAGCTGTAGGAAGTGCATCTAATCATTAGCTGCTCAAAATGAAATGGAACTCATTTAGGTATAATACAAACATAAATATATCTACCAGCACAAATACGTGAGAAAAATTTACTTATTGTGACTTTAGATGCTATACGGTCTCCTTCCGCACAAGAAGCAAAGTAAAGAAAGTTCATCAGTGGTCCTGAAGGTCTGGAACAAAGGTCCGAGGCACTGCAACACACAGCAGGGACTTGCGAGAAACTGTGTGCTTTGCACAGAACAGCATCAACAATAGAAAAACACTCCAATCAATGAAACAATTATCTTCCTTCCCTCTCTGCGCAAAAAGAAACACTATAAAATTGTTGTCATATGAAGAAGCAATCAAGGAATTTGCAACTAAAAGATGTGAGTAAAATGTATCCTGTAGGTGTGTGCTAAAGAGATAATAAGGAGAAATAGATCATTTCTCTGCATTTTCTGATGTCTGTGCTGTGGTAAAATATGAAGTTTGTGGAAGGTCTGTCTCCTCATTTTGTGTGAATGTTCATTTTTATCACATTTCCCTGGCAGGACATATTCTTTTTCTTACATATGGCCTTGGGGATGGTGTGAGGTGGCACAGCAGGTACTTGCTGCTGCCTGTGATGGCTGCTGCCTGTGACGGCTGGTCTTGGGTCTCAAGGTGACATATCTGTGAAGAAGGAGCCTCAACTGAGGAATGGAAGAATTGCCTTCAACAGATTGGCCTGTGGGAATGATGTGGGGCATTTTCTTAATTTCTAATTCATGTAGGATGTCCAACCCAGCATGGGTTCTACCATCCTTCATCAGATGAGCCTGGGACATCTAAGAGAGTTATATGCTGGAAACAATTTAGTGAGCAGTATCCCTTCATGTTCTCTGCTTCAGTTCCTGCCTCCCATTTTCTGCCTTGGATTTTTTGCCTTTGCTTCCCTCAATGATCAACTGTAATGCATAAGTCAAATAATTTTTCTTCCCAAGTTGTTTTTGGTTAGTGTTCTATCTCAGTAATAGAGAAGTAAACCAGGACACTGCCAACCCTGATGCTCTGGGACCCATATAATAAGGAGAAAACTGACTCCCACAAGTGGTCCTCTGACCTCCACATGCATGCCACAGCATGCATACACACATACCTATACACACATGCACACACACACTGAAAATATTGAAATATAATACATTTAAAAAATATGGCTGGAGCCCAATTTTAGGTTCCAGAACCCAGAAGGTAGCTCACAACCATCTGTAACTCCAGTTCTAGGATAACCCCCATATTTTCTTCAGGTTTCCATGGGCACTAGGCACACATGTAGGACAATCCATACATATAGGCAAAACACTCTGAATAAGTGTTGCGGGAGCTCCTTCCGCTCCTTCAGCCAATAGCCCCTGAGATACCAGCCCACTGGGGCATGATCTCTCTCCCTTTAAAAAAGCGGCCACTTCCCTCTGCTCACTCTCTGGCTTCCAGCTCCTCTTCCAGCGACTAGGCTCCCTTCCTGATTGAGCAAAGTGCTGTTGTCTGGGATGGTGATCTGTAAGTTTTTCCCCTTTACATAAATAGCGTCTCTATTGGTCATAATTCCAAACTGGTGTGGGACTGTTTGTGACTTACGGCTTCAAATAAGTTTAATCTGAACTTAATAGATTCAAGAACCACATATTTGAAATGTAACACCCAAGGTCCCTGGGATCCCCACCTTTGCCATGCCCACAAGGAAGAACTTCATTGATGACACCACTCCTTTCCAATCATGGGCAGCTCCTTGCCTGTTCCCTCTCCTTATTCTGAGAGGTAGGGATGCAGAAGTCAGGGATATTTTGCTTGAAGGTCCTTGCTTATATTTTTAAAGCTGATTTTGTACAATTTTTACACAGGTGCTGTAAAATAGACAAGAAAATGACAACATCAAAAGCCTGCCATTTCTCTCCAGCTCATCTGGCATCCTCTCCGTTTGACTCCATATCTCCCCTGGACCATCCCTTTGGCACACTGAGGTGTCTCATGAGGAAATTCTTAAACAATTTAAGACAGACAGAATGGCCTGCCTTGGATGCCCACAGCCTGACACCTGTCTGGGGCCAGCTTTCCATACAAGGGAGTGACCGTAGGTAGAACCAATGTAGTTGACCAGGTGCACTTCAGCTGGGAGGTCACCCAGGTTTACACAGTTAGGCTCAAACAATTCTTAAAACTGAAAGAGGGATACCAAATCTATCAATAAATCAATAAATCCACATATACACACAGAGGACCTCAGATAGATAGATAGATAGATAGATAGACAGATAGATAGATATACATGTATGATATAGGATCATATGCATATGATCTGTGCATATTCATGTGTCAGAGAGGCTACATGTGTATGCAGGCCAGAGGTCAACATCAGATGTCTTTCTCAATCATTTTCCACCTAATTTTTGGGTCAGAATCTCTCACCCAACTTGGAGTTTAACAATTCAGCTGGACAGGTCGACCAGCAAGCCCCCAGTATCTTCTTGTCTTCATCCTTCTAATATGGGATTACTGATATATGACACTATACACATGGCCCTATAATGCTGACCTTGAGGGTAGAAGGCAGGATGGCAATAGTGGGAACCCCGAAGAAGAAAAAACAAAAATTAAGAAACTATGTTGTGTCCTAGAGGCTCCCAAAAGCAACAAAGCCCTATGAACACCTTAGATTTTAGCTCAGTGTGATATATCTAGACAAACACTATAGCTCTGAGCATTTTCCCAGCCTTATGATAGATTTATTGATGCATTTATTTATGTATTCATCTATCATCTACCTTTCCATCCATCCATCTATTTCAAAATTCTGACCTACAGTTACAAATAAATTTGTGCTATTTTGCACTGGTAAGTTTGTGGTCATTTTGTTACAGCAGCCATGTGGAGCTGATACCGTAAGCATAAATGTGAGGAGGCCAAGGAGATGGCTTAGTGGACAAAGTGCCTTCCTTGAATACACGAGGACCTAAGTTCAATCCCAACACCAAGCAACAAGAATGTTGGGTGTGGTGGGATGCACTAATAATCTCTGTACTAGCAGGGTGAAGACAGAAGGGACTTGCTGGTCAACCTGTCTAACTAAATTGTCAAACCCCCAGTTCACTGAGAGATTCTGAATCAAAATTAGATGGAGAATGATTGAGGAAGACATCTCATGTTGAACTGTGGCCTACACATGTAGCATCCTTGACACACATGAATATACACCCACATTAAGATATAGGATCATTGATTTTATATAGGTTAAAATCCCACTAGGACTCATTTATAATGAAGGAATTGTATTGGCTACCATGACAATAATGACTATATAAAATCTTGTGTTGATAAAAGAGCAGTCACTGTGGCCAGGGAAATGTGATGATTTAAGTGATCTGACCATGCCCTGAGTTCCAATCTTTCAACTAAGAAGCAAGTCAGAATCACCTCTTCACCAAATGGGAATCAGGTTTGATTGGGCTGGGAGGAGACAGGGCCAATGGACAACAGGCAGACAAATGTCCATGCTCAGTAGCTCAGTTTCCAGTTTTCCTTTCTGCTAGTTTATAAAACACAGATTCCAAGCCTTTCCAGCACAGACACAAGAAAAGAGGCAGGAGAAAAAAACATTTAATTCTGATGTCAGCACACAGATCTTCAATTGGTGAGCTGTTTCTTCCTGTTTGCTTTCACTTGCTTTTAACCTTAGTGGAAATACTCTAGTACTCCGCTTAAGAGCTTAAAGAACAAACCTTCAAGAGCTGGTTATCTTGAAAGGATTTGTCTGAGTCTCCTTCCATGCTCTTGTGTTTGTTTTTGTAGCTTAAAGGCCACCAAGTCAACGTTCCTTTTCCTTGACTTCCTCTTCCACTAAATGTTCAGTTGCTGTTTGATTGCAATCTCTTTACTGAAAATAGTTGATATTTTTCCCTGTGATGCCATGAGCCCTGAGCTGTGTTTGCTTCTTAGTACTCTGTACAGCTGAACACACCCTGGGCTAGCAACTGCCCGGGTAAAGGAACTGAGTGAGTCTGACTAGAGAAGGAATTGTTCAAATTTGTGCCTCTCACCCAACTCTTATGAAGATGATTTTCTGTTATAACACACACACATACACACACACAATTTGTGACAGTCTGATGACAAAATAATTATATTTCTCAAGATCCAATCAATGCATTTTATGCCACTTTGAAAATTGCTATAACATAGGCAGTCATTTAAATAAATATATTTCACTAATAAATTTGCTGTTCTATGCTTAGCGATTCCCCCCAATATATGCTATCTATTTATCTGGATGTCTAACCATTCATTCATCCATCCACCTATATATTTACCTGATTATGTATATATCTACATTGATTTGTTTATCATTTATCTATCAACCTATATATTTATGTATCTCTCTTTTGGCCTATTTATGTATGCACATATTTCCGTTAGTAAATCTGATATAGCCACTTCAAACACTCATCATCTGTATAAGTACCTATTCATCCATCTCCATGTCTATCTATTCATGAATCAGCATATATATTTCTTTCTGTCCAGTTATGTATTTATCTACTCACTTATCTGCTTATCTATCTATGTATCTTGTCTGTCTGTCTGTCTGTATACTGACTTAGCTATCTACTATTATCTCTATTATATGTAGATATATTTCTATTTTTAAATGTGCTGTCATTTGATTAGAGGTGCTCCAAATACCTGTACCTGTACTTGCATCTGCATCTTATATATCTAAAGCTGTGATGGTTTAATTGAGAATGGTCCCCAGAGGTTTATGTTTAAATCCTTGATCCCCAGTTGATAGAACTGTTTGGGGAGGATCAGGAGGTGTGGTCTTGTTGAAAGTCATGTGTCACTGAAGGTTGCTTTGAAGTTTTAAAAGATTCATATGATTCTTAGTGTTCCTTCTTTCTGCCACATGGTTGTGGATCAAGACATGAGCTCCCAGCTGTTCCTTTCTCCCACCATTACCAACTCTAACCCTCTGAGACTGAAAATCAAATTAAATGCTTTCTTTTATAAGCTACCTTGATCATGGTATTTTATCATGGCAATGGAAGGTAACTAACCATCTACCTATCTATATTTCTATCTGTCTAACTATGTATTTGGACATCCACCTTTGTCATCTTTCTATCTGTCTCATGACTTATCTACTCTTCTATTTATGTATACACAAATCTTCATTAGCAAATCTGCTGATCTTTTAGTTAGAGGTGTCCCGAAATACATACCATCTGTCTAGTATCTGACTCCCTGTCTGCTTGCCTATCTATCTATCTATCTATCTATCTATCTATCTATCTATCTATCTACATGTGTATATCTGTCTAATAATCTGTTTACCTATATATTTTCCTATCTATAGATTAGCTATTTTTGCATCTATCTTTCCATCTAGACACAAAACAATTCACCTTGAACACAAACAGAAACGGAATAGATTTCACTACCTGAAAACCATTTAATGGTTAATGTGGGTAATGACCCACAATGCATCCTGACTGGTGAGAATCTATTGCAGGGAGATTTTTATGTCTGAAGATGAAATATTCAGGGAATTCCAGAGTTGAAGTGAAATCTAAACCTCTCTAAAGGGAGTTTCTGTCTTCCATTTTCTATGCAGTCCTACTATTTCTCACAAAAGAGGACTAGAAAATCAAAGATGCTGGCATACATATGTTAAAGCCATAGTATCTAATTTCATGGCCTCAATCAACTACAAAGTGATATATATATCAGTCAAGATGGTGGTGATCCCAGGATTTATCAACACCATGAACTTGGCATGAATTGACATGAATTACCATATCAAACTCTCAGATGTTCATGGAATGGTCATTCCTGCTTTATAGTTGAGGAAATTCAGTTCTAAAGTACTTAAGAAATGCCCCTGTTAAGACCATGTTTCTCAGTCTCAACACTATTGACATGGGGAGGATAAACCATCATCTGTCATGGATGTTATTCAGTGCTATGCCATATGTTGAGCAGAATTTCTGTTCTGTGCCACCTAGATCTTTCTTCCCTGGGCATAATTAATGGTCAAACATTGTTGTAGACATTGCCACATGACCCCTGGAAATCTCTCAGTTGTAGTCAAGAGCATCATGGCTAGAAAAAAATGATATAGTCCATACTTATGATCACTCGTATTATCTCAGAACTCCATTCTCCAGCACCATACTATCATTGCTAATTATTACTGTTTGTATCTAAAACACAAACAGTATTCCTTTATTCAGTCTCTAGACAAAAGAAAATACTGTCTTCCCTCTTTCCGTAGATCCAACTCAGAATCTTATTTTATCTCTCCGCTATGGATTTAATGTCTTATTTTTCTCATTGAATGATACTCCTCATTCCCTAACTGTTCTCTATCTTCTCTCTCTCTCTCTCTCTCTCTCTCTCTCTCTCTCTCTTTCTCTCCCCACTTTCCCATTTCATAACACTGTCTATCAACATCATACTCCACGACTTAATTCAGAAACCTCACAGTCATTCTCAAGTTCTCTCTCCAGTATCTTTTTTTAGCTTATAAATTTATTTATTTATTTACTTTATGTCCCAGCCAATTCTCCTGTCTCTAGTATCTTATTTATGTTTTGTGGCTCTTTCCTCATTATTCAATTTTTTCCCAATTCTCATGGGAATACATTCACAGGACAAAGATAACATGGACCCTTCAATGGTCAACCTTAAGAGACTACAATTAGTTGCCTAAGTATATTAATCGTTTGTGTAGAATTCATATTCATACAGGATTGCTTGCTTATCTTTTGAGAATCCATGGTATATTTGACAGTTCACAAACAAGGTATAGGGATCTCCAGTCTAAATAATGTATTGAATCCCTTCATAAGGTTGGTGTCCATCATGTAGACCCACCTATTTCAGAATTTCAAGGACTTCTCAGTACAAGTAGATGAGAGGATGGAGCGAAGACCAACATGACTGTTAATGGCCCTGTCAGTAGAGCAAATACTGACTGTGACTACTATTTCAAAATTTAATTCCCCGTGTGTCAGTGGCCTAAGAGTGATGATCCTGGTGAGGTCACAATTACTGGACAGTCTGTGTTTGAGTGTTAGCACCGCCAAAGTAGATGGCACACTCCCAGACGGCTTTATTTTAAAGTCATTCACATGACAGTTGTTAAGATATTAGGGAAGTCCACAGTCACCAATATGATTTTCTTTAAATTTCATATCACTAAATTAATGATAAGGTAAAAATTGTTGTGCTCCACAGTTATTTACCACTAACTAAAAATCATTATTTCATCTGTCTGTCAAAGACAAATATTTAAATTTAATTAATGAAGAAACATCTATCAAAACTTGAGATTTATGTATTCCATAAATCAACATATTCATTTCTTGATTGGGAATAGCAGAAATCCAATTCCAGCTAACTTGTAGGAAAAGAAAAAAATCAAAAAGTTTGGGCACAGGATAGCACTTACCATCCAAGCATCTGCACATGACTTCAGATCTACACTACGGACCTGTGAAGCTAAGGGGTTAGCATGCACCTATATTAGCAGTTCTAAGGCTGGGGACAGAGACAAGAGTCTAGGCTCACTGGACAGCCAATCTAGTCAAGTCTGTGACCTTTATGTTCAGGAAGAGAGGCTGATTCAAAGAAGTAAAGTGAAGAGTGATTAAGGACTATGCCTGGTGTTGACTTTTGACCTTCACACACATACACACACACACACACACACACACACACACACACACGAAGCAAGACATTATAAAATTCAAAACTCTATTTCTAGCCCTTAGCATCAGAGAAAAGGCTAGTATCCATAACTGGTTTTAGAGAACATTCTAATTGGTTCATTAAGTTCAGCCCAGATCTAATCATTAGGTTAAGGTTGGTAAGGTATTTTTACTGATAGACCTGAACAGTCCAAGCCCAGGTTTGGAGATTTAAAGCCCTTTTAGTGCTGCAGAGGATGCAGAAATGGCAGGTCCCTGAAGAAAAAGCTTAACGCTACTTCGAGAAAAAATGGGAGCGAGTTGCTGCTAAGTCAAAAGCCAGATATGCTTGTCTCAGCACACATTTTCATTCCTGACATACCTGGTCTGTGCAAATCCTCTCACAGGATGCTTCCATCAAAGGTCAGCCAAAGGTCAGCATGCCAGCCCTAAGGTTGGGGTTGAAGCTCTGTCTTAAAAGCTGCAGCTTCATTTCGGTGGCTTTCAAAACCCTTCTCTGTTCAGCTTGTCTCTTTTCACCTAACTGAAGGTGATTTTGGGAAGAGAGAATTTTTCCATTTTCTCCTCCCCCCTCCAGCAACCTGGTCTCAGAGTTTCCAGAGAAGAAACAACAGCGTTCTTACCTAGCCTAATTCCCACCAGTGAGTTGCTTCACTTCCTTAGTGTTGCCATGGTGATCTGTCTAGATCTCAACACTCATTTCTTCATTTTACCCAGACTGCTACCCAATATGGTGGCCACTAGCAGCGTCTAGCTATCAAAGAGTAAATTTAAATGAAATAACATTTGGCAACAAACATACAATTCTTCTTTCGTAGCAGCCACATTTCAAGTACTTAATCCGTGTGAAGACTGGGTGCCACGGTGATAAGCCTGCACACGTCATCTTCAATATCTCACATTCTGTGAGACATGGCTGCTCTAGACCCCAAGCGTCCCTACATTTCCATCTTGCTCATATTTATAGTCATGCATATGGGCCAGCCACAGAAAACAAAAAAATTTAATTTTTCCTTAAAATGATAAGGAATAGGCCCGAAAAGACGACACAGCAAATGAAGTCATCACAGCTGAGGGCCTGAGTGTAGTGCTCAGAATTCTCACAGTAGGAGAAAACTGACTCCCATATGCTGTCCTCATGCACAGACACACACACACACACACACACACACACACACACACACACACTAAATAGATGAATGCAATATTTTAATTATAAGGAGTAAAAAATGTTGAGGGCTGAAAATATACTACAAACCATATACCATTTAAAATGGGCGTTCAGTGTTAGCATAAAAAGAACTTCATTGTGATCCTTAAAAGTTTATAATTCAATTTCTGGTGAACTGAGCATTCCAAGTTTTCTTTTCGTATTTGTTCAATTCTCATTTCTCACTCTCTGTTTAGTTATCCCTGTGGTCAGACTATGTTTGTCACTCTTGTCCATGTGCTAGGACATCTTTACTTATGCAGTTTGTGGCCCCAGGGAATGATCTTCCTTGCTGTGCCCCATCTGTGCATCAGTCTCTTTTCTCTGCTCCTCAGTGCATAGTTAGCATCCATTTCATACTTTTAATTTAGGAAATTTGTCACCCATCATGTGATGACTAGCACTTTGTATGTTCTGGATGCTGTTTTCCCAACTGAGCCTGCATCATCAGGCCAACGACCCTATTAGATTTGCAGTACTTTTTCTTTTTTTTTTAATTTGAACTCTGTCAGGATGTTGTTCAGACTCTAATGTAAATCTCCTCACAGGTTCCTTTGCTGCCCCTTCACACAGACAACATCTCTTCTACTCAAACCTTTGTCTGTTATTCTCTGGTGATACATGAGAGGTGTTTTGAACGGGAATGGTCCCCAGAGGATCATATGTTTGAATGCTTGTCATCAAGTTGGTAAAATTCTTTGGAAAGTATTAGGATGTGTCAGAGGTGTGTGTGTGTGTGTGTGTGTGTGTGTGTGTGTGTGCGGGTTGCTTTGAGGTTTCAAATGCCCATGTCATTTCCAATTAGCTTTCTGTGTCTCGTGCTTACGGACGAAGATGTAAACTCTCAGTTCCTGTTCTAGCATCATGCCTGCCTGTCTGTGGCCATTCCACCTGCTGTGATGGTCATGGACTTAATTTATTAACCATAAGCCATAAATTAGATATTTTATTTTCTAAGTTGCCTTGGTCATCGTGTGCTGTCACAGGGCTAGGAAGATGGCTGAGACACCATGCATGTCCTGCCACTATAGTATCCCCACTGTGTCATTGGTCTCACTGCTGTGACAAACCCTCAACACAATCAGCCTAAGAAAGACGAGACTTGCTTTGGTCGACAGTTTGACAGCACAATCAGCTTCCGTTGGCAGGAAGACACAGCTACAAACAGCGCCTCCACACGCCAGAAGCAAAGAGAGACAAACGTGGATGCTTAGCTTACCTTCTGCTTTTTATTCAAGCAGAGGTGCCACTGTCATGGTGGGTCCTTTTTCTTCAGTTAAACCTTCCTGGAAATGGTCTGATACATACAAAGATATATTTCCATGATGATTATAAATCAAGCCACTTGGCTGATGAAGATGGACCATCACACCCAGGATCTCTACTGTCAATAGAGATGCCTCTTCTTCCCTGTAGCCCTCATCTTCCACAGTCGAGCTCACATAGCTGTTCTGGAAACCAACCTGGAGCCTTTCCCACCTATATGGTTTGTCTGCCCCATTCTCCCTGGTGATTCATACTAAATACTTCTCCTGAAGTACTTACCAAGACCTGACCTTAGTTACTGTTAGTTCTGGCCAGATCTAGCCCACTCACTAATGGCGCTCCACAATGACACAGAGCCTGTCCTCCTCAACTCTCCTTTCCTCTTGCACTTAGCATAGGGTATTTCTTGCAACAACTCCCTTTTTGAATTGAGTCTTTGGACAAGGAACCCATTCCCTCCCCCTTTAAAAGAAACCAAAGAAAAGGAACAGCAAGCATTTTCCTGAAGAAACTGCCATCAACTGAAAGTCTACCAGCTCAGATCAAAACTGCCCCAGGGTCTCCGCAGTCACCTAGACATGGTTCCCTAGTATCTTTAGGAGCCTCCAGGCTTTCAAAAATGAGAAAAATAATGAGAAATACGAAAAGAAAGAAATATGAGCAGAGAGAGGTGTTGATTCTATATACTATGGCAGAGTTTACCTCAGAGAGCGGTTAAAGCCAAGCCCCTCAGCACATGGAGTAACTGCATGCTCGACACATATTTAACTCCTGTGCTCTGAAAACAGTAGCCACAATCCTGAATGTTTTAGAAGGCTGATTCAGATGGATATACTTTCTGTTTGCTTTATTTTTATATTTGAGTCTGGGTCTTCCACAGCCTCAGCTGGTCTCAAACACGATTCCTAGCTGAGAATACCCTGGAAATTTATCTTCCTGCCTCAGTTGCCCAACTGTTGGGACTCAGACAAGCACATTCAGGCCTAACATTTTCAGTGACTGGTGAGGGGTAACAGAATGAGGTGTCCATAAGCATCAAGAAAATATCAAAGGGTTTTAGAGTAGTAGAAACCCTTCCACTTTGCAGGACTTAGAAGTATCATTTACGCTCCCCCCAACACACACCTTGAATAGAAAATCATATCAAAGTGTTTATAGGTATTTTTATTTTTATTTAACTGTTTGTTGCTTGCATTTTTCAAATTTTTTTCAGTTTTCAGATAGAGATTTAATTTTGTTCCCTATCGCCTGTTTAAGCTTTAAATGACAGTAAAATCATACGGGCACTCTATGTGTTATAACTTCGTTTGCTTGATATTTATCACTGATTATCTGGGAGATGCATTTTTCAATGTCTGTAGAAAATAAAACCAAGACAGTGCTCAAATTTCCTAAAGAGAGACAATCCTCTATGTTCTTGTCTGGTTTTTGATGAACCACAGGTAACGCTTTCCAGGGGCTTTTTAAACCCAGTGCCGATGCACACACACTGACCGTTTTGTTTTCCTTCTCAGAAACCACCAATCGGAGATTCTAACAGACAAAGGAACCGAACTGCTTCCCCACCCCAGCCCGAGTCTGAGGACTCTGAAAAACTCCATTCAAAACCCATCCACAGAGTCCGTGGTTTCAGCAGCGCCATTTGTGTCGTTTGGTTGGTTTCTGAGACAATCTCATGCAACTCGGGCTGGCCTCAAAATCACCTATGTAACCAAGGCTGACCTTTAACTTCATATTCTCCCGCCTCTACCTATCGGGTGTGCTGGGGTTACAAGTCTGTGTCTTGACGAATGAATATATGAGTTCAGAATGCTGTGCAGAACTAAGCTTGCTGGAGGAGCGTTAGAGTCCAGAGAACCGAAGGGGTTTTCCCAGGAGACTCAGTGAATCAGTAAGATACTGACCTCCAAGTTCAGTTTCTTCCCACACACCGCACTGCCCTGTGCTGATTTCTTTGCTGGTAATGGTCCTGAGAGAAGTTCCATACCTCAGACAAAGCCTGTAGAGCAATATTTCAGAGTACAGCCCTTACAGTACAAAACAAGCAAGAAATCGTATGGTGTGTGTGCCTCCAACTTGGGAAAACAGCCTTCCTCTCCCCACCGAGAAAACGTGTTTTTCCGAGTAGTCCATATGGACTCAACACTAAATCACAATGTTTTTCCTGGATATCAGACTTCTTCTCCAGCCCAGGATAAGGCTGCTCAGGGCACTCCCTGGCAGGCATCCAATCTGAGCTGAGTTTGGCTGAGACTCTTCAGGTCTCCTACCATTCTGCACGCTGCTGCATCCACATGAAGGTTGTCTGGGTAAAGCCCGGGGCTGCTGGAGGGCACTGAGCCTGGGTTCCTAAGGCTTTAGTGCTCTTCTGCTTTTCCGTTCAGTGCAGCTGTTAGCAAGGCTTCCCAGAGGGAGAAGTTGAAAGGGCCTCTTAATAGCCTTGTTCAGAGCTCCAGAGGAGAAATTAGACCTTTTTGCAAATTCAGCATAGAGCTGTGTTTGGCAAGACAGGCATCTCAGATGGCCTTACTTGCTCGGGGGCTCTAGGAGGCTTAACCCTTTCATCCCTGAGGGCTATAAAGTTTCTAAGAGATGGAGGGAATTTATATCCTACTGGTAATAATAGCTCCTAGCACACTGGTTTTTAATGTGAGTTAGGGTTTGCATTTTTTTTTTTTTACAGTGCTGGAGAAAAAAAAACCATGACCTTGTGCACAGTAAACAAGTGTCCTATCACAAAACCACAGTCCCGGTCCTGAGACTTTGTATTTTGAATTCACAGAGCCATGGCAATCCTACCTCAGTTCCAGAGGCGACTGTATGAATCATAGTATTCAGGTTCTAGTTATGAAATCCCATCTGGAGCTACTACTGAGGAGCTGCCATGATAATTCTATAAATTATTTTTTAAAAAATAGCCTTCTAAAAGTTATGTAAAAAAAGCTTTTGTCTCCTCCCTACTAAGGATTTCTACTCTAATCAAAAGCTCGGAATTGGAGCTATTCAGGTATTAAACCCAGAGAGAGGGCTTCCTAGAAATAGTTGTGTGAAGTGGAAACACAGTAGACAGATTGACAAGTGACGTCATTGGGTCACTGGGTCCAAATACGTTTGGACATCATCCTGAGTCAAGGAAGTTGCTGAGTGCAATGTGTCATTTAAGTTGCCTAAGTATGTTAGAGTTGTGTTTCTCTTGCTTATAATTTTAAAAGTCACAACTAATAAATCTGCTTATGAAAAATAAGAGTCACAGAGCCAAAATTAATTGGGCAACTTCAGTTCAGCAAAATTAAACACTGCCAGATTCTTTACCCTGGGACAGAATTTCCTAGATGATTTCTTGTGCTTTTGTGTGCTCCGTAATTAATTATCAGGTTATGTGGTAATATCTCTCTCTCTCTCTCTCTCTCTCTCTCTCTCTCTCTCTCTCTCTCTCTCTCTCTGTGTGTGTGTGTGGGGGGGCATATGCACACATGTGTATGTGTGTGATATCCTGTGTCCTGTACTATCATTCTCTCTTTCTTCCCCTGAGACAGGGTTTCTCAGTGACCTGGGCTAGTAATGTTCAGTTTTCTCTATGCAATTTGAAATGCATGCCTCTTGGTTTTTAAATTATTACATGTATTTATTTGACAGCACTCATGTGATGGTAAGATGATGGCTGGCTAAATTCAGTGGATTACATAGATCAGGTTGTCAGGCTGGGACACAGATACCTCTACCTGCTGACTGAACCATCTCACCGGTCCTTGAAATACACTTAATTCAGAGTTCTTTTGGTATGCTTATAAACACTAATGTGTATGCACAGGGGGAAGTGAATAGGAGTTCAGGTGCCCGTGGAGGTCAGAAGCAATGGATCTCCCTGGGGCTAGAGTTATATGTAGTTGCTAGCTGTCTGACATGGGAATTGAACTCTGATCTTTCCAAGAGTACTAAACACTCTTAACTATGGAGTCATCTTTCCAGCTTCCAGGAATCATATTCAAGTGATACATAATATATGTGTTTTGTAGGAAGCAAAATTAATTTGGTATTAATTAAAATATCTCTTTAGTAAAGTATTGCAGACAACTCAGGGTCTGATGTCAATGATATCACCTGGGGGACTATCAAATACCAGCCACAGTGCTTAGCTCAGGCTCCCCACAATTGCTTCATCTAGTCAGGACATTTGCAACACTCGAGCACCGCAAAAATATTAGGGAGATGGGACTGGAGAGATGGTTTCATAGTTAAGGGCACTGACTGCTCTTGCAGAGAACCTGGCTTCAGTTCCTAGCATGCACATGGTGGCTCACAGATATCAGTAGCTTCACATCTGTGGTATCTGGATTCGTCTTCTGCCTTCCATGGGCACTGTGTGCATAGAACACATTTGCATACATGCAGACAAAATATTCATATATATATAATAAACAAGTACATCAATCAATCAATAAATTATTAGAAAGTTCATTGGCCTACTTGTAATGTGTGGCTACAGAATTAGGATTTAATACCAGGCTACTGCAATGTCCCTAGCCACTCTGCTAGTCTCTGTAATTAGCCAGCTTTCTCTGCTCAGTTTAAATCCTTCCTTTAACGCTCTTTGGGACATAGTATTAGTTACTTGTTCATGTGGCAGACAGAGTATCTAGCAAATACAACTTAAGGAAGAAAGGTTTACTTTGGTTCATGGCTCAACATCACAGACACCCGTGATGGGGAAGGTATGCCGTCAGGCCCTTGGGGCAGTTGGTCTCATTGAATCCACAATCAGGAAGCAGAGACAAAAGAATGCAAGGCTCAGCCTACATTCTCCATTTTATTTAGTCCAGGATCTTAGTACAACATTTAGGTGTGCCTTCCTACCTCATCTGATAGAATCCCTCTCAGGGATACGCAGAGGCTTATCTACTAGTGATAGGTGGCTCTGTCAGTTTATCAATATTAATCATCAGAAATAACCAGGCCCTTTGTTTTATCTGGTAGAAATGCTGCCATTTCCCACAAGCACCCTTATTATTGTGAATAGAAATGCTATATAAAGGTTCCTACCTTTGCTTTTTGTCATTGCTTTGTCTCTAACAATGGTGTCTCTGGTCTATCAGTTCTAGGGATGTGGCCTTGAACTTTCTGTTCCCTTCATTCCCCTACCCTGATCTCTGCCTCCCACTGGGAGGTAGACGCAGATGCATTTACAACATCCATTTTTCTTTTCTTCATATTTTTATTAAAAAATTTTACTTTTCATTTAACATACCAACCCCAGTTCCCCCTCCCTCCCTTTCTTCATCCCCCCTTCCCATCCCCCATCCACTCCTCAGAGGAGGTAAGGCTTCCTTGGGGAGTCAACAAGGTCTGATGTACCAACTTGAGGCAGGACCAAGCAGACTGAGTAAGGTATTCCACCATAGGAAATGGGCTCCAAAAGCATCAATTCAAGCACCTGAGATAGGTCCTGGTGACACTGCCAACCCCTCCCCAACAGACCAAGCCACATAACTGTCACTCACATTCAGAGGGTATAATTCAGTTCCATGCAGGTTGCCCAATTGTCAGTCCAAAAATTTGTGAGCTTTCACTAGCTCAGGTCAGCTGTCTCTGTGGTTTTCCCCATCATGTTCTTGACTCCCCTTGTTCACATGATCCCTCTTCCCCCTCCTGTATAGCTACTGGCCAATCAGCATTTATTTAAAATATAATTGGCAGAATACAGACCATTGTCCCACACCATCCCTCTATCAAGATCTCTTTCATTGCTCTCCCACTCAGTCCGTCCACCAACTCTGTCTTCTTGATCTTTTATGTTCCCATCCCCCATCCATTCCCTTTTATCCCACTTCCAGTTTACCCAGGAAATCTTAACTATTTTCCTTCTTTGGACCCTCTTAGGATCCCCCTTTTTACTTAGCTTTTCTAGGGTTGTGATTTGTAGTTTGGTTATCCTCTGTTACACCTAATATCCACTTCTGAGTGAGTACATACTGTGTTTGTCTTTCAGGTCTGGGTTACCTCACTCAGGAGGGTTTCTCCTAGTTCCATCCATTTGCCTGCAGATTTCAAGAACAACATCCTTCCTTCACGGCAGGCCTTGCATTCCAGCAGTAGGCAGCGAGCTCCATGGCAACCACTCTCACTGTTCCCACATTCAGGGTCTGCATCAGCTTAGGAGAGTCTCCACTAGTGAGACTTCATCCTCTTGGGACAACCCCAATCCCATAGGAGCCTGGCCATGATGGTCCAACATGCAAAGTCCGCAGGTGCCATCACGTTGTCTACACTGCAGCATTATCAACCCCTTTTCAAATAGGACTCCTTACATAAGTATTGATCTCTAATTATGACCTTGGTGCTCCAACTTCACCTCAGCATTTGCGCCTGGAGACCTACCCTTCAAGAGAGTCATGTATAGTGTGAGACTTCTGTATTTCTAGCTGGCGTCCTCAGAAGCAAGGGCATATGGCTCTTCATGGTGAGTAAAACACTTTTATATTTGTGTTTCTAGGTGAATTCACTCGCTTCAAAAGTGTAGTAAATTTCAGGTATATACTAGGTAAACACGTTAGCTAAGT
This sequence comes from Microtus oregoni, assembly GCF_018167655.1. NCBI lineage: Eukaryota > Metazoa > Chordata > Mammalia > Rodentia > Cricetidae > Microtus > Microtus oregoni. Next base: position 25,283,935 of record NW_024543086.1, on the reverse strand, counting down.
GCTTTTGATCTCAGCACTCAAGAGGCAGAGGCAGGAGGATCTATGGGTTCAAGGCCAGTCTGGTTTATGGCATGAGTTCCAGGACAGCCAGGGATATGTAGAGAAACCATGTCTTTAAAAAGAAAAAAAAACTAAGGAAGAAATAAAGAATGAATGAATGACTGAATGAATGAAAGGAGAAGGGAAGGGAAGGAAAGGAAAGAAAAGAAAAGGGAACAAATGAAGGAAGAAAGGAAGGAAGGAAAGAAGGAAGGAAGGAAGGAAGGAAGGAAGGAAGGAAAGAAGAAATTTAAGGCCAGTGGTTCACTGTGTTTCTTATATGGCTCACAAGGGCTCACAGAGTATCAGTTCTTTGCAAAATCAGAAGCAAGCGACAGCAGAGTAAGTATTCAATTTATACACTCTGTTAATTACTTTTCTCACTGCTGAGACAGAATACCCACCAGGGAAGCTTTCCAGAGGAGAAATTTAATTTGGTTCCCAGTTTTCAAATGTGTGGTCCATAATACTGGGGAAGGTTCAATGTCTAGAGTGGGTTAACCTATGGTGACAGGACAGGCACTGTAGCTACTGTAGCTCTGTCTCATGACAGAAACTTGCAGTGGGACTAATGCACATCTTTGTATTAGGAAGGCTGCTTGTTGGTTTCCTGGCTGCCCGGCAGCTCAGATCTGAAATAATCACACAGAAACTGTATTATTTAAAATACTGACCTATTGGCTTTAGTTTCTTATTGGCTAACTCTTACATCTTAATTTAATTCATCTCCATTAATCTGTGTATCATCACAAGGCTGTGGCTTACTGGGTGAAGTTCTAGCATCTGTCTCTGGCGGGTCTACATAGCTTCTCCTTGACTCCACCTTCTTTCTCCCAGCATTCGGTTTAGTTTTCCCTGCCTAGCTCTGCTCTACCCCATCATAGGCTCAAAACAGTTTCTTTATTAACCAATGGTATTCATAGCATCTAGAGAGTTATTCCACATCACATCTTGTTGGATTAGGAAGCAGAAATGCTAGAGTAAAACCTAGGGTGGCATAACTTTCTTGGACTGGCCCTGGTGGCCCATTTCTGTCAGTTAGGCCCTGTGTCTCAAAGACTGCACGGCTTCAGATGCAGCAAGTGGGGACTACTGCCTCAAACATTTAAGTCTATGGAGTACATTCACAGGACATACTCTTTAATTCTTGGTTTTATTCTTCCTTCATCCAGTTTCATGTACCTAAAACTGATCAGATGTTCACATAAGATTTCAGGTGACATTTGTTGTGTCTACAACCCTCTACAGACAAGCTGGTTTACAGCTCTGCTAAGTGGATTGCCCCAAATGTAGCAGATGAGCAACCCAATTACCAATGTCCTCCATTTCATTTTGGAATGGAGAAAGGCATTCCTACTGCTCTGTCTGGCTCTGCCCCAGGCACATACTTCATGGCACTTGGAGTATCTGAGTTTGGCAATCCCTATATTTGAACACAGAGGCAAGCCTTGTGTAATTGAGTTCTTGGTCTCCAGGGTGCTCCCAGAATGCTATTCTTTCTTTGTCCTAACCCCAAAAAGCAGTAAAGGAATGCTTAGAGAGGATGGAACACACACATGAGTATGTCTGAGTAGGGTGGGCAGAAACAGACAAACCAACAAAAAGAATGAATCTACAGTAAACCATACAAGCAGGATGAGCTTTGCCATGCAAGTCAAGATTATGTAAGACAATGTCGAGAAAATAAAATCTGGGATTTTTTTTTATTTTGTTGTTGTTTTATTTTATTAAAACAGGGTCTCATGTAGCAAAACCAACTGGGCTGAGCTGACAGAGTGCATGCATATCAGGCATGAGATTTTGGGGTTTATCTCCATTGTTTTATAACCTAGGCATGGTGGTACAGAACAAACTCCAAGTACTTTGAGGATAGAGGTAACACTATGAGAAGTTCAAGAGCATCTTCACCAACCAAAAAAGTCTGAAGTCAACCTGGGCTATCTTATCAGACAGAATTTTAATCTTAATCACATTCATTCATATGTCCTTTAAAAACTCTCTTAGCAGAGTCTCTATGAAGCTTATCACTAACGCAAACCTCCAGGGCTGTCAATAACTTCTCGGTGCTACATAGAATTCACTTTGGGGAAACAATTAATTGGAAGAAGATGATGAGAGGGTTAATGAAAAAAAGAGTCTAGCAAATGCTAAATCTAGGAAGTCAGATGATGGAGAGAGAGAGAGAATCCCTTAAATCTAATTTAAATTAAAAAGATGTTTGTGAAACCCAAAATAAATCTCGTTCCACAGTGATTACCAGATGAAACATTTTAGTTAGTAGATGGTGAACTGGCCCATATTTCATGTTTCTAGTCCACGCGCCTTCTTTGCATTACCTGAGGGCCTGAGCGCTCAGCAGATAAATGTTCTGTAAGTTTAAAAGATCATTTATCACCACCATAGCTAATGTCATTCTGAAACTTAATCCAGAAGCACTCTGAGAAATGCCTTTTCTGCCAGAAAGTATCTCAGCTGTCATTCTTTAAGGTGCCAGCAGGGACTGCCCTCCTTCTAGATGCCTCTCCACCTCTTATGGTCCCACATCAGTGCTAGACCCAGTCCCAAGAGCTTGCTTCTCTTGGACATATTTTTCTCAACATAGCCAGAATGAAAGTCATTTGGTTATAATATCATAACCTGTAGTCACAGGAGATGATGTTGCCTTGTGTCCTAGACATAGTCTCTGGAGGGATTGGCTTGTGGGTGTGTCTGTGAGGAACTGTCTTGATTCTTGACTGATGGAGAAGGACTTGTCTACTGTGGGCAATGGCAGCAATGGGCAGGTGATCTGGGTTACATAAGAAAGTAGTTGTGTGTGAGCCCATGGGCAAGCCAGCAAGCATGGTTTCACCATGGTTTCTACATCAAGTTTCTGTTGAGTTCCTGTCCAGAATTTCCTCAATGGTGTGACCCGGAAGTGTGAGCTGAAGAGACCCTTCCCAAAGTGCTGTTGGTCAGAGAGTTTAGTCACAGCAGGAGAGTGGACCTAGAGCTCTGAGGAACAAGCTCCCCAGTGGGCAGGACGCTCTTTGTAGAAAAACTGAGATGAGGAAAGATAATAAGGAAAACTTCAGGCCTCAGTGAAGAGGAAGGACTTGGGGTGGGACTTAGAAGAAAAGAAGCATTTGTGGGCCTCAGAGTGAAGTACAAGTAGGGTTTGCGTCATTTCAACAGGCAACTCTGTCAGCTAAGGGGCGGTTATCAAACAATAATTATGTAAATATTGAAGGATTCCAGTGGTGCATATAGAAGCATTACCAAAGGGCAAAGAAGGATTTTATCAGCAACAAGTTAATGGCCATACTTTGCCAAGATTAGCATTTCATAAATCATCTCTATTGTTAGAATGTCTTATAGTAGACAACATGCAAGTGCCATGTTTAAGTTAAACACATTAAACATGACAAGGGAACATAGAGTTTTATGACTGTCACCTATGTCCATCCATTTACATCTGCTAAATCTAATTTTAACACATTCCCCTTCGGTATTTCTCTTATTTTTAAGAAATGAAACATTGATCTGAAGTTGGTGTATCACAGTTCTGTAATTCCAGTTGCCTGGGAAGCCCAAGCCAGAAGACTACAAGTTCAAGATCAGAGTGGGCAAGTTACTGAGATCCTGGCTCCATATAAAGAGTCAAAAGGAGGCTGGTGTTGCAGTCAATGGTGCAACACTTGGAGAGCATGCACGGGGCTCTGGATTCAAACCTCAACACTGGTAAAAAGAGGGGAGAAAATATGGCATGTTGACCCTAGAAATTTTACTTTTAAGTATATTCCTCAAGCAAAATGAAGGGACATATTCTCACCAAAAAGCCACATATGAATTTTTATAATCATTTTATTTATTACAATCCTCTACATCTTGCAATAATCTAAAGTTCTTTCATAGGAGAGAGAAAGGATAATAAATGTGGTACATCTGTACCAAAGAATACTATTAAGCAACAAATATTAAATTATTGCCATGAAAAACAACTTAAATATATTGAAAACAAAGGTACATACTGTCAGGTTTCATGTTGATGTGATGTTATATACTCGCAATTATGTTCACACTGCATTTTTGTAAAAAGCTAATTATATGGGCATAACAAATTGCTGTATAGTAGAGATTGGAGGGAATTGTATGGGGAGGTGAGGGAATAAGGATGAAATCATGAGGGATGAGAGAATGAGAGGATGGGGTAATTGGGGGACGAAGGGATGACAGGATGAGGGGATGGGAAGATAAGGGGATGAGAAGATGGGGAATGAGAAGACAAGGGGATGAAGGGATGAGAGGATGAGGGGATGAGAAGATAAGGGGATGAGAAGATGGGGAATGAGAAGACAAGGGGATGAAGGGATGAGAGGATGAGGGGATGAGAAGATAAGGGGATGAGAAGATGGGGAATGAGAAGACAAGGGATGAAGGGATGAGGGGATGAGGGGATGAGAAGACAAGAGGATGAGGGGATGAGAGGATTGAAGAGTCTGTCCCATAGTTGGGTTTGTTGTGGCTGTTTTACTGTGTTTGTGAAAACTCTCAGAACTTATTGTATTCCTTTACATTTTTGTGGAGACCATTTCTCATGCCATGGCACATGTACAGAGATCAGAGAACAACCTGTGGACATCAGGTCCTGCCATCCACCATGCGGGACCTGGTAATCACACTCAGGTTGTCAGCATTGGTAACAAGCACTGCTGCTGCTGCTGATCCATCCTGCCAGTCCGGTACTACATGTCGCAATGAGTCCTTTAATCTAATTTCTGTTTCAGTTTAGAATAAAAAAGTAGCTTAAGCTTTTGTGTGAATAGGGTGTGCCTCTGACTCAATACTAGTGAGACAGATGCTTGGTGTTCTAAAACGAGGGAGCTGAAAAACAGAAGGATGGAGGGGCTGGAGACAGAAGACGGTGTGGTGTATATACCAAGGCTGGGAGAGAGTTCCATCCACCCTTTAGGTAAAGTGCTACAAGAGTCAGTATAGAAATTCACAAGTCAAAGTCTCATGTGGGAAAGAAATCACACAAACAGGGAAAGCTGCCTCTCTAGCTCAGAGAGGGGTCATCTCTGCATGCTATTATGCTGGGTGATAAACATTGACTCTCTTTCTCTCTCTCTCTCTCTTTCTCTCTCTCTCTCTCTCTCTCTCTCTCTCTCTCTCTCTTTCTCTCCTCTCTCTCACACACATACAGACACGCACACACATTTCTTTCTGGTTTGTTTTCCAATGAAAATGTATTGTTCTGTTTTTCCCTTGATTTTACTCTTAAAAGCTGTTCTACACAGTTGTGGAAAAGACCCAGGACTGTGCCTGCAGAACAAGCCTGTGGAGCTGTAACTTGAGAATGGCTCCATTCTCCCAGCACTGCTGCTGTGGGCTTGCAGGAGTGAGTGAGCACACCAAAGGAATGTCTTCAATGCAGAGACCCCTCCAACTTTAGGGACCCCTGTGTCAACCTCATGAACTTCCAAAGGCTTCCAGAGATCCTCAGGCAAAAAGCTCCTGGAAGAAAAAAGCTGCTGGCCCCCGAAGTCAGTTCTCCTCTCTTCTTGCTGCAGGACCTATGTTCTTTTACCTCTCCCAGCATGTTCTCTGGGTGCAGTTACATGAAGCTGCCTTTCTGGTTGCCCCACTCGTCTTATACACCGGAAATCTCTGGAACAATGTCACTTTTTAAAACACTTTCCAATAGTTATAAAGAAGAAGAAAGGGGAAAAAAACTTTCAGTGAACCAGATTTTCTTAAATTTTCCACTTTGTGATCTTGATTGGGTCAAACACTTGAAAATTATGTTAAGAAGCTCGAATCAAAGTGAGTCAAATAGAGTTGGATCAAATTCACTGTAACTTCAGGCCACCATCACTAAACACAAAGTCATTTCCTGGCAGGCTAGGAGGGGGAAGTTTCAGGCACTCCCTAATTAACAAGAAATTGAATGGCCATTGGCTGGGCTTGATCTCAGAGGCTGGGGACGGTTTATGATTTATTAAATAAGACATCAGCAAAAACAGACAGCCAAAATAAACCTACATAGCTGAAATGTAGAATAACATTAAAAGCAGAGAGCAGAAATTCATGTTCTCAGAGGTAGAGAGTCATAGGAAAACAGTTGTCACAGAGAAAAGAACTAGAGGAAAGAAGGAAAAGATGGGCAGAGGCTCTGGGAGGAGCCTGCACATCTAGTGGTCAGCATTCATGCTCTGGAGAAGACAGGAACTGTTTATGGATGTGCACATAGAACTAGAACACAAGTGACATCACTGTTTGGATTTTAGTAAGAAAATGTTAAGACAGAAAAGTCTTGCAATACAAATACAACACACACACACACACACAGAGAGAGAGAGAGAGAGAGAGAGAGAGAGAGAGAGAGAGAGAGAGAGCTCACAATTAATAATATTTACCCAAGCTTGCTTTAGGCAGAACTATCTTGTTCTATGTGTATATTAGTCTCCCCTCTCCTTTCCTTTCCACTCCCCTCCCCTCATTACCTCCCCCCTCCTCTTCTCTCCTCTCCTCCTACCTCCCTTTCTTTGTCTCTCTCTGGCTTTCCCCACCACCAGTAAAGTTGAAGATATCATGATCCTTCATTGCTAAATCTCAGGGCATTCTTCTACATAACTTAAATGGGCTTTTCAAGCCATGGCCTGTAAATCTTTCAGGTCATAAAACTCAAAAACATACTCATTTCACTCTCTGTGAATTGTCTTTGGTCTAGAATGACTTTGGGCAAAATACATTCTGGCTTTGGTTTTATTCTTACTGTGTCTATTCAGTTTGTGTGATTTATTCTATGGAGAGGATGAAATAGCAATGCTACCACCCCTACTCACCTGACAGGACTGGAAAAGTTTTCCCTCTGGGGTTTGAAGCCCAGTTTTTAGGCTGAAAAGTTTCATACTAGGGAAATACCAGCCTAGCAAGGTGCTGAGGACTACAAGGTTGGACTTGAATCCACACATTGGCCTCACCTATGCTTTTCAAAAGCTGGTAATAGTTAAAGACGAACACATCTCAGACTCAGGGATGAGTGTGTAGCCAGGCCCTGCACTGAGGAGACCAGACACTCACAACTCCATCTCTCAAAGTGGCTCTGATTTTCTTCATTTACATGTGCTGATACCATGACTAGAGACCACAGACTTGTATCTTAAGATGTCGAATTCCTTCTCTAAGATGAACCCAACCAAATATTCCCTCCCATTGCTCTGATTAGACTCATATGCAAAGCAAGAAGCCCCTGAAATTGGTCTGCCCCTCCAGGGCTTGCTTGACCAAGCTGTGAGTGTTGACATGGAGTTCAACACTGCCATTTCCTCACTCTTCGTGATTTTGTGGAGAGGACATGTGATTCTTTTTCTAGCTACTTTAGACCATCTGATAGCCATGTGTGGTGGTTCCTGCCTGAGCCCAGAACTCAGAAGGAGCAGCTGGGAAGACTGTAAGTTCAAGGGCATCCCGAGCTACAAAGTGAGTTGAAGGTCAGTCTGGACAACTTAGTGAGAACTTGTCTCAGAATACTCTGGGGAAGATATTGGGGGAAAAGAGGAAACAGGAGAAGAAGGAAGGGGTAAAACGAGAAGGAAAGAGGATGAGAAAAGAAAAACAAGAGAAGGGAAAGGTGAGAGGAGGAAGAGAAAGAATAAAGAACAGGCAACATGCCATCACTGTAGCCGCTCTACTGTGTAGCAGACAGCAAAGCAGCCCTCTCACGTCCAGCAGCTAGTCCTTATGCCTACTCACAGCCTGGCCCCGATGTGATCTATTGCCTGATCTCTTCATTCACTCATAAACTCACCTTGAGAACTCCCCCTGAGTGTGTACCACATTGGCAATCCCCTTACTTCTCTTCCAATTGATTTACAAAACGAATACTTCCCAGTGTTTGCCCTTATCCTAAGTGGCTTACATAGACTGACCCCAGTAAAGAACCTCTTCCCCAAACGTCCACATCATTTTAGAAATGGGCAATGAAATTGAGGAATTTAGAATTGGGAACAAATTTCAGACTAAATCTAGGTCTGACCCTGGGCAGACCACTTTGTGACCCCAATGTTCACAATGAAGATCACCTGAGCCTCCAGTGAGCTTTCTGCTCTGTGGCCACCGCTCAATCCCCCAAAACAAATGAGGAAGAGAAGTGGGAAGTCAGGTTTTTGGAGCAAACATCTTTTCTCTTTCTCAAGACATAGTTGTATCTGAGACACTGGTGGAGGCTTACCAAAGTTCAGGGACTTGGAATTCTGAGCAGCCTGGTCCCACCAGGGCCAGTCATTGTAACAGTGACACAGTGTATTTAAGAGAGAGCAGAATGGTACATATATGGAAAGCAAAGAAAGACAAATAAGTAACAGCTAGTTTGTAGGCTACATTCATGTCAGCTTAACACACGCTAGTCATTTTAGAAGATGGACCCTCAACGGAGAAATCCCCCCCCCCCACACACATTGGTCTGTGGGCAAGCCAATAGCATAATTTCTTGCTTGATGATTGGCATGGGAGGGCATATCTCATTGTGGGTAGGGTAAACCCTGGGTCTTGAGGTTCTGGGTACCTTAAGAAAGCTGGATGAGCAAATCATGGGAATGCCACTATGCCACATTCTCCATGGCCTCTATTAGCTTCTGTCTCCAGGTTCCTGCCTTGACTTCCCTTAGTGACAGAGTGTGATCTTGAAGTTTCCTCCCCAAGTTGCTTTTGGTCATTGTGTTTTATCACAGCATTAGAAACCCTATGATAGATTGGTACCCAGTCACGGATATTGCCTTGACATACATATTCATGTGTTTGTGGGAGGGTTATGCATTTGAGCCACAGGCTGGAAAGCCACTAAGTGTTGAGAGCTGAGTGGACGCTTCTGAGGAAGCTTTAAAGTTAAAGGTGGCAGGCAATGCGATCATGGAGGCCTGGCTTGTGAAGCCTGAGGGGAAAAGCAGTGGTTCTCTGCCTTTGTATCGCTGTGACCCTTTAACATCATTCCTCATATTGTGGAAATCCCCAACCATAAAACTATTTTGTTGCTACTTCATAACTATAATTTTATTACTCTGATTAATCTTAATGTAAATATCTGATATATAAGACATCTGATATGCAACCCCAAAGGGGTCATGACCCACGGGTTGAGAACCACTGATTTAAAATTTTCTTTAAGATCAGCCATGATTAAAAAGAGACCATCACCACTGAAGTATAACCTTTGCTTTCAGGATAATTGATGCTGGTCAGCTGGAGCTTAGGTGTTAGTGGTGATGAAAAAGAGACCAGGCTCATTGGGCTGGTGTTAGGGAACCCGTTCCTCCATGGTTAGCCCACAGAAACTGTGTTCCAGAGGGGGCCAAGACTTTTGGTCATGGTGTTTTGTCAAAGCAGTAGAAACCATAACTATCACCTCCAACACTATGATTGAAGATATTGAATACACTGATTCCAAACACATCATATATAATCACTAAGTAAACTGGAAGGTCTTTTGTTTGGAACACTGCCAATACTTTTTTTGATATTCTCTCTCTCTCTCTCTCTCTCTCTCTCTCTCTCTCTCTCTCTCTCCCTCTCTCCCCCTCTCTCTCTCATCTCATGTGTGTGTTGCCACAGTGCTGTGTATTCGCACTGCTGCCCAAGCCTTACCCAGCAGACAGTGTCTTTCGAAGCTCCTCCACATCCCCCAGCCCTTACAGTCTTCCCTTCCCTTGTCCCATGATGCAACTTGGGCCTTGAAGGGGGGGATACAGAATACTCAAAGACCTGAATATTTTCAATTTATACTTACCATTTAATTAATTTAATGATAATTTCATTAATATCATTAATTTGATCTAAGTCAGTCACCTTCTAGGTGGTTTGAAGTTGTGTTATCTTTGTGTTTCCACTATAACAATATTCCTTGTGATTTCCCAGGTCAAGTCAGTGAAAGTCCACACACAGTGTCTCTAGGTTCTCTGCTCAAAGCTGAAGTAGAAGTGTTACTTAGTCTGAAATCTTATGAAAAGCTGTTCCTTTTTCAAGCTCAAGGATGTTCAAGGAATCCATTTGTTTTCTTTTTCTTTTTTAATTGAAAGTTTATTTTTTTCATACAATATATTTTGATCACAACTTCCCCTTCTGGGTCCTCCCCACCTCTCAACCCAGTCAAATCCACGCCCTTTCCTTCTATCTTTCATTAGAATGCAATCAGGTATCTAATGAGTGTAGGACTGGGGCCCTGTGTTCCTAGGAGAGCCTCTGTGGGCTGCTACAGTAGACAGCTGGCCATTGTCTTTCTTTCTTGACACTTGGATGATACATTATTGTGAAGCTTGCCTGATTAGCTCAGATTCACCTGATAAAATCACATTTCAGATTCACTGGCATTTCATTCTATTGACAGGTTTCTCTCACACTCAGTCATGAAATGATATGAATGCATGGCTCTGTGGGAGGCGGAGACTGAGATGTCATCTGCAAAGCTAGCCATTACAACTTACTGCTATTTATGACGTCAGGGTGATAGCTCAACTGGCAAGGTCAATAAAGCTAGGAAAGCCTGCAAGTCAGAGACCCAGAGTTTCAGTCACAGAACCTCTATTAAAATAAAAAGATAAGTGGGGTAACCAATACTAGTCATCCCAGTACCGGGGAGACAGAGACAGGAGGATCACTAGGACTCCCCAGCCACCCATATTAGCTTTTTTGACGAGATCAAAGTTGCGTGCAGACACTGTTTCAATAAAAAGGTTAAAAAATAAACAAACAGAGACTGGCAGGCTGGCAGCTAAGGGATGCCAGCAGAGACAGACAGTCTCCTGGCCTCCACTGATATAATACACAGGCAGTGTTCCTTATATCTACTTTCTTCTTTCATTCAGCCTTGGCACTACCCTATCTCAAACTCTTTCCAAAGCCTTTATATTTATAAATGTACATCCTAATTAGTGTTCCAAGTTCCCCCTCCATATGAATAAGCACACTGTTAAGAGCTTGAAGTTTTTCTTCTCAGACACCTTCACTGAGCAGCCCCCAGGATGGCAACCAGAGGGAGGAACCGTCTCATCCCGGATGGCAACCAAAGGGAGGAATCGTCTCACCCAGCATCTCTACAGAATTTGTATCATATCCTTCTCAGCCCAGTGTTTACAATCTGTGTAGGTGTTGGTGATTAAAATAAAATGGACATGAAATCTTAACAGGGCTAAGTACACACGATGAGAAAGAGGGGTAAAGTTGTGACTCATGTTAGTTTAAATGCAGTTGAGCTCCATTGGGGTGTGCCAGATTCTGCTCTAGCCACAGGCAAGTGGTCAGGCCACGTTATTGTTTTATATAAATTGCCAAGCACGCTGATGTAGCTGATTCCCGTGGACGACAAAGAAACAAACACACAGTAGCTTCTTTGCTTTTTTGCTGTAGCAAAAGTAGCTGAAAAAAGCAGCTGAAGAAGCCAGGGTTTATTTTGGTTCACAACCCGAAAGTACACGGGGGAGGCATGGCAACAGGAACACAGGGATGTGCTCATGGTTTATCGACAGAAGCGAAGTAGAGAAAAGGATGCTGGAGCTGAGTTTGCGTTCTCCCTTCTTTTTCAGTCCATGACCCTGGACCATAGAATGGTGCTGCCCATGGTTAGAGTGTGTCTTCCCACCCCAGTTAACCCATCCTAAATGACCCCCTTAGTTATGGCTAGAGCTTTGTCTCCTACGTGTCTTTTGTTGATCGACAGGCAATATCAACCAGCATACTGACAAAAGAGGGCAGAAAATAAAAGCACTTGCATTTTGTCACATTTTTAAAAACTATACTTTCCTGACCTGCTAGGACACATCTGTCTTCCTAGTTTACCTGGAGCCTGAGGCAGGAGGATTCTAAGTTTGTGGTTAACCTGGGCTACAGAGGGAGTTTCAGGATCAGAACGGGCACCTTAAGAAAAGCCTGTCTCAAAATAAAAGAAGCAGAAAGAGGGCCAGGGACACAGCTTGGTGGTGGAGCATCGGTCTACCGTGGACAAAGGCCCTAGGTTCAGCCCCAGAACTAGGGTGGGAGCATTAGTCAAGCACAACAGCCATTCTGAGAACCTGACTGCATGAGCAGATGTGCTGAGTGTCTTGGTGGATGTCAGTAATGTTCCTTCTACCAAAGTGTATCCAGGCCTCCTGGAGGTGCTAATGCCCCCACTACCCTTCAAAATTAGATTTACTTGGTTACAAACTGCACACACTAAATGAGCAAAACTATTAAATGAGGAGGGCTGCTGAGCTAAATAGCTGAGCATTTAACGGTTCACCGTGGCATTACCATTTTTATGGTCTATTAAAGCAATTGGAAGAATACCAGCTGAACGACGAATCAGGTAATTTATAAATTACCACATGCCTGTGTAAAACACAGAGGCCCACCCCACGTAGTGAGATGTTAGAAAGAGGCTGCCTGTATCCACTGGTGCTTCTGCCAATGACCAGGAACTCTTACCTTCCCGCCCCGGCCCCTCCCGAGTCCATGCGTTAGAGAGAATTACAATATTCCAGGTCCTGCCCTTCAATGTGTCTTTCTTCCCTGATCTATTTTCAGTCCCACTGAGGAAGGCAGAGAGTCATTATTAAGAATTAGAAGAACCATTTTCTAAGTTGCTGCCCTTAACTTTGGCAATTTCAAATTGAAAAGAAAGGAGCTCCGAAGTAGCAGGCTGGCTCCGTCCCCTGCCAGCCTTTAATGAAGCTTGCAGCACCAACGTCACCTTCCATTGCTCTCTCCCCCTGAACTGGAAAAAAAAAAAATCAGGAGAAAGAAAATGTGCTGTTCCCTTTTAGCCAGCTTCTGGGACTTTAAAAGAGAAATAAAGAAGGGGCAAGATGAGCCCCTCTGCCTATCTAAATTAAAGTCATTTTGGAAATATCTAACTGTTTCTGGTGCCAGCAGCCCAATGACACTCCAGGTAGAAGAACTTTTCACAAATGGCTGCTTCATCACGACAGGGGATATGCAAAGCCTGTCACATGCAGAGTTGTTGGATCCCACAGTCCCTAAGAAGCCATATTTTCCATGGCAGCTTCTGAGAGTTCATATGGGGGAGGGAGTAGTAGGAGAGATACCCGGAGAGTTCCACACTGAGAATCATGGAGCCGCGGGGATTTTGAGGGAGCACAGGCTGAAACCGAAGCGAGGCTGGCACCAAGATCTCTAAACAGAAGAAAGATTTCTGCCACTCTGAAAATCTGGAAAAGCCATCTCTCTCCAGATTTCTCCAAATTTGAGTAGGTGCTGGAAATAACAAACCCAACAGATGTCAGTGAGGATGAGGTTTCTGAGCCGTGGGGAGGGGGTACAGGCTGGACATTTGCTCTTGCGTGCCCTTTGGACCTGACTCTCTCTATGACAGTCATCTCTCTCTTTGTTCTACCATAGAAGGGGACAGTTAAGATACAGTCATACTGTCTGCCTCAAACACTCTATTACATCCTTAGTCTGTGTGGATGTTGTTGAAGAGAACAGGACATTAGATTAGTGTGGTATCTCAGGAAATCTCCCAACACATACTCTAGGCGAACGCGCGGTGATCATTAGAATATAACAAATTATTCCAGTGTCTGCAGTTGTTATACGAGACAATACTTTCTAAGCTTGTTTAAGGCATCCACCCCTAGGCTGTGGGGTGTGTCTATTTCAGCTCGCCTGCATCTCCAATTAGTGGAAGAGTGCTGCCTATGGAACCAAGCTCACGATTCTTGTTTCATTTAATTTCTCTCTGCTCAGAACCTTATGAGGTAGGAGATCTCATCTTTAGCCCATCCTTGGGAAAATAGTCTTGGAAGCCCAAATATTAGTTCTGGAGTTTAAGCAACTGGGCATTGCAGAGTTAAGTTTGTGTTGGATTCCAAACATCATGCAACAGACAAATTCATTTCGTTGGTTCATGCATAAATAGGGGAATACATTCCAAGTATTGATCTTCTTGTGTTCACAGCCCAGACCCACCTTTCTTTACAGACTGGATGTGAAATGATACCCACAGGCTGAGCCCTTGTTTCCCAGCTGATGATGCTGTGGGGCATTTACTAGATGGAGCCAAGCTATAGGAAGCAATTCAATGAGAAGGGGACATCGGAGGTTATACCTACCCCTGATTTCTGCCACACCCACTCTTTCTGCTTTCTGGTCTATCATGATGCAACCAGCCTGAATCACAATCCTGGTGTCACTATGACCTGAGCTACCTTCACCACCATAGTTGTCTGAAATAATGAACCAAAGTAAACCTTCCTTTTCCAGTTTGCTTCTTGAGATATTTACTCACAGTGACAACATACTGGCTGCTCACGGGAGGACATCATTGAGCCTCTCGGGCCTCAGTTTCCCTGTGTGCAAAGTACGGCATGACATGATGTAGAAGTGAGAAACTCCAAGGAACGGGTGTAAAACCTTGGCTTGGATCTGAGAAGAAGGCTCAGAGAATAAAGTGCTTGCTGCACAATCGTGAGAATCTCAGAACCCACGGGAAAGCCAGGTATGAGAGAGCGCATATGTAACCCAGGGCACCTGTGAAGAGATGGGAGGTACAGGTAAGGGAGTCTCGTGAAGCTCCCCAGCACACAGAAAAACAAGAGACCCTCCCTATCTCAAACAAGGTGGGTCATGGTAAGCTCCTGTATATACAACATACACACACACACACACACACACAGAGAGAGAGAGAGAGAGAGAGAGAGAGAGAGAGACAGAGACAGAGAGATAGAGAGAGAGACACAGAGAGAGACAGAGACAGAGAGAGAAGAACTTGGCTTAGCACTGGTCCACAGACTTGCCTTTGTTGTTTGTTGACATCCTTTGATTGGTCAGCATGATCAGCACCATTCAAGACAACATTTTCATATGTTGGTCTCATGGCATTGTGATAGAACTTCAGAGTTTGTGTATGCAAAATTTGTGTGCATCTGTGCTTTCTTGGTGTGTGTGTGTGTGTGTGTGTGTGTGTGTGTGTGTGTCTGTGTACACATAGATGCTCATGTACATGTGTCCATGCTTGTAGAGGTCAAAGGTCAACCTCAATTGCCATTAATCAGCTCATCAGTTATTATCCACCTTTGTTTGTTGAGCAGGATATCTTCAGGATCCTGGACTCATCACTTCAGGTAGGGATGTAAGCAAGTCAGTAAACCCCAGAGATTTACCTGTCTATACCTCCCCAGGGCTAGGTCTGTAAGTGCACATCCCCAAGCTCATGCTTTACAAGTGGATTCTGGGCACTGAATTCAAGGGTCCATTCTTGCAAATCAAACACTTTATGGACTGAGGTAGCCATCTTCTTGACTGCGTCTGTCTTTCTCTGTGTATGAATTTCACAGTTTTATTGTAGTTTAATTCCCATGCCATGAAACTCACCTATATGCAGTCT
Source organism: Microtus oregoni (assembly GCF_018167655.1). Lineage (NCBI taxonomy): Eukaryota > Metazoa > Chordata > Mammalia > Rodentia > Cricetidae > Microtus > Microtus oregoni. The sequence continues at coordinate 25,268,538 of NW_024543086.1, read as the reverse complement.
GCAACCATGACCAGAATCTAAGATTGACATGTCCAGCACTCTCAAACATTCCGTCATGTCTATGTTCAGTTAACCCACTAACCCATCTCAGCCTCAAGCAACCACTGACCTGCTTCTGTCTTTATTGTTTTACCTTTTCTAGAAATTTATACATTGATTTTTTTTCTTTCTTTTGAATTCCAGTCCATCTATCTTAAACTCTTGAGTTGTTTGTTAAATCTTAAGGTTCTGCCACAGACTAACTTGGTTGGCCTCAGGGGCAAAGACATCCTACAATTTAGTATGCAAGGTGAGTGGGTGGAGGTATCTGCATACAGCAACATGTAAGCACCTTTAAGTAACAGATAGAGGATGCAAGGTTTCTCCTGAGCGAATAGATCCCCACAGGTGAGTGGAAAGATGCTAAGGAGACTGGTTCCCTGCAGGGAGAAACTGGGGGTAACTCCAACCAATTGCTTTCCCAGTGTAAATCCCTCAGCGTTTCCATTAGGCCTGTCAACAAGCAGCCTGGCATCTTCTCCCCCATGAGAAGCACCTGATGGATCCCAAGGACAAGCCTCCTTGGTTCTCATTAGCTCCTTGTCCCTAGGGAGGAAGCAACCCCACCATATTTCGGGCTGCTTCTCCTTGGGCTGTCTTCAGGGAAGACATCCTCAGCTCAAGCCATCCCTGAAGAATTTGTGAATTGTCCTCAGAGAGCACAGTCTTGCTAGGCCGCCATGAGCCTTCAATGAAGAAAGTGACATCCCCGACTACAGAGTGCAGTAGAAGGGGTCCGCAGGGACAGGTGTTGATGTACTGAGCATCTCTTGTGACTATGTTAATGTGAGGATGGAGCTTCCTAAGCCTGTAGAGACTCCCAGCTGAGATGTTTCACACCCAAACCGTGTGTGAAGGCTGAGGCTGTGCCAGCTCCGCTATGTCGGTGCAGGTCCATAGAGACATGTTTCTGGGAGGAGAGGGATATGGTGATTTTCAGAATGCACGCATCATCTAAAAGGGACAGCTATCGGTCAGTCATTGTTACTTGTCTCCGTGTAGGTTACGAAAGCCATCTTAACAGAACTACTGAGGTCCTGGACTGACTGAAACCCTAATCCTTATGTGAAATCTTTTGTCATAAGTGACAATAAAATCATATGCAAGCTGGAGAGAGGATTCAGCAGTTAGGAACACCTGCTGCACTTATAGGGAACAGGAGTTCAGTTCTTAGCACCCACACTTGGTGGCTCCCAACTACCTGTAACTCCAGCTCCAAGGAATCCGGTGCACACTTTTAGCCTGCATGGACATTGAAGTGTTCCTACTTAGACACGCATATACACGTAACTGCAAATAAAAAGAATAAAACAAACACATGGAAAGCACATGTGGTCAGTACCTAGCCTCTGGGCCATTTTGTCTTTCACAGGTGAGCTAAGTGGTTCCCTTGGCTGTTTTGACCTCTCCCGAGAAGTCAAGCCAAGGTAAAAATGGAACAGCATAGATTATGGGGTCATGATGCCTTGCAGCTGAGCCTCGGTTCTGTGGGCATTCAGTTTTACCTCTAAAATTACTATTAACAGTGTCATGGAGGCATACAGATTCACAAACAGCCACATTAATGTCATGTACAAAAACAACAGCTTTGAATATTGACACAGACCATGGAGATCTGTCACTAAAATCAAGGTGGCAAACACCCCAATCTCCTGAAGTTTTCCAGCATGTTCCCCTGTTATTTGTTCTGCTTGTGGTAAGCATGTACCCACAAGGGCTGGGGAAACAGCACTTCCTGCACCAGCCTAAGGTCCATTCCTACAGCTCACCTACAGGTAGAAGAAGGGATGGGCTCCATGGAGTTGTTCTCTGGCCTCTACACTTGCACCATGCCATGTGCAAACCCACCCATACCGACAACAACAACAACGTAATGAGAAGATACACCACAGGTGACCAGTGTTCTTAAGTTGCTTATGTGGACAGTGCAATTTTGAAGTGTTCCACCCACTGAACAACTGTCTTTTACTCTGCCCCTTCCCCTGGAAACAACCATAGTCTATGCTCCATTGAGTCTGACTGTTTTCAATGTCTCTAGTAATGGAGACCTTACAGTATCTTTCCCATCTGAACAAGGCTCTTTCTTTTGGGCCACCAATCAACTCTAATATCATGACAGAGACTTTTATTAGTTACAAATGCTCAGCCTTTGACTACTCTCTCCACTTCTTCAAAATAGCTCTTGAAATTTTAGCAGTAACAATAAGACAACATAAGAAGATCAAGGGGATTTGAATTGGAAAAGAAGAAGTCAAACTTGTGTTATTTGCAGATTATATGATAGTGTACATAAATGACCCCCAAAACTCTACCAGAGAATACCTACAGCTGATAAATACCTTCAGTGATGTGGCAGGAAACAAGAGCAACTAAAAAAAAATATCAGTAGCCCTCCTCTACACAAAGAATAAAAAGAAACTGAGAGGGAAATCAGAGAAGCATCATCTTTCACAATAGCCACAAATAACCTAAAATATCTTGGGGTGACACTAACCAGGGAAGTGAAAGGCTTATTTGACAAGAACGTTATGACTTTGAAGAAAGAAATTGAAGATGTCAGAAAATGGAAAGATCTCCCAGGCTCTTGGATAGGAAAGATCAACATAGTAAAAATGGCAAGCCTACCAAAAGCAATCTATAGATTCAGTGCAATCCCCATCAAAATCCAAACACAATTCTTCACAGATCTGGAAAGAACAATAATCAACCTTATATGGAAAAACAAAAAATCCAGGATAGCCAAAACAATCCTATACAATAAAGGAACTTCTGGAGACATTACTATCCCTGATATTAAGCTCTATTACAAAGCTGCAGTGATGAAAACAGCTTGGAATTGGCATAAAAACAGAGACAGTGACCAATGGAATCGAATTTAAGAATCGGATATTAATCCACACACCTATGAACACCTGATTTTTGACAAAAATAAGTTAAAATTATATGATGTAAAAGAGAAACCATCTTCAACAAATGGTGCTGGCATGACTGGATGTCAACCTGTAGAAGAATGAAAATAGATTCTTATCTATCACCATGCACAAAACTCAAGTCCAAATGGATTAAAGACCTCAATATAAATCCGAACACACCAAACCTGATAGAAGAGAAAGTGGGAAGTAGCGTTTAATGCATGGGCACAGGAGATCACTTCCTAAATATAACCCCAGTAGCGTAGACACTAGGAGCATCAATAAATAAATGGGACCTCCTGAAACTGAGACTCTTCTGTAAAGCAAAGGACACAGTCAATAAGACAAAAAAGGCAGCCTACTGAATGGGAGAAGATTTTCATCAACCCCATATCAGACAAAGAACTGATCTCTAAAATATATAAAGAACTTAAGAAATTATACATTAAAATTCTAAATAACCCAATTAAAAAATGGTATACTCAACTTAACAGAGAATTCTCAACAGAAGAATTTCAAATGGCCAAAAGATACTTAAGGACATGTTCAACTTCCTTAGCTATCAGGGAAATTCAAATCAAAACAACTCTGAGATATCATCTTAAACCTATCAGAATGGCATAGATCAAAAACACTAATGATAGCTTATGCTGGAGAGGATGTGGAGCAAGGGGAACACTCATCCATTACTGGTGGGAATGCAAACTTGTGCAACCACTTCGGAAATCAGAATGGTGGTTTCTCAGAAAATTGAGAATCAACCTACCTCAGGATCCAGCAATACCACTCTTTGGAAAATACCCATAAGATGCTCAATCATACTACAAAAGTATTTGTTCAGCTATGTTCATAACAGCATTATTTGTAATAGCTATAATCTAGAAACCGTCAAATAGCTCCCTCAAGAAGGTACTGTCACTCTCAGGACCCATGGTCTGCAGAGACAGTCCACAGCCTTGGCCTTCAGGAAAACATGTGCATACTATTTAATAATCAGTGTCTCATTGTTCACTCTCCAGTGTGTTTTGAATGGAGTCAAGATACAGGTACTCTTGGTGTGAGAAGATACTCCATTAATCCTAGCACTAGGGAAACTGAGTCAGGAAGTGTCTTAGGTTTTTTTTTTCCTTTCTTTTACTATAACAAAGCAACTTAAAGGAAGGTTTGTGTTAGCTTAGTTATAAAGGGTGCTGTTCCATCACAGTGGGGAAGATAGGGAGGCAGGAACATGAAGCGGCTAAGCACATTACATTAGAAGTCTGGGAGAGACAAAATAAAAACAGTTCTGTGCTATCCAGCCGTGAGTCCCACCCTCCAGCAAGGTTCCACCACCTACAGTTTCCACAGCATTCCCAAACAGCAGCACTGGCTGGGAACCAAGTGTTCACATGCCTATTGGGAAGATTTTATGTTCAAACTACCACAGAGAATCATGAGTTCCAGGCTAGCTTGGGCTACACAACAAGATCCTGTCTCAATATTAGAACAACAACACAACAAAGACAGCTTATGGATTTGTCTAAGCCAGAGTGACATAAAGACAAAAGCGAAAACTGTAACAATGGGAGGATACAAACTGAAAATCTGTGTAAATAAGTGCAAATGGAAGAAAAACGCGAGACCAAGAGGGATACCTACCCCGACAACAGGAGCTTACAAGCCCGCTCTTGCCGTGCTACAACAAATTTGAAAAGCAATAATCATTACTGAAAAGTAAGATAATATGAAAATCCTAAAAATATAAATGATAAGCAACACATAGAAGGGACAGATTAAGGAAATGAAAGGGGACAAATGACAGGGCTGACTGGTAACTGTCTGGAGTACAGGGAACACTTAGAAGTTGATGAAATTAATAAAAATTAAAAAACTATTCAAACAGTCTGAGTGAGGATAATAGTTACAATAGATAAACATCAATGACTTAAAATAAAATGAAAATGAGTGTCCTTATAGGAAAGTATTCTGCAAATAGAACAAGAAGTTCAATGTCTTCCAAGACAGTACACAAGGAAAAGGTTTTGAAATGTAAAAACAAAACAGAAAACTGAATTATACAAATAAGGGACATGATGTTTTGTTAAAAAACTTAATATAAAATATACAAAAGACATATTTCTATTATTAAACAAATAGCTTTAAAGTAACTTTTAAATCTTTTTTCTTATACATACACATTTAGTTGGTTTTATTTTTTCTGTACATTACTAATATTTTTGTTTGTTTTTTATTTTTATTTTTGTTCTCTCATATAGTACACCCCCAACTACAGTTTCTCCTGCCTCCCTCTCTCCCATTTCCATTCTTCCCCACTCAGAAAAGAGCGGGCCTCTCAGGGACATCAACCAAATATGCCATAACAAGCGATAACAAGACTAGGCACATGCCATCATATCAAGGCTGGACAAGACCGCCTAGTAAGAGGGAAGGGTCCCAAGACTAGGCAAAAGAGCCAGAGACATCCCCAGCTCCCACTGTTAGGTGTTCCACAACACCAAGCTGCTCAGCCAAAGCACATGCAGAGGACCCAGGTAAAACCCATGCAGGCTCCATTACCTCTGCAAACCCCCATGGGTCCCAGTTAGTTCATTCTCTGGGCCCTGTTCTTGGATGTCCCTGATCCCTTTGACTCCTCCAGTCCTTCCTCCCCATTCTACCTAATGTTTGGCTGGGGGACTCTGCATTCACTCCCATCAGTTGCTGAATGGAGTCTCTCTTTTTTTCTCTATGATAATGACTTTGCTAGGCTCTGGTCCCATAACACATTCTGTGGGCAGGACAGACTGTAGGCCTCTAACCAACCTGCAAGGAAATAGAAGCAGTCATCAAAGGTCTCTGAACCAAAGAATTCCCAGATCCAGAAGGTATTAGTGCAGAATTCTACCAGACTTTCAAAAAAGATCTAATACCAATACACTTGAAATTATTCCATAAAATAGAAACAGAAGGATGATTGCCAAATTCATTTAATAAAACAACAGTCACTCTGCTACCCAAACCACACAAAGACTTAACCATGAAAGAGAATTACAGATCAATATCCCTCATGAACATTGATGCAAAATATTCAATAAAATACTTGCAAACCAAATGAAATAACACATAAAAATGATTATCCACCATGATCAAGTGGACTTCATCACAGAGATGCAGGAATGATTCAACATATGAAAATGTAATCCACCATATAAACAAACTAAAAGAAAAGAAAATGATAATTTCATTACATCCTGATCTTGATTTAACTTTGTTAAATGGCATCTATTAAGAAAATTGTCCATTTCTTTTAGATTTTCTAATTTTGTGGAATACAGGCTTTTAAAGTATGACCTAATGATTCTTTGGGTTTCCTTGGTGTCTGTTGTTATGGGCTCCTTTTTGTTTCTGGTTTTATTAATTTGGATATTCTCTCTGCCTTTCAGTTTGAATAAGGGTTTTATTTTCTCTTGCTGATTTCCTCAAAAAAACAACTCTTTATTTAATTGATTTTCAATATTGTTTTCTTCATTTCTATTCTATTGATTTCATCCTTCAGTTTGATTATTTCCTGCCATCTTTTCTTGTGTGTTTGCTTCTTTCTGTCAAGTTGTTAGTATGAGATCTCTCCAATTTTTTTATATAAGCACTTAGTGTTATGAACTTTTCCATTAGCACTGCCTTTCTTTATTTTGTCCTATAAATTTGGGTATGCTACGCCCTTAATCCCAGCACTTGGGTGTCAGAGGCAGGGAGATCTCTGTGAGTTCGAAGCCAGCCTAGTGTACAAGAACTAGTAGTTCCAGGACAGGCTCCAAAGCTACAGAGAAACACTGTCTCAGAAAACAAACAAAAATGGGGTAATTTGGGTATGCTGTGTATTCATTTTCATTGAATTCTAGGAAGTTCTTAATTTCTTCCTTGACCAGTAGTCATTCAGTAGGGAATTGTTCATTTTCTGTGAATTCGTAGACTTTCTGTTTATTCTGTTGTTGTTGAAATTCAGTTTTAACCATTGGTGGTTTGTTAGGATGCAGTGGTTCTCTAAGTTTTTTAATCTGTTGAAACTTGCTTTGTGACTGAGTACGTGGTTAATTTTGAATAAAGTTTCATTAAGCAGTGAGAAGAAGGTATATTCTTTTGTGTTTGGGTGAAATGTTCTATAGATATCTGTTAGGTCTATTTGATTCCCAATGTCTGTTAGTTCCATTGTTTCTGTTTAGTTTTTGTATGGATGACTAGTTCATTGGTGACAATGGGGTATTAAAATCTCCCACTTTTAATGTGTTAGTTTTGATGTGTGATTTAAGCTTTAGTAAAGTTTCTTTTACAAATGTGGGTGCCATTGCATTTGGGACATAGATGTTAAGAACTGAAATGTCATCTTGGTTTATTTCGTTCTTTGATGAGTATGAAACATCCTTCTCCAGCTCTTTTGATTCATTTTGGCTTGCAGTCTATTTTGTTAGATATCAGGATAGCTGCACTAGCTTGCTTCTTAGTTCATTTGCTTAGAAAATTCTTTTTCAACCCTTTCCTCTGAAGTGATATCTAACTTTGATGATAAAGAATGTTTCTTGTATGCAACAGAAGGATAGATCCTGATTTCACATCCATTCTGTTAGCCTGTGTCTTTCTATTGAGGGATTGAGTCCATTTATATAGAAAAATATTAATGATTAATGATTATTAATTCCTGTTATTTTGTTGGTGTGTGTGTTTCCCTTCTTTTGGTTTGTTGGTACATAGATGTCATTCAGATGTGTTCCCAGCCAAAGGGATTGGTGTGTTCCAACAGTAGCATGGAGAGAATTTATGGAGGAGACTAGAGATAGGAAGCAGAGGTAAAGAGTCTCTGGAAAATCACGGGCTGCTAGTCTGGTAGGCAGAGTGGATAACAGGAAACTGTCTCTAACAAGGTAGGAGGTGAGGACCTACTGCCCGGATGCTGTGGCCTCTGGACACACACACTAACATGCATACAAGTACAAGATATAAACACTCACATAATACATACATGCTCAGGCTCACATGTGTACACCTGTGCATGCTCCATACACATATACACATGCAAATTAAAGAAAAAATGAAAGGCCAGAGAGATAGCCCAGTGAGTAAAGGCATGACCTTGAAGTGTAAAGCCCTGAGTTCAAGCCTTAGTACCTATCTACATCCACTCCACAGCCCTAAGAAGAGAACCCAGAGAATTTGAGACTAAAGTATAACATGATGGCTGGCTTGCTTGATGGGGTTTCTGTCCTGCCCTGTACCCCACAGCCAGCAAGCCCCCCAAAAAATCACAAAGAGGTCTCCATAAGTTATAAAGGTAATTGGCCCATTAGCGCAGGCTACTTATTAGCTCTTATAGCTTATACTAACCCATTATTCTGATCTATGTTAGCCACATGGTTCAGTACCTTTCTCAGAGGGGAAGCTCACATGTTGCTTCTTCGGTGGTTTGTGCAGGAGTGGGAGTGAATCAGCTTTCTCCTTCCCAGAATTCTCCTGTTCTCATTGCATCACCTCTACTTCCTGTCTGGTTTTCCTGCCTATACTTCCTGCCTGGCCAATCAGCGTTTATTTAAAACATGATTGACAAAATACAGACAATTCTCCTGCACTGAAGAAACTGCACGCCAGCACCAGGAGCTTGAGCCACACAGTCTGTAGTTCTGCAGAGCACTGATGTTCAGCAGTTGTGGAAGTTGTGGAAATAGAACAATGTAGATTGTGACACACTCTGTAAAGAAACAACAAAAATCCTTGAACAACCTGAACCGTGTGCAAAAGTGAGCTCATGATCCATTTATCCTGAAAGCATCACCTCTCACAATACAGTCAAACCACATATTCCAGGACATTTAACTCTTGTAGCTCTTGGTAAGTTAAAGATACCCCAGAGGAAGGTCATATGGGTAGTACAGATTGGACCTCATGGATTTTGGTTGTTTTTGTAGTTTAAAAGACACAGTTAGGTGAGCAAGGAAAGAGTGTGCATCTGGGAAGAGTTGGGAGGAGGAGGTAAATATTACTAAACACATTATATGAAATTCTCAAAGTATTGCTAAAAAGTGAAAAGAAATACATTTCTTAAAAACAAACAACAACAACTAGCTTGATGTTCATCTAATATTAATGAATGTCTGAGGTGAGTCATATATTACTGCTTAGCTGTTTACTATTTTTATGTACTCCCTCTGTAAAATAGGAAAACATCTAGGTGCCAAGGCATGTACTTATGATTCTGAAACTGAGGCAGGAAGATCGTTGAAGCCAAGACTCAAAATGAGAGAAAGAGAGAGAGAGATGGGGGAGGGGGAGTTGAGGTCAGGAAGAATGAAATTATGCCATTTGAGAGAGAACAGGAGACCATAATGTTAAATGAAATAAACTGAGCCAAGAAAAACAAACACAGCATTTCCCCCTCTCTTATGTGGAATCTAGACTAGACAATAATAAGGCATAAAAATCAAAGGGAAACTATTTGGGAAGAGGACGTGGAGCATCCTCTATGGGGAACCTCAGCATCACAAATTAGTCAGTGAATGAGTAAATAAGCAATCCTAAGAGAGGGAGCAGATGCCATCCTCCCTTATGCAAAGTCCTTTCCTCTGCTGCATTCTGGTGAGTGAATTTGTCCCATCTGTCACATACATACAGTCTTTTCCATTTCATTAAACCGCAACCACTAAGGCTGAGTAGGTGTCTCTGTGGTGAAGAGTATGCACTGCATTTACAGAGAGCCTGAGTTTGGTTCCCAGCACACATGTCAAGCAATTCACAACTGCCTATAACTTCTATTCCATTGGTTCCAACACCTCCTTCTGACCTCCAGGGGCACTGCACATATATGTACACACACCTAGAGACACACATTCCTACACACACCTGAAAATTAAAAACAAATACTACAAAAAGAAGTTGGAATAGTCACAAGGGCAGGGAGTAGATGCATGGCCATCATCACTGAGCTTCCTAGTGACACAGGAAGCGGCATGGCGTACTCAACACATGCTTTGAGATGGATGAAGAAGTCCGGCTTCCTCTGGGTACAGTAGTCTTCCCAACACTTGATGGCGGCTGCACTTCTGACTGGAATTTTTAAGTAGCGGAAAGACTGAAAGCTCCAATGACCTTTTCCCAGCAGGAATCAGGAGGAGGCTAATTGAGACTGTAGGTGCTCAGCTCTTGCAAATCTGATCTTTGAGTTTGTATGTACATGACTTTTTCATGTTGGAATGTGGCTTAATTAAGGGAAATGTCTTACATGAGGATCCAAATCCCCATGTAGATTAAATGAGTCTATTTAGGATCCGCTCAGACTTTGGAAGTTGGCTCACAGTGTAGTGCATTACATCCCCACACCACAGGGGAATAGAAGAAAAGTTCAGAACGAGAATCGCTGAGTGTTAGAGGCATGTGGGACCTCAGAGATCGCTGAGAACAACCTCACATTTGTCCCATGAAAGTGACACACTGTCAAAGAAAATTGGCCTTGTAGAAGGAAGTGCCTGGTGATTTCTGCAGGAGAAGCCACCCAATGACAGTGGGGTCTGATGGAGGAATGAGTAGCCAACCTGCACAATACCTCAGTTTAGGGCCTAACTTTGTCCAGCAACATAATGAGCAAATCCAGGAAAGTCAATTCTTTTTCTTTATTGTTAGTTTCTATCCATGAAAATGAAAGAATCGTATTGATTCTTTGATTCCATAAGGGGTCTGGGGTGGCTGACAGCTCTTTTAGTAAAGTTCTTACTTTGCAGGTCTGAGAGTCTGAGTTCAAGCCTTGTAATTCAAGGTTAATACTTTAAAAAGCCAGGTACAGTGGCATGTGTTCAGAATCCCAGTGCTGGGGTGTCGGGGCAGAGACTGGAGGATCATTCCCTGGCCGACCAACCTGGCCTAACTGGTGGGTTCAAGGTCAGTGAGATACCTTCTCTCAAAAAGTGAAATGGATGGGGCCCGAGGAGTGAATCAAAGGCATTCTCTGGCCTCTGTATGAACGCATATACTAGTTATGTTTATCAGACCTCATGAGAAATCAGGATGAGAAGAACAGCAGCTCAGTTCCAATCTGGCAGTAGAATCCCCTCTCCTTTCGTCTTTAAACATATCCCAGACTAGACTCTACAACACCCTGATATTAATCAGTTTTATGGCTTTCCTTTATCTCAACCCCCTGTTCGCTTCATAAAGAAAGTGACTTTGAAATGACCAACCCACTCGCTCTTTCCTTTCTTCCTTTCTCAGCTCTTTTCTGTCTATAAAACCATCTTCCTTTGCCTGGCTTACCCAAGTGGTTATTATTCTATTTTATGCATCTGATTCCTGAATCAAAGTTAAGCCAATTAAGATCTTGAAACGAAATTGTTGCGATTTCGTCTTTGACAGCAGTTGCTTGTCAAAGTTTATTATGGCAGCCATGGAATGCTGATTTAACAGCAACAATACAATTAATTTACAAATTGGCCTGAAGAAAGTTGAGGGACTTTAGTGGGATCTGAAGCACAAGCCTGATCTAATCCTGCTCCTACTGCTCTTTTTGTAAGCAAAGATCCCCCACAAAATCAGCACTAATACTGACTTCTAGAAAAACACAGAAGAATGTTGTGCATGTGGGTGTGTATGTGTTTGCCTTTATGCGTGGGCACGTGTTCGGATGTGCCAGCCTGTGGAGGCTAGAGGACAATCTTAGTTGACCTTCTCCGGCACTTTCCACAGATTTTTGAGACATGTCCTGGAACTCACTAAGTCGACCTGGCTAGCTGCCCCGTGAGTCCCAGATAGCCAGCTTTCTCTACCTCCCAAAAGAGATTATAAACTCAGACCGCCACATCCAGCTTTTTATGTGGATTCTGGCGATGGGACTCAGTTTTCCTTGCTTGTGTAGAAGTACTTTACCTATTGAATTGTTTTTCCAGCCTGGGAAAATCAAAACAGTAAGAGTATGTCACTGTAAGCAAAGGAACAAGAATCAGGAACCCCACACAACCATGGGATTTCTTTTGGGCAGGTGTGCAATGGAACCTCATCACAAAAGGTTTACTTCTTGCAGAAAGGAAAGGGCAGTTGGTAAAATGTTTTTCTAGAAACTCTATGACCAATGAGACCTGTATTTATTTTGAGTGAAATTGGGCTAAGTTCCCAGGACAATGGCAATGGGAGAAGATCAACAACAACCAAAAGGTATGCCTGTCCTTTCTCAGGAGAAAGACTTGAGTAGCACTGCCTAATAATAATGGTATTGCCACATGAAGTGACCACAGAGGCCAGCCTACAGGTCTAGAGTTGGACAAAATTGGGTCTTATGTGGACAATTTAAAAAATTAAATGTAATTTCTCTCTCAAGTGAGCCAATTCTGTTGCTCAGTCTTTCATCATAGTTTCCTGAAATAAGTCTCTTGTTGTTATTTCTTTTATGAAATGTTGGTAGAATAAATAATAATGGATAAAATAACATATAACAATCATAGCAATCACTGGAAATTTTACCATGCTTTTATACTTGTAACGCTTGCCCTAAATTTTCTGAGTCTCTTTGGGTAGACAAATGAAGAAAATGCCCTAGCATTATAAAGGCAACCAGTTTAAATGCTAAGCCAGTTGTGATTAGCAGTTTAAATGAAGACATTAACGTGAAATCTTTGTTGTTGAGAACAGGGCTGAGTTGCATTAAGAAAAAAAATCAAATGACTATTAGTTGAGGTACCACAGAAATAGGGCATAGGAAGTAATCATGGGGGTCTAGGTATGTTGATGAGGGGTAGAGAGATCTGCTTAGCATATGACAGCTGTTGGGTTTAATATTCAGCACAACACAAGAGGAAGCAAGTGCCAGTGGCATGCAGATCACTTCAATTAGACATTATATTTTTTATTTATTCATCTTTTGCTAATTTGCTTTGAATGCATGAACCTCTATCTGACTCTCCGCCAGGTAACCGAACTCTCAGACCTCAGACGTTTTGCATAGCTCCTGTTTATCTCTGTTCCCTTCAGATGAAGGGTAAAGAATTAAATCTACTGTGTACAGTGAGATAATGATGTGAAAATTTCCTGACAGCGAACCTCTTAATAACAGTGATTGGTAAGTGGGAATGTAACCACATGTAATGGTGCTCACAAGCCCAGACACAAACACGGCTGAGAAATGAGTGGAGAGAGATCAATGGCTTGCAGCAGCAGTCAAAGAGGCTCCTTCTGGTCAAAAGAATTCAATTGCTGGCTTGGGTGGAGGCTTAACATCTCGTTGGTCTGGTCAATCTCCTGGGCAAGGGTCTATCCCTAGGAATGCGGGTTCACCTCAAGTGATGCTAAAGAGAGATGCAGTGCTGGTGCCACTTTAAGCAAATGCCAGGATCCCTGTCCCCATCATGGTCTCTTACAAAGTACAGTCAGGATGCCAGGTAGGTCAGCCTTCTTTTCTGACTTAAATATATATATATATATATATATATATATATATATATATATATATATAACTTTTTTTTTCTGCCTCCATTCTAAGCATGCTTTCCCTAACACTGGGGGTTTTCTTTTTCTCTAAGCCTTCTCTCCCTGATGCCACAGACCTCAATGACTTAACTCAAAGGGCTTATGGATTTTTCTCTCTCTTCTTTTCTCTTGTTTCCTCCTCTAGGCAGCTGCTGAGATTTACATTTTGCCTGCCCCGAGGCTTTTTTTTAAACTCTAATAACTGAAGCTTCAATTTGAGTTTTTTCTTAAATTATTACATTAATGACACTAAGAACCCCAAAAGAAGACCTCAATTTTCCTGGAATCATCAGGCAACCATTCAGGGATTCCCAGTTTCTATAGTGAAGAGAGCATAGGCGATCTTTCTGAAGCAAAGTGCCCCTCAAATAGAGGATTCATTTGTGGGGATTGTGTATCCTCATGTAGAAAAGCAAATAAGCCCAGCACGCTTCTCAGCAAACTCAGTTAAGAAGTTCATTTCCCCAGTGAGTGCACATAACGTCATTATTTAAGAAAGACGGTAGACATATTTTTGAGAGTCCTTAGTTTAAGTTCATTATATTCGAAGGGCTGGAATGGCAGACAGGAATTTATGGGAAAGTTCATTTTGTATCATAAAAATAATAGACAAGAACACCTCTGAGCAAGCTCAGCTCATTTATAAGGATGGCTGACAGGAATGTATCTGGGCATGCTCAGTTCATGTTACCAAGATGGTGGATGGAAATGTGTCTGAGTATGTTTATATTCTTTTAAAATGTTTTAGTCAAAAAAAGAAGATGCTTTGAAAATGTCCATGTAGAATTTGCACCCTGAATATGGCTGCTTACAGAAATGGCAGTGTGTAACTGTTTTCTGTGATCATATACTGCTTTCTCTTTCACTGCCAGTACTTCAGAGCACAAGCCCTGTCTCTTTCCTCCTCACGTTCATTCTAGCAGGAACCGCTATAGATGCTGAATTAATTAATTAATTAGGAGGATATGGATGTCCTCCTCAGAGTTAACTGACTGGACTGAATACATTCTCTAAGCATGGAATCAGAGTATCAATTTCCCCTAACGATGGTTGTGGTAGCATTGTTAAATTTTCAAGGAAGAGCCCATAGAGAGCCATTGTAAGAACCTGAGTTACACTTCCTGGATACTGATTGTGACAAAATATTCTAGCTGGTGACTACAGATGGTGTCTCTTCCACTATAAAGGTGTCTTGTCTGTTTTCCTTGCCACTTCGTAGGCTATTTGCTGTATTAAGTACAGCAGCAGAAAGTCCCACTGGCTGCTTTATGTTGTGTTTAAAAAGTTAATTAAATTGCCAAGTTGTTAAGTTGTTAAATTTAAAGTTTCAAAAAAAATTCTATTAGCAAGTTTCATTCTGATTAAAGCTATGAGACTTGTGTGTTTGATTTTCAACTTGGTCCTACCCAGCAATAAACATTAAAAATAAACCAATTCCATTTTATGATCAAAGCCTCCTTGACGCTTTGTGTATGACACATTATGGAGAACAAAAGAGAGCTGGTGTGGTGGGGTGATGGGGTGGTGGGGTAGTGGGGTGGTGATGGAGTGGTGGGGTGGTGGGATGGTAGGGTGGTGGGGTGGGGTGGCAGTGGGTGGTGGGGTGGGTGGTAGGGTGGTAGGGTGGGGGTTAAACTGCAATTCATCAGTACACACAGAAATTCCTGAAAACATTTTTCTTTAGGCAGAGTGGGTAAAAACTGAACATCTGTCAAAAGTTAAAGCATGTCATGTTGTATTTGATGACTGATCTTAAGGCATGGGAAATAAGAGGCTCGCTCTCATCTCATTGCTTCTGTGTTGTCTACTGGGTGGTAGAGTATGTGGATATCATCACATGGTGGTTTTAGGAGACAAACTGATCTTTTCTGATTTGCATTCAGGCTAGTAGACCTTCCTACTGTTCTGTCTGTCTGGTGGTCCAGTGAGGCTATCCAGTGGATGCCTCAGAGACAATGAATGAGACCACAGCACACCCGTCATTTTTTTAAATGTAACTGCATTTTGAGAGACTGTGTTGCATAAAGATAGCAGAGTCTAGCTAGCAGGTGTGTCTTTCATTCCCATGCCAGTGCAGCCAGACAAGAAATCTGGAGAAGATACTTTGTGCTGTTTCACAGGTATCAAACTGGTGAAATACATCTGATGATGACTGATACATATAATGTCTAAGATTAACATATCAAATAAATGAAACATAGTTAATGCATAAAGGGTGCCTAGCACTAAGTACATTATTTAATATAGATAAGTTCTTATTACCAGGGATTCCCCATCATAAATATTCTGGTGTGTGCCTGTATTTGCAGTGTATCTATATATTAGCTTATCTTTCTGTATCTATAGCCACTCAGAGGAGAAAATATAATAAATCCACATGTTGAAAGACTCTTTAATGGGGCCAGTGTTAGAATAATTGAAGTCTTGGGTTGGCAGAGCCTTAGACAACATCAGTTCTAGGATAACTGCTAAGCAAATCTACCTTGCCAGCCTCTGATAGGTTGTCATTGGAAATGTGATGTGCAACTGTCTGTTTTCTGACAGCCTGTTCTGCCGCTGGACAGATCTAAGCCTGGGCAATCTCATTCTTCTATCGATCTGAAGCCCGCCTCCTTCCCGGAGAGGGTTATGCTGAAGACATCTGCTCACTCTTCCACATAACAGCTCTTCAGAGGCTTGAAAGCAACAGTCAAGAGTCCCCAGGCTTCTCTTCTACAGGATAAAAAGCTCCCATTTTTCATGAACATGTGTTCAAGAGTCACTTGAAATACCACCACCTTTTGAAAGCTCCCTTGCTCTCTCTGGGAAGCACAAAGCACACTCCTCCCACGACCTTTGGGCGTTCCTGGCCAATGCTCTATTTGCCCCCACATTTCACTCACTATGGTTGCATGTTTATATGATCACTTTCCCCAACTAAGCTGTTTCCTTAGAGGCTTTATATTCTTTCATCTCGGTATCCTGATGGTGACTAATTATGGCTAATAAATAGTACTTGGCATGGGTGTCATCAAATAAGTAAAACTGGGGGCTATAGAGACAATTCATGTATTAAGAGCCCATAGTGTTCTTGCAGAGAACTTGAATTTGGTTGATTCTGAGCATCCATATCAGGTAACTCGCAGATGTCTGTAACTCCAGCTCTAAGAGGATGCATGCCTCTGGCCTCCATGAATGCTTGCACTCATGGGTACATACCCATATAGATGAACACACACACATAGTTAGAAATAATGAAACAAATGGTTTGGAAAAGTAGAAAGGGAATTTTCATGCAATCTAGTGGGTATATAGACACATATTCAAAAAGATTGAGACAACATTGGCTTTGAAATAAATTCCTTCCTTGTCTTGACAAGCACATATTTATATTGTGGTCTACAACTGTAACTTGAAGCAGAATAAAATTTAGTTATAGTCTACACTGGAGCTGAATTTTGAGGATAAGAAGCTAAGAGAAAAATAACTAGTCATAAGATGCCATTCCTGCCCCATTCCAGGTGGAGTACTCCAGAGAGTCAAATTTGTAAGGATTGGAAATAGAATGGTTGCTACAGGCACTGGCAGAGGAGAGTGAGAAGTCCAGGGATTCAGAGCTGGAGTTTTGTAAGCAGAGTCTTGGAGGTTGCGAGTGATGTTGGTTGTAAGTATAAATATAATTAATATCACTGGATCACATACTTAAAAGAGTTAAAGTGATAACTTTCATGTTTCAAATACTTTATTATAAAAATAATTTTAGCTATTACCATAAAATGCATGCATGACTGGGTGTATGTGTTAAATAAAATGAGAAACTGTCAGGAATGTTTATAGATACTTTGAGTAATACAAAATGGTAACATCATGAGTTCAAGGCCATATCTTTCCTCTATAAAAATCACACAATATAGATAGCATCATTTATAATGTTATTTAGTTTATTATTATTATTATTATTAGTAGTAGTAGTAGTAGTAGTGTGTGTGTGTGTGTGTGTGTGTGTGTGTGAGAGATGTGGGACTGCCCTATGTATGCTGTGATTACCACTGATTAATAATGAACTAATTTGAACCTATAGTAGAGCAAGTCAGAACAGAAGTAAGTGGGGAAAATTAAACTGAATGCTGGGAGAAAGGAAACAGAGTCAGGGAGAAGCCATAAAGCTACTACCAGAGACAGACACACCAAAACTTTGCTGGTAGGCCACGACCTCATGGTGATGCATAGCTTAATGGAGATGGGTTAAATTAAGACATAAGAGATAGCCAATAAAAATCTAGAGCTAATGGGTCAAGCAGTGATTTAAATAATATGGTTTCAGTGTGATTATTTCGTGTCTGAGCTGCCAGACAGCTGGGAAACAAACTAACGGCCTCGTAACAATTTGGCACCTATGTGGCCAGCTAAAATTCACTTAAAAACCAAGAAAGCTTAAAAAGGAATCCTAGACACAAAAGAACAAAGTTAAACATGGTTTGGTAGTGGAATTTTCTTGGGTAGGCTCTGTTTGCTAGAAGCAAGCAGAGGTATGGCTCCTTTAAGAGAGGTCTTTCTGATTTGGTGATAGCAGAAAAAAAGCTGTGCTGTTTTGAAACAGCTGTAGCTCCATGGGCCATGCTACCAGTGAGACCTCTGGTTCTTTTAGGAGGCCAAGCATTTAAATGTGGTTTGTGGGCAATGTGCTGCAAGTTACTTGGTGGCAGCATGGCTAACTGGTTATCAGAATTGTGGTTGTGAGGATAGCTCCCTCCTGGCAGTCTCAGGCACTAAAGGGCCTCTGCCATGCTGGACTGGGTGGGGCAAGCAGGCAGTGCCATATTTTCCCTAGCAATGGCACTGCTTAAGTTCATAAGAAGGGCTTAGCATTTTAAGAAGCACTTCTGGCCAGAAAATAATTACAGATACACAATAAAGACAAATTCAGATGGAAAAGATGTCTAAATGGGTCACTGTGTTGGATAAATGTATGTAGGCTTGGGAGAGAGAAGAAAAAGAATATAGACAGTTATAAAAAGAAGTAAATGCTTTAAAAAAAAGGTAAAATCTTTAAAGAGACAGAGTATAGACAGTCATAGATTAAAAGGAATAAAGAAAAATAAGCCATGTAGAGATGGAATATGCAAAGAGAATCTGGATTATGTATACTATTGTGTTTTCTTTGTTTTTTTTTTTTTTTGGCTGCAGATAGACATTTGATTCTGGGGATTGCTAAGCTAAACCAACATGTATATTATAAAGGTATCTTGACTTACGAATTTTGGTCTAAGGAAATGTTGCTTTGGAAAAGAGGTTCTTCTTTTGTTTCCACAGAGGATGAGAACCTGTGGATTGCTTCCAAACTAATATTGTTTGATGGACCATGACACTCCTGAAAGGTCACCTTAAATATTCCCCCAAAAATTACTTTGTCCAACGCTGACTGGGATGAAACTTGCACACAGGATTCACCACGAAAGACCTGATTAACAACACCCCCAATTAGCAGGAAGTAGTCAAGAGAACTATGCACAACTTCCCAAATATTGTCTATAAATGTTTCCTTACATTTAAAGGGGAAATGATATAGAGATGAATAATTTGCATTTGTATGGATCTTGATTTATTGATATAAATTTTAGGTCGATTTTGTTATATATGCTCTTGGTTAAGGTATTGTATTTAGTTAATTTAAAATGTCATGTATAATTAAGAAATATAGGTTAATAGATAATCATCTATAATAATCAAGCTTTAATCGTGTTAAGTTTTCTAGATATATAGAGATATATTCCATTAGATAGATAATCTTCAAGACTTTCAAAGACTACAGAATATGGCATTTAAAATGTTTTAAAAACTTAGAACTTTTCACAGAAATGCAAAACATATGCTCCTGGCAGCACCAGTCTACTTCAAGAGAAAGATGGGCATTGAAGAGGCTCCTTATAGAGTGGGTTAGCTGTTTGGACAAGAAACTGCTCTTGCCTGGACTTTTTGATGAACTGGACATGCAGAACCAGCATAAAATGACTGCTGAACTTGCCTAAAAGTGAGAAAGGGTCTTCAGGGTGAGTGCTTCAGGAGGGAGTCTGCCAGACAAATTCAGGACACAGAAGAAAGTGATTGACAAATTGCCATTATAGGTGAAACTGTCTGAAATTTCCTGCTTCCTGGAAAAGTCTACTGGATACTATGGGCCTGTGGCTGAAGATAGATGCTCCAATGATACAGAAGAACTCTGGGTGACTGTCCAGGCAGCAAAATGTCTCTTTTATTTCTAGAGTTTTGGAAGTTTCTTACAATGCACTTCCTGTTTACTTTGGTAGTATTATATCCTTTGGGAGTCTTTGATGAAGTTGAAGAGTTTATAACTATAGTTTTCCTTAATTATGATAAAAGATAAAGTAGATATAAATATTATAACTGTAATTCTTGCTTGATAACTGTTCTGTGATATGTAATTTTATTATGTTAAAGTTAAAACCTCCCTTTTATTTAAACAGAAAAGGGGAAGTGATGTGGGACTCCCCTCTGGATGTTGTGGTTACCATTGATTAATAAAGAATTGCTTTGAGCCTATAGCAGAGCAGGGCAGAACAGAAGTAGGTGAGAAAACTAAACTGAATGCTGAGAGAAAGGAGATGGAGTCATGGAGAAGCCATGAAACCACTGCTAGAGGCAGACACACCAAAACTTTCCTGGTAGGCCATGGCCTCATAGTGATGCACAAATTAATAGAGATAGGTTAAATTAAGATGTAAGAGTTAGCCAATAGGCTGGGCGGTGGTGGTGCATGCCTTTAATCCCAGCACTCGGGAGGCAGAGGCAGGTGGATCTCTGGGAGTTCGAGGCCAGCCTGGTCTACAAGAGCTAGTTCCAGGACAGGCACCAAAGCCACAGAGAAACCCTGTTTCGAAAAACAAAAAACAAAAAACAACAACAACAACAAAAAGTTAGCCAATAAGAAGCTAGAGCTAATGGATCAAGCAATGATTTAAATAATATGGTTTCTGTGTGATTATTTTGGGGCTGAGCATCTGGGAACTAACAAGCAGCCTCCTTTCAGCATTTGTGTGTGTGTGTGCCACAATATACCTGTGGAGATCAGCAGACAACTTGTAGAATTCAATTTTCTCCTCCGCAATGTGAGGGACCAAACTGAGGCCATCCATCTTGGAAGCAAGTATCTTTACTTGCTGAACTATCTCTCTGGTCCTATGGATAGTTTCTCATCCTATAGTCACACACAGCCCATTTATTGGATGGTGAAGAGAACTTGGCAGATCTGAAAGGCAGGTATAGACCCTACTGGATGTTCTCTTTTCCTGATGTTATCAGCCACATTTTCTGCCTGGAAATATTTCACTGATGTGCTGAACAGCATTGCAGCTGGAGAAGGTCTGTACCCAGTGTCACTATCTCTAGTCAGTAGAGCACACATCCAGTGAGACTCAGTTTCCCCATTGCTGATGCCATGTGAATGGTCTTCTGCACTTACAGAGAATAATTTTCCCCAAGACACTTGGCTTCCATCTTGCCTTCATTAGCTCAATATATCCTTTGGCAATTGAGTCATCTCTCGTAGAATATCAGGTTCCTCATCTAACAAGGCATTTCATTTTTCTTATTATCATGAGAGCCAAGAGATGTACTGTTTGTAGTCATGTCAAGCTGCCTCTTTTGGAAGTGCCTACATTCAATAAATAGTAAACTTGGCTGTGGGAAGCCATCCAGTGAGCCTTGGCATTTCCTTCCTAAAATGGGGAGAGTGATAGACATTGCCATTGACTTGTTTTAAGATCCAAGGACATGACCTTTAGAAGTTGTTAAGGACGGAGGGGAAGATGGCCTAGTTGGTAAGTTGCTTATCTTACAAACAGTAGGACCAGAATTGGATCCAAAGAAGTCAGGTAAAAAGATGGGTGTGGTGGCATGTGACTCTAATCCCAGTATTGACAGAAAGAAGTGAATCTATGGGAATCACTGACCAGACAGCCTAGTTAGCTTAATTTGCAAACTGTAGGTCCTGGTAAGATACTCTACCTCTAAGATCAAAGTGGTGATGGGAAGATGCCTCAGTCAGTGAGGTGCTTGCTGTACAAGCATAAGGAACTGAGTTGGTATTCCCAGTCCTACATAAAATGCAGAAGTAGTGGAATGTACCTATATCCCCACAACTGTTGAGGGAAGCAGAGATGGGAGTATTCCACAGGCTCTCTGGCCAACCATTCTAGCTGAATCTGCAAGCTCCAAATTCAGTGCTATACTTTATCTCAAAAATTAAGGTGGAAAGTGACACACAATGTTGACCTCTGCCCTGCACGTACACACAGATTAGTGTACACAAACACATATACACACTAAAAAGTTCACTGAGAATAACATTTAAAAAACATTAGCAGAGGTTGTCCTCTGGCTATATACATGTGCGCACGCACACACACACACACACACACACACACTTATGTACAAACACGTGAACCCACTCCTACACATGAACACACAGACAGTTTCTTACCATTACACACAACACCCAACTCACTTTCGTTTCTGCTTAAACCCTCCTTCCTGCTGTAGGTTTCCTTGCTTGGAGAAAGCCTGGGAGTCCAACCTAGAGACAGCAACCAACAAGAGCTGTGTCCTTGGTTAGGCTGTACTGAATGAGGACCAGAGGGTTCCTTCTCTGTAGAGTGAATAACTCATTATCATGTTTCTTAGGAAAGGCAAGAAGGCAAGACCCAGATCACGAATGATTCAACAGCCCTTCAGAAAACATCACAAACTAGCATCAGACACTAGTCATTCAAATTTAGCATGGCATGGTTCATCTTGACTGTCAACTTAATTGGATTTGGAATTGACAATAGAGCACAACTCTTGGCTGGTCTGTGGGTGTATTTCTAGGAATGATTTAAAAATGACTCTCCCCCAGAGAGAGAGAAACTTCCTGCAGAGGCCTTAAGAGCCCTGCCTACCTTGCCCTCTTGCTGGTAAAGTCACCAGTATCCATCACTGACAACGCAATAGCTATTTCAATCTTTCATCTTGGAGTGAAGACCAGTTGCTCTCCAGGAATCCTCCGTGACTTCAGAACCAGATAGAAAGTGCTGAGGCACTCAACCTCATGGACAGAGCAGCTACCGAGTTCTCAGCTTCTCCAGAATATAGTCCAGACTGTTGGACTACACAGAATTTGTAAATCCATTTTCCTAACACGTGTTCATTCTGTCGGTTCTGTCCTGTGGGGACCCTCACGAATACCCACACCTAACTTTAAGTTACTTCCTTTCCTCTTGTGTACACCGTACGCTTTTTGCTTGAAGGGCTGTTGACCCCACAGTGTACAAGCAGCTTTCTCCACTCACGTTGCTCATATCAACATTTGTTTGTAGAGCCTGAGCCCTGGACTCGGAGCTTAACTTGCTGCTTGTGCACATCAGGATTTGAGGACAGCATTTGTTTTTCTGCAGTCCCAGGGACTAAAACTATAACACACTTTCCGCTCAAGCCTTCTTTCAGTGAGCTATATCCTTAGCCTTTTTTTTTTTGTTTAAATCACTTTTCATTTGAAGACAGAGTCCTAAACTTTCTGTCCTTCTGCCTCAGCCTCTGGAGTGACTGGGATGGTAGGATTACACTCAACGTGTGACTTTAGCCCAACAGTACCCCAGAAAGTCACTGGTTTCCAGATTCACAGTCATGATCATTCCCTGTGTAAACATGTTCTTATTCATGAAGCCACCTCATGGTCTTATTCTACATACATTTGAAGTATACCTCCCAAAAGCCAGTCTGTTGCCAAATCACAAGTTGGACACATGAGTTTCCAGTGTAGAGCAGGATGGACAAGACCAAGTAACTGTGGTGTGTATCTCACACTGCCAGTTGCTGAATTCCTTACACGAGGCAAACATTCAGCCCTCATTTTGTGAACCATTAGCTATGGCTACACAGTTGCCTGTAACTGGATTCCATTATGGAAATGTTGCTAAAAAGGACCACAGGCTCCAAAATCCATTAAACTGTTTTCTATTGGTTTACATATTCTTCTTAGGTAAAAATAGTCTGATATTTGAATTTAAGAAGCCTCTGCCTAAAGGGTACCAGATGGATATTAAGAAGCTTATAATAAAGAGGGGATTATCAGAAAAAAAGAAAATGGGAGTTGGGGAAAGGATGGTTCTCATACTTAAGTCAAATCAGTTTTGGGGGTAAAGTGCTTTGCAAAGTGTGATACGACCTTCTTAGGAAGGAAAGCCCCCCAGCATCTTGGTCACCCCACGGGGTTCTGCAGTAGTGTGCAGCTGAATATTTAAGTTCGCAGCATCTTCGCTCCCACTGCCCATGGACTGTGTGTGAAGCATCTCTTTCTGAAATCACACTGTGCCTCCTGAGGTCCCCTCCCCAGATTCACTGCTTAAAGGAACCTCTGTTGTCTGGGGCAGTGGCTCAGTTGGTAAAGCTTGCTGCTTGCTTCCGGCCCACTGCAGTTCAGGGTCAAGTCCTGAGACAGGGAGACAGGGAGGTATCGGCATGAAGAATTGTCCAACCACCAGATAATTTTCCCACAAGTGGCCGGCCTTGAATAGCTTGATCCTTCTTTATTTATACTTCAAAAAAACAATCATGTTTCCCCATTCTCCAGGATTAACTTCCAGGAAAAAAAAATGTTTCTTTCCTAACTTATACATCTAAACAACTTTAAACCAAAAACAGAGCTCAGCAATTTGTTGGTTTGGCTAAATATCGAGCCAGGCACATCCTGTCCTTACAAAGCTAAAAGGTAAAAAGCACAGGCACACATTCTCAAGAACAACAATATAGTTAAAAACTTGACAAAGCATATTTACAGAAATAGGGGTGATTTGCAGGAATTACATACACTCAGCCAGCTTGTATGTCTCCACCTGTTCCCTTGTCCTACAAAAGGATCCTACATGTCTAAGCATTTCTATAAAGGGTAAATTTGATAAGGCGCTCTTTTTCAATCTTAGTGTTTTATCCCAGAATTAGGAGATATAGTTAATGTCCTCTGTGTTGCTTTCTTAAATGTGCCCATTAACTTTTATTGCCTCTGATCCTGTCGGCACTGAATCAGAAAAGTTCCCCGGGTCTGGAGTAACAGCTGGTATTTCCAGAGAAGTCACCCGGGAAGCATCAGTTCCCAAAGAATTTTTGGGGGAAATGCTGGAGAAAAATGGTTTTCCCGGAATAATTACCTCTGTCCCATGTGGGACTGTCATTGTGGAACTGTGAGCCACCAAAGAAAACCACCAACACTGTGTGAGAAAAGAGAGTGTGCAGGCCTCACGGTCCCAGCAGCATTCTGTCCTGTCCCAAGGTCTCACTTACCAAGTGAGAGACCGTGCCCATGGACTTTGCCTCTCAGAGACCCGTTGGACAAGTGTTCGTTTGCTGATCCGAAACTAGGCCAAAGGGCCCCCAACAGCTCTTCAGCCACAAGAAGCTTCATTTAAGTTTCCACATGTGGATGTGTGAGATAGCTGAATGTGAAAAGGTACTGGTTTCCAGGCCTGATACTCGGGGTTCAAATATAGGGACCCACATGGTAGAAAGAGAGCACACTACTCACTGAATGCCCTCTGGCCTCCACACGGGCGCAATAACATGCGGGCAACACCAAATAAGTAGAAAGGAAATAAGAGAGTTTTTGAAATGCCCACCAGTGTGCTGGTGCATACTTGTAATCCCAGCGCTGAGGAAAGTTATTTTGAGCCAAGGATGGATGCTGCTCAAAATTTAAGTGTGTTGAGTTTGGCAAAAATGCTAGTTTGTGGGAAGTGTATGGCTGTGTGTGGGAGGGGAATGGCTGTGTGTGGCTATAGTCAGTCTCTTGGTGCTCACTAGTCAGCAGGTCTCTCAGCCACTGAGGAAATTCATTGTATTAAAAAGAGGGAGGGCTGGAAAGATGGCACAGGGTATATCCTGATCTTGCAGAGGTGCTGAGTTCAGTTCCCAGCACCCATTTTGAACATCACACAACAGTCCCAGGGAAGCAATGTTCTCTTCTGGCCTCTGTAGGTGCCTGTGCTCAGGTCTACATACTTCTACACAGACAGACAGGCAGGCAGGGGGACAGAAGGACAGACACACACACACACACATATACACACACACAAACACAGGAGAGAGAGACAGAGACAGAGACAGAGACAGAGAAATCTTTCTTTCTGTTGTACCAATTATCCTCTGGTTCTTCTTCCCCAAAAAGAGTATAGCCACAGGCTATAGTACACCTTCCCACATGCTGCAGTACACCTCCACACTACAGTACACATCGTATACTGCAGTGAACCTCCCCCACATTGCAGTGCATCTCCCACACACTGCAGTGTACCTCCCCCACATTGCAGTACACCTCCCCCACACTGCAGTGCACCTCCCACACACTGCAGTGCACCTCCCACACACTGCAGTCCACCTCCCACACACTGCAGTGCACCTCCCACACACTGCAGTGCACCTCCTACACACTGCAGTGTACCTCCCCCACACTGCAGTGCACCTCTCATTCACTACAGTGTACCTCCCCCACACTGCAGTCCACCTCCCACACACTGCAGTGCACCTCCCACACAATGCAGTCCACCTCCCACACACTGCAGTCCACCTCCCACACACTGCAGTCCACCTCCCACACACGGCAGTCCACCTCCCACACACTGCAGTGAACCTCCTACACTACAGTACACATCCTACACTGCATTGCACCTCCCCCACACTGCAGTGCACCTTTCATACACTGCAGTGCACCTCCCACACACTGCAGTGAACCTCCCCCACACTGCAGTCCACCTCTCACACACTGCAGTGCACCTCCCACACAGTGCAGTCCACCTCCCACACACTGCAGTGCACCTCCCCCACACTGCAGTGCACCTCCTACACACTGCAGTGTACCTCCCCCACACTGCAGTGCACCTCTCATTCACTACAGTGTACCTCCCCCACACTGCAGTCCACCTCCCACACACTGCAGTGCACCTCCCACACACTGCAGTGCACCTCCCACACACTGCAGTCCACCTCCCACACACTGCAGTGCACGTCCCACACACTGCAGTCCACCTCCCACACACTGCAGTGCACCTCCTACACTACAGTACACATCCTACACTGCAGTGCACCTCCCCCACACTGCAGTGCACCTTTCATACACTGCAGTGCACCTCCCACACACTGCAGTGCACCTCCTACACACTGCAGTGCACCTCCCACACACTGCAGTGCACCTCCCACACACTGCAGTGCACCTCCCACACTACAGTATACATCCTACACTGCAGTGAACCTCCCCCACACTGCAGTCTACCCCCTACACACTGCAGTGCACCTCCTACACTACAGTACACATCCTACACTGCAGTCCACCTCCCCCACACTGCAGTGCACCTCCCAGACACTGCAGTGCACCTCCCACACACTGCAGTGCACCTCCTACACACTGCAGTGCACCTCCCAGACACTGCAGTCCACCTCCCCCACACTGCAGTGCACCTCCTACACACTGCAGTGCACCTCCCAGACACTGCAGTGCACCTCCTACACACTGCAGTGCACCTCCCCCACACTGCAGTGCACCTCCCACATACTGCAGTCCACCTCCCACACTACAGTATACATCCTACACTGCAGTGAACCTCCCCCACACTGCAGTGTACCTCCTACACATTGCAGTGAACCTCCCCCACACTGCGACACACCTCCCACACACTGCAGTGCACCTCCCACACACTGCAGTGCACCTCCCACACACTGCAGTCCACCTCCCACACACTGCAGTGCACCTCCCACACACTGCAGTGCACCTCCTACACACTGCAGTGTACCTCCCCCACACTGCAGTGCACCTATCATTCACTACAGTGTACCTCCCCCACACTGCAGTCCACCTCCCACACACTGCAGTGCCCTCCCACACACTGCAGTCCACCTCCCACACACTGCAGTCCACCTCCCACACACTGCAGTCCACCTCCCACACACGGCAGTCCACCTCCCACACACGGCAGTCCACCTCCCACACACGGCAGTCCACCTCCCACACACTGCAGTGCACCTCCTACACTACAGTACACATCCTACACTGCATTGCACCTCCCCCACACTGCAGTGCACCTTTCATACACTGCAGTGCACCTCCCACACACTGCAGTGAACCTCCCCCACACTGCAGTCCACCTCTCACACACTGCAGTGCACCTCCCACACAGTGCAGTCCACCTCCCACACACTGCAGTGCACCTCCCCCACACTGCAGTGCACCTCCTACACACTGCAGTGTACCTCCCCCACACTGCAGTGCACCTCTCATTCACTACAGTGTACCTCCCCCACACTGCAGTCCACCTCCCACACACTGCAGTGCACCTCCCACACACTGCAGTGCACCTCCCCCACACTGCAGTCCACCTCCCACACACTGCAGTGCACCTCCCACACACTGCAGTGCACCTCCCACACACTGCAGTCCACCTCCCACACACTGCAGTGCACCTCCCAGACACTGCAGTCCACCTCCCACACACTGCAGTGCACCTCCTACACTACAGTACACATCCTACACTGCAGTGCACCTCCCCCACACTGCAGTGCACCTTTCATACACTGCAGTGCACCTCCCACACACTGCAGTGCACCTCCTACACACTGCAGTGCACCTCCCACACACTGCAGTGCACCTCCCACACACTGCAGTGCACCTCCCACACTACAGTATACATCCTACACTGCAGTGAACCTCCCCCACACTGCAGTCTACCCCCTACACACTGCAGTGCACCTCCTACACTACAGTACACATCCTACACTGCAGTCCACCTCCCCCACACTGCAGTGCACCTCCCAGACACTGCAGTGCACCTCCCACACACTGCAGTGCACCTCCTACACACTGCAGTGCACCTCCCAGACACTGCAGTCCACCTCCCCCACACTGCAGTGCACCTCCTACACACTGCAGTGCACCTCCCAGACACTGCAGTGCACCTCCTACACACTGCAGTGCACCTCCCCCACACTGCAGTGCACCTCCCACATACTGCAGTCCACCTCCCACACTACAGTATACATCCTACACTGCAGTGAACCTCCCCCACACTGCAGTGCACCTCCTACACATTGCAGTGAACCTCCCCCACACTGCGACACACCTCCCACACACTGCAGTGCACCTCCCACACACTGCAGTGCACCTCCCACACACTGCAGTCCACCTCCCACACACTGCAGTGCACCTCCCACACACTGCAGTGCACCTCCTACACACTGCAGTGTACCTCCCCCACACTGCAGTGCACCTCTCATTCACTACAGTGTACCTCCCCCACACTGCAGTCCACCTCCCACACACTGCATTGCACCTCACACACACTGCAGTGCACCTCCCACACACTGCAGTGCACCTACCACACACTGCAGTCCACCTCCCACACACTGCAGTGCACCTCCCACACACTGCAGTGCACCTCCTACACTACAGTACACATCCTACACTGCAGTGCACCTCCCCCACACTGCAGTGCACCTTTCATACACTGCAGTGCACCTCCCACACACTGCAGTGCACCTCCTACACACTGCAGTGCACCTCCCACACACTGCAGTGCACCTCCCACACACTGCAGTGCACCTCCCACACTACAGTATACATCCTACACTGCAGTGAACCTCCCCCACACTGCAGTCCACCCCCTACACACTGCAGTGCACCTCCTACACTACAGTACACATCCTACACTGCAGTCCACCTCCCCCACACTGCAGTGCACCTCCCAGACACTGCAGTCCACCTCCCACACACTGCAGTGCACCTCCCAGACACTGCAGTGCACCTCCCACACACTGCAGTGCACCTCCTACACACTGCAGTGCACCTCCCAGACACTGCAGTCCACCTCCCCCACACTGCAGTGCACCTCCTACACACTGCAGTGCACCTCCCAGACACTGCAGTGCACCTCCTACACACTGCAGTGCACCTCCCCCACACTGCAGTGCACCTCCCACATACTGCAGTCCACCTCCCACACTACAGTATACATCCTACACTGCAGTGAACCTCCCCCACACTGCAGTGCACCTCCTACACACTGCAGTGAACCTCCCCCACACTGCGACACACCTCCCACACACTGCAGTGCACCTCCCATTCACTGCAGTGCACCTCCCATACACTGCAGTGCATCTCCTACACACTGCAGTGAACCTCCCTCTCACTGCAGTGCACCTCCCCCACACTGCAGTATACCTCCCACACACTAGCATTTCTGCAAAATTCATCGCACTCAGAATTTGAGCAACATTCATCCCTGGCTCAAAATCACTTCTGTGTTAATAAGTTGGAATGATACTCAGAAGCACTAGCACTTGTCTTTTGAACATGGAAGCCCTGTTTGAAATCCAAAGCAGGTGCTTAAAGCTCACTATGTCTTTCCCACTGGCTGCCATAGGTCCCACCTGTCTTGTGATGCCCCTTTCTCCTTTGTCCCTTGTCCCTGACACTCTTTATTCCCACAGGTACACAGAACATTCAGAGACTCAGTTCCATAACATCATTAAAATTTCTCGAAGTACTAGCCCTCACGTGAGACTGCTTATGTAACAAAGGATTATAATTCTCAATGATAGGACACCACTAGTCAGCCAAGGAGGCCCGATTTTAACCTGATGGCTATGCCTCTCTCCTGATGGCATGTCACTCCCTATCTGTAGGTTCTATTCACTGTCTTCACAGTAACACACTTCCACAAGCAACTCATTCAGAAATGTGTTTCCTTGCTGGTGAACATGGGTGATATTTTATCTGGTGGCAAACTGTTTTTGTTACTCTCCTTTTCTCACCATGAGATAGTCAGTGTGTTCAGGATGGAGGTTGAAGAGATGGTTCAACTGTTATGAGCATTTATTTAGTGCTCTTGTAGAGGACCCAAGTTCATTTCCCAGCACTGCTATCAGTTTGTTCACAACCATCCATCACTCCAGTTCCATGTGACCCAATGCCATTTTCTGGCTTCCATGAGAATATATGCAGACATGCATGTACACACATATGCATAAACATAAATAAAACATTTCAAAATATTGATTATGATAAGTAAGATATAAAAACTCATTTAATTCTCTATACTGATGGCCTGTTCTTTTCATCGAAGAAGTGAGCAAAATTAATCTTAGGCTTGGTTATTTCCAGAGAATTGGTCAGTGCAGTGTGCATTCATTTTCTCCAGGGGATACGAGTCCTTGTGATACTACGGTTCAAGTGTTTCTTTTGTTTTGTTTTTTTTTCTCAGCCACTTCCTTCTGACTCCCATTACCAGCCAATATTTGGATTTCCATTTGCACATAAATAAAATGATGGGTTGTACACTAATTTAAGTGCGGCTTTTGAATTCAACATTAATTTTCTAGAATTTGTCTGGATTGTCCACTGTCATTGCTTACCATGTTTATAACTGTGTCATGGTGCATTTTCCCATCCTGCTCATGCACGTCCTGGTGGTTGCTTGGGTTCTTCTAAGTTTAGAGACAGTAGTTCCTTTTCTTCTGGGCTTCATTTGGACAGCCCGGTGAGTATTGTCCTCTGCATTGCAATCTTTGCTCTGGGGATTTAAGCTCATTCTCTGAATATCTGCTGGAGTTTGTTATTGCTGACTTTGTTGATTTTTTTATTCAATTTTCGTCTTTTCTTTGTTTTATTTCTTGAGGCAGGGGCTCTGGTATCCAAGACGAGGGTCCTCTGAACTCCAGATCTTCTTGCCTCCATCTCTCACATGCTAGGATTACAGGGGTGTGCCACGTGCCACCACAGATGGCTGTATCTGATGTCTTGGTTTTCCTTTGCAGTATCTCAAAATAGACTCACCTGCTTATTCTGTGCACTGCTTGATGTTTTCATGTGAACAACAAAGGCTGCTATAAACTTTTTTTTACAGTCAGAAGGTTGCATAATTGCTTCATTTGCTCCCCACAACATTCCTGCGAA
Organism: Microtus oregoni; assembly: GCF_018167655.1. Classification (NCBI taxonomy): domain Eukaryota; kingdom Metazoa; phylum Chordata; class Mammalia; order Rodentia; family Cricetidae; genus Microtus; species Microtus oregoni. Next base: position 25,237,152 of record NW_024543086.1, on the reverse strand, counting down.
GAACTGACAGCTGTTTTATCCATCTCACACTTCAGCAAAACCACCACTCAAAATGTGAAAGATCAAGAACACGTTCTATTAATTACCGCTTCTTAATAGCATGCATCCTAAACAGCTTATGCATTCCTGGAATACTTGAATCTAAGTGAACTTTGTTCTGATGATGGCCAGCTACCTACAGTAGATCAAGAGTTAACCATGGTACTCAGCCCAAACCAAAAATATAAGTGAAACCAGGAGTTTTCCAAATATTTTTAGTAAATGATAAGCTAAATAAAGTTCACTTATTTTATTTTAACTACAAGACTTCAATGCTTTAGTAGGGTTATGTACTCTGGACATTCCCAAGGAGAATACGGGAAGAATAAAGAGGGTAGCACTTCCTACACAGACAAACCTTTAAGAGATTATGTTCTGTTTATTTTCTCCAACTTTCTTCTATGAAAATTTTCAAATAAATTTAAGGCTTGAATTATGGAGTGATTGTTGACATACCTGTTATCATTCAAACTCTACAGTTGGTGCTTTGGTTTATTTGCTTATCATATACCCACCCATTCACCCATAGAGCCATCCATCCACCCATATATACACATCTATCCAATTAACCACCTACTCATTTATCCAGCCAGCCAACCAGCTACTCATTCAACTAACTATTCATACCCCTCCCATCAATCAACCCACCATCAATCCATCCATCTACCCATTTATCTATTCACCTGCCCTCTGTCTATCTATCTATCTATCTATCTATCTATCTATCTATCTATCATTTGCCAATGTTTCTATCCATCTACCCACTCACCTAACCACTCAACCCACTCATCCCTCAATCTATACAGATAACTAGATTTAAATATAATTTAGAATATATATATATATATCATAATGGAATAGTCAGTTCCCTTTACTTTTGACAATCTGTATAGATGTATATGATGCATTGTGATCATCTAGAAGTAAAATTGCATAATGCAAATGCACAAATTTTAAGGCTTGCTTCTTTACCACTGATTTTGACGTGTGCATGTGTGTGTGTGTGTATGTGTGTGCATATATGCACGTGTGCCAAATTGATCAGCGCAGAATACTTCTTCAGCCTCTTCACAGTCAATACCATTCCTATCCACTCTCCCAGAGAGAAATTGCTGTCCAGGACTTTCTTATTACTGCAGAGAAAAACACCATTCCATTTGCTGTTTCTCTCCCCCGCACACTAACAGTGGACTGGTTTTGTTCATTCTAAAACTTTATTTAAATGGAGTCTGCTTTCAGTTAGTAGGATGCTGTGGGATTTATGCACATGTTTTTATGTATATGTACATTTTCCTTTCTTGAGTGTGTCACTGAGGGATGATGTTATGGAATGCACTTTAGGGATACTGGGATCTTAATTTGAGAAAGCCATAAGAACTTAAGAAAATAATGATTTTTATCTTTAATATGAAGAAGTAGCCATCACCTTTTGGCTTGGATTTATTTTATTTTAACTTTTCATAAACTTTTACAAACACAAGTATTGTATATTTAGCCTCAATTTGGATTTTTAAAATGTCTTTCCCACACAGATATGGAATGTTTCCCAACTAGAATGAAAGAGTCAGCATTTTTTAAAACATCACCTTGTTTTTTGTTTGGGTGGTTGTTTTGTGTGTATGCACATGCATTGGTATGTTCCCATATGTAGAAACTTCTGAAAGTCAGAAGACAGTGTCAAGTATCTTCCTCAGTCTCTCTCTACATTATTTTTTGAGACAGGTCTTTCACTGAATTTAGAGCTAATTTATGGATTTTAGCTAATCTGACTGGCCAGTGAGTGCCAGGGATATGCTTGTCTTGCCCTCTCAGTGCTGAGGATACAGGTTCCCTGCTTTTTCCTGGGTTCCCAAACCCAGGATCTCAGGTTGTGCAGTTAGCACAATTCAACTGGGCCACCTCCCTGAACCCTGGATTACTTGTAGAGTAACATACTTGAGTAACTATTTCTACAACAAATTCAAGTTAATGTGTATTTGTGTCACAGTGTCACACACAATAGATTGCTTATAGCTCAGGGTTGCACAGAAATCAAAATGGACCATCCAAAATAAAGAACTCTCAAAACTGTAACGTTCTATGTGCTTGCTGACCATTGCCATTACTGATAGCAACATGAATTTTCTTTCCCCCCACTCAGGGCTCCTGGGAATTTAAAGTTGTAGGCTAGGCAGATATTACCTAATTCATGGAGTATTTTAATTTTAAAAATATTTGATTGCATTTTTATTTCTTTCATGTGTGTGTATGCATAGACCACAGAATGTATGCAGAGGTCAGGGGACAACTTTCAGGAATCTGTTCTTTCCACTGGGAAGGGGCCAGGGATGGCAGGAATCAGTTCTTTCTTTCCACTGGGAAGGGCCCAGGGATGAAACTCAAGTTATCAGGATGGCAGTCAAAGCCTTTACCCCCTGAGATCTTACTGGCCCATGCACATCAAATCTTTGATATGCATTTGAGACCTAGGGGAAGAATGGGCAACCAAACGGTTTGGATTGATCTAGGATTGTAATTGAAGTTACTCCAAATGTTCTTCAACTATGTCCTTGTTATATCAGGATTCTGTCTACCCCATTTAGAATCTAGCTTCATTTAGATAGGTTAAAAACATCCTCTGAATACAACTTGGCTTTAACCGAACTTAGAAACACTTGTATCCACATGCTGATGTCCTCCCTGTCACTGTGGGGTTAAGATAGCCCTGGATTAGCCCTCAGAGTCATGTGTGCCTATAAGAAGTACCTCAAACATGGAAAACGATGCAGCTGGAAGCCCTAAATTTCCTTTCTGATTTGAAGCAATTTCCAATAGTTTCAAAGGTCAGTCCTTCTAAAGAACAACCAGGAAAGCCACTTACTCTTATCCTTTCATTTTCTGCTCACATTAGGTGACAAGACCATAGAGGACTTGTTTTAATGTCATTTCAACAGGAAGTTGTCTTTATCTGACGGAGAGATGGTTAAAAGATAAGGGTCTAGGAATTAATTGTCTACATGTGAAATTATCAGTGAAGGAATTTAATTTTAATAATCTTTATAACACTGAGCGGTGGTGGCACAAGCCTTTAATCCCAGCACTCGGGAGGCAGAGGCAGGTGGATCTCTGTGAGTTTGAGGCCAGCCTGGTCTACAAGAGCTAGTGCCAGGACAGGCTCCAAAGCTACAGAGAAACCCTGTCTTGAAAAACTAAAATAATAATAATAATAATAATAATAATAATAATAATAATAATCTTTATAAACAGAGAGGAGACCCTGGATATAACTCTCCATCTGCTCTTTCTCAGCTGCCCTGACTAGTTTTGTCAACTTGACACAAGCTGGTGTCATTTTGGACAAGGGAACTTCACTTGAAAAAATGCCCCCATGAGACTGGTCTGTGTGAAACTTCCTTGGTTAATGATTAACGTGAGAGGACCAAGCCCACTGTGAGTGGTGCCACCCCTGGGCTGGTGATCCTGGGTCATATAAGAAAGCAGGCTGAGCAAGCCATGGGGAACCCAATGGGCAGCGCTCCTTCGTAGTTTCTGCTTCCGTCCCTACCTTGACATCCTGCCTTGACTTCTCTCAGTTATGTTACATGAAAATGTAAGATGAAGTAAACCCTTTCCTCCCCAGGTTGCTTTTGGCCATGGCATTTATCACAGCAATAGAAACCTAACTAGGGCAATAGCTATGTGCATTTGAACACTCACTCCATGAAGCCCCATAGGCTTTGCCTTCGGGGAGAGGGGAATGAGCATCTATCTTGTGTGACACTTTGTGGATGGAATGCGATCACCTGTGCCCTGTGCTCTGCTGTATGACCAGCATGGGGTAGCATGCTGTAAAAGAGAACCTCTGGGGAGTGATGGAATTTCAATGCAGTTGTGACTTACATTTCTCTGATGGCTGGTGATGTTGAACATTTTTTTTTACATGTGTATTGGCTATTTGTACTTTATCTTAAAGGCAACTTTCTGCTTCTTTCATTTTCTCTTTATTGACTGGACTGAGAAAAACTGTTGCAACTGGAGATTACTACATTGAGCAAATGAAGGCGGTCTTGGAAGGGCACATTCTTTATCTTTTCTCTCATGTGTGGGTTCTAGGTTTTCTAAAGACGTAAAATGAGATATCCACAGATGATCTGAAAGTAGAATCCAAACTCTGGGGAACAAAGGTGATTAATGGGGGAGGGGGGTGGAGAGGAAGCAAGCTGGAGTATGGGCTGCAAAGCCAATGTGTACTTACAGGAAGGGCTGGGGAGCTGCCTCTGTGGGTAGAGCACTTGCCACTCAACTGTGAAGACCTGAGTTCAGATCCCTGGCACCCATCCCATTCCAGGAGCAGTTGGGTGCATCTGTAATACCAAGGCCCCTGTGATGAGACAAGAGAACCCAGGGAACCTTGGGGGACAGCTAGCCTATCCCATACAATAGCAAACAAGAGAACCTGTTTCAAATAAGCTGGAAGATGAGGCTGTCCTCTGACCACTGCATTTGTGCCTTGGTACTCATGTGCTGTGACACATACTCCCTTAGATCTATGCATGTAAGCAAGAACGCATGCACACACACACACACACACACACACACACACACACACACCATAAAAGAGTTTAAAAAATGATTGTGTGTAACCTTGCATAGAAAAATAAAAATAAAACAATAACAACAGTGCAAACAGTTGACTCTCCTGCTTTTCCTCTTGCTGTCCATGCCTTGGGCACGAGCATAAAGCCCAGATGGGAAGCAGCTTCCTTGGCGACCCTCCCCACTCCATGCTTCCTGGTGGGGTTCAGTATGGAAGTTCTATTCTACTAGATGAAAAGCAGAAGCCTGGGCTGAACAGCAGGCATTCGCCCCAGCTCTGAGGGTTAAACAAAGAGGTAACTGCCTGCACATCGGGATGTTTTTGTCAGCCTCTTTTAATGTAAACCCTTTTCATCTGCCCCGCAGCATCAGAGGACATCTCACTGAAGCCACGTGAGACTCCTGCTAGCAATGAGACTTTAATTACCTTTCTCAGACACAAGGGTGGCTCTTGTCTTTAAAGGGGGTGCTAGAGAGAGAGAGGAAGTGCGAGGGAGACAGAGAGACAGATTGAGATTTTACATCTTCCTCAATGTTTGCATTCTTTCATCTCCATGCCTTCTTTTTCCTTTCCTTCCCTTTCTTCCACGCAGTGAAACCTTTTGTTCCTGGCATCTTCCATATGCCACTCTTTAATATTTAATCAGCCCCCACCTCAGCAGAAGACTGCTGGCCTCATTAGATAATTAATGGTTGCCCACATCACACTTGCTTCAGTTAATACATCTGCAGCCTGCAATTAGCGCCTGCGTTTATTCGTTGTTCTGGCTTCATTTATTGGGGAAGCAATTCTGCCTTGATTGAAGCCACTGGGACTGGTGAATGCGGACAGCTTGCCCCCGTTCCGTGGAATTCTTTTGTTTACTTTTTTTTCTTGCTACAGTTTAGCAATAGCGCACATCCAGACTGCCTGGAACCATTGCTGGGGAAGATTCTCCTTTTATAATTTAGAAGATAATTGGATAATTCTGCACAAGAGAACACAGTGGCTGGATGATTCTACAACGTTGAGTAGGTTGAGGGAGGGAGGAGGAAGCTGCTGGATCGTTCACTCTTTCTGAAATGTTGGTTTGGCTTTGGTTTTGTTTTTCAAGCTACCGACCCAGAACTAGAAAACATGTTCAGACCCATGCTAAAAGACAGGCTCTAATGCATGAGGCAGCTGTGTCAAGGTGTGTGTGTGTGTGTGTGTGTGTGTGTGTGTGTCAGGGGAGGGGAGGGGATGCCACTTGACAAGAAAACCAGTGCTCTACCATCTATAGTCAATGTATGCTCTCTGCCCCATCCCCTCTCCAAAACTGCTGTAGAGGTACGCTCTGCGGTGCCTTCAATGAAATCAGTCCATTCCAGGTGATTAAAACCTTGGCATATCACCAAGATGATATCCCTGTTCAAGCCCCACATGGCTGCTGATGCCAGGAACTGGAGAGATGGTCATTAAGAATGCAGCATTGGTGATGGCTGGGCGAAGATGAGCTGGGCTTTTCATGGGTCTATGGGCAGGGGGCGCAAAGAAAGTGTAATTGAACCACCCAGAGGCACAATGGAAAATAGAAGCAGAGAGGAGCAAATAATGAAGTCACAAATAATGTCTTAGTTAATTTTTTTCCTGTTGCCATGATACAAAATACTCTGACCGAAGCAACTTACAGGAGGGAGTCCATTCTGGCACACAGATCAAGGGTACAGACCTTCAGGATGTGAAAGCGTAAACAAAAACGTCTGGAAAGAAGCTGTGTCTGCAGACTGATTGACTGATTAGAATTTCAGGGCTGTGGAGAGATTGGAATGTTGCAAGGCTAATCACCTTGTCAGAGGCTAGTTCTAGCCTTTCCTTGCCTCCTGTGTTAGAATTAACATCTATGACTAATAGATTACAAAACAACAACAAGAACTTTTGGAATCTATTATCTTAGCAGACCACTAGCTTCCAACAACCCAAAGCTAAGGCTGTCATCAAACAGATCTTGGGCCTATAGAATAGCTTCCCCCATCTTAATGTACCTATCTCTCTGATGCTCCCACCAATGTACTTCAAATTTGTCTTGATTTATGACTTTCTTTGTTTCGTGAAGTTATATATAAAGTTTGTGAAACTGCTGCCATGGTGGAAGATGGGATTTGAGGTAAGCTAAATCTATACATGCTCCAGAGTTGTGGTCACTCAAAATGGCGCCAGAATAGAGCATCTCTTATTCCCTTCAAATTCAGAGCTGTGCTTTTTATATGGGCAGAAGTCATGGTGGTGGGTAGGAACAGCTGCTGGACACATTATGTTGTCAGTCAAGAAGCAGAGAATGCTAGGGCTCATCTCCTTTTCTCCATATATATGGTCCAAGATCCCAGCCCACTATGATCAAATCTCAAATAACATAACAAAGATAGCCACCTGACCAATGCATACACACACATACACACACACACACACACACACTCTCAGACACACACACTCACACCACATACACACACAAAAAACATACACACACACCACACACACGTGCATAAAACACACATACACACACACACACACACACACGCACACACACACACAGAAGCCTAGGGCCTCATCTCAAAACTGCTTCTAGTTTCGGTCAAGTTGATAGCACTAAGAGCTACCTTTTCTAATTTTTAGGCCAGATTCCTAAATGAAAACCAGTCTACATACCTGCCATGTCAACATAAGGAAGCAATGATAGAAACAAAGAAAACAATTATTCTTTGAGCATTTTCAAAATGTCTGAAATTCTACTAAACATATAGTCATTAAATCTGAGTCATCTTCCACACAGTTCTCATTCTGCAGAGGAGTTAGGAGACTACACATGTGGTCACATTTCCTTCGGGTTGCACAGCTAGTGAACATAAGTTTTATTCGCCAAATTCCATGCACGATTTCATGCATTCCCAAATGAACACTGGGAACTCATTGAGACGGTCAATTGCAAAAGACCACTCTGCAAGTGGGAAGGCTATTGACATCCCAGGAATCTCTCAGCTGTCACCATGGCTCAAAACATCTGAGGGCCAAACTACGGCCTGGTGAAGGTAAAGTTCTTTATGTTTTCATTTCATACAGGATAAGGTAAGAAAGCTTGGGATTTGGTGATTATGATAACACCAACATCCTTTGGATGAGCAACTGCTTCATGTCTTTTTAAGCCAAAACGCTAAGGCCCTGCATGTTCATTGTCTTCTTGACTGGTTTTTCAGAGTTAGTTGAGGTTTTGCCCCTGAGCAGGATGTTGTAAACAGGAAGGCTCCCTGTGGTAAAGAAGCTGAGGCTAGATAGATGCTCTTACCAAACATGAATGCATGAAAATGAGATGAAGGTTGTTCACAGGTAGGCATGGACTGTGAAGGGTGAGAGGATTCTATATTTCTAAAATTCTTGCATGACCTTAAGCTGGATATGCAATGCGTCCCAAGGGTACTTTAGTGGCATTGTTAGTGTTTACATTCTGAAAAACCAATTTCTAGCCACCACCCTGGTAAATTCAATTAGTGTCTCTGGGGTCATACTTAAATTTGTTTTATTTTTAAGTACCTTGGGTGATTGTGATTTTTTTTCAAGTTACAGGGTTTTTCTGTAGCTTTGGAGCCTATCCTTGAACTAGTTCTTGTAGACCAGACTAGCCTCGAACTCACAGAGATTCACTTGCCTCTGCCTTCTGAGTTCTAGGATTAAACCGCTTGGCGATTGTGATTGTTAATATTGATTGTCAAAAAGATAGGTTCTAGAATCACTTAGGGGACAAACATTTGGTCAAGCCTGTGATAAAGTCTCTAGATTTGGTGAGTTGACTTGGAAAGATCTACCCTACATGTGGATTTGAAAGGCTGGAGTCCTGGACTGAAGAAAAAGGAGACTGGTAACTAAACACCTCATTCATCTCTCTCTGCTTCCCACTGAGGATCCGATATAACCAGCTGCCTCAAGTTCCTCCTGGCATGCCTTTCCTGCCATGATGGACAACACTGAGCCAAGATGAGCACTTTCTTGTTTGAGTCCCTTTCATCAGGCCTTTTACTGTAGCATCAGAAGAGCTATGAACACAGGGATGCTAATATGCATCCGAATTCACCAGCTTAAAGGGAAAGGCTTTAGTAAATCAAGTATCATGGGAGTGTCGGAAGCCAAAGGAGCAGACAAGGCAGGCAAAGGGCGTTCTCATGTACAAAACAAGAATGAAAACTCCTGGACTTTCAGGCACCTGCCTGTGCCATTGTTCCTTAAGTGAGGCACACACACAGAGTTGCCATCATAGCTCCATAGCATATGTTCCAGGTCACCATGACGCATTACCAATGTCACAGTCTCAACATGCTCATTGGATGAAATGCAGCCAACCTGTCACCTGCTGATGGACAAAGAGATACGGAGAATGAAGGGAACGGAGAAATGGGTGGGCTCACCACACCACCTCCAGTGGGTGCTAGCTGAGTTATGACAGTTTCTAAATATACTTTACACTTTGAGGGGTGAGCAATGTGAGGTTAGGATGGAGCCTAAGGCTAGGAAGGTAGCCTTGACTTTATTCTCAACACCGGTTCTGAAGTATGGAATCTGATGGGGATATCGTTCATTTGGTAAAGTACTTACTTCACACATGTAAGGACTTGAGTTCAGTGCCCCAAACTCATGTCCAAAACCTGGGTTGTTAGCATGCATTTGTTATACCAGGGGTGGGGAGGCAAGGATAAGTGAGTCCCTGCCACACACACCTTCGCCAGCCAGCCTAACCTAGTAAGTCACAGATCAGCAAAGAGAATTAAGATGGGGGCAGCAAGAAGGCTCTGGATGTAAATGTGCCTTGTCATCAAGCCCAAATACCAGAGTTTAGTCCCTGAGAGCCACATGGTGGGAGGAGAGAACAAGCTCTTCTGACCTCCACATTTGTACCACAGGGCGTGTCCATATACACACTTCATGTCCATCAGATTTATATTCCCCATATTAACTAAGAGAATTGAAAGAGTATCAGGGATATTTGTTCATTTCCAAACATACACCATTTAGCATTGGTAAGTGGAATGATTTTGGGTGGTCTATGGGTAAATTTTAAAATAAAAATTCTCAAATATGTACGAGAAAAAATAATGTTTTGGTAGTATAAAATGCATTTTGATGCATTTAGTAGACAACAAAGATAAAACAAAAATATGTATATACTTTGCTCTATTGTGTGAATAATACTTTAGGAAATACATGATGATGGGGAAGAGGATTATTTGCCGTATAATTCCAGGTTACAGTCTGTCATTGAAGGGGCATATCAATGTAGGAACCCAATAGCTACATCTTGTCACATCCACAGTCAAGAGCAGAAGTCATGAACGCAGCCTTGCCGTCCACCTGCCTTCCCCTCTCTTGGCTTTCTCTTATACAGTCCAGAGTTCTGGCCTGGGTTAGGGTGTTACCCACAGTGGGCTGGTCCTCCTACATCAATTAACAGCTAAGACAACCCCCACAGATATGCCACAGACCAACCTGATCTAGGAAGTTTCTCCATTGAGGTTCTCTTCAAGGGTTATTCTAGGTTATAATAAGTTAGTCTTTAAAACTAACCAGCACACCATGCCAAGATCGGATGTCTTGATGGGCATGGTTATACATGCCTTTTAATTTCAGCATAAGGGAGGTAGATAGAGAGAGAGAGAGATCTCCATGAGTCAGAGGCCAGCTTGGTCTACACAGTGAGTTCCAGCTCAGCTAGATATACCTAGTTAGGAAAAAAAAGTGCTTAGCATTTTCAAATGCTCTTACAAGAGTCTCTGTTAAGAAAAAGTAATGGAAGTGTTTAACTCCTGCTGCAAGGATATACGTATGCTGCAGCTGGAGTGGGTGGCATGCTGCTGTAATCCTGGCACTTGGGAGGCAGAGTCAGGAAGATTCCAAGGCAAGCCTAGAACAGTTAAAGCCTGTTTCAAAGGAGAGAAAAGGGGATGCACACTGCCATCACTCTTATAGGACGTATTTTATTAGGTTGGAGTGGAATCAAATGTGTTCTTAGGTTAAACTGAATAAAACTACAATGTTTCTTGTTAAAAATATCAGCAGTCAGATGTCTCCTAATGGGAAACTGTTAAGCAAGCTAGGACACACTGTAATAATACTCTATAGCTCTCTGCATCAAAGCTGCAGAAAAGCATTTAATAGGAAAGAGTTTGCTCAAAAAAACAGTCTTTTGAACACGACAAGATAAATAAAAAGGAATTCAGCAAAACAGCAAACAGTGCTATTTGTTTCAAATTCATTTATGCATAGACAATGATATAGCATAATTTATATCAGTCTTGTGGGCTTTTTCATTTTTCTCCCCTCCGTGGTCAGGATGGTTTCTGGTTTACTTAGGAAGGCACTTTAGAACTAATTTGAAATAAAATTTTAAATGGCTACACCCAGTTCTTAGCCAGTTGCTAGCCTCTCTCTGTCTATCTGACCATTCAGGTCCCCCCTGCCGCTGCCCCTATGCTAGGACTCCAAGTCATGTCCTGTCGTGTACTTCCTGCTTTGCTTCAGCTTGTGAGCTGCATCAGGATGGCTTCTTGGCTGAACAGCCTCACTGAACACACCACAACCCCAGGCTCCCATTTCTGGCCAATTGGAGCTGCCATCCAAGAAGACAGTGATTTCCTTCCTTTGTCTGAACACCTCTCTCCTCATCCACAGCTGGATTTCCATCTTCTTCACTCTCTGACCTCATCCAGACATAAACAGCTGCAAGAGGAATTCCTCCGCCTCAGCAACTGCTGGTAACTCAGGGTCATTGGGAGGGAGCACAACCCCGTGTGGAGACGTCACCAGTGTAAGGTTTTAAAGGCCCATGTGCTCACAAGTCCCTCAGTCTCGGACCAATTGTGAGGCTCAGTTCTTCTAGTGCTCATCTGGGTTAGAAGAGACTAAGGTGGACAAAGGATCTGCTATGCTCTGTGTGTGAAGGGCAGCCAAATGAAGCCTGGGTAAGAGAGATAGTCTGACCTTCAGACTGCAGACTAGCTTTGAGGAAAGATTCTATGGAGGAAATCCACTTAGTTCAGAACTCACAGAAACAATTTCTCCAGCCTCTGACCATAGTATTGGGGGAATTTTAGCATTGTACTCCCAAGTTTCTCAGGCTAATGAAAATGGGTTGCAGGCTCCTGGTTTCAGGGAGAGCCTCTTTAGCTCCCATTCTCTGCAGGTTGGTTTGAACCTTCTGCTACAGTCAGGCTAACCCTTCCTTGCGTTCATTTGGGGAACCTTCTCCTCTGTGGCTCTGAGACCACAGGAGCACACAATGATCTTACCTGGAGTTAGTGATACTTTTCTTGTATCCCATCTTTTAAACGGGAGAACTCTCTGAACTCCTCTGCTGTGACTCCATCAATAGAAATCCCCTAAAATTCAGTTTCTTAGCACTGCTAATATTGAGCTCTGATTATGGCAAATGAGCTTATTTTTACTTTCAAATGAAAATATAAATAAGTAATAAGTAAATATTAGCAGTCTCGGTTCCATAATGAATAAGGATAGAATCAGGAGCTGAAAGAGTATGGGCCCATTAGAGAAGCTAAGAGATAACATTTGTTGACATTTTGCTGCTCTTAGCTTTAATGTAAACGAGAGGCAATTAAGTTATGTGCAACACATTTCTCTTGTAAATATTTTCTGTTTCTCATATAGTAACCAAGATGTCTTACACCAGCGCTACATTAGTGGAGCTGGGAACGGGGAGGAAGCCTCACCTGTCATCTGCTGGGACAGAAATAGAAAGCGCACACACTTGAATAATTCAATTCTGAATCTCTTCCCTCCCCCTAGCCACGCTGTGACTCTGCCATTCACTGTGGCTGGCGCAGTCTACTTCTCCAGTTGTTTGTTTGTTTGTTTACATTGTTGATCCCTAGGTAAATCTATAAATCTCTCCTCATAGAAGATGAATCACCCAACGCTTGAATGGAATGAAGACAAAACGAGCTTGAATATTTAAACGTGCCACAGCATCTCTAGTGATGGGGCCTTTCAGACACCGGCTCATTCTTTTCTTTGATATCTACTACTGGTATAAAGTCCCAGTTTATCATATAACATTACAATTTATGGTGTAACCAGCTTGTGCACTGACTATAAACCCTTCATCAATGCCACTGTAAAGGGTTTATAGTCCATAAATAGAAGAGCAAGACTGTCTTCCCTCCTTGTTTTGCCCACGACACAGCACTTCAGACATGTCAGCCTAGTTATTTGTTTTACATGCTGGCTGAGTTACGGGAAAATAAGTGGATGTATTGTTGCGCTCTCCAAAATCCAGAGACAGTTCAGGGTCACAGGGGAGATGAGTAACGTGATGCTGGCGAGAAAGATACAAGAGAACTCGCCGAACCCTGCCAGGTCATCAATCTGTAGGAAGGAAACAAAAAAATCAAACTCCAGCTTCCAGTCATTAGGAACACACTCCTGCTTCTGAAACCAGCTAACCATGAAATGATGTCACATCTTAAATGAATGGAGATGGAGATCCCTGCGGCGTGGCTGTTGTTTGGTCACCTGTCCCACAGGCTTGTTCCTCTCTTCATCAGTTCTCTGTCAGGGAAAGGGAACAGAGCCTAGAGGGTGGAAAGAGACCTGGGTTCAAATCTAGTATAGCTCTGTCTTCTATGGGAGGTCAGACAGGCCTTTCGTCGTGGTAGATGAGTGTTGTTTACCAATGCCAGGGAACGTTTAGTTTCCTCTCTTTTCAGCAATAGATGAACAACAAGGTGGATATATATACTGACACTTAGGACAGTGACAAGGGTAGTCTTCGTGAGGTGGAAATGATGGTGATAGTAATATGGCAACTGCGATCACGTGATGGTGATGATGGCGATGGTGATGATGGTGATGGTAAAGTTAGTGACTGTGAAGGCGGTGACATGAAGATGGTGATGGCACCTATGGTAATGACAAGAGTGATGATAGGGTCAGTGGAAGTGAAGGTTATGAAGATGGTGACTGTGACTGGTACCGAGGAAAAGTCACAGATGATTTTGTGACCTTTTTAACCAGATAATCTTAAGTGCATTGATGCATTTAGTCCCAGCTAACTTGTTTGTCAGAAGGAATGTTGAGTTTCACTGTGGTCCAAGGACTTGTCTGCAGTCATACACACTGAGTAGGGGTTAAAGCAGCATTTGTGCTTGGTAGTTCTCTGTTTGCATCAGGGTGTCACATCTTCCTTTTACAGGAGAGTCAAAGTCACAATATAATAACAAAATTAAGTCTACTCTTCCTCTATCAGCATCAAAATGCATCAACCATTCTAAAATCTTGCAGAGAGAACACCAGGAGGCCAGGAGCTGGTCTATCCATGCCTGTATCTGCATAGCCTCATTGCTTGAGGAACCAGCCATCAAAGCACCTCATAGCAGACACTGGAGCTTAAGATGGAGCTGATGTTTCTACAGGCTGAAGCTGACATCTTCTCTGTGAATCCCCAGTGCTCTTCAGCAGCTGATCTCTACACGTGCCCAGAGAGGCTGTCCTTTCCATCTTCATGGTACCAAAAACGTGTGAATTGGAAGAAAGTTGAAGAGAGCACCCTTATTCCTCACTTCAAAGCCTTCCGTTCTCCCAGCCTCTGATACTACTGACTTTGACCTGGCCAAGACAGAGACTCCCACTTACTGAAATATGCAATTCCATCCATCCTTCCAGTCCCTGATACTAATCACTTTTACCAAGCCAAGACAGAGACTCCCACTTACTGGGCCAGAAAGATGTATCCATGGCCATCAAGGTCAAGGCCAGTTTCCTTCCCATCATGCAATGACTGCCCAACTTTGCTGCGTTTTGTAGCAGTGGGAACGGGGACAGTCAGCTCTGTACTTTGAGAGAACTTTTAATCATATCCCAGAATGTTCTGGTACTAACTAGATCTAGAGAGAAAACCTCCCAGGAAGGGGAAGGGCTCAGTGGAAAACGTCCTTCAGTCCTGAGTTGCTGAAGAAGGAAGGAAGGGCCAAGTTTAATTATCGACACATTTGAATATCTTCATTCTGAGCAAGGCACAAAGAGGCTCAGGTGAACCCTGAGGGATTTCGAGCCAAAAGCTGGCTAATCTCCAGTTAAACAGGGCCATTATCTCTCACTCCCCGGGAGAAAGTCAAGCAGAACTGATTTGATTAACAGCAGATTAACCTCTCTCACACAGCCATCCTGGGTTTTACACCTGTCACTTTAGTATGACAATTTATATTTATTCAAAAAGCCATGAGACAGTAAATTAAACATTGCCCTAATTAGAAAAGTGTCATATGTTACAGTGGGGAAGCCACTTGATCTAATTTTCCAACAGGCCCTGTGCAAAGAGCACTGGCAGTATGGCATTAGGCAAAGCCTGATAAACACCAGCACTCTTGGGGACAGAGAGATCCAGGCAGCTGCTGCTCCATCTTCACCACTGAGAGGAGACACACAGAACTCAATCGACTAAGCGCTGGTCATGACCCTGCGAAGCACATGAAAGCGTGCTGTCCTTTGGCATCCGCTTGCACTTGGGCAGGATTTGGCGCTTGAGGGAGTCCAGAATCCAGTAAGAACCGTTTTTGCTTCAGATTTGTGAGGAATGCATACTCAAATGGTTTGAAGGCAGATATGAAAAACTTTTATTTAATGCAGCCTTGGGGACAGGGTGGTAAAACAATTACCCCGGAAGGGAATTGTGGTAGTTAATCTTAATTGTTAACGTGACAAGGTCTAGAATAACCTAGGAGACAAACCTCTTGGCATGTACATGAGGGAGTTTTTAGACTAGGTTAACTGAGATGGTTAATCCCACCATAAACGTAGGGAACACCATCCCATGGGCTAGGGCCTGGACTGAATCAGAATAAAGTGAGCTGAGTGCCGGCATTCATCTCTCTCTGCTTCCCAACTGTGGGTGCAATGTGACCAGCTGCCTCCATGATGTACTTCCTCCAGCAAGGATCCATGTTGTAATGATTCTCTCACCTTCACAAAGGTTACCACCATCTGGGAGAGAAGAGTTCAAATACCTGAACCTAGGCCAGAGATTTAAGACTTACGCCAGAACATTCATCCCACCCTCTCCCCTAAGCAACACTACCTTTCCCAGCAAGTCCCCCTTCTACTATTTTGGTTTTGCTTTGTGGCCCACACAGTTTAAGCAGAGCCACTCACATAGGCGTGGGTGTGAACAACCTTCCAATGGCTACACCACTGAAAAAAATGACTACCCCTCTCCAAGCAGCTATTAACTACCCATAGCTCCCCATGGAGGCAACATCTACCACCAGTTTCTGTATTCTAATTTTTAACTTTATACATGAAATAATATAGCATAAAGATTTGTCTAACTTCAGTTACTCATTGTTTTCGGTGTGATATTTTTATTTCATTTAATTTTGTTCTTTTTATTGCTGTGTAGCATCTCATTGTTCAAAGCATCAAAGTTATTCCGCCCTGTTTTAATGTTGATAGGCATTTGGGTTATCAGCAGTTACAGATAAGACAGCTTAAGAATAGAGATCAGGCAAGATTTCTAATGCAAGTCTTTTGGAGCATGCCATTGTCCCTTCCATTGAGCTCATACCAAGGAGGGCAGATATATGACCAGCAGGTAAGAACAGGCTTGGTATATATTTCCAGACCATTTTCCAAAATGGTTATTATTACAGAGTCCTAGCAACAAATGAAGAGATTACAGATAGTCTTATAATATATATAACATATATCAATTATAGATATGTACATATATAATTGACTCATTATATTTACTTAAATTCACATTAAAAGTACTGCTGCAATTTCAGAGATAATTTTGCTGATTGCTTTATTCACTCATCATTGTTTAGTAGATGTAGGATGGTTAATTCAAATAGACGTAACATGGTCTATATAACTGTCTTTAGGTTCAAGTCAGTACCTACTCAATATCTTTATACTGACAAATATGTAGAGTTTATTACAATTTATTTTAGTGAACATTTTACATACCTCTTTGGGCATATGTCTCTTTTCTCTTTTTCTTTTGTTCTGGAAGTAGACATGTGGGTTCAAAAAATACTGCATTCCAATTTTTATTCAGCATTATAAAAACTCTGATTATGAATTTGAAAAGTTTCTGTGTGGTATGTGTGTTCTCACATGAGTGTGGTTGCCTGTATAGGCCAAAAAAGAAAGTACAATTTCCTGAAGCTGGAGTTACAGGTGGTTGTAAGCCGTTTGACAAGGATGCTGGGAGCAGGGCTCAGGTTCCCTTGAAGAGCAGTGTATTACTATCGACTCATTATTCCAGCACCTCCTTCCAACTATGTGTTGATAAATTCATTTAAAGGTAAATTGGGGAGGGGGAGGAAGAGGGAGACAGAGAACATGAATGGACATGGTAAAGTGTTATCAATGTTAAGGGCTGTTGCTTGGTGGTTCTCAAAGGGCTAAGATCCAGAAGGATTTATTTCCTTTTTATGATTCCCCATGGTTTTCTGGTGTCTATTAAGAAAAAGAATCAGAAGAAACTTGCAATTAAGTATGACCATAACCCTATGGTGCAGGCTAAGCACCCTCTTCTCTCATGCACATTCTCAAAAGAATAATAAATTTAGCCCAAAAAGCCATGGTTCTACATATGCAGTGTAAGTGCATCCTGAAGTCACCATTGAGGCAAGCATTTTTCTCTACTCTCCTATTAATCAGATGAAGCACTTTCAACTTCTGAATGTTTATTTTCAGTGTTCCCAATTTCCCTAGGCCATGGCCTCCAGGTCTTGCAGGAAGTGTGTAGTCGTGCTTCATGCTGGAGAGAAATCCTACCATTGCTGTGTGAGGTCACGACCGTGCACCTGCTCAAATCCTCTGGAGCCCTCCAAGAAATAGGCCTGCCAAGTTTTGTTCCACATCTCAGGCTTTCTGGGTTATAACTTTGTGCAGAGCGTGCACAATCCTTCACAGCTGCTCCGCAGGTGAAGGTCTTTTCTCTGAAGGGAGCCATTTTTCTACTTACACCAGAAAAATGTCACACGATACACTCGATTCTCACCCTATCACATTTCTTGGTCACTGTATAAATGACCAGCAGAGCAGTGATATGGGTAAAACTTGGACCGTTGAATAATGAAGCAAATCACGATAAGTATTAACACCAAGCACTCCCTGTGTGTCAGGTACTGTATTAAATGTTTTATACGTGTTGTTTTATTTAACCCTCACGACAGCACCATGAATTATTACCTACAATTCATTATTGAAGAAATGTGCTCAGTCAAGAGAAACGACCCATTCACTCCACAGCTTGTATGATGCAGAGGAAAGCAGAGTGGCCAGATCTGTCTTATTCCAAAGTTGACACTGCTGTTATTTGTATGTAGGGCCACAGGCAGGGACTCAGTCAAATAATAAATAAGATTTAATCAAAATTAGTTTTTAAATAATCGACACCCAAATGTTAAATGCTGCTTGCAGAAGGGACTCAGGAATACCTGTAAAACCCTGGTTAAGAAGAACACTGTTATGGAACCAACCTAAGTGTTCAACAAGCAGGAATTGTTTAAGAAAATGTCCTTAATATGTACAATGGAATTATTGCAACCACAAAGAAGGGTGATGTTATGTCATTTGTAGAAAAAAATGAATGCAACTAGATAACATCTTTTTAAAAAATAAAATGGAAGCTGGGGGAGCAGGTGACCCTTGCCTTTGATCCAACACTCAAGAGGCAGGCTGAGGCAGACAGACCACTGAGCTCAAGATCATCCTGGGAGTTCTAGGATGACCAGGGCTACACAGAAAAAGGGATAGATATGACAAACAGACAATGGAGTGTAGTTGAGGAGAACATTTGGCATCTTCTGACCTGCACAGGTGTGTGTATCACATACTCATGACTATGCACACAGATGCAGAGTAAGGGTGAGAAGAAGAGCCTAACTCTGGGATGCAGATGTGTCCCCGAGACCTTGTGACTGTTTTCTCTATAAATCTGGCTGTGCGTGGAGAGGGGCAGACACCAGCCATCTCTCCACTTTGTCGTCTCTCTACCTGCAAGAGCAGACAAATGGACCCAGGCCATGCTTTAGACATTAAAAGGGATTTTTTTTTCTCTTTGGCTTTGCTGCTTTTCAGTCTTGTGTACAGAAGAGATAAATAATGTTGGAACATAATAAAAATGCTTTCAGTTTCCCCGAAGCTAAGAAAGCATTTTAATGTAGCTGAGTGATGTTACAAGCCCTTCTTTATCAAGCAACATGAAGGGAAAGCTCTTCCAATCTGGCTGCATTCGCAGACCTCTCTAGAGAGGGTCTGGGAGGGCTTTGGGGGAGAAGGGCTTGCTTTACTCCATTGGCTGGACATTCAGAAAGAAGACACCTGGTTTCCCATGAGCTCTCCCACTCATTACCAGCGTGACTCACGCAATTTCAGACCCAATTTCAGACCCCAAGACAGACTCCTCACCTACCTTGCCACTGTGGTTATCTTTACTGATCATACTCTCCCTTGCTCTTTCTTCTAATTCATATTCTTGCTTTAAGAACTCCTGTCAGATATTTTTGTCCTAGGGAAGTTGTTCTTTGAGCCATTGGTCTCAGAAAAATGCCTTGGCTTTCTACTAAAATGCATTTGAGTAACTTCATTGTGCATATCTCCTTGAACCTCTCTCTCTTTTTCTCTCTCCCCATAGGTAGAGCTAGAAGAAATTTCTATAATCAACGATGAGATAGAGGGCATCCTGCTAATATAATTTAATAAAACATGGCATGTGTATCAGGCTGGAGAGCTGAATTGGTGTTTAAGAGCTGGTTCTGCTTCTCCATAGGATTCTCAGCACCCATATTGGGCCGCCTGTAACTCCAGCTCTAGGAGACCTGATACCTTCATCCATCCTTTGCAGGACGTACTCAACATGCATGGAAGACTCTCATACAGACACAAACAAAGACACATGAGTAAACTGATATTTTTAAGGATCTCTCTAAAAGATGCTGATATCATCATGAAAGCCATGAAAACTCCACAAACCTACAACTGATTCTAACTTAGGCTGCTAAATTCAGAAAAGAAGTCTAACATTCCAGAAGTCAGTCAGGCCGGGCTCCAAGTGCCAAGTGTTTTCACCCACCTGAATATATGATTGACATGTTCCCAATCCCCTCAGTGATTTAGGGGTGCCATCTCTCTGACCTTCAACATTTTAATGAGGTCACCTTCCTCTTGCTATATGACACAAGTTAGGACACTCCAGTGGCAGATAGTCTTTCAAGAGGCTTAAAGGAAGGATGTCGTAATTTTAGAAAGATTTGTTTTTTTTTTCATTTACATGTACATAAGTGTGTCTGCCTGTATATGCATGCAGGGGTGTTTGTGGAGGCCAGAGGAGCTTGTCAGGTGTCTTGGGGCTGGAGTAACAGGTGCTTGTAAGCTCAATGATATAGACTCTGGGAACCACACTAGGGTCCTCTGAAGGAGAATTGAGTGCTCTTAGCCATTTCTGCAACCCCTAAGAATGACTTTAAAAGTTTGCCATGACTGTTTCAAAGTCTCCCACAATGTCTTCACACATGAAGCATGAAGTCCTTCTGCTGCAGAGTACATAGAATTGCTTGTTCTTAAGAGACTTGATCCAAAAATGAAAAGAGTACAGGACTTGGGAATCAACATATCAAATCCAAGACCAGGCAATTAGGCAGGATGTTGGCGGTCAAAAGTAACTGAAATCGGGACAAAAAGCATAAAGTGGGGGCAATGCTGATGGAACTGAACGTGGCTCATAAAGCTGCTATGGAGGGTATATGGTCAAGATAAGCAAGTCATTTAGAAGCATGCACAAGCTAAACAGACACTTCATACGTGTTGCTGCAATATTATTCAATGTTAAGTACTGTGCTGGTCACAAGGGAACTAGAGGTGCAGAAAAGTGTGAGGACACTGGGGATAATGAAGTAATATTTACCATTCCAGTATTTAAAGCTTAGCCTAAAGTGCTATTGACAAAGTGACTCCCATGTAATGAGAATAATAAATACCAAGAAGATAATGAGCACAGAGTGAGCCTCCAAAAGGGCCAATTGCTTATTCAATTATTCCAAATTGCTTATGTGCTTCCTATAGATTATGAATTAGGCCTACTTCCTCAAGCATGGTGCTAGACTTGTGTTTCCACACGCACGTCAATGTACATGCTTGTATGAGGTGTAGATTTCTTTTCGTTTTTGTTTATTTGTAAGTAGTGATAGGATAGCACTCTTTCATAAATTATTACCTGTTAACATTTGCGTTTATCTATCTTTTATTGCTATTATTATCTTGTGTGTGTGTGTGTGTGTGTGTGTGTGTGTGTGCCAAGGCACCCCTATAGAGGTCAGAGAATAAATTTTAGGGGTCATTTCTCTTTCCACCTTGTTGAGGCAGGGTCTCTCTTCTTTCTTCTGGTCCAGCACTGTGTACTCTAGGCTTGCTTGTCCCTCAGCTTCTGACTGATTCTACTGTCTTTGCTTCTCATATGTTTTTTTTTAATTTTATTGTTTTTATTGAGCTATATATTTTTCTCTACTTCCCTCCTTTCCTCTTCCTTCCCCCTCTACCCTTTCCCAACTCATGTGACTTTTTATGTGGGCTACAGAGATTAAATTTGGATTATCAGGCTTCTACCTCTGGCATATTTACCGAGTCAGTGATCCATCTCCCTGGCTGGCCTGTTCACCAGTTAATACTTGGTTTCGTGGAGACTTGAACAAAGTCTTTTGTAACTATTGGAAACATAGCAGAACAATACTCAGGCAGCAGGAACCCAGAGGTGGCTGGGAAGTCAGTCAATAGTCAGAGTTATCCATGTTCTAAGTCAAGGATGGCCAAGCACTTACAGTTGCCTGTGCAGTGCAAAGACAGCGATGTAAGATGAAAATTAAGTCGCTCTTGTCATTGCAAATCTTCAAATTATTATCACTTAGGTATAAAGGATAAAAATAAGAAAAATAGAAATAATTTTTAAATTGTACCAGGCATGTAAAATAAAAGTATTTTTTTGTTGCTCTAGGTTCTTTGGTCTTCAACTGTAACTTTAAGAACTTTAAATGTATGTGTGTGTGTGGTGTAGACACGCCTTCTATAAATGCTGAGATCAAATTTTATATTACTTCCATATTTTCTATAAGTGATTAAGTGCCATAGTTGTTGTCCCCTACATTAATTACTAAATCATCCTTTATTATGTATCTTTTAGCCAACTTTGTAATGTAATTATATACATGAGATTTATCCACCTTATGCTTCCATTTCAATAATTTTTCCAAATACTTTTATATATATTTCACTACCACCATCAATATTCATCAATAAACCTACTGTGACTCTACTCAGTGAACTGTATCAATCCCACACCCAGATGCACTAAGTTAGAGTATTTTATATCTTATTTATTTGATTTACATTTCTGTGTTTGTCAGTCTCTCATTATAATTTATAGCTGTGTAGTATTTCGTTGTATGGGCATACGTAGTTGTATAATCATCTTTTTTGCATCCTTTAAAATTTTGGGTTATTTTGAATAAAGCTTCTGTGAACATTCATGTCAGGGTACGGCTTCAATGGTGTTCGCATATACAGGATTAGAAATGCCAGGCAGACAAAACAGAGATACAAAAGGGAAAGACAGAGATACAGACTAGAACTGGGAGGGCAATCCAGTGAGTACTGAATTCGCCTGTGTTTATTTTCCATACACTTATATACCCCAATCAGAAAAAGGGGGGAGGAGGTAAAAGACTGCTTTAAAATGATATAAAAATCAAACAGGGCAATTACCTCTTCAATACCTGAAGCATCAAGCAACTATACACTGAGTTAAATATTCTGTTTGTTTAAGCAGGACATGCAGCGACCACACATTTGGCCAAGCATCCTGTAGGCAGCCACTCCCTGGGTCAAGCCTCCCCTCATGTTCTTGAAGGCAGAAATCCACCTCTGTGACCATCTTAATACCTAAAACACCAAGTAACCACACACTAGATCAAGATATCTTGTTAGTAGCTTCACCCTTAACTCAAACTTTTGTTAATATCCTTGAAGGAGCAAGACTAGGCCTGAACTCTCTGACCTCCAGTCAAGGTGGAGTAGATCCCCTTTTGTGGGCTCCCACACATTCACAAATATAATCTGTATGGAAATAGCCTCAAATTTGTAAGTTAACTTATAGTAGCATAAGCATTGACTTATACTGTTACGTTTATGTTTAAATATATGAGAAACCAAAACAAACTATTTTCAAGTGAAGCCTCAAATTCCCCAGTAGTTCTGGTTGCTCTTTATCCTTGCCAGCATTCAGTGTAGTCATGTTTTGGATAGCCCTCAATGGAGAGAAAGCTGGAGTTCATATCTTCACTCTGTCAATGATCCCTTGTCATCAGAACACAGCGGAGATATGTTTGTACATACTATAGGTTTCTGATTCTCAGTATAGAAAGGATAAGCCTGGTCCTTGTTACACCATCACATTCAGAATGGTGAGAGACAGGGTTTATTTTCATCGTCTAGCAAGATGCTTAAACTGTGTCTGTCAAGGACTCATATATACCTGTATATGTCTTATATGCTTCTGAGATTGTGGTTATCATCCTTGTGTTCACAATAGAGCTACTCTACCTCAGAGCAACATGTCATGGAGAAAGGTAAGAACATGACCTACCAATGTTTTATATTAAAATGTGTGTCAGAGTTGTAGAGTAGAAACATGAACTGTAAATTTATAGTCTTTTATATATTTACACAGTTTTTGGTATTTCATTTCCATGAATAGCTAAACAACTTAATACTTATAAATGCTTTTTCAGAGTTTCCCAAAAAGTGGATAAATGGCATTTTCATAATTAGAAAGCTTTGTTACACGTTTATTCTGTTCTTTAAAACACAGCAGATGAGGTTGGAGAGAAGGATCCGCAGTTAGTTAAGCCTGGAGAGATGAATCCACAGTTAGTTAAGGCAAGAGAGATGGATCAGAGCTCTTGGTACTCTGCACCCATATTCTGTGTCTTAAAACTGGCTGTAACTTCAGCTCCTGGGAATCTGACACTCTCTATGGCCTCTGAAATTAGCACACATGTGTGCACAGATACACAAACAGGAAGAAGAAAGAGAAGAAGGAGAAGGAGACGAAAAATAAGAAGAAGGAGGAGAAGGAGAATCTTTAAAACCAACATGTGAAAATTGTGTGCATTTTCTTTGTACAATGTGATCTTTTGGAATATAGATCTATAATTGAGAAGAATAAGAAAGACCACAAATACATATAATATGAAGTAGCAAAATCTGGCTAATTAGCACTATTGCTTTTATTTCTTTATTTCTCTCTGTGTGAGAGTATGTGTGTATGTGCAGTTCCCAGTGCACATGTGAAGACCAGGAGAGGCACTCCTCTATCAGCCACCTCTTAGTCCTTTGAGTCAGGATCTCTCTCTCTCTCTCTCTCTCTCTCTCTCTCTCTCTCTAAAACAAAAACCATCCACTCCTCCTTTGGTGACTATTTCACCTGATTTTAAGACATATATTTATTATGTTCCTAAGAATGTAGCTACTAAATCTACTGTGTGATTTTAATTTGGTATTGATCGTGTAATGTCAAAACTCGACACAGATGACAGCATTATTGATAGAACGCTTGAGGGAAAGGCATGTGCCTGTGGTCCAGGTGTTCTTTGAAGACATGCATGGAAAGGTCTCCCTGGGGATTAATGATTTTATAAAATAGACTATCTGGAAGCTCAGCCTTTCTAAGTAAATTTAACCGTTATCCTTATGCCAGGAACACAGAGGATGTACTTTCTTCTTGATGGGACCAAACTCTCTCTTACAAGGACAGAAAGAAATGCAAGGGAACAAATCAGCAAAAAGGGATGCTTTGCCTGCAGTTATCTTCTTCCTCACAGACTGAACCCCTCCCACCGTACACCCCTAGTCACAAGCAAGAGAAAGCCATCAACTGCTTTAGTTGACACCAAAAGGAGATTCTTGAGAAGCTGTGTGCTAGGTCATTGGGTAAGAGCACTTGTGACTTAACTATCTGAGTTGAATCCTTGGGACTTGATGAATTCTACTCCTGAAAATGGCCGTGGAATAATCCTTTTGTACACTGAGAATATGCAATACTCTCATTAGTTAATAAAGAAGCTGATTGGCCTATAGCAAGGCAGGATAAAGTTGGGTGGACAATCAAACTGAGGATGCTGGGATATAGAAGGACCTAGAAATAAGACACCAGCTAGCTTCTGAGGAAGCAGGACATACAGAAAATAAGGTAACAAGCCAGGAGACACATGGCAAAGCATAAATAAGAAATATGGGTTAATTTAAAGAGTTAACTAGTAAAAAGCCTGAACAAATGACCAAGCATTTATAAGTAATATTAAGCTTCTGTGCCAGTTGTTTGGGAGCAAGCAGTCAGGACAAGAGAACTCCACCTACACCATAACAGGTACATGACCTTCTATCTCCAGGCCAATGAATACATGTGGTTTTTAAAATGTAATGTTCAAATGAGCTCTACACTGGTGCGTTAATTCAAAGCAGGAGCCACGAGCCACCTCCTGTGGGATGAGCTCTCTCCTGGCGGTTGCCTGGCTTTATTCAGCACCTTCCTTGTGACAATGGTCACGTTGTTGTCTGATTTACAGTGTCTTCCTGGCACCACAGCAAAGCCCCCAAAGGAAAGGTCTAGATTCCAGCCTCTGTGGGTCACTTAATGCTGTCTGAGCAAAGGACTTCTTTTATGATCATAAACCCTAACACATCCACTCCAGATCACTCTTAGGAAAAGCCCTTTCCATAAAGAAGAAATTCAGGATCAGATGAGCAAGGCATGGTGGTAGACAGCTGTAATCCCAGCTTGCAGGACACTGAGGCAGGAGCAAGGTAAGCTCTCTGTCATCCCGGACCACATTGAGACTGTCTCAAAGAAAAAAAGAAATCTGGGCATGTAGCTCCGTCTAGCATGCAGGACACTCTAGGTTCAATCCCCAGCACCATAGAAACTGGGAAGGGCAGCACAGACCTGTAATTCAAGCACTCAGAAGGTGGAGGCTTGAGAAGGAGGAGTTCAAGGATATTCTTGCCTACATTGCCAGTTCAAGGCCAGTTTGGGCTACATTAGACCCCATCTATAAAACCTGGGGCTGGAGAGATGGCTCACTTGTTAAGAGGACCCAAGTTAGGTTCCCAGAACCTGTATCTGCCTCTAAGTCTAGCTCCAATAGAATCTGGGGCACCTGTAATCATGTGCGCTTTCTATCTCTGTCTCTCTCACACATAGAGTTATAAATAATAAAAATAATTATTTAAGAGAAAGGACAAAGAAGAGAAGCTGGTGGAACTGCACCTCTGGATGCCAGGGGTTGGTCACGCAGCTGGAGTTCTGAGCGACCTCCCCAGTGGAGGCTGTTATTTCTTCTGGCAAGATTGAGCTGTTTTCCTTTTTCCTGTTAAATATAAGCATCTCCTGCCCATGACACTATCCCTATGTGGGAGATGCAGGCTCTGCATCCCAAATATGTCATGTCTCATAAGTAGAACTTACAGACACTGGAATTAGGGGTGAGGACATGGCTCAGTCAGTAAAGTGCTTGCCTTGCAAGCATGAGGACCTGAGCTCAAGCCCCAAGGACCCATGCTAAAAAAAAAAAAAAAAAAAAAAAAAAAAAAAAAAAAAAAAGTCAGCCATGGTAGTGTTTGCTTCCAATGCCAGCATTGAGGAGGAGGAGGAGACAGATGGGGCTTCTGGGCCAGCCATCCTAGCCTACTGTTAAGCTTTAGGTCAGTACGTGATCATTCTGAAAACTAAGATGGACTACTCTAGAGGAATAATAGCAGAGGTTGCCCTCTGGTTTCTGCACATGCATACACACACACACACACACACGTGCACACACACGCGCACACATACATGCACACACACACAATAACAGAAGCTTATTCACATGGACAAATGCACGGATTTTGATCTTTCAGTGCTAATTGATCTATAAAAATGTTATCATCCAAATGCCAGAGTGCCATTAGGAGAGGCTGCTCTTAATATCTAAAACAAGCATAGAAACAGATACACAGTTTTCAGACCTCACCCCAGCGTCCCACAAACCCAAGCCAAGCAGGACGGGCTCCTGCCTAGCTCCTTTTCTGTCTGAGTGGAGTTTTGGCAGATGTACCTCCTATGTGTTTGTTTTTGAGATTTGTTGTTTTGCCCGAGTAAGCAACAAGCACATGGAAACCTGTGTCTCAAGGTGAAAAATTACTTTTAAATTTTCCACTTAGCAAGCTGTGTCTTGGCTTCTTCACTGCAGAGTCGCAGGAGGGTGACCCCTGGGGGCTCTGGATGGAGCTGAGCCAGCTCGCAGCCAGGCCTGTCTGCAGAAGAGATCTCCCTTGCCTTCCTGCTCTCTATCCAACGTGCCTGCTTGCCATCTTCTCTCTCTCTCCCTGTTTTTTTTTTTTTTTTTTTTTTTCCCCTTGGAAGGTCTAAATGACTTTGAAAGCCTTTGGATCAACAGATTTCCTCTGTGATGCCAATTTGCACGGTGCTTTCCTATTGATTTAGCTTGTAATTTATTTCTTTATTTCTGACACTTTTCCCTTACACTCCCAGGTAAGGGGGGAGCGCTGGAGCCAGAAAACTGTAATTAAATAATCGGCTGCTGGCAGCCCTGGGAGAGGCTGGGAAGCTGGTGTGTGTTCTCATCTCTCTGCCTGGCTGGTCCACTGAAGAGCCGGACTTGGGGTGACCCCCGCAACAACGAGGAAGCAGGCTGTATTTTTGTAAAGATAAAGCAGGTTTGTACATTGACCTGTGTATGGCAGTGCCTTCGTAGTGCCATGAAATGGTCTCTGATGAGCCCCGGCACGCGTAACTCACCCAGCTGGAAACCAGTGAAGACACGGGTCCACCACATTATCCATACCAGACTCGTTAATGAGATGATGGGGCCTACAAACTGCACACCGCACCGCATTTTTTCTTAGAGTCAATCTATACTAAGTCGATAGCCTGCTGAAGCCCAAGGTTTCGTGCATTTTTTCAATTTATTTGCTGTCGATGGCTCTGAAAGTGCTGATCGCATCAAAGTGTCCCTCTCCCACACAGGCTTCAATAATGCTAGGAAGAGAAGAGAGATCCTGGTAGCTAGCTAGCGATGGCTCTTCCAACAAACAGTGCACCGTCTTCCCTCTCCATCAGTTTCTACAACAGGAGGACTTCTCACTGTGGGCGATGTTGTTACTGAAGCCCCTTGCTGCAAAGGACGGCTAGGATAGATGTATGCTCACTCATCAAGTCCACAGTGGAGTGATTGATGGTGGCGATTTACCGAGAACAGGAGCCGTCTTTTAGAAAACAAACAAAGAGCCGGAGAGAGGATGGGTCAGTGGTTAGGAGCACCTGCCAGTATTGCAGAGGACTTGGCTTTAGTTCTTAGCAGCCACATGGGGCAACTCACAATCACCTGTCACTCCAAAAGGATCTGATACCCTATCCTGGACTCCCAGAATACCTGCACTCACATGGCGTGGTACACACAGACAAACACGTACATTAAAAAAATTAAATCTTGCAAAAGAGCAATGACAAAAGTGAATCACCGCAAAGAAAAAAATCAACACCGGAGATGGGAATGGCATCAAGGAATAGTAGTCTGGGGCCAGTATACATTTTCTGCTAGGGCCACAGATGAGATGGTCTGTTTTGTTGGGTTAAAAGCAAGCACATCCCATGTGTGTTCCCCATTGTGTCTGTTCAGGCTGTTTTATAACCCCTTTAAACATGTTTAAATTTTAAAAACAAAACAAAATGAAAACCCAGTTTTCAAGGACCACACAGAGAGAGGTTATGACGGTTTGTCTTTTTCCAAATGATGTCTCGTTGGACTTGACCTCAGAACTCACTTCCATGGTCATGTGAAAAGCTTTTGTATGTCACTGAGGAATCTTAGGGCTTAGAGAGTTTTTTCCTGAGTTCAGTCTCAGCTTTGCCCAGTCTTGGCAGGGTCACTTGGTACCAGTCCTTGACTTCTCAGAGCTACATTCCTCTCATCTAGAATACACGAATAACAGCTGCCTTATCAAAGCCCAGAGCAGTCAGTTTTGAAAGCAATAACCTTAATTTTTTTCAGTTTAATGTTCTAACCTTAATTCTTCCAGTAGTGGCTATCATGTAGTACATGGTCAATAAATGCTTAGTGGATAGGATTAATATTAAAAAAGGCATCTCTTATGAGACCTTTAAAAAACGCCACCTACAAGTTTGGAAACTATGAGCAGTTAAAAGAATAAGGAAACAAAGGGCACACATTTGTTTCAAGAATATATCAGTGTAGCTGGGTATAGTGGTGCATGCCTATAGTACCAGCTGTTTGGGAGTCTGCAGCAAGAGAGACCTGTTACAAACAAACAAACAAACAAACAAATGAAATTGAATAGAAATTCAAAAGTCACTTCTTAAGACTGTCTCACAGCTAAATCCTGAGAGAGATGAAAGGGCAGCTCCTAACCGTGTCTGAATGTCTTCCTGGGTTGGTTCAAACTAGATTTTCAGAATGCTGTAAGCAGAAGAAATGTTCCTAATGCCTGCGAACATGCTATGGCCCTGGGGATGAAGAGGCATAGAGCAGAATGGCTATGTCAAACTGGTTCAAGAATAGGGGGAACCAAGGAAACACCTTGTGTAAAGACCACCAACCAGGACCAAAAGGAGAAAAGGAGCAATCACTCCCAAGTTAGTTGCTGTAGGAAGCAAAATACATCACATGCTGGGGAGACGACTCAGTGGGTAAGGAACTCCCTGTGTATGAGGGCCTGAGTTCCAGTCCCCAGAGCATACCTAAAGCTGTACATGCTTGAAAACATCTGTAACCCACTGTTCTAGGAGAAGACGCTGAGAAGCTAGCCTAGTGAATATAGGGACAAACAGTAAGAGACACTGCTGTGGAAAGCAAAGAACGCTGGCCAAGATTGTCGTCTGTCCTCTGAGTGTGCACTGTGATACACACACCTACACACAGACATCACACACAAACTAAAGAGGCATGAATATTGGAAATGCTGTGTATATTTCTGAAGTTAGCATTTGAAATGACTGTGGGAAGTTATTTCACAATACAGCCCGGAGTGTTCATAATCTTCTTTGATGGAATGTGTGGGGTGTGGAGAGGAGCGTGTGCAGCAGAGATCCTAAATAAAAGTTTCCTTTTTCTCATCCTTTAATTTTGTGATAA
Organism: Microtus oregoni; assembly: GCF_018167655.1. NCBI lineage: Eukaryota > Metazoa > Chordata > Mammalia > Rodentia > Cricetidae > Microtus > Microtus oregoni. Next base: position 25,207,317 of record NW_024543086.1, on the reverse strand, counting down.
AGCTGATCTGAAAGGAGGTTTGTCACAGAATCTAAGGTATATGGGAGGGAAACTGGGAGAAAGAAGGAGGAGAATTAATCAAAATAAGGTGTGTATGTGCACGAGTGTGTGCGTGCATGCATGTGTGTGTGTGTGTATATCTGTCAGTGTCAGAGGCATTGGATCCTCTGGAGTTGGACTTACAGATGGCTGTGAACCACCTGATGAGAATGCGGTGAGAGATTTACTTTTTTACAAGAGCAGCATGTGGTTTAACCACTTCTCTCCAGCAGGCTTTTTAAAATCTTTTTTTTAAGTGTAATTAATTAAATACCAGGAATAAGGAAATGTGAAGGCAAGAGAAGGAAGGAAGGAAGGAAGGAAGGGGAATAGGGGGAAGGGGGAAGGAAAAAGAAAGGAAGGGAGGAAGAAAGGAAGGAAGGAAGGCAGAAAGGAATGAAAGAAAAGAGGGAGAGAGGGAGAGAGGGAGGGAAGGGGAGAGGGAGGGAGGGAGGGAGGAGGAAGGAGGAGGGGGAGGGAGGGAGGAAGGAAGGAAGGAAGGAAGGAAGAAGTCAGACCCCGACCTCTATTTTTATCAGTATGCATTGCCCTCTCTAAGCCTTACTTTCCTTTTTTTTTTTTTTTTTTTTTTTTTTTTTTTTTTTTTTTCTGTAAGCAAATAACGAAACCTGTCTGGCAGGGTCATTATAAGGCTCCTTCTAGTACTTGTAGGAAGAAGCAATCACCATGCAAAAGCTGTTTACAAAGCCTGGCATGGAAGCACACACTTGTAATCACAGCACTCCAGAAGAGAAGACTGGAGGATTGTGAGTTCAAGGCCATCCTGAGCAATGTCTCAAAGCTTACAAACAAACAAATTTGCTTGTAAAATCTGAATTTAGGCTAATCTTCTCTTATTAATTCTATTGTGTATGACTGCATCTAGCAGTACCAAAGGGTTTGCAGGAGGGATCTTCTCTCCCTGCCTCCGCATACCCACTATTTGCCTCCCCATGTATCATCACACTCTACATCTCTTTCATCTGTGCTGATGTATTTTTTGCTTTTAGTTCTGATATTAGGTACTTATAACTGAAGGGACCAGGGCTAGTTGAGTTTGTCATCAGGGGCCAGTTTGCTAAGACCTCTGCCACATATTACCCACCATCCTAAGTTGACTCGTGTCTGGCTTCAACCAGACTCACAGACATACTAGAGTATGTCTAGTCTGGTAGCTAATCAGGGTCCTACCTGGCTCCAAGCAGGAACTGTTCTTGCTATTTTCAGTCAGACAGACCCCTGGCACAGCAGACAGACCCTTGACACCACAACCATAGTTGTGATGTTGTGAGCCAATCATAAAACAATACCTGTACCAGTAAGGGTCTATACCCAGTCACTTCAAAGTATACTTAACCACAGCTAGAATTTTTTAGATAGGCTTAAGGGTCTGCCTTACCCTCCTGTTGAAATAGGAGCGGCGGGGCTGCATCCCCGGCACCCGGCCGCCCCCACGGCTAGCTTTACCCAAAATAATTACACGGAAACTGTATTCTTTTAAACACTGCTTGGCCCTTTAGCTCTAGCCCTTACTGGCTAATTCTGATATCCCGATCAAGCCATCTCTAATAATCTGTGGGCACCGGTCTTACGGGGAAGATTCTAGCCTATGTCCATCCTGGGTCGGAGCTTCATCGCGTGCGTCTGCCTGGGAGCGGGGCATGGCATTTCTCTGACTCAGCTTCTTTCTCCCAGCCTTCCATTCTGTTTACTCCGCCTACCTAAGGGTGGGCCTATCAAATGGGCCTAGCAGTTTCTTTATTGCTTAACCAATAAAATCAACAGATTGATATATGACACTCCCCCATCACCCTCCCCCAGGGTCGAAGCCATTTTGGGAGGACCTCAACACGCTGTTTTTTCTTGAGAATCAGGATACTTTTCCACAGTTACATATTGGTGTCTTCTGGTCATTTGGAGCCATCTAAGGACCCTACAGCAACATCTCTTTCCCTTTCCGCATAATTAATCTTCAGGGTTATGTTGGCTTTGTCAATCTTTCTAAAAGAATCAAGATTTTTCTATTATAAATTTGTTTTCTGCCTCTTCATTTCTATATTAATTTTCTTGTCTTTTTCTACCTCCTTTGTGCTTACCCTGTTAGTACTTTTCCATACTTCTTACATTATATCAATATCAAACATATGTGTGTGTATTTGTATGTATATTAACATTTAACATATTTAAGGATATAGTTTCTTCTGTTTGTGACATTCAATTTTGATATTTAGTATGTTAGCTATAATTATTTTGAAATAGAATGCTTTAGAAGTAATTTTAAAAATACTTACAATATCTAATTTTGACAATATGTTTCTTATTTAACTACACTGAAACCTCAAAAACAATGTGCTATTTTTTTAATGACAGCAAAGGTTCGTAATGTCCAGCTGCCTTGGGGACATTAGGTCAAAAGCCTCACTTAGGAATATCGAATTATGGTATTTAATGCATTGTTTCATAAGTAAGTAGATATGGGAATATGATTCAGTTAGAGAGCACTTGTATGGCATTCCCAATGCCCTTTGTTTAATACCAAGCACTGCCTAAACCGGACACAAATGTGTACCCCTGCAATACCAATATTTGAGAGGCAGAGGCAAGATGAAGGTCATCCTCAGCCACAGAAGGTGTTTGAGGCTAACTTGAAGTACATGAGACCTTATTCCTCACTAAACAGAGGAAAAAGACCTGGTGTTGGTGTATATATAATCCTAGCACTCAGGTGGCAGAGGCAGGCAGATCTCTGTGAGTTCAAGGCCACCCTGGTCTACAGAGTGAGTTCCAGGACAGTTAGGGCTACATAGAGAAACTCTGTTTTGAAAAAACAGAAACAAAAACCAAAAGCAAAACAAAAAAAAGGAGAAAGAGTAATGATGGGGAAGAGGGGAAGAAATACAATTTTAAAATAAAAGGAAGATGAAGCATTATTACATCTTATTACATCTACATCTTATCTGAACCTCACCTATAACTCACCTACATCTCACCTATACCCCACCTACACCTCATTTACATTACACCTACACCTCACCTACATTTCACCTACACCTCGCCTACAGCTTATCTACTCCTCACCTACACCTCACCTACATTTCACCTATACCTCACCTACTCCTCACTTACACCTCGCCTACAGCTCACCTACTCATCTACACCTCACCTACAGCTCACCTACATCTCATCAGGTCCATCATTGTCAGGTATGTAGTGACATGTGACGGGATGCAATGTTTTCAAGCCTTCTGTAGCTATCCACACAGAGATGGATGAAAAGTTGACATCCAGTATGTGTTTGCTGTGACCTTTGCGCATACATTAGTTTGATGGACTGAGGCTTTTTCATCTTCTCTCCTGGGAAGTGACTGATTTGAGGTCAAGAGTAGGTGTATCTCAGGTCATCCCACAACAGCTACTCAGCCAGTGATTGGGGAATTAAAGGATGGAGACAGAGACTTTCAAATTTTTCCTTATAGGAGAAAGAAGATAGATCAAGGCATCTGGTGGCTATACCAATAGTAAAACAGGTTCTATTAGAAGGAACCTAATTTTGATTAATTTCTTTACATACTGCAATCTGTGGCTTGATTTATGTGAGAACTTCCTGGGATTGGAAAAGATGCTGCAGAAAAGACAGTGGAATGTGCCCTGCAGTGGAACAGGATACAGCACACTGCCCCACCCCAGTGATGCCCGCAGTGGAACAGGATACAGCACACTGCCCCACCCCAGTGATGCCTTGCAGTAGAACAGGATATAGCACACTGCCCCACCTCAGTGGTACCCTGCAGTGGAGCAGGATACGGCACACTCCAAGCCCTGGTGATGTTTAATATCTTAATGATCAATGCTACTAAAAGAATGAGAGGAGGAGACTCCGACTACTGGAAACTTTATGGGCCCAAGGAATTCTACGTTCACCCTGCACTGCGGCGAGGTCAACATGTACAGCATTTAGAGTGAGAAAACTCTGAGATTGACACGTCTCACCTGAAACATTTTTTTAAAAAAATTATACCATAGTGGGATGAGGATATAGGTCAGTGGTGGAACACACTCTAGGTTTGCTCTCCAGCACACACACACACACACACACACACACACACACACACACACCCCTGATTTTGGTTGATCTTCCTCCTCTACTTCTTTACCAGTACCCCTGCTTTTCCCCAACTTGTACCCCTCTTCCCTCAGTGACCCCTTTTGGAGTTCCATGTCATATGTATTCTACAATCTTTTCCCTCTCCTCCTTTCAAACCCTTTTCCCTTTCATGGACTCATTTCTAATTGTATGAGCTAACCCACAATCACAACTACTTCCACATAACTATAAAATTAAAAGCTAGAATCCACATAAGACTATCCATATGGCGATAGTCTTCTTGAGTCTGGATGGTTTCATTTGATGTGATAACTTCCAGAGCAATTTTTTCTGCAAATTTTATAATTTTATTCCTCTTATAGAAAAATAAAATTCCATTGAATATGTACACATGTTCATTCTCTGTTCATCTATTGATGAACATCTAGGTTGATTCATTACTTTGTCTTATGAATACAGCAGAAATGAATGTAGATCCATAGGCACATCAAGGGTGAGAGTTTGAGTGCCTTGGATATATGCCTAATGTGATCAGCTGGATCATAAAGTAGATTTAATTTTGGTATTTTGAGAAACTTCCAAATTGATTTGCATAGTGACTGTACCAGTTTATATTTCTACCAACAATCAACAAACTGGAGAATGTATTGAACAAACAGTTCTCAAAAGAAGAAATAAAAATGGTCAAAAAAATAATTTAAAAAGTATTCATCCTCTGTGGCTTTGGGACAATTGAATGAAAAAATACTTTGACATTCTATCTCACTCCAGACAAAATAAGCTCATAATATTAAAAATGAACTTAAAGTGCTCCTTGTGGAAGCGGCACTGAAAGAAGTTACTTCTGACTTTGGTTTCTGGCTATCTGTCATATGAAGGTGTTTAGCAGTAGGAAAAAAAGAGAGAGAAAGAATACTTGTTTTACATGAGATGTCTTCCATGTAAGAGAAGAATATTGGGTGAGAGAGAGGAATTCAAGAAAGTCAAGTGCCCGAAGGAAACTCAGGAGGCAGGTTTAATAGAGAGAAGGAAGTCCTTTTACATTTTGTCATTGGCCATGCAGCAGATTAATGACTAAATGACCACAAACTAAATGACCAGGGAAACAAAAAAGAATGACACAGAAGGCAGCTATTCTCACCACCACCACCACCAATGCCACACCAGGAGAATGACACAGAAGGGAGCTATGCTCACCTCTACCACCAAAGCCTCACCAGGAGAACGACCCGGAAGGCAACACAGCAGAGAGGAGTTTTCTTGGCAGATATTTCACTACATAAATGAGCTACAACAGTGGTCAACAGAACGTGGTCCAGTTTAGAGAGAGAAAGAGAAGTAGATGTCATTTAGCATTCTGCTGAGCATCTTCCAGCAAGACAGGAAGGACACAGGTGAGAGAACAACTTTTGTGCTTCCTGGACCATGTTTTTAAAATGTCAAATAATTCAATAACAATGTTTAGTTGTCAAGGCATTTCACAGGGCCTGAGATGTGGTATTGACTTGACCATTGATCTTAAATAGCACATTATGATGTAAGTAAGGAAATTAAAAACCAAAAGATGAGCAAGTGTTTAAGAAGAGCAGTCACTTTGCCCGAGCATCATGACCAGGCACACAAGCTGATATTTCAGTTGCCCCTGACAGACTCCTGGCAGGACCAGAGGTAGATGATGGACCATGTGGAGAGTGGGTTCACAATGTCCTCGGTCGTTGTGACAGTGAGTATGCAGATATAAAGTAAATTATAGTGTAAGTTACTAGAAAATCTTTGAGATCTGTGTCTTATGGCACGCTCCAGTCTTATTAGAATTTGGAAGCTAAGGAGGATAATGACCAGACTGAGGCACATAGAGCGATTCCTTGGACAGAGAGGGAGGGAGGGAGATGTTGGAAGAGGAAAAGGAGATGAGAAAGAGGAGGTAGGTGGGGAGAGGAGGAGAAAGAGAGGAAAGAGTAAACTGACTGGAAAATTCAGATGATATGAGAGTTGAAAGAAAGGAGGAGGAGGAAAAGGAAGAGACAGAAGAAGAAGTCAAAGGGACAGAGGAGAGAGAGTGAAAGAGAAAAGATGACTGAGTAGTGAAGTGAACAGAGTGCATCTTGAAAGTTTAGATTTAGGCAAGAACTTCATCTCCCTGATAATCTACAACTGAATGTAGAGACCAATGTGGTTGTCCTACAGAACTACTGGAATGGATACTCTTTTCAATGTCTGTCAAAAGTAGAAGGCTGATGATTGGTAGCTCCTTGTTGAAAAGTGCCTTAGGCTCATTGAATTAGCTTGCTGCGAAGGATATAATACTGTTCATTAATTCTATTTTGTAATATAATTTCACAGATGTAAATTGACACATACTGAGCTCATTTACCATGTGGAATACCCATAAAAGTCTCCTCTCCTCCTCCAGAGATCATCTTTAATACCAACGAGATGAGCAACCTAGGATTCAGCCTAATGATGGGAGAGCCAGACCACATATACAAGAGGATATTGGTGGCTCATAGGGTGGTTCTTCCAAGATAAGCACTATAGTTTTTCACTGGACCCTTGGAAACCAAGAGTAGGTGAGAAGCTTGAAGTTGAGATTGGGTTTGAGATAGGGGACAGTCTCAAATAATCTTGGGCATAGGAATTTCATCTTCAGTGATCTCAAGATCATTTTCAACATTTATACAGAAAGTCTATCAGCTTGAAAATAAATACCCCAGAGCCAGACTGACAAGAACTCCTAAATTTTCAAGTGTCCACAAATCCCAAGATTCTATGGTGTCCAAACACTGGAACATCCTGCAGAGGAGGCATGTGTAAGTGGAACATCACAGGCTCTCCTCCCATCTAATGTTTGTGTCTGTTCCCTTTGTTTGCCATGCTTGGAGCAGAGGAGATGATGCCCCAAACATAAGGATATGATTCAAATCCTCAGAACCTACATAGGACTGAAAGTAGTAGAGCCTTGACTTCTACCCCAGTGTTCCTACAATGAGACGGAGACTGAGACAGGAGGATCTCTGGAAGTTCATAGGAAGCTGTGCTTACAGCAGTGAACAAAAGACTCAATCTCAAGCAAGGGGGAAGGACCAACACCTGACATTGACCTCTGACATCTACACATATGCCATAGTACATGGACCTTCATTCACACACATACAGAAACTGTACAAGCAAACACACACACACACACACACACACACACACACACACACGTATGCATGTAAGCACACATGCACACAGAGTTTTGAAATAGGGAATTACTCCTCCATATTTGAAGAGTTTCTCCTATTCACTTTAAATAACAGCACTTTTCATAGTTGGATTTCATCATCATCATCATCATCATCATGATCAAAATCATCATCATTTATGCCCCAGCAATACTTAAGCATGCATGGGCAGCCTGTTATGGCAGTTCTCCAGTTGTTCCTATCTGGGCAGTTCTAGATGCTTCTGTTTTTGTCATACCCAAGGTTCCACAGTCTTCCTTTAGGTTGAATATCCAGCGTTTTGGGGGCCTTCCTCTTTGCCTTATCCTAACACGGATTTCATCTTAGACTCTTCTAAATCGGTTCCCACATCAAAACAAAGGAACAGGTGCAAACAAAGACTGAGTCATTAGGGTTTATTTATCTGTCACATGACTCCCTCTTTTCCTTCCTTGATCAAGATTCTATATACCTTAGCAGAGGCACAAATGACTACAAGACACATCAGTGGAATTTAGGTGTTTTGGAAGAGTAGAAGCTTTGATGATGATGATGATGATGATAATAATAATAATAATAATAATCTATGCTTATCACAATGTTTCTACTTTCCATGAAGACGTAGAGTATCTATCAAATCTCTGAAAAGACAAGCTGTTCCACTGATGATAGCAAATAAGAAACACACATATGCATGCACACACACATGCAACCATACACGCACAGAGTCTGTTTCCAGATCTGTTCATTGAAGAACTATTGATACCATCAGAAGACTGGAAGCAAAGAATGTCACCAGTGAGGAGAAACAGGTTGAATTACCTCTGTAAATCCACATGACAGAGTTGTACGCAGTTATGAAAAAGAACAAGAACTTTATCTCTGTCTTTCTGTCTCTGTCTCTCTCCCTGTATGCTTAGTTCTGTATACTGCAAACTCTAAAAAGTACAATAGAAAGGAGTGTAAATAAAAAAGTCTGATGTGTATGTATAGTATAGAATGCATACTATAGCTATAAAGCGAAAGACCAAGTAGACTGAGATCTGAGGAAGAGTGTAGGCTGATTACCTGTGTCTCTATTCCAGGTGGGCTGGTGAGATTGGTCGTAGAGAGGAGGGCTCTGGGATCTGACAAGTCCCAAAGGGTGGGACAGGAACTGGGAGTCAAGAAGTCACAATGTAACAAAACTGCAATTATTCTTTTTAAAAAAATCTAAGAAAATGTTATCAATAACTACAAATGAACAGTAAACACACAAAGAAATAGTGTTTTAGACTTGCCATCCCTTCGTTATAAATATACAAAGCCATATATGAAGTATTTTGGACTCCTCATACACATCATTAAACCCAACCAATATCAATCAAGCCTTAAATATTAATTTATAGGAAACATTGGAAAGAGAAAAATTAAGTATCCAAAATGAATATAAACAGAAAACATTCAGTAAATGGGAATTGCTAAATGACAGATGGTATTTATTAAAACTAGAGACCAAAAGGGTGAATGAAAATGAATATTGATGATAGCAAGATTTTGGGGTAAGAAACCTAGAAAAAACAGAGGCAGGTGGAGGAGAAAATATTTATCTATGTGTTCATGATGATTGGTCTTATTGAGAATTCGATCAGATCCATTATACCATCGTCCTTGGGTAATGTGATAGTTAATATTGATTGCTAACTTGATAGGATCATAAATTACACAGTTTGGGGGGTGTCTATGAGGAATTCCTAGATGGCCTTGATTGAGGTAGGAAAACGGTCCCTGAATGGTGCATTCATGCACGCAGGTCACAGAGTACAAAGCAGAAAGTGAGCTGAGCACCACCATTCATCTCTCGCTGCTTCCTGACAGCAGATAAGATGTGAGCGGCTACCTCATGCTCCTGCCAGCGGGGCTTCCTCCCCATGATGGACTGAGCCCTCAGACTGGGAGACAGAATAGTCTTTTCCTTCCTTAGGTGCTTTGTCACTGCCACGAGGCTAGTAACTAATATAGGTGACTACTTCAAATTTTCTGTAGTATTTTTAACAAAATTATTTACAAACATCATTATAAAGCCAATAATATTTATAAATATTATAGGTGGAAATAGTTACATTTATTGGAAAATTTATAACCATGTCTATAGTCTTACTGTTAATAATACTCATGTTTAATGACTATCACATGATATTCAAGACTCTGGCTATTTTAACAGATTAAATCACTGCAATGAGCCCGTGAGGTAGATATTATTTAAAAAAAATCCCAATTTTAGAGATAGGGTTACTAAAGCACAGAATCTAAACACCTCAATTCAAATGATAAATGCTTTCTGTACCATGATGAGGACTTGTGCTTGCATCCTCAGCACCATGGAAGGGAGGATGGGCGTAGTGATACATGTTTATAATTTCAGTCCTAGGGAGGTGGAGAGAGGCAGATGGCCCCAAGGCTCACCGACCGGCCAGCCTAGTGTTCTTGGTGTTCTCCAGGTCCCACTGCCTGCTAGTCTCCATATACACATGTACACTTGTGCATACACACACACACACACACACACACAGAGAGGGGGGAAGGGAGGGAGGAAAAAGGGGGGAGGGAAAGAGGGAGAGAGAGGGGAGAGGGAGAGAGAAAAAGGGAGGGTGAGAGGGATAGAGAGAGAGGGAGGGAGAGGAGCATTTTGATTCAGACAGAAAGTGACTGAGCCAGGAAGACCATGGTGGCTACTTGTCTTCAGAGCTCATCCTCAAGCACTGACTGGAATGTGTCACTGAAGTCAGTGGTCATGTTGTGGAGACTAAGAGCAAGAACCACTGCTGTCTACCCTGAGGCCTCTGCTGTGCCATGAACTGACTGAATACTTCATAGCTATAATCTCTAATTCAAAGCCATCTGCTCAAGTAATCTGGTAACATCCATTTCACAGAAGAGAAAGCCAAAACTTACCAAGAGAGAAGTAACTCGTCCCTGATCACCTAGGCGATGGCAGAGATGTGATGTTGTATCATTTAGCTACATCTATTGTGCTGCGGTTTGCTTGAGAAATGTTCCTCAGAGGCTTGTGTATTTGAGCAATTGGTGCCCGGCAGCAGCTCTGTTTGCAAAGGTACTGGAACCTGTAGGAGGTGCTGGAGGAAGATCATCACTGGGGGGGGGGGGGGGGGGGCCTTGGAGTTTTATTATCTCCTCTTCTCATTCTCTATCTCTGCTTCTGGAATACGGATCAAATGTGATCACTCTGCTTTAAATAATAAAGCTTCTGTGTGATTATTTCGGGCTGAGCAGCGGCCTGCTCCAACACCTGACTGCCATGCCAACTGCTGGATCCTGTGGCCAAGCCTTCCCCACTATGCTTAGCCTGTGTCCCTTCTGGAACCGTGAGCCAAAACAACCTTTTCCCTCTATGTTGCAGCTTCCTAGCATCATAGCAGACTAAACAGGTACACATGGGTCAAATTAGTCTCGGTTAAGGGTGGAATGTTCTGCTAACCTTTGATCGATTCCTCCAGTGTTACCACCATAATTTAGCCGGCCTGACTTGACTGAAGCGTGACGGGTGGGGCTCTCAGCGATCTGCAGTCTCGCGCTTCAGGAAGCTGCTACCTTGGACTTGATCTCACGGTAGGATCAGAATCCCAGGAGCAACGGTACCCTCGGCCAGAGCATCCCTCAGGTGAAACTCTTTAGACCAAGAGGCGTGAATTATAAGCAAGATTCCAAATTACAGAAAGGGGATGGGGCTGAAAAGATTGCTTGGCAGTTAAGAGCACTTTCTGCTGTGCAAGAAGACTCAAATTTGCTTTGCAGCACCCATGTCAGTCAGCCCAGGGGATCCAGTTCTGTCCTTTGGTCTCCATGGTCACTACACTCCTTACACACTCATACGCACAAGTAAAAATAAAAATAAGTTTGCTTGAAAGTGGAGAAAGAAGTTCTGTTTACTGTTAAAAGAAACTTAAAAGTGACAAGGTATACCAAGTCATCCAGAAAAACCACCTGAAAACTGGAGCCATTTCTTCCTACAAAACTATGCAGGAACCAACCCAGCCTTGTGAAATTCGGAAACTATTGCGTACCTTTTCTTCATGTTAAGCTCTACTTAAAATTTGGATTGCCCCCCTCAGCTGAACTTATCTCAAGCAGAATTCTCCACCGGGCTAAATTCCCAGTGCTCACCCCAAGTACCAGAGCAAGATAGCAAAGGTTTGCTGCTGCGACTTGCCCAAGGAGAGGATTACACTGTGGGGCAGCAGAGGATGCGATGCCATCGGGAAGAGCATTAGTAGAGGCCCCAGTTTGCAGGTAATGAGAGCCCCTGACAATCAACAACAGGCACGCAGCCATAATAGAATTTCAATGAGATAAATTCCACTTCCTACCCAAGTTTAGCCACTCACGGAAGAAACAATTACCTTGTGAAAATGGAGCACTCTCCCTATATTATCCCTTCATTAAAATATTCAAATGAAGGTAACAACACAGTTATAAGCCCATTTATAAAGAAAAATAACATTAATGCATTTAGCACTAATGCGCTTACCTCGGAGCGTTTCTCAGAGATGTTAAAATGTGAAGTTTATAAAATGTTCAGTGATGTTGAACTTGAATTACAACCTAATGCTTGAATCGCTACATTTAACATTAAAAGCATGTTATTAATCTCCAATTTAGGGGAGAATAATTTTCACTCACTGTGCAGAATAAAAAAATATCCAGTTATGATGGAATTTCATTCAGATCAAATTTGCTTTAATTGCAATTCTATTAAATTAGAACTAGACATTTTATCCTGATATGATTCTTTGATGTCTCCAGTTTTAATGCTAATAAAAGCATTATCGCCACAGGTGTGAACTGCATTATGTACAATAATTAGGGCTTAAAGATGTGTCAGGATACCCAAAAGTAATTTGGGAAACTAACACAAAAGAATTAAGCTAGGTGAAACTTTGGGGTATTTTTAGTTCTCCATACCCTTTCTGACATTGGTTTTTGTTATTTTACTTTATTTTTTATTTCAGTGCAGCGATAATGACATTAAGAGTAATACCTCTAAACCACAATAAATAAAACACTAAAAAGCAGCCGAGTGGAATATTTTGTAAACAATGAAAGACACTGTAGAATATATATCTAATGAAATAAAAAGTGTAAACAATGAATATTAAGTCAATAAAAAGCAATATATTAGTATGGATAGCAGTTAATACTTGCAAAATATGCATAGAAAAGTCTTAGAGGAAATGCAGCCAAATGTTAGTTGTTATTAATCTTCAAGTAGAGAATTACAGCGAATTTATCTTCTAAGGTTTCCTTTCTATATTTTATATAGTCATTATTATTGTACTTAGGGAAAACTACAAGAACTCCAAAATGTATATAGCATGACTGAGCTTGTCACAATCAAAGAAAATGTTGTGCTTCTTGGATAAATCTAAACATCAAGATGCCTTTACATAGATAGTATCTCCTGGAAGATAGCATAATGGGTGCATGGACCAATCGATGTACAGGTGGCTGGATCCATGAAAAAACAGTTGAATAGATGGATAGAAGGATACGTGCTTGGACTAATAAATGGATAGATGGGCAGAGTAATGGATAGAGAAGTGGATAAGTTGACAGATGAATATGTGAATAAACAAAAGAATTCCGATACCTGTGGTTCAGTACAAACCTAATGGGAACAACAATCAAGAATTATGGTTTTCAGGGATGGGAAGACATGAGTCAATAAGGTGGTTGCCTGGAAAGCAGGCAGACTTGAATCCAGCTTCTCAGAGACCACATCAGAAAACAGACACAGAGCAATAAAACTGTGGGGTTGGAGAGGTGGCGATCGGTTAGGAGCACTGGCTGCCCATCCTGAGGACCTGGGTTCCATTCGAATCTCCCGCATGGCATCTCCCAATTGTCTCCAGTTTTGAGGGAACCAGACTTCCTTTTTTAAACTCCATGGGAGCCAAACACTCACATGGTACACAGGCATACATGCAGACAAAACATCCATAAATTAAGTCCACAAAGCAGAGCATGGTGGGGTGGACCTGTAATCCCAGTGCTGGGGCAACAGAGAGAGGTGGATCCCTGGGTCTCACAGTCAGCTAGCCTAGCCTACTTGGTAAGCTCTAGGCCAGTGAGAGGCTGTCTCAAAAACCAAGGTGGATGGCTCCAAACATTTTTAAAAGTTCACGTGCTGACATGCAAGCTTACCACCTCCCATATGCACACACACACACACACACACACACACACACACACACACACATTAGAGGTTTTAATAAACAAAATATCAGTATCAGATATGTGGCACCTATTTGAAAGAAAGGGACCCGGAAGTCCAGGGTCAGGGAGACTCCAGAAGTCCCCAAACAACAGAAGCAATTGGCATTGCTTTTTGTTTCCCACCTTTGCTAGATATTAAGACCCAATTTCTGAAAATACCACACCCACTTTGGCTGCAGTATGTAGAGAAATCAGCCTGGAATCAACCCAGAAACTTCTCTGATACAGGCCAGCTTCCATAGTGCAAGGAACAAGTGAAGTCCTGAGTGAATTGTGCTCCTGAGCTGGGCGCAGTCATGTAAAGGACCCCACTACTTCAACTCCATGGGAGTGCCAATGCCTTCCCTAGGTGAGGCTAAGAGGGACAATGAGGTCTTCTTCAGGCTTAAGTGTTGACTGTGCGCAAAAGTGTTCCCTGTACCTTTCTTCTCCCAGATAGTTACACCTTCAAGACAGTTCCCCTACGGAGCCTGTTCCCACTGAGTTTAGCCAAACGTGCTTCTTTGTTCAACTGTGTGAAATAATCCTGCCCCCCATTTATCTGTATGCAATAACTCAGCTTCCTTTTGTAGTTGTATGCAATAACCCCTCCCTCTTAGTTCAACTGTATATGACTGTATATAACAAACATGCTGAGTTTCCAGCTGCTGCGGCATCTCCATCAAAGAGCTCACTCTTCCCAATCCCAGCTTTTGTGTGTATGTGTGTATGTGTATGCCAGTATGTGTGTGTATACACATGCACATGTCTTTTGTACATTCCCTTTTGCCCCTCATTGGGGTTTCAGGGGGGATCTCATGCCTGTAACTCTAAGCCTGATCTAAAGCTCATGGCTGGGAAGATCATAGGCCATAGGGGAGAGCCTACTATTGTTTTGCTGAATGGTCATGTTATAAAACTGCCTTCTAAATATTTATGTGGTGCTACTTCCAGTCTTGGTCTAAATAGCTTCTTTTTGCGGTAGGCAGCTCTGAAGGCAGGGGCTTATAACTAAATGGTCAAAGTGTTGAGAATCAGTCCTAAACTAGATACACATATACGCAGCTAACACACACACACACACACACACACACTTGCCCACACAATTCACACACACACAGGCATACACACACACCTAACACACGTGCATACATGCAAACACAAATACACAGCTCACAAACACACACATACTGCCCACACAACACACCCTCACAGGCATACATACACACACACACACACACACGCACGCACAGGAACAGTGACGCAACAAAGGCAGAGAGAATAGACCTGACAGAGGATAGGGAGAGGTGCTGACAAATACTGACTTCTGAATCCGACGAGGCCATTGTACTAATAAACAAAGCAGCTATGGTTACCTGTATGAGGTCAAATCTGTGAACCTTCTAACATTGACTGGGGAAGGGTTCACAAAAATCCCACCTCTATCTGAGTTGTTGGTAGCTATTGGTTGCTGGAGTAGGGATAGTTATTTCTCTTTGAGGATGTGGCCACTGGTATGTTAGCCATGCTCCACTGGGCCCCATACCACGTACATACGACAGTACTATTTGGATTCAGTGGAATGTATGTGTGTATATGTGTGTGTGTGTGTGTGTGTGTGTGTGTGTGTGTGTGTGGAGAGAGAGAGAGAGAGAGAGAGAGAGAGAGAGAGAGAATTGGTGGAGGAGAAGAAGGGGAACATGAAGTTAGGAAAGTATGTTGGGAAGGAGTCTGAGAAAAGCTGGGTGAGAGGTCACAGATAAGATAAAAAAATCAAATTCTCAAAGAATAGACAACTATTATGTATAGAAAGAATTGTGGTCTGCTGTTTGCTTCTTTGTTTCCTTCCCTTCAAGACCTAACTCGCTCTATTTCCTGAAGAACATTGTAAGAAAGGTAGCCATTGTGACTGTGCAATGTTCAGCTCAGAAATGAACCAGATTTGAGCGTATAACTCATATAACTAGATGGAAACAGCCTCGACCCTGGAGCTGGAGATGAAAATGTCCCTCTGTTCACAGAGAAGTAAATTGACCCAGATATGGCAAAGCAGTGTTAGACTTCTGCACTTTTTTTCCTAACCTTTGTTAAATATTTTATTAATGTCTGCACCCACTCTGTGTCAGGAAACAACCATATGCTGTTGAAAAGGCAAAAATAAATGAAGACATGTTTTCTGCCCTCAGGGTTGGTTGGAATAGAGCAAAGGGAGTAGGCTTTGAAATCTCATGTTCCTAGGGCCTAATTCAAACTCTCCTGGTTGAGTGGCAAGTGGCTCACCCTACTCGAGCTCCAATATCCTCATTTAAATATAATGATTCTCTACCCTTTTTTATTAAACCATATGATATAAAAATAAGTCATCCAGAATAAGACACCCAGGCAGTATCATAAAAGAATAAGAAGCCACAGTAAAAATGTCATGCAAGTATTTGGGCTTGAAGGAGGCTTGAATTACCTGATTTTTATTTCTTCCCAATCCTGTTTTCTCTAACTGCTGAGGACAAAGGGGGATCTTCTGTAGCTACAGAAATCTGACACTATCAAGAACAGTTATGGTGGCCAGCACAGAGGTTTGGGGACATCCTGGAAATAGTGTGGACTTAGAGTTCTCCTTTTTGTCCTTATTCTTTACTCTCTCTGAATCCAAATCTCTGTTCTAAAATGAGGCTCAAGGCAACACACACAGATTAGCTGTTTAGTTTCTGTGAGGCAGGAGGCAGAATTTGCCTAAATTGGCTTCTCTGCTGCTGCCTTTGCAGGCTGTAATCAGACTAGCCAGGGTCTCATCCCAAAGATTAACCGGGGAGGAACCAGCTTCCAAACTGAAGCACCCCTTCACACAGCATCTCGTAGATTTTGGCCCTGGAAGTCTGCTGATTAAAGGCTAGCCCGAGTTTTCTTAGTGTAGGGTTTCCCATAGCGGTACTCACTAGGTGGCAACTGGCTTACTCAGCCATCGTGAGACAGAGACAAATGAAAGACAGAGGCAGAGAGACGGAGGAAAGAGAAAAAGACAAAAAGAGGTGGAATGAGACAGAGAAATGGAGAGGAGGAGTTAACATACACATAACACTTGTTCCTATCAGGGGAGGAGGGGAGGGGGGAGAAAGGTGAGGAGGGAAGGAGAGCAGGGCAGATTACTGCCTCAGGGAAACCATCGCTTGCTTTTGTTTCACCAGTACAATGAAGTTCTTATTTAGGTCCAGCCATACTTGAGGGATGGAGTGGGGGTTTAGAAAATGACTACAAGCATGTGAGGACTGGGAAGTACTGGTGCATCCCAGCCCCCTTAGCACCATCTGATGGCTTACAGGAATGCCCGGGTGATGCTGGAGCCTGTTCCTTCAGGGTAGAACTCCTAGAAAAAGAAGAGATTGGATTGTAGAGTCTAAATGCTGACTGTGTATTAATCTCATGTCAGTGATTTGAGGTCTGAAGGCCAATTTCCTTGAGATATTGAAGTGAGTCAGGAGGAACAATACCTAAGACATCAAAAATGACCAGCACAATCATAGTTTAGTGGATGGCCCCACACCCATCCATATATGGGGGACACTAATTAGATTCAGTGTGTTACTAAAAAAAAACAGAGGAAATGAAATTGAGAGGATATATGGGGATGTTGGGAGTGAATTTGAACAAAAACATTGTATATGTGTATGAAATTCTCAAATAATGAATAAATGTAGTACATAGATCCTACTGCATGTACTGGCTTTGTGGGAGCCTAGGCAGTTTGGATGCTCACCTTACGAGACCTGGATAGAGGTGGGCAGTCCTTGGGCTTCCCACAGGTCAGGGAACCCTGATTGCTCTTCGAGCAGATGAGGGAGGGGGACTTGATCGGGGGAGGGAAATGGGAAGCGGTTGCGGGGACGAGGCAGAAATCCCTAATAAATAAATAAATAAATTTAAATAAAAAATAAAAAAAATAATTGCTATTTTTTGCTGAGCGGTGGTGGTGCATGGCTTTAATTTTTCAGCACTGGGTAGGCAGAGGCAGGAGGATCTCTGTGAGTTCAAGGCCAGCCTGCTCTACAAGGAAAGGCTCCAAAGCAAAAAAGAAACCCTATCTTGAAAAACAAAACAAAACAAAAACTATTTTTAAATTTTAGCATTTATATACTTTTTTCTTTTCTGTTTTTACTTGAAGGGCCTTTGTGCATCGACTTTCACTTTAGTGTTTTTATGTGATGCCGGTGTGTGCTAACTAGTGGGTCTTCGTGGTTTTATGGGATGCCGGCGTGTGCTGACTAGTGGGTCTTCGTGTTTTTATGGGATGCGGGCGTGTGCTGACTAGTGGGTCTTCGTGTTTTTATGGGATGCGGGCGTGTGCTGACTAGTGGGTCTTCGTGTTTTTATGGGATGCCGGCGTGTGCTGACTAGTGGGTCTTCGTGTTTTTATGGGATGCAGGCGTGTGCTAACTAGTGGGTCTTCGTGTTTTTATGGGATGCCGGCATGTGCTAACTAGTGGGTCTTCGTGTTGTGTGACTTCTCTTGAACCCACTTCATTCTGTTTGTCTGTTTTGTTTTACATTTTGTTATTATCCCTTAGGAACCCGTCTGTTCTAATGACAGACAGAAAGGGGTGGATCTCCATGGCAGGAGAAACGGGGAGGAACTGAAAAGAGCAGAGAGGGGAACTAGTAGTTGGGCTATATTACATGAGAAAAAAACTATTTTCAGTGAAAGGAAGAATACTCATGAATCATAAAATGCTACATTAAAAACACTTTGGACCACATAACAGGTTTTTTTTTTTTTAATCAGAATATCTCACAGTTTCTAGGACACAGAGAGTTTAGTGGCTAGCAAATCAACAATACTTTCTTTTATCTCAACAGATACTGGCTAAAATTGCATGGTTCCACTAGACAACCATGCAAATTCTATAATTTCTACCCAGTTTAGGTGACCTTAACCTCCCATATCAAGTCCTCCTACCACTACAGCTGCCATAATACATGCATGAAACCATATACCAAGTACCTATTATGACACCCACACCCCATAACTGTAGTTGATATTATTATCTAGCTCATGAAAGACAACTTAAGTTCCGTTTCATTATTCAACTTTCCAAGTCTGATCTTGAGAAATGTCGCTCTTCCCATATTCTAAGAAACACCATATATTAACAAACATTATTTTAAGATTTATTTTTACTATTTAAATTATGTATATATCTTATGGTGATAGGTTATGTGCAGGTAAATGCAGGTACTCAAGGAAGTCTGTGGGGAGGGGTCCGCTATTCTGTAGCTGAAGTCATGGACAGTTGTGAACAATCTAATGAAGTGTAGGGCCCTGCTCTCCCTTATTCCTGGGGTGCTTCCTGTGTGTTTCTGTGCTCTCCCAGCCCTGCCTGGTGGTTAGCTGCAGGGCATTTACTCCATTGTTAATATGGTAATTTCCCACCTGCCTGGGCGGAGATCCTAGTGCAGCTGTTAAGCACTTAAGGATGTCCCCAAGTCTGAATAAACTGGCATTCTGCTGGTCTCCTTTCGAATGACCCAGGTCTCTCTGTGTGTTCTTTCAATCTCCAGGCCCTTGCTCGACTCGTGTTCGGTACAGTGGCGCGCGAACTGTACCGAGGGTGTAACACCAAATTGGGTGTTACAATGTAGATACAGGGAATGAAGCTCAGGTCCTCTGCAAGAGCCATGGGCCCCAAATACTTATTTTCATCACATCTCATTTCGTCTTTTAAGGTGTATTTATTTATTTTGACTGGATATATAAATGTTTTAAACTGTGTGTGTACGTGTGTGTCTGTGTGTAGCATATGCGTGTCTGACGCCCTCTGAAGCCAGAAGAGGATTCCCTTGAACTGAAGACAGCGGTGAGCTGCCATGTGGGTGTGGGCAAGGGGCTAAAAAAAATATAAGTGTTATGTTATGATATGACGTGAGAGTGACCATCATGGCGGAGTGTAGCCAAGGGGGCCCCATGGCGGGTGAGAGGCAGACGTACCAAGCAGATCAAGCTCATAAAAAGGGTTTTTATTGGAAGAGAGGGGATGGAGATAAGGGGGAAGGGGAGGGGAGACCAGCATCTGGGGACAGGAGCAGTGGAAGAGAGAGAAGGCGTGTGGGGGGGGGGGAATGGGGAGGAGGGAGGGAGAGAGAGAGGGGCCTACCTGACTCTTAAGATGAGCTGGGGGAGGGAGGAAGCAACCAGGAATGGGAGGAGATTGTTTCTTAAAGAAGCCTTTTGTGCATGTGTAGTTCTGTATGGCTGTAGGGCCCTGGGCTAACTCAGCATTTGCCTGGATTGCTGGACAGGTGCAGCCTGACAGGTGACAGGGGGCAGGTCAGCATAATGCCTGAATGCTAACAGTATATCGATACGTACCTAAGGAGAAAGTAAAGAAGTCATTGTCCTTGGGCATCTACATGCAGAAAATAGGGTGGATAGAAGAAAAACTGCAAACGAATATGACGTGGCCATTACATTGGTAATGCCAACTAACACCTCTTTTGCCATCTTAGTAGGAAGCCTTCTGAACATCACTTTAAATGCTATATACACAGTCAAGGCTTTGCTGTACAGAACTTTGTGTTCTTAGCATGTGTGTGTGTGTGTGTGTATGTGTGGTGCTTGTATGTTTTTGTGTGCGATTGCTGCCGAGGTCTGTGTGCACTCATGTGAAAAATGCACGTAGGGGTCAAAGATCAATCTCAGGCACCCTTCTCTGGTTGTTCTCTACATGTATTTAGTTATTTAATATATGTTGTAAGACCAGGTCTCCCACTGAAGTGGGAGCTCACTGATACAGCTAGACTAACCGGCCAACAAGCTCAGGGCCCCTCCTGTCTCCACTGCTGGCCCCATAACTATCATGTGCTACCACACCCAAGACCGGCATTTTTAGGCACACACATTCTAGGGATCTGAACTCACATTTTCAGGCTTGTACACAAGCCCTTGGCTAACTGAGCCATCTCTCCAGCCCCCTTGTGTATTTCATGTTTTTCTTAATCATTCTCCTATCATCGGCAATTTTTAAATGCTTCAAATCTGCTTCTCCAGAACACTGGATACCATGCAGTGAACACTGATATCGGAGCACCTGCCTTCAACGCTGCAGAGGAGGCAGAAGCTGTGTGCTGGAATCAGCCAGTGTGACTCCCACAGCTTCTTAAGCGAGGAAATATTCACAGTCCCTGGAGGCCAGCCTGACAGCTCTCACCCTAGCTCCATTGCCTCTGAATTAGGAGAGTCGGAGATGTGCCGGAGTCAAATTAGACTTGACTTGGATTCTATTTTCCTCCATAGAAGCAAACCATCTATATTATAATATTCAGTAGCCAGTGCCAGGGAAGAACAGCCAAGGCTTCGAATGATCACAGGGCTAAAATATCAAAGCATGGTAAATGCTTCCCAGCAAAGCCTTCCCCTTTCTGCAGCGTGGCTTCGCAGGAGATATAACTGCAGTCAGGAGGTTTAGGGTTTGCAGAGAGTGCAAGTGAAATGCAGATGTGTTTCCTCTTCATTCCATCCCAACAGCAGTTATTCATAACAGCTTAATGTGCAGCCTCCGCATTTCCCAGATGCACTGTGTGGAGGGGCTCTGTGCAGTTAAAATTGGTTTTATAGGCAAGGGAAATGCCGCCAGCACTGCAGATTGTTGCTACATTTCTGCTTCCCTGAATCTGGTCCTCCAGGATGAGTGCTCAGATCCTAGAATAGTTGTTGCCTGGTAATGCAAAATTCAAACTGGTACGTCAGGATTATGCTTGCACACACACACACAGACACACACACACACACACAGACACACACTGCAGCAGCTTATATAATGCCCTATAAATTAAATATGATACCTCTTTGTGCTTTCAAAAAATCCAACAGAATCAAAGGCTCATACAAATTCTCCTTACTCTCCTTGGAGATATCGCTGCCCTTGAAAGATTTTGCCTCCTGGGTCCTGACACCGTTCCTTGGTTTTCTGTGTGTGAACAATCCACAACCCAGTGTTTTTTAATTGCGTTTTATGATACTTTAAAATGGATTTATCCCCCAATTCTAAACAGCATGGCTAGTTATTTATTAGAAGATGAAGAAGTGAGAAACAGTTGATTGTTCTATTATGTGACTTTTATATTATGTGTTATTGGCATGTGTGTTTGAAAGTGTAGATGTGTGGGTACCATCATGTTCACAGGGTGACAAGAGGACTTTTTGGGGCCAGGCTCTCCTTCTGCCTCATTTTGTGGGCGGATTCGCTCCTGGTTCTGGCATGCTGCACTTCCGTACACCAGGCTATTTGGCCTGTCTGCTTCTGGCTGATGCTCTAGCGTCTCCCTGTAAAGGTGTTGGAATCACAGATGTAGGTCACTTCATCTGGATCTTTACATGAAGTCTGGCTGTTTAACTCTGGTCATCAGGCTTACATGGTGAATACTTTTGCCTGCTGGGACATCTCTCTGTTCTCTATTCTCTTTCTTCTTTAAGCTTTCCGATGCTCTTCAAAAGCAGTTCATTTACCTGCTCTGATTACAGTCAGGAAGAGAAGTCAAGTTGTTACTAAGTACTTTCAAAGATTCACTGGGACACAAAGTACATGCACAGACAGACAGACAGACATACACACAGAGAAACACAGACACCCTCACTACCCCAACACACTGCTCTTTATGTATAAAAATTTTGTTCTGTTGACATTGGCTTTCCATTATTGCATCCGAATGTATAGTCTGGTCTATTTGTACAGGTCTTCTCTGCCTTCAGACCAGAGACTTTGTTTGCCTGTAGTTTTTATGATAGTTTTATGTTCACCATTGGGATAAATCTGGGTCTTCTGATTCTGCTCCTGTAATGCAGAAATGATCTTAGAATTAATCACAGCTTTGAAACAGAGTTTACTGGTGAAAACTTTAGCCCTACCTGTCTGACTGATTGGGAGAACTCCTTCAACAGGCAAAGCATATCCAGCATAATCCAACACAACAACACAAGCAGACTTCAACATAACCAACACAACACACACAAACTCTAAAATAACTAACAGAACAACACAATACATGCAGACTCCAGCAAACTTACACAATAATACAACACATGCAGACTCCAACATAACCAATACAGCAACACAACACAGACAACAACATAATACAACACACATATGCAGACTCCAACATAACCAACAAGGCAACACAACACAAGCAGACAAGAACATATACAACACAGCATCTCAACAGAAACAGACTTCAACATAACCAACACAGCAACACAACACAAGCTGACAAGAACATATACAACACAGCAACACAAGCAGACAACAACATAACCAACACAAAAGTGCCAAGCAGACTCCAACATACCTAACATAAGCAGACTCCTATGAACTCAAACTTGCTATTGCTAAGGATGACCTTGAACTGCTGATCCTTCTGCCTCTACTATTGTGCTGAGGTTATAGGCATGCACCACCATGCCCAATTATATGCAATGTTGGGGCTCAAATTCAAGGCTGCATACATGCTAGACAAGCACCCTGCCAACTGAGCTACTTCTCTAGACCCCACCCACAAGTAAGCTTAGTGGAAGGGAGACATGAGATACGCTTCAAAGAGTCCCTGTGAAGCACATGGTCTTCAAAGCACTCAGATCACCAGTGACAGGTTCCTATTCATCATATGGGCAAGACCCACATTGAAGTAAGATTTCTGTAGTCAAGTGATTCTGCTTGGGGGAGGCAATGGATGTCATTGAAATCTAGTAAATGATCCTTTCACGAGGACTACCATGAGTTATATTTTCCTGTGGGTCATTGTTTAATGTAATAGAATCTCTGTGTCAATTAAACAATGACATGTTTGGGGCAGTCAAAGGCATCCACAAGGACACAAACCATTAGGAACAACCAGGATGCCCTCACTGGTTCTAATCAGAACCTGACTGAGAAGCTGGAGATGCCTGCTTCCATCAGAAATAAAATTCTTACAACGTCATTTCTTGAGTTTTCATTGGACCGTAGACTTAAACTGGACTTTGATTGGCCACCAGAAGTCAGTAAGCTCATCTGGCAACTGGGGATATGTTTTCTTTCCTGTGGTAGTTAGGACACAAAGGAGAATATTCTAAAGCATTGGTTCTCAACCTTCCTAATGCTGTGATCCTTTAATTCAGTTCCTCATACTGTGATGACCTGAGACCACAAAATTATTTTTGTTACTACTCCATAACTGTAATTTTGCTACTGTTATAAGTTGTAATATAAATATCTGCTTCTTCTGATGGTCTTAGGTGACTTCCATGAAAGGATCCTTCAAACCTCACTGGGGTTGCAACCCAAAAGTTGAAAACCACTCATCTAAGGATTCCTTTGTACCCCCCTTTTTCTATCAGACTATGAAATAATGAACCCTAAGAAATTATAATTCCCCTATAAATCTTTTCCAGAGAGTAGAAAAAAGCTAATTCCTGGCCAAGGATTAAGGGAAAATTTGTTTCCCAGAAACAGAATTATAACATATCAGAGATTTCAGGGAAGACTGGAACCCAGACAGTGATGGACAACACCTTACCCTGACCTGGGCCCACAAATAACTCTGGCCATGTACTAAACCTAAACCTCATGCCAAAAGCCTGAAAGGCTGAGCCAGTAATGAAGGGGAGGCATTGTGTCTCTTTGTCCATCTTGCCAATGTGGCCACACTGAATAAATGTTCTTTATCTGCTTTTTACAATTACTTGCTTCTTTAAGTAATTGTAAATTCTATTAAGAATGGGTGACTGGGCCTGGTTTTTCAGGGTTGCCAAGGACCAGGCTGTGACCCTAACAACGCTGCTAAGAATTAGTTTTCTTGTCTCTGTGACAGAATACCAGGCATGTACTTTTTCCCAGGGAATGTGGGGGAGGGGAATAGGGGGATTCCAAAATCATTGGCCTTCACTGCTCACTCTGGGTTGCATTGGGAAGCCTCCAGCAGATCTCTCCAGGCATCTCTGCTCACCTGCAGAGCTCCGCTCTATTACACAGGAATCAGATTTGCTTCCTGATGGCAGATGGTGGTGAGAAGACAGCATTCGCTATCTCATGCCCTCTTGTACCTCTTCACCTGAAGAAAGCTCTCCAGTTTTCCTAAAGAAATCCTTGTCATTTCCCTGCCCTATGCCCCTGACTAGCTGCTACCCAAGGTGACTAAGTAATGTATTGTTTAACTGTGGTTGTCAGATGGACCAGATTAAGAAGCTCCTGTGGCTTTAGAAAGATACATTTTGGCCTGGCTGAGAGTGTTTTCAGAAAGGATTCAGACTCATCTTGAATGTGGAAGTACTACCCTGAGCTGGGGTTCTAGACAGAGGAGAAAGGAAAAGTGAGGAACACCAGGTGAATGATGCATTCTTTTTTTTTTTAATTTTTATTTTTTCCATTCAATTATTTACACTTCCTTCCCTCCTCCCAATTCCCTTCCGCTCCCCCACACTCCCTTCTCCCTCTCCCATCCTGCTTGAGAGAGGGCCAGGAATCATACCCTAAAGACATGAGGAGGAAGTCTCAGCCTCATGGTCCCCATCTCCAGGGAGCTGCCTACTATACTACCTCCTTTTAGCCAAAGGGAAAGGCTGTATCTCATCAAACTGTGAGCCAGACCAGAATGAGCTGTTCCTTCTTCAAACTGCTTTTACCAGGAATTCACAGCAACTGAAAAAGTTACTAATAAAGAAAACATTCTCCACAATTCACAGGTGGGTTTACGTGTGTGTGTGTGTGTGTGTGTGTGTGTGTGTGTAAAATGCTGTAGAATAATCCTTTTGTACATTGTAAAGATTATTTGTCATTCAAATTGGTTTAATAAAAAGCTGACTATAGGCTGGACAGTAAAACAGAGAATGATGGCAAGAAGAAGGGCAGTCTTAGAGGAGTAATGAGTAAATGCAGAGAGATGCAAGATGGGCACATCATGATGAGAAAGGTACCAAACCATGCGGCAAGGCATAGATAAGAAATATACATTAATTTAAATGTAAGAGTTAGCTAGTAACAAGCCTGAGCTATTGGCCAAGTGTTTATAATTAATATTGATCCTCAGTGTTTTTAGTTGGGACCTGCCTGCAGGACAGGAAAACTCTGCCAACAAATGGCACCTAAACATTCAGTAATTACATCCACATAAAACCTTAGAGAGCTTGGGAAAGGGTTTTAGACATAGAGAAATGGAGACAAGAGCAGTTTTTTACCCTCATGTCTCTCATGCCAGCTGTGGTACGGGGATATGTCTTCTCATCACTGCCTATGGGCTTAAACTCCCATTGTTCCATGAGCTAAGCTGAGTGTCGGGTTCCTGCTGTCTCTCACCCTGGCCACAGTACAGAAAAACATCTCCTGGCAACTGCCTGTGGGAGGGAGTCAGTCACAAACCTCCATGCACTACCACTGTTTGCTAAGCTGAGCAATGCTGGTAGTAGACATAGCAGTATAAGATTTACTTCATGCGATCAAAAACAACAGCAACCAAAAAGCAAGCACACACACACACACACACACACACACACAAATACAGATGCTCAGTAAAACAGATCCAGATAGTAAAAAGCCTCTGATACTAGTAATGTACGTTACCTTTAAAAGTTTATATATTTTCAGAGTAAGGGGATCACACACCAATGAAAATGGATGGCTCTGGTGATCCAGCATCCAGAACAGTTTCAAGGCTGCCGGTTGAGTTGGTTCAGCCTCATAAAGTATTCCAATCATGACCTAACAAAAATCCTGATTTTCTCATGTTTCCCCAAAGATTACCAACAACCCCAAGGAACAGGAAGTAGTCTAGAGAACAACACCTGCATTCCCAAAAGACGGGTTATAGGTATTTATTACCATTTAAGGTAGATTGGAAACAAGCTGTTATTGATAGTAGTCGGGAAAAACAAACTAAGCAAAAGAGTTCAATTCAAAAATCTCTTTCTGAAAGAAAAAAAGGGGGAATATGATATAGAAATGGTAGGATAATAGGGTAGATTGTTGAATCTACTTTTAAATCATAAAGCAACTACAAGGGGGGCTGGAGAGATGGCTCAGTGGTTAAGAGCACTGATTGCTCTTCTAGAGGACCCGAGTTCAATTCCCAGAACCCACATGGCAGCTCACAACTGTTTGAAGATCCAGTTGTAGGGCATCTGAAACCTTAACACCAATGCACATAAAATAAAGTTAAATAAACCATGAAAATTATTTTTTAAAAAAGCAACTACAAATTTAAATATTTTACTTTGGTATGGATTTTTGTATATTTATATAAATTTAAAGTTAATTTTGTTATCCTGTATGTATGTTTCTACTCTTGTTTTGAGTATTGTGCTTATGAAACTCATTTAAAACTGTAATGTATAATTAAGAAATACAGATTACTAGTCTTCTATAATAGTCAAACTTATCATCATGTTACATATATTTTCAAGGTCAGACACAGATATATTTAGGTATATGATATTCAAACATTTCAAAATCTACAGAATATGACATTTCAAATATTTTAATAATGCAAAGCTTTTCTTTTTTTTAACTTTTTTTTTTTATTGAGAAAAGAAAAAAAAAACAAATTTCCTCCTCCTCACAGCCTCCCATTTCCCTCCCCCTCCTCCCATCCTTCTCCCCCTCCCCCCACTCCTCTCCCCCTCCCTCTCCAGCCCAAAGAGCAGTCAGAGTTCCCTGCCCTGTGGTAAGTCCTAGGTCCTCCCCCCTCCGTGCATTTATAGGAAGGTGAACATCCAAACTGGCTAGGCTCCCACAAAGCCAGCACATTACGTAGGTTCAAAACCCCGTGCCATTGTCCTTGGGTTCTCATCAGCCCTCATTGTTCGCCATGCTCAGAGAGTCCAGTTTTATCCCATGCTTTTTCAGTCACAGTTCAGCTGGCCTTGGTGAGCTCCCAATAGATCAGCTCCACTGTCTCAGTGGGTGGGTGCTCCCCTCGTGGTCCCGACTTCTTTGCTCATGTTCTCCCTCCTTCTGCTCCTCATCGGGACCTTGGGAGCTCAGTCCAGTGCTCCAGTGTGGGTCTCTGTCTCTGTCTCCATCCATCACCAGATGAAGGTTCTTCTTACTTAGCTTCTTTGGGATCACCAAGTGTAGACTCCGTGACCCTTGTTTATGGCTAGAAACCAATTATGAGTGAGTACATCCCATGTTCATCTTTTTGGGTCTGGGATACCTCACTCAGGATAGTGTTTTCTATTTCCATCCATTTGCAGGGCAACATTGAATAAATGGGACCTACTAAAACTGAGAAGCTTCTGTAAAGCAAAGGACACTGTCACCAAGACAAATAGGCAACCTACTGACTGGGAGAAGATCTTCACCTACCCCGCAACAGACAAAGGTCTGATCTCCAAAATATATAGAGAACTCAGGAAACTAGACTTTAAAATGCTAATTAACCCAATTAAAAAATGGGGCACTGAACTGAACAGAGAATTCTCAGCAGAGGAAGTTCAAATGGCCAAAAGACACTTAAGGTCATGCTCAACCTCCTTAGCAATCAGGGAAATGCAAATCAAAACAACTTTGAGATATCATCTTACACCTGTCAGAATGGCTAAAATAAAAAACTCCAATGATAGCCTTTGCTGGAGAGGCTGTGGAGGAAGGGGAACACTCATCCATTGCTGGTGGGAATGCAATCTTGTGCAACCACTTTGGAAATCGGTGTTTCGGTTTCTCAGGAAATTCGGGATCAACTTACCCCTGGACCCAGCAATACCACTCCTGGGAATATACCCAAGAGATGCCGTATCACATGACAAGAGCATTTGTTCAACTATGTTCATAGCAGTATTATTTGTAATAGCCAGAACCTAGAAACAACCTAGATGCCCTTCAATGGAAGAATGGATGAAGAAAGTGTGGAATATCTACACATTAGAGTACTATGCTGCGTTAAAAAACAATGCAAAGCTTTTCTTGACAGTGAGACACATATGCTCCTGTCAGCACCAGTTTATTTCAGAGAAAATAATGGACATTTAAAAGCCTCCTATAACATTTTCTTTCTTTCTTTCTTTCTTTCTTTCTTTTTTTTTTTTTGTTAATAGTTTGGGGGTATAGTCCTTTATTACAGGGAAGTCCTACTGGCAGGAGCTTGAGGCAGCTGATCACATCATATCCACCATCAGGAAGCAGAGACAAATGCATGTTGGTTCTCAGGGTGCTTTCTCCTTTGTATTCTAGTGGTTGGAGAGGATCTTCCCACTTTAATGAACATAATTTAAAAAACTACTAATGGACATGCCCATAAATCTGTTTCTAAGGTGATTTTGGATCCAGCGCACTTGCATATCCACCCTGGCTCATCGCTGCCCCAGGCACATTGCCTTCCTTATTCCTGCTCTTAGGTTTGCCCTTCTAATACAAGACTGTTCACCAGTGACAACAATATCATTTTTACTAGTGCTTTCCAGGAAATTCTCTCTAAATACAGCCTTACACAATAACTCAGATGCTCATGAATGCTACAGACTAGCATGGAAGACTGGGTTCTCCTTCTCTCTGTCCAGTTCAAATCTTGTCTTAGTAGCCAGTCACGGACATATGACTTTTGCTAGCTGTGTGCTCTAGTATTAGGTTCCTCTATACCCCAAATCTCATTCTAGTCCTCAGCTTATGCTGTAGATTAAATAAATCTCTTAAAAATAATCAACACAGGATCTAGCACTGAGGGCAGTTTTTTTGTGAGTTGGTCATTGCTATTATTTGTGCATGTTTGGGAAGGTTTATCTTCCTGGCTCCCAGCTTAGTCCTGGGCCTGGAGACTGGTGAATGTATGTTTTGATGGAGGAGTCTAGGCAGCCAGAAAATAAACAAATGCACTCCTTACAACACAACCCTATTGACAATGTTTTACTGTACCTTACCTATCTCCTTTCTGGACATTTGCTTTCTTTAAAACAAATTCTAGCCATTTGGCCAAAAACTTCCTTTGCCTCAGTTGCTGACGGTATACTATCTAAACTGTACCAGCCGGATGTAACAGAAAGTGACTGCCAAACTTTGCCTAGACAGGGTTGGACAGTCTTTAATAATTCCCTACTTTTCAAAAATGTCTGTCAGATATATCAGGCCGTTAGGCCAAAGTTAAAAGCCCCAACATCAATAAGAACCTAGAATGACTTTCCAGGCAGCAAGGTGTCCCTATCATTAGGTAACATTTCACCCTTCTGGGGTCCTTGATGGAGGTGAAGACTAAATGGTCATAACTAAAGTGTTCCTTAGTTATGATAAATGGTAAATTAGATATAAAACTATAGAGTCACAGCGATAAGCTAGATAATAGAATATTTTTTCTAACTTTGCCAAATACAATTGGACTGGATATTGTAACTGTAATTTTTACTTAATAACTGTTTTGTTATATATGGTTTTGCTATGTTAAGGTTATAATCTTCCTTTTTACATAGACAAAAAGGGGAAATGTTGTGCAATAATACTTTCATGCACTGTAAAGTTTTGTTATTCAAATTGGTTTAATAAAAGCTGTCTAGCCAGTAGCCAGACAAGAAGTATAGGTCTTTCAGCAAAACTGAAAATGATGGCAAGAAGAAGGGCAATGTTAGAGGAGTCATGAGCAGATGCAGAGAGAAGTAATATGGGCATGCCATACTGAGAAAAGGTAGCAAGCCATGTGGCATTACATGTCAGAGTTAGGTAGCATTAGCTATTGGCTGAGCATTTATAATTAATATTAATCCTCATTGTGTTTATTTATGAGCTACTGGTAGGATGGGAAGACTGCCAACAATATAATTCATTGGCCACTGAGCCATCTTGCAGGCCTGAGGCTACTAACTTCTGACAGTGAGTCACCATTCAGTTCAAGTCTACAGTGATCCAGGACTTGAGAGGTAACAGTTTTTGTTTAAGAGATCTGGACTCTCAGGTTCTGTTTTCTTCACCAACTTTCCTGGAATCAATGGGTCTTTTTCAAGCACTTGTTATCTGTGAATGTCAGTGCAGGCTGGTTGCCTGACTGTAGTCTGTGGTCTCTGCTGTGTTTCAAATCTTTATAATGACACAAAAATAACTTAATTTATTTAAATATTGTAGTCCAGTGTGGCCAGTTGACAGCCACCACAGGGTCTTGTTCTCTTGTTGCATGGATGCCTGTCCCCATATGCCTTGTTCATGCTGCTGGTCCATCTGACCCAAGTTTACCACCCAAACCCTCCATTTTCCGGAGGCCTCCTGTATCCTCCATTCACTGCCACTCCTTCTCTCCAGAACTGACTGATTTTCTGTTACCTTTACTTTGAGTCTGTGTTTCTGGACTTTGTTTGAAATGATCTCCTTTATTCTGCTGCTGACTTGTTCAGAATCTTCCTGTTCTGGCATCTCAGTGACGTTGATGACTTGATTTTCAGGGATGTTTACTGTCATCCTGACACCTGTAATACTGTTGGCATTTTCTGGGGAAGGAAGGAGTAAAGAGGGGCTGGGAGAAGAGAGAAAGGATAAAGAAAAGAGAAGAGTAAGGAAGAAAGGAGAAGAGGAGGAAAGAAAGGAGAAAAATGGAAGGATATTGGGAGAGAGGGAGGCTGGAAGAGAGAGAGGGAGGGAAGAAAGGAAGGATAGAGGAAGGAAGAAGAAGGAAGAGAAAAGAAAGGAGTAAGATGGGTGAGATTTAGCTGGGAGGAAAGAGCCTGAGGCACAGACAGGCTAACTGGTGAACTGAAAGAGAGGAACAGGTCGGAGGGTAAGGACTTCAACTCCCACAGGACTCAATGCCTGTGTCTTTTCCTGTGTCCCTTCACTATCTTGATGGTTGTCATGCTTTTATGCACAGGTGTTTCCTGAATAATGTCCATATTTTCTGCATTGGAAATAACCCCACTGATACTCCAGGTCTATCATTCTTGAGACATTTTCTTTGCCTCCAACTTCAACTCTGCCTCTTCTTCACTTGTGTTTCTCCACACTCAGTCTTTAGACAGGTGCTTGAAAGTAACAGAGAGCAGTCTCTCTCTCTCTCTCTCTCTCTCTCTCTCTCTCTCTCTCTCTCTCCTCTGTCTGCTATTGGGCATCCAGGAGTCTTTGGGAAAATGAGGATAAATAGCTCCACCTCTCTCTTTGCACATGGCTCCTGCTTCCTCGTGAATGTCTGTCCATTGATTATTCTTAGATGACGAGTAAGTACACACAGGTCTGTGATGGATTTGGATTCTTTTTTAAATGATTGTTTAAGATAGTTCACATCTCGACAATCTCAATTGAGTTTTTGCTTTGTTCCAGATATGCAAAACATCCAAGTAAAAAAAGCACCTGGTTTTTGATAATTTTAAAGTACTTACTAAAAACAAACACCAACAAAAAAAATAAAGAATTTAATCGAAAGAGAATCACTCTTGATCTCTACGAAAATGTAGCCAATTATCAAGACAGTTTCCAAGTCACCCCAAAGCTGTGTAAATGTCTCTCAGCACCAGAGGAGTAAAGCTAAATATTTATCACATGCCAAATGAAATTAAGATTTATCTGGCACCAAAGGAAAAAGAACGAAAGCTCCTGAAATCCCATGCTACAAAGAGGAGCAGAGCCGGTGGAAAAGGAAAGCATTTGAACCATGTTTACAAGGGGCATTTCAATGTTTTTGAAAGTCCGCTACTAAATAATGCATGTTTCTCAAGTGTAAAAATAAAGCAGACAAGTAGCCTTTTATTGAAAAAGCTTAACTGTCCAGATGGAAGAAGACTCCAGAAGCCGAAGTAATATGAAGTTTTTATCTTTTCAAGACGGGTGGGGAGGTGCAGAGCAGAGGACCACCGGGGCTTGTATGTGATTTGTACTGTGTGTGTGTGTGTGTGTGTGTGTGTGTGTGTGTGTGTGTGTATGTAAGAGAGAGAATGTGTGTCTATGTGTGTGTGTGTGTGTGTGTGTGTGTGTGAGAGAGAGAGAGAGAGAGAGAGAGAGAGAGAGAGAACAGAGAGAGGCAGAGAGAGACACACAGAGAGAGAGAACAAGGAGAGGTATGGAAATTGGACAGTAGGGTGGAGGATGAAGTAGTAGTGTTGGATTAGAAGGTAGACTGGACTGTGTGGGCCAGGTCATAGGGTCATAACTAAAGCTCTTCCCTGTGAGCACATTGCTTAAATCCACTTACCTTGTAAAGGTGCTAGTGTTCCAGTTTAGTGGTAGAGGCTTACCTGGCATACACGAAGCTTTGGGCTCCAGTACTACGTACATACGAAATATAGTACAAAAAATTGGCCAGCCAGGTGATTCGGTGGGTAAAGATGCATGCAGCTCTATAATCTTTCTAAACTTTATTATCTGGGTTCAATATCCTGGAAGCCATGTGGTGAAAGGAGAGTACAAGCTCCCAGAAGCCTTTTTCTAACCTCCACAAGCACACTGCAATAAACAACCTCCGTACATACATGCACAAATAATAAACAAATACTTATAAACATTAAAAATGGTAATATGGGAATGAAGAAATAAATTGAGTTACTGCTCAATAACTAGTAGAGTGTTTTGAGAAAGGGCCTCTTATGACCCTGGCTGGCTTTAAGCTCCCCATGTAGCTGAGGATGACTGAATTTCCAATCCTGTCTCTACCTCCCTAGTGCTGGGATTGTGGTCATTCAGCATCATGCCCAGTGTATATACAGTCCTTATTCTGGAACCTGGGGCTTTGTGCATGCTAGCCAATCATCTATGAGTTAGGGTTCACCCCTAACTTCCCAAACTGAGATCTTTTTCAGCAACTCATCTGTGTTTTCACTTATTCATCTAATTTCAACGAAGAGATACAAGTATACACAATACCCAGTTACTGACTAGGTGGTGTAGGAGGTCCTTTTGTCTTTGTGTTGCTTTCATTAGTTAATAAAAAAAAACTGCTTTGGGCCAGTTGATAGGACAGAACTTAGGTAGGTGGAGAAGACAGAACTGAATCTGGGAGGAATAAAGCAGAGTCAGAGAGAAGCCATGGATCCTCTGCCTGAGATGGACACCAGTCAGAATCTTTCCCGGTAAGCCACTGCCACGCAGCAATATACAGATAAATAGAAATGGGTTAAATCAAGATGTAAGAATTAGCCAATAAGAAACTAGAGCTAATGGGCCAAACAGTGTTTTAATGAATACAGTTTCTGTGTGGTTATTTCAGGTATAAGCTAGCCGGGCAGCCAGAATGAACAAGTGGCCTCTTTCCTACAACAACTAGGGAATGCCAATTATTATTTTCTTGACTCATACTGTTCGTGGACATCTAGTTATTCCTCTCTGTCCATGGGTTTAACCAACTTCAGATAAAAAAGAGTCAAGGAAACTAGACATCAGCATGGAAGATGCAGCAAATACACGGATAATAATGGGGGTGCAGCATCTGTGAAGGACTAACAGGAACATGGACACATGCAGATGAACTATGAAGACATGGTTCTCAGTGAGAAGTCAGTCATGGAAGACAGCATATGGGAATGGAGAGATGGCTTTGTGCTCTTAACTTCAGTCCCAGGGAACCTAATGTCCTCTTCTGGGCTCTTATACACACATACACTCATGCATGAACACACACACACATGCCATCTCCATCATACATATAATTTTTTAATAAATAAAATACAATCTTAGCTGGGTGGTGGTGGTGCATGCCTTTAATCCCAGCAGTCAGAGGCAAGTGAATATCTGAGTTCAAGGCCAGCCTGGTCTATAAAGTGAGATCCAGGACAGCCAGGGCAAAGAAACCATGTCTCACAAAAGCAAAAATAAATAAATAAAATAACTCCTTAAAAATAAGCATTGTATGGTTCATTTCCTATAAAAACATCAGGAAGACTAACATTTAGAAAATAAAACTGAGGGGCCACCAAGGTGGTTCAGTGGATAAGGGCACTTGCCCCCAAACCTGAGGACCAGAGTTTCATCTCTAGGAACCAACTCCTGCAAGTTCTCTTCTGACCAAGATATGTTTTGGCATACCTGCTTCCAACTCCCACATATTGACACACACTAAATAATAACTATAATAAATGATACTATAAAATTAACACAAAGGAAAGTTGAGTCACGATTTTGAAGCACTAAGATTAGTCGGAGTAGGGGAATAGGTGCTAGTGAATCTGAGGTGTAGTGAGCCGGACAGGATCGCCATTACAAGATGGCACCGACATCCTGTCTTGTTGGTTATAAACAACTCCATATTTGGCTATGGCTTTGAGAGCTGCGCGTCCCCGCTTCCCGCATGCGCGGTGAATGAGGATCCTTGAGCCTATCTCGATGCGGTCTGGTGTCAGCTGTTGGTGGCAGCCAATCACAGGGCGACCCGTGTGCCAATTCCCTATTTAAGTGGCTGCCTAAGTGCACCCTGGTCCCTTCGCTTCCTGCTGCCTCTCCCCTCTGCTCCCTGTTCCTCGTTTTTCCGCCCTCTCGTTCCCTGCTCCCCATCAATCAAGGGCATTCCAGTAAAAGCATGTTCTGAGTAGAATCCTGATGTGGTGGTCATTCTTTCTCGCCGGTCGAGAAGTCCGCCACACTGAGGGCTTTAAGGCATAGTTAAATTCTTTAAAATTGTCATGATGTTTACATAGCTCCCTAAATGTACCATCTTAGTCACACTTTAAACAGGTTAATTTCATGGTATATAAATTCTAGCTCATCAAAACTGCTTTAAAAAACGTCAAAGGCCAAAGCTCATGGAATGGGAGCATGGTTATTTTAGTTTATGACAACATGTGTGGTAACTGTTTAGTGGTTTTGTTATTTATTTAATTTGCTATTCGCGCAGGCTGGTCTGGAGCTCACTATGTAGTTAAGGATGACCTTAAACTCTCAGTCTTGAGGTCATAGAGCTACTCTCCAGTACCAAAAACAAAAACATACAAAAATAAACCCCAAGCTTGTTTTCTCTCATTCTGTCTTCAGCTGGGTATCAATTACAAATTCCTTGCAGGAACAGACTTTAGAGAGTTGGGAAACTCGGAGGAAAACTGCAAAGCAAACCAGATCATATTCCCCTCTTTTTCAAACCGCATCAAAGCATCCATGGTGTCAGTTAGTGTGTAGACCACATCACAAATATACAGAGCAAAGAATGGCTTTGATTTTCTTTCGTCTTTCTTAAGCTTCCATCCAGGAGTCCCCACTCTCACCTTTTCCTCCTTTGTCTTAGATTCACTCAAAATGAACACAGGGCGGTAGACCCAGAGTGAAATCCCAGACCCTGTGATACAGACACACTGTGTAACGCAGTGCCTTGTTCACGGTGGGATGCGGACACACTGCGTAACTCAGTCCTGGTCCATGGTAGGAAGCAGTCACAGGTGGTTCCCTTTCTAGGGAAATGACTGTTATTCTTATTTTACCAATACCATTTTCTCCCAGGTTTCCAAATAGTCTATTTTTAATATGACTTTGGTTTGTTTCCTTGATCTATTTTAGTGGTATGCCACAGTTCATATATGAATATGTTTA
The DNA here is from genome assembly GCF_018167655.1 of Microtus oregoni. NCBI lineage: Eukaryota > Metazoa > Chordata > Mammalia > Rodentia > Cricetidae > Microtus > Microtus oregoni. The sequence continues at coordinate 25,171,294 of NW_024543086.1, read as the reverse complement.
TTGTACACATATTGCATGCCTGCATATGTGTACACACACCACAACATACATCTGGAGGTCAGAGGACAGCTGATAGGAGGAGCTGGTTCTCCTATTCCATTCTGTGAGTCTCAGAAGGCTAAATCCAAGTTTCCAGAACTGACAACACAGGTGGAAAAAAATGATTTTCAATAAATAAAATAAAAACATATTTTTATAGCTTCATGGACATATTACTATCCTCTGTCTTTCTTCACTACTTACGCAATCTTCTGGAAGTTCCCGCACCTAACTGAGTATATCTTGACAGCTACAACTACTCCAGTCACCTCATTTCTGCAGCCTCAAATGGAAATAAAACAGAGAATCCTTTCCTAAGCCCTGTCTGCCCATTCAGCAGCACTTCACGAGTGTGGGGTGATTTGTCGCTTGAACGATTGAGACAAACACTTGGCAGAAGATAGAAAGAAGTGGGATGAGACCCTAATTGGAATATTTGTCTCATTTATTCTTGATAATGTGCCATATTCCACTCCATTGGCCAGAGATGATTGTTCACAAGATGTCTTACACCTGGCATCCTTGCTTACGAAAACCAGATATGAATCATTGTTACAAGCTATTTGAGGGCTGGGGAAATGGCTCAGTGGTTAAGAATACTTACTGCTCTTACCAAGGACCCAAGTTCAGTTCCTGGCATTCATGTTAGATGGTTCACAGCCAGGGACTTTGACGCCCTCTTCTGGCTTGCACAGGCCCCTGCACTCATGTGACCACACACACACACACACACACACACACACACACACACACACAAATAAAATAAATCACTTTAAAAGAAACTTTTGAAAAGTAAGAGCATGATCACTTTCTTGTCACTACTGCCATACTTTTCCATTCTCTATTTTTATAAAGATTTGCTTTATTTTTAATGGTGGGGGGAACAAAATATAGGAGAGTATTTATAAACATTCAATGCCTGTGTCTCTGAGGAAATGTGAGGTCTCATGACCGCCATTGCTTGGGTCATGCTCATCTAGAGGCTCTCCAACTTCACTCTCCCACAAATGAGTCTGGAGTTCCTGGGAGGGATGGAGGGGAGGACCTACGGTGAGCCTGCCTATGAATCCTATCATCCAGCAGACACCCCAGATGTTAGGATCTCAGGAGAACGATGGTCACCGTAATTCTTACTCCTGATAAAGAAGTTAAAAGCCTCAGGCTACCTCCATCCAGGGAATCATAGACAGCACAATTACAGTTGTGTTCTATGGACTACTCCTCAACCATTGACATGAAATCTCCCATTTTCTGGAACCTATAGGAAGGGATCCAGTCTCCTCAGACCCCACCATACTCTCTGTCCATGGTGTTCATGACTCTTCTAACAAATTGTTCATTCAAAAGAATAGTCTGTTCAGCAAGCGTCCCCCTGAGGCTGCACAGGAGACTTTCTGTCTAATTTAGGATTTCTATTGCTGTGAAGAGATACCATTACCACAGCAACTCTTTTTTTTTTTTTTTTTTTTTTTTTTGGTTTTTCGAGACAGGGTTTCTCTGTGGCTTTGGAGCCTGTCCTGGAACTAGCTCTGTAGACCAGGCTGGTCTCGAACTCACAGAGATCCGCCTACCTCTGCCTCCCGAGTGCTGGGATTAAAGGCGTGCGCCACCATCGCCCGGCTTACCACAGCAACTCTTATAAAGGAAAACGTTTAATTGGGATTGACTTATGTTTTCAGAGATTTAGTCCATTATCATTGTGGCAGGAAGCATGACTGTGTAGACAGACCTGGTGTTGGACAAGAAACTGAGAGTTCTATATCTCCTTGATCTACAGGCAACCGGATGTGAACTGAGTTACACTGAGCATAACTTGAGCACAGGAAACCCAAAAGCCAACCTATGCAGTAACACATTTCCTCCAACAAGGCTGTCCCACTCCAACAAAGCCACGCCTCCCAATAGTGCCACTCCCAGTGAGCCTGAGGAGGCCAGTTACATGCAAACTGCCACACTTTCCCATCTTGTTGGCCTCCACTTTTTCACATTATGCAGAAATTCAGATCATGTGAGATGCACAGTAGGTCGTTTTTACTCTCAGCCCCTGCAGAGAGCTTCCTCCTGGCTGCTGTCGCCAACATAAAAGTAGACCTGTCCTTCAAGGAAGGGTATTGCTCAGGACAGCTGCAGTGCGGGAGATAAGACCACAGTGTTGACTTGGAGTAGCAATGACCATTCAGAAAATTAATATTCCAAACAAACAGGATGAACTCAATAAGGGAAAGGATTGCTGGCTTTTTCTTCTTCCCACCCTCCACTCCCTGACCCTTGACTACTATTGACTTTATATCTGCATAATTGCTTTCCTTTCTCTTTTACTGCTGACTAATTGAATTAAGGTAGCAAAAAAGAAAAAGAAGTAAAAAAAAAAAAACAAAAAAAAAACACTTCAGACTTAGTTGTTTACAAACTCCTATAAATAACGCACAGGTGAAGAAGGCAGAGATCAAATCCAGATTCAGAATCAAGGCTTTTTTTTTTGTTGTTTTCAGACTTGCTCATTTTTTTTAGTATTATTTCTTTCATTTTTTAAGACTATAATATAATTACATCATTTTCCCCTTCCCTTTCCCCCTCCAGAGTCTCCCACACACCCTTCCTCTCTCTCCTTAAAATTCATGGTCTTTTTTTAAAAAACTATTTGCTGTTATAAACATTTGTATATGAATCTATATGTATATGATGCATATGTATATTTATGTATGTGTACATGTATTACTGAATACATAATACAAACTATTCAGTTTGTATAAAGTTACTTGTACTTATGTGAACCTAAAGATACAAATTAACATCAACCCATCAATAGTAGATGATTTCAATACCAAGTTTTATCCAATAGACAGGTCATCTGGACCAAATAGCATGCTTGTTTAGCTTTTCTTTAGCTCTGATATGTAGACTTTGGGTAGATGAGTATTTCCTGAAAAAGGCATGGAACCACCCTGCCTGGTCTGGAGAAGTTTCAACCACGAGGCTTATGTTTGTAGTGTAGAGAGGAGAGGCGATGCAGAAAGTTTCCAAATGTTAGCATTTAAAGTGTAGGAAAGGGAGGCAGAGCCCCCCAATGTCACTCTCAGCAGCCTGAGATCTCCCCCTCAACTTTTAGAGACAACCACTCAGGCCAAACCAGGATCAAGACGTTGATGCTGAAGACTTTTATGACCAGCTAATTTAAGAGTGAGAGCTGGAGATTATGTTAAAGGTATTTGCTAAAGGCTTAAGCACAAGAAGTGGGAGGAAAAGCGGCACTCATGACACAGCTGGGTGCTGCTGAGAAGCCCGCAGATGGACCTCTTAAAGGTTACATTGTAGCTCACAGTTTCACAATAGCCAGACTGGGATTTGGGTGGGGTTTGAAGTTACTGTGTTGTTCCCATCTGGCTCCCGACAGGCAAGTCTAGCTCACAGGGATTTGGGAAGGTGTTTCTTTACTTTACTGTGAGCAAAGCTAAGTTCTCTTTGTGGTTCTCAGATAGTGTCTAGGGAAAGGAATGTAGTCCTCTCAAGTTCCTATACCTTGAGTTCTTTGGTCTGGGTCTCTGATACTTTAACATAAAACATTGACATGTTGAAAATGTGAGCAGCCTGTGTCAACAGTCTTTACAATGGATATTGTTATTTACTCTGGAGTTCTTGCTTCTTTCTCAGCTGCCAGAGGCTTTGTTCCCACTACTGGCTGTTGGGCTCCTTTCCTTTTCATTATGAGGTCCCCATAATTTCTCTGTCTCTCTGGCCTATAAAGCTTATTCCTTCTATTATCTTTAAAAGCTTTCTGGCAAGACTTAGAGCAGGAATTTGGGGCCAACCAATTGATTCCTCCTTCCTTTTTCAAGATGATGAGTCTTAGCAAGGGGAAGACTGGGGAGAAGGCTCAGGGGTTAAACTGCTTGTCTTGCACATAATCATGAGGTCCAATCCACAGCACCCATGTTAAAGCTAGGTGTGGAGGCATACCCTGCATACTGGAGGGATAAAGACAGGCAGATCCGTGGGTCTCACTGGCTGGCCAGCCTAACCAAATGGGTGAGCTCCTGACCAGTGAGAACCACAAAACGAGGTCAAAAGGCACCTGAAGCTGACCTCTGGCCTCTACATTCACAAGCACACAGATACACACATATACATAAAAAACATGGATACAAAAACAAAAAGAATTCTAGCTAGACCTTGTGCTCCTTGATTATCATCCTACACACTTTCAAGGCTGTCGGGTTTATAAAATGAGTTCAAGGACATCCAGATAACTTAATGATACCCTGTCTCAAAGTAGAAAGCTAAAAGGGTTGGGATGTAGCTCAGAGATAGATTGCTCACCTAGCATGCAGGAGACCCCACTTTCAATCCCCAGTATCAATCAATCAATCAATAAAAATAATAAAATCTTTACATCAATCCCAGCATCCTAAGAGTTGAGTTTGGAGGCACTTTGAGACGGAGGACTTACATCCTACCTGAGCCCAGGACCTTGCATGTGGTAAGCAAACCCTTCATCACTGAGCTACAATCTCATCCCTGCTTTCATTTAGAAAAATTCTTTGAGACTGGGTCTTGAGTTCCCCTGGTAGCCCAGGCAGGGCTTGAACTTATGATCATCTTCTGTCAGCCTCTTGACTTGCTGGGATGGTGCACATCCACCAACAGGGGATGGCTTAAAGAGTACACTCTCACACTACGAGAACACAGTGGTCGCAGTCTCTCTGGACAGTCTCAACGTCTGCCTACCAGACCAGAAAGGATGCTTGGAATCAGCACAATGTAAGCAATTTTATAAATTTGACAGGAGGTCAAAAAGGGGCATGTTTTTCTGTAAAGATATTTAGTTATGGCTTGCATAAAATTAACACTTAGAAGCAGTTTTTACTTAAATACATTGGCTATTTGCATGAGCCCAAAAGTAACTAAAGGCAGAAGCAAAGCCTGGTGTGTCTGCTTTTATTTTATGTCCATCACCTCCCCTTTGGCTCACCTGCTTCCTTTTAGAGATGCTAATCACTCAGACAGAGCACCTATATGCACAGCCCACCCCCTAAATGCTCAGAGATAAGTGGGCATCCCAAACCTTCAGTCACCTTTCATCCCAAGAACAGCAGAACTTTGAAGCACAGATCCCTTCACAGGAGATGGTAGCTATCCATGGGGATAATGCTGTATCCTGGGTTGAAAATGATCATCTCCTGGAAACCAAACTGGTCCCCAAGTAATACACACACTTCAGATCACCTTGTAGTACCAGCAAAAAAAAAAAAAAAGAGTAATTTGAATACAAAAAGAGCACCTTGGGCAGGCAAGGTGGCTCAGTGGGAAAGAGTACCTACTGCTTAGCCTAATGACCCAAGTGTAAGCCCCAAGACCCAAATGGCAGAGGAAGAGAAGTGACTCACACAAGGTGTGCTATAGCCTCCAGCAGAGGCTATGTTATGCACACCCCATACAAGTACATAAGCAAATGCAATTTTAAAATTAAAAAATGAAAATACTTTGAACTGGGCTGCTTGACTGTGTGCACCACCTCACCCTAGCTTCAGTTCTTGTTTCTCTGTTTAAACCCAGAACTTCTGTCAGTGCTACAAAGAAGATTGCGGTAACTAGGCCACTTTATGCGCCTTCTTCTCTATGTGGCCACACTGAATGAATGTCCTGTCTCCTATTTTCAGCATTACAGTCCCTCGGATTGATGTATTTGAGATAGGTGGTGGAGCCAGTTACAATGACAGAGTTCAGATCTTGTCAGAGCTTCTGCAAACCTCAGGCCTGGCAGCTTCCTTCCCTTGAATCCTACCACTTTAACCTAGACAGAGCTATCATTCTTTGTTCCTTCTTTACCCTGCAGAAAAATAAGAAGAAGAGAGAGAGAAGGAGGAGGAGGAGAAAGAGGAGGAGGAAGAAGATGAGGAGGAGGAAAAGGAGGAGGAAGATGAGGAGGAGGAAAAGGAGGAGGAGGAAGAAGATGAGGAGGAGGAGGAAGATGAGGAGGAGGAAGAAGAGAGTTCCAAAGCTGTCTTTGAATGCTGTGGTGTCTTCTCCTTGTAATCCTAGCACTCTGGAGCCATGGTTTAAGGACCACTAGTTAAAGGTTACCCTAGGCCATGCAGTGAGAACAAGCTCAGAAAGAAAAAGAAAAAGATGAGGTCTTCATTTCTATGCCGTCCTCCATCCCTGCCACCATGCTTCACCCCATCACCATGTGCCATCTCTGTCACAGTCAAAGTCAACATCTCTGCAGAGGGAAGTGCAGAGAGCCTGATTTGGCCCTTCATTCCAACACTGCACCTCCCTCTCCTTCACTTGCCTGGCTTCAGTTCTCCTCTTCTTACAAGGGACTGTGCTACCTGCTTAGGCCTCGGTAAGAGGCTCTAGCCTGGAAGCAAATCCATGTCATGGGAGGTCCTGCCTCAGAGCAGAGTCTTTCAGAAGAGGGTGACAGACAATATCAACTATATTCCCATAATGGTCTCTGACACTGTGGCCCCACAATATTGCTGAAAATTCTATTGTTCTCTCTCTCTCTCTCTCTCTCTCTCTCTCTCTCTCTCTCTCTCTGTGTGTGTGTCTCTCTCTCTGTCTCTCTCTCTCACTATTGCAGCCTCTCTCTGTTCTAAGAACAAAGAAAACTTTTATTTAAGAAAAGAGCAAAAGATCAAATGCAGTCTTAACTTTTTTATATATCTGTGGAGCCCAGAGCACTGCTCACAGTAAGGGAGGGGTGGGGGTCGGGACAACGGAGTAGGAAGCAGTGCCTAGGAGCCACTGACATCAGATGGGATGGCAATCCTTTCAGGAGAGGAACCTGTCACCTCTAATTACATTCCCTGACTCTGGCTGAATGCTACTTCAGAAACAGAATACTTTGATGTGAAAAAGAAAAAATAACAACTTTCACCTTTTCCTATTGACACCATGTGCAACGAGGAGAGCGCCAAGGCCTTTAATGTTGAATTATCTGAACAGCTCTCTAGGAGATTATGGAAATGGCATGCTTTTAATCCTTCTATAATATTGGAACCCGAAGGAGAAAAAATGTGATTTATTTAGAAAGGCCGGTATTAATTTCTCAGTGCAGCCACAGCAAGCGAATGGGTTAAAAAATAACAGCTAGGTCTTGGGAGACAGCTCAGTGAGTCAAACAACTCACTGTACAAGGGTAAGAACACTAGTTCAAATCCCTCGTATCCCTGTAAAATCTGAATACTGCAGTGCACGTCTGTAACCACAATGTTCCTACAGCATGATGGGAGATGGAGCCGTGAATATCCCGGGGAATGGAGGACTTGAGGGCTAGCTAATTCAGTGTGTGTGGAAGCAAGCAACAGAAGCACTCTTCCAAAGAGTATAAGGAGAGAGGGCTGACACCTGATCTTCTCCTCTGACTTCCACCTGAGGGGCTGCAAGCAGATGGGGGAGGGGGAAAAAGACGTGGGACGGTTAAAGGAGAGGGCGTGAGAAGTCTCACTGGGTAAATGTGATCCTTGCCATATTAGGACCTCCACACATGTACACCCTCAAGTAAACATGATTCGAATTTAAAAACAAAGACAATGACAAAGTAAAGGGAAACTTGGTTATTTCTGATTCAGGAGGCACACCGGTAAGTTTCAATCCCTCCTTGAGACTCCCTGTTTACTAGACGCTCAACAGATGTCCTCTTGGTCATTTAGCAGAGCTGTGGCAGATATTGTAAGGGAGCACGGGGAAGTGTTCAGACACTGCAGCTTAGGTGAGTGCTGTCTTAGCTCAATGTGCTTGCATGCTAAGTAGCCTGCTACCCACTTTGTAAGCAGGCCTGAGTGGTGGCTTATCTTACTCAAGGTCATGGATAATAAATTTATATGTAGTGGGGCACTGCTATGTGTCAGACCTACATTAGGAGTTGGAAAAATGGTTGCATATGCTGGCGACCAGAACAAGGGTAACAGCTACCCTTAAGGAGCTGTCAAGGCAGATGCCAGCTAAAACTCACGGAGAGGTGACTGCAGATACAATAGTCCTGGGGCAAAGGACCTGGGTAGATGTGTTCAAAGAAAACAAACAAGAGATGTCAGTCCGTCTCACTCACCGCCAGGGCCATGCCCCCAGAAGCACACAGAGGGCCTGTATGACGCCTGATGGGATGATTGCCAGCTGAAAGAGAAGCGACGGAGCAGGTATGGCAGCACTTGACTGTAACGCCAGTGCTAGGATGGGCTGGGCTGAGGCAGAAGGATAAAGGGGCAAGGTCAACACAGTGGCAGAGCGAGACCCATGTTTAAAATAATTAAGCAAACAGACAAGTGACGGAGCAATAATAAGTGTCATCACAGCCATGGAAAAAATGAGAGCACTGATACACCCTCCCACTCTTGGTGATGGTGTAAACTAGCAGAGTCATGATGGTAGAGACAATATTAAAAATAGACCCAAGGTTCGTTCCACTTTTAGGTATGGCCTTGGACAGTTTTGGACCGTTATGACAGAACATCTAATATTGTATGAATTATAAATAATAAATACTTCTTTCATAGTTTAAAATTGTGTGGTGCCCGTGTATGTGTGTGTGTGTGTGTGTGCATGCACATGTATATATGCATGTACATGCGTGTGTATAATAACTGGGTATCTGGAGGCCAGAAGGTATCCTTAGGTGCTGGTTCTCACCTTCCACCTTGAAATAGAATCACTCCATCACTATAAATTCCAGGCTAACTGACTAGCAAATTTCTGTGGATCTGGATCTGCCTCCCATCTCTCCTCAAGAGTGTTGTAATTCCTGATTTGCTCTGCTGTACCCAGGCTTCACGGGGCTCTGGGAGTCAGAATGCTCATCCTCATGCTTGCATAGCAAGCAGTTTATCCACTGATGTATTTCCTCAGTCCAGAGATTGATTTCTTAGAGTTTTCTTATGATTCCAAGGTCAAGGGATCCATGTCTGAGAAGCGCCTTCTCCAAGGTCAAGGAATCCGCATCTGCGGAGCCTTCTTCCTATAATAGAAAGAGGAATTAGAAGAGAGCAGTTGGGAGCTGAACAAGACCAAGTAACAAATCTGCTCTTGGGATAACCAGCCTTCTCCTGAGGTGACATTAATCTCCTGAGGATAGCCTGAACCATGAAGTAGAACCTTGAGATGTCACAACTAATTATCCATATTAGACTTCTCAGCACTGTTCTAGTAAGGATCAAGTTTCCAGGATATGACCTTTGGGGAACACATTCAGACCATACTGGATACAGAATCCAAAGAACTGAAATTGATGTTTTAAAGGGATATTCTTGGCAGTATTATTCATAATATTTAAGACATGGAAACAACACAAACATCCATCTATGGATGAAAGGATAAAGAACATGTTCTCCATGCATACACATAGGTATAAGCACACACATATGTATGTGTGTATGTATACACACAGTGGAATATCGTTCAGCTTTGAGAACAAAAGACTCTTCCCATTTGTAACAACACCAACGTTTCTGGAGAGCATTGTCCCAAAACAATAAGGCAGACACAGAAGTAGGAATACTTGAGTATCTCAGGCATTCAGGTAGATCTTAAAGTAATTGAGTTTGAGGAGTAAAATGGTGTTTGCATGGGGTGGGGGATGGGAAAAGATTGGCCACTGGGTCAAGTGCCTTTGAATATGCAGTACATGCACCGGGCCGTAGTTTAACAAGCTGCATTCTTTTTCACTTGAAAATTGATAAAAACAGATCTTAGGAGCTGAACTCACTGTGCGAGAGTGCTTCTTGTAGACAAAGATCAGTTTTCCTCGTGTGAGTCCTTCCACACTACAGCTCCTACACCAGCAAGAAATACGAACGCTACACTACTTTCCCCATTGACTTTTCTTCCAGCTCAAGGCCAGCAACTTTCTCAACAGTCTCCAAAGGAGCCATAGCCAATACCGATGCTGAGATCCAGTTTGTTTGGTTTTGCAACCTAAAGAGCATCGGAATCAATCTTCCTGAAGGTGCTTCCTGCAAGCACACGAGCAGGCAAAATCCAAATAAGGTCTTTGTTTATTCTCTATTATTAAAAATTAAAACAGGGAGTGAGATGACTCAGTGGAGAAAGGAGCTTGCAGCCAACCCTGAGGACGAGAGTTTGTTCCCTGAGACCCATATGGTGGAAAGGAGAGAACCAACTCCCTCAAGTTCTCGCTCTGTCTCTCTCTCCTTTCTTTCTCTCCTCTCTCTCTCTCTCTCTCTCTCTCTCTCTCTCTCTCTCTCTCTCACACACACACACACACACACACACACAATAATAATTTTAATCAAAATAAACAAATGAAGGAACAACCAAAACCCAATTTGCCATGTATCTGGCGTCATTTACTCGGAAGTAGTTTCTCCATTTACAGAAGCCCTGGTGTCCCTCGCCCCATTTCCTCGGTTGATCTCCTTAAAACCTGCCAGGCCTGACTTCCTGGAACCGATATCCAATTCCACGCAGCGCGCTTGCGTGCTGGTTATTCTCTTGTTCCACCCCTACCCACCTCCTTCCCTTTTCTTTCGCCATTGGAAATGAGTGTCAGCGAAGGAAACTGCAGCGCTGTGGGCTGGAAATCCAAGCCCATGAGCCCGCGCTGCTATTAAAATGCGATTTCATTGGAAGGAGGCAGAGGGAGATGGAGGCCTTCAGTGTAAAGGGCTTCTGAGAGAATATGTCAGGATGCCGTGAGGCTGGAAAGTTCGCCGCTCGAGATTTGCTGCGTTCTGCTCTGCAGTCACAGTTGAAATCCAGTTGTCTAAAGTTGATGCAATTCAATAGAGTGCGGCTTCTCCAGCGGCCGCGGCGAGCCGACCCCATTATTCTTCCCCAGCAAAGTGGGCATGCCGGGCTTGGGAACTTTTGAACTGTGTCCTCAACACTCAAAATCCAATTTCCCAGAGTTCTTCTCTGAAGAAAATAAAATGACTGTGGCTGCAATTGGTGGAGCTTACAGGATACTTTCCCTCTTTCTCTCCCCTTTTGTTCCCCTTAAAACAGTGAACGGATTTCTATTCGAATGCAAAGTTTAAGCTCCCCCAAGGGTGGTGAGTCTGATGGGGTTTGAGGATGACGAATCCCCAAGGCCAGGTCCACTAATCTGTCTGGTATCTTTGTTAGCATACTACCCTGGTTCATCTTTCTCCTGAACTCACCAAAATTTAGAATCACCCCTGGGGACACATCTTTGAGTGTTTCTAAGGGTGTTTACAGAAAGAGGTTTAAGGGAGCAGGGTTGACCTGCCCTGAATTTGGGAGGACACCCTTACACAAGCTGGGGTCCAGACTGAGTACATAGGAGAGAGGAGTCAGGTGTGTGACTCAAAGAAAGGGAGATCAAGAAGTTTAAGAACAACCTGTGGTATTCTTAACCAAACGAAGCAGAGACGAGGGAGATGGGGCCACAGGTTACACTGGTGTCCTGTTCTCTTGTTCTTTGGCTTATTTCTCTGAGACAAGGTTTCTCTGAACCTGGAGCTTGACTGGCATCTGAGAGGCCCCAGCAATGCTCCTGTTTCCACACCCAACTTTAACATATGTGCTGGATTCAAACTCAGGTCCTCCAGCTTGCAAAAAAGACGACCTCACCCACTGAACCCCTGTGCGTTTCTTTTTTTAGTAGCTTTTGAGTATTTTCATCATCACAGCACTTGCCGTGGTAGCTGTCTCTTCTGCAGGAAGCATGTTTTCTTATGCAGATAACAGGCACAATGTCTGTCTGCACTCAGGCACCCCCTCCATTCGTTTTTAAGATCTAACATTACAATCTTCTTAAAACTGAGTGATGCTTTTTGTCTTTTCTGGTGCTGAAATGAGACCCACACAATATGAAGAAATAAGTATTTAGTTACGTTCCAGGGCCAATAGTATGGCTCAGCTGGTAAAAGTGCTTGCTCACCCGATCCAAGATCCACAATGGTGAGCTCCAGGTCCCACATATATGCTATCTCGGAAACAAAAAAATGACAAGATGATTAAGTGATTGAGAAAGATGCCTCACACACACTACACACACACACACACACACACACACACACAAACACACAGGCATGCACACACAGTTTGTTCCATCTCGGTATTATAAAACAGTATTTACAAAAGCAGACTTGAAGGGAAGTCACTGATTAACTGACAGAGAAGTTTTCCTCCTCACAACAAATTTTCTTTGCTGAAATCACTTCCCCTCCTCTTTTCTCCAAGGCACGGCACAGCAATCTCTTAACTATTAATCTTCCATTTGTCTCTTTCCTTCCCTTCATATCATGAAGTCTTTGAGAGCAAGGCTGACATTTTATTTAACTCCATGTCCCCAAATATTATCACCCTTCATCTCGTAGTCACTGCTCCCTACATGTTTGCTGAATGACTGCACGGGTGACCGAAAGAAAGAGCATGGCACGGAAGCAAACAACAAAGTTGAAAGAAGGGTCCTTGTCAGAAAGAAGAAAGAAAGCATGGAGAGCAGTCAAGGTGATAGATGCCAATTGACGTGTGTGTGTGTGTGTGTGTGTGTGTGTGTGTGTGTGCACTTGCATGTGTGCATGAGGAGACAGAGAGAGTTGTGTGAGAGTTGTGTTTCTGCATTGAGCCCTCAGCCATGCAGCAAAGACAGAAGTGCACAGAGAAATCTGTTGTGGGTGGTGTGATAATCAGATGCCCTCTAGGAACACGGCCATGAGAAGAGATTGGCTACGGAGAGGTGTGTAACTAGAACCACAACCAAGAGAACTACCAGGGTCAGGGCAGAAGCAGCAGAGCTAACCTGGAGCATAGAACTCCCCAGAAGTCAAAAGTCACCCTCTGTTCCACTGCTTAGTAGTCAAACCCTGTTCATCTCTTCCCATGAGCTCCTGCTGCAGTTTCCCACCTTTGATGCAAACCTACCTTCCTGTTTAACTCCCAATCAGCCAGAAAAGCTGGAGGTGATGGTCTCTTCTTCCTTGTATTTCCTCATCCACACTGGCCTTATCATATGCATCTATGACTCCCCATTCTTTTCCCACAAGCTGACTAGAAACAGCCTGTAGATTCTAGAAGTGAATCATGACCTCACAAGTGACTGTCTATGTGTATTTTATCTTCTCCTCAGTTTCTGCATTTGTGAGACAATCAAAATGATAGATCTTTAAAACTGGAGTATGTGAAGCACACAGGAGATGTTTTAATAAATTGGTCAGCATGAAGACTGTTGATGTGTGATTTATTTGTGTTGAGCATGGTGTACTATAATAGCTTCCTACATCAACCCCCCTCTCTGAAACACCTTGGAAGAGATGGTGACTTACTACCTCCTATCTTCTCAGAGCCTGGTGTACAGAGGGCATTCGGTACCCCAGAAATTAATCAGAAAGCCAAGTACATTGGTTCCTTTCTTTGTCGTGCTGAGAAAAGTGACTTAAGGAAGAATGTATTTTGTCTCACCATTTGAGAGTACAGTCCTTCATGGTGAGAAGGAGCATGAGTGGTCACATCACCTCCACAGTCAGGAAGTAGAGAGATGAATGTTTGTGCCCGGCAACTTTTCTCCTTTTTATCCAATCCAGGAACCCATCCCATGGATGGTTCCATCCACAGTCAGGATAGGGCTTCTTTCCTCAGTTAATCCAGAAAGCCCTTCACAAGCACACCCAGAGACTGGTTTTTTTAGAATGATTCTAGACATCATGAAGTTCATAACCATTGTTCAACATTACACTAAATTAGAATCCCAAACTACATCACTCATGGCCTGGAAGGGGCTGGGGTAAAATTGCTTATCCAATAAGAACCACTCCGAACATTCTCCCTGTCCTAACTGGAAAAGTCCATTTCCTGGAGCTGTCTGGACACAGGTAAGCATCATCAAGACTCCAGAAACTGTCCCACTGCCATCACCGTATCTCTAAACCACTCCTGAGCCTGGACACTGCAGGATTAGCAGGGATGCATTGTCAGCTCCTGAACATAGAAGGAAAATGAGTTTATCACAGGCTACTGAAATGATGAGTAGTAAGCCTCTGTCTGAAAAGCGTCTACAAATGGGGTTTTTGCTCCCTCCAACTCCTGTTTTTGCAGTGTGATTATTTTGTTTCACTGGTTTATAAAGATACAGGTTTATGTGATATTGGGGAGGAAACACCTGTGTGTGATTCCTGTTGTTCTACTGTTGTTGCAGTAGGTCTAAATGCAAGCTGTTGTTAGGGCTGAGTTCCGTGTACAAGCTCCAAAAGAGAATCCTTTTTTTGACATTTATAGTTTCTGCATAGTACTTACGTACTTTGGCTTGTGACCAATTCACTGTCTTTAAAGCCAACAGAGTAGCACTTCCAAATCCTTCTCTCTATGACTATAAATCTCCTGTTCTCTTTTAAAAGGGTTCCTGTCATACAGGGGGCCTTCATATATAATCACTTACAACTGAATATCCGTAACTTCAACCCATTTGCAAAGTCTCCTTTCCCATATAAAGTAAGGATCACATTTTGTGTCAATCCCACCATGGACATTTTGGTGGAGATAGAGGGGGTGGCCTTTTGAAGAACACCATAGGCATAATCTCTCTCTACAGCACTTCTCCACAGTGTTCGTTGCATTTACTCCCAGGAAGATCAAATGCAAATATTAAGTGGTCTCGGGCTGGGCATGGTGGTTCATGCACTACTCTCAGCACCCATGAAACTGAAGCCAGGCTGGGAATGTACTTCAGTAGGTATTACATCTGCTTAGTATTCATGAAGCCCTGGGTTTGATCGTTCATGCCCCATAAACTGGGTATTGGAAACATACATTTGTAATGTTGGGATTTGGAAGGAAGAGATAGGAGGATGAGAATTCAAGGACATGCTCAGCTATACAATGTTTGAGACCAGTCTAGGATACATAAGAACCTGACTCACCTTATTTAGTTTCTCTAGGATCATTAATTAAGGCTCAATGTCCTTTGTTTATGGCTAGAAACCAAATATGAGTGAGTACATCCATGTTCCTCTTTTTGGGTCTGGCTTACCTCACTCAGGATAGTGTTTTCTATTTCCATCCATTTGCATGCAAAATTCACAAAGTCCTTGTTTTTTATTGCTGAGTAGTACTCTAATATGTATATATTCCATACTTTCTTCATCCATTCTTCCATTGAAGGCCATCTAGGTTGTTTCCAGGTTCTGGCTATTACAAACAATGCTGCTATGAACATAGTAGAGCATATACTTTTGTTGTATGATAACATATAGGCATCCTCCTGGATATTAACCTTCATCAGGCGATGAAAGGAGACAGAGACAGAGACCCATATTGGAGCACCGGACTGAAATCTCAAGGTCCAAATCAGGAGCAGAAGGAGAGAGAGCACGAGCAAGGAACTCAGGACCACGAGGGGTGCACCCACACACTGAGAACATGGGGATGTTCTATCGGGAACTCACTAAGGCCAGCTGGCCTGGGTCTGAAAAAGCCTGGGATAAAACCAGACTAGCTGAACATAGTGGACAATGAGGACTACTGAGAACTCAAGAACAATGGCAGTGGGTTTCTGATCCTACTGCACGTACTGGCTTTGTGGGAGCCTAGGCAGTTTGGATGCTCACCTTACTAGACCTGGATGGAGGTGGGCGGTCCTTGGACTTCCCACAGGGCAGGAAACCCTGATTGCTTTCTGGGCTGACAAGGGAGGGGGAATTGATTGGGGGAGGGGGAGGGAAATGGGAAGCGGTGGTGGGGAAGGGACAGAAATCCTTAATAAATAAATTTAAAAAAAAGAACATCAAGGACATAAAAAAAAAAAAGAACCTGACTCAGCAAAACAAACCAAGGAGAGAGGTAGAAGGAGTAGAACCACTGCTGTATAATGAGACACTGGCTTAAAATGTCCCATCACCACCGCCAATATGACTGCTCTCAGTTCACTCCTAAACTTAAAAGCACCTGCCTTTACAAATTGTTTCCATAGTGTCACTAATTCTTTAGCAGGGTGTCAAGCATATTGGGGAAAACGGCACAGAATGCATGACCAATATACTGGTTACGGTTGCTCTGTATCCCATCAGTAGTCTTTCCCTCCAAATAGCTTTTCTCTGTAAACAGAACAGGATGGGTCCTGCTAGCTACTGAACCTTACAATTCTTAGCTGCTAATGCTTGGGAGAGGTCAGTTGCCTTCATAGTTACATTTGAAACTCCCAGGAACAATTCTGGCCAGTCCCTGGTAGTTTGGTCTTGTGGACCAGCCACCCTGTGTAAGGCAGGATGATTTATAGGGTCTGATCTGGTTGTGAGTATGACTGGGGTTCATGGTGTGAAATTCCCAAATAATCAATAAAAATACTATGTTAAAATAAATGTAATTCTTTAAATGCTAGGGTTGCCCTTGCTTTCCATATAAATAAATGTGTGGTTGAGTATACATCATACAGACTGATGCTTCTTTGAAGATGGGTACCTAACCTGATGCTACAGGCTGGATGTCCCAAAACACCCATGTGTTAAAATGCTATTGTCTGATGGAACAGTGCGATGGCTAAATTTAATTGTCAACTTGACACTACCTAGAATCACTGGGGAAGAGGGTCTCAATGAGGGGTTATCTACTATGGGTTGGCCTGGGGTATGACTGTGGGAGGTTGTATTAAGTTAACTGATGTGTAATAACATAGCGCTACTATGTGTGGCAATACTTCCTAGACACAGGGGACCAAACTGTATAAGGATAAATACACGAAGCTGGCTACGAGCAAAAAGAAAATAGGTATATATGCATTCATTCTCTTAGCTCTTGACTGTGAAAGAAGTGTGACCAGTGGCCTGAAGACTCTGCCTTGTCTTCTCTGCTGGGACGGACTATAATCTGGAGCTGTAAGCTGAAATGAGCCCTTTCTCCCCCAAGTTGCTGGGACGGTCTGTAATCCGGAGCTGTAAGCTGAAATGAGCCCTTTCTCCCCCAAGTTGCTTTGTGTCTGGGTGTTTTATCAAAGCCACAAAAATTAAACAACAAGTGAGGCTCAAACTTAAACACTATGAAAGCAGTTGGGGTTGTATCAAGTTAGGAGACTAGAGCCCTTATGAAGTGATCAGTGGCCATCTAAGGAGGGGGAGAGAACTCCCATTCTGTGTGTTGCTGTCTCTCTCACACACAGCACAGGTATGGAAGTACAAGAATCTATCTGTCCTTTCATCGTCTTGTCTTGGGGCTCCACAAGAGCCTTTACCTGCTGAGTCTTCCCAGTCCCTGAATGTTGCACTTTATTCCTAAGACGAGATCATGGCCCAACAGCACCGTCTACAACATCGCTATGATCACAAAGGTCTTAGATCAGTGTGCTTCAGTCCTGACAGACCCCAAACCCCTCCCGTTACAAATGATTCTGATTCCCTTTTTACACTCCTCAAGTGAAGTCCATTAATAATGTATACATTTGCACCATTTGAGAACAATTAGTTCTCCAAGTACAGAGGAGAATTGGGAAGTAATTGTAATAAAAATAGTTCGTTTTCACAGTACCAGTTATCTAGTAAATTCCTTCCCACAATTCCAAAAGGTTGGCTGGAGGCACTTCCATTCCTATTACAATTTATGTCTCGTTCCAATTGGGTACAATGTACTTAATGAACAGCCAAATTCTGCCCTGTCCAGTGCTGATCCATCTTGGTCACGTGATGCTGCTGTGATCCCTCATGACACCTTTTCCTACCTGCAGCTATTTGGTTCAATTATTTTGACTCATTCATTGACTGTGTTTTCTACTTGAACATAAACTACGTGATTGTGGGAATGTTACCTGTCTTGTTCAATGCTAGAACATTGCAGAAGTTCAATAAGCATGTGTGTATATGCATATATGTCTGTATCATCAGACACACACACACACACACACACACACACACACACACACCTATTGGATGATTGAATCAATGCATGCTCTTTTTTTATAAGCAAAAGCACTCCAGAGCTAAAGGACCATTTTTTTTTATTTTTTTTTTATTTTTTAAATTTATTTATTTATTAAGGATTTCTGCCTCGTCCCCACAACCGCTTCCCATTTCCC
The DNA here is from genome assembly GCF_018167655.1 of Microtus oregoni. NCBI lineage: Eukaryota > Metazoa > Chordata > Mammalia > Rodentia > Cricetidae > Microtus > Microtus oregoni. Next base: position 25,153,275 of record NW_024543086.1, on the reverse strand, counting down.
TCCCCCTCCCCCGATCAAGTCCCTCCCCCCATCTGCTCGAAGAGCAATCAGGGTTCCCTGACCTGTGGGAAGCCCAAGGACTGCCCACCTCTATCCAGGTCTCATAAGGTGATCATTCTAACTGCCTAGGCTCCCACAAAGCCAGTACGTGCAGTAGGATCAAAAACCCACTGCAATTGTTCTTGAATTCTCAGTATTCCTCATTTTTTTTTTAATTTTCTTGATTAGACCAAGAGTCAGGGAGTCTGTAATCTCACCCTTTGTTATAGAACTATTAGATAGACGTATGCAGGTCCTCTGGGTCCCCATTCGGTGTCCTTACACACAGACACTGCCACGCCCATGTGATTTTATCCTTAAGTGACTGAAAATGATATGTTTGCATTAAATGACATGGGTGCTGCTTCTCCGTCTCCTAACTAATCAATGGAAATTTGAACACAATCATATTTCATAAAGGTGAGAAATATTTAATGCATGCTAGCTATGATGTAGTAGATTTTATTTTTTTCTTGGTAAATTAGCTTCCTACATACGACCTGTATGATCCTAGACTATACTCCTAGGTGCTCAGCAGCATGTCCATAGCAGTTAAGCAATATAGCAAGTGCTTTCTAGTGTTTCTGACACATCTTCCAGAAAGACATATTTTTTATTGATTTTTATTGAGCTATATATTTTTCTCTGTTCCACTCCCTGCCTCTCCCCTCCCCTTCTACCCTCTCCCAAGCTCCCCATGCTCCCAGTTTACTCAGGAGATCTTGTTTTTTTCTACTTCCCATGTAGATTAGATACATGTATGTCTCTCTTAGGGTCCTCATTGTTGTCTAGGTTCTTTGGGATTGTGATTTGTAAACTGGTTTTCTTTGTTTTATGTTTAAAAACCACTTATGAGTCAGCGCATATAATAATTGTCTTTCTGGGTCTGGGTTACCTCACTCAATATGATGCTTTCAAGCTCCATCCATTTGCCTGCAAAATACAAGATGTCATTAATATTTTTCTCCTATGTAGTACTCTATTGTGTAAATGTATCATATTTTTCTTATCCATTCTTCAGTCAAGGGACATTTAGGTTGTTTCCAGGTTCTGGCTATGAAAAACAATGCTGCTATGAACATTATTGAGCCCATGTCCTTGTGATACAATTGAGCATCCTTTGGATATATACCCAAAGTGGTATTGCTGGGTCTTGAAGAAGGTTGTTTCCTAATTTACTGAGAAATCGCCACACTGACATCCAAAGGGCCTGTACCAGTTTGCACTCTCACCAGCAATACAGAAGTGTTTCCTTTTCCTCACAACCTTTCCAGCATAAGTTGTCATCAGTGTTTTTGATTTTGGACATTCTTACAGGTATAAGATGGAATCCCAGAGTTGTTTTGTTTTGTATTTCTCTGATGACTAAGGATATTGAGCATTTTTTTTAAGTTTGATCTTTTTTTTTAAATTTATTTATTTATTAAAGTTTTCTGTCTCTTCCCAGCCACCGCCTCCCATTTCCCTCCCCCTCCCCCAATTAAGTCCCCCCCCCCCCTCAGCCCGAAAAGCAATCAGGGTTCCCTGTCCTGTGGGAAGTCCAAGGAACCCCCCACCTCCATCCAGGTCTAGTAAGTTGAGCATCCAAACTGCCTAGGCTCCCACAAGGCCAGTACGTGCCGTAGGATCAGAAACCCATTGCCATTGTTCTTGAGTTCTCAGTAGTCCTCATTGTCCGCTATGTTCAGAGAGCCCGGTTTTATCCCAGGCTTTTCCAGACCCAGGCCAGCTGGTCTTGGTGAGTTCCCAGTAGAACATCCCCATTGTCTCAGTGTGTGGGTGCACCCCTCACGGACCTGAGTTCCTTGCTCGTGCTCTCTCTCCTTCTGCTCCTGATTTGTACCTTGAGAATTCAGTCCTGTGCTCCAATGTGGGTCTCTGTCTCTGTCTCCTTTCATCGCTTGCTGAAGGTTAATATTCAGGAGGATGCCTATATGTTTTTCTTTGGGTTCTCCTTATTTAGCTTCTCTAGGATCACTAATTATAGGCTCAATGTCCTTGGTTTATGGTTGAGCATTTTCTTAAGTGTCTTTCAGCCATTTTAGATACCTCTGTTGAGAATTCTCTGTTTAGATCTGTACTCTATTTTTTAATTGGATTATTTGTTCTTTTGATGACCAATTTCTTGAGTTCTTTGAATATTTGTATTTTGAAGATCAGACCTCTGTCTGATCTGGGGTTGGTAAATATCTTTTCCCATTCTATAGGCTAAAATTTTGTCTTGTTGATCATATCCTTTGATTTACAGAAGCTTTTCAGTTTCAGGGGGTCTCATTTATTAATTGCTTCTCTCAGTGTCTGTGCTACTGAGGTTATATTTAGAAAGTGATCTCCTGTGCCAATGTGTTCAAGTGTATTCCCCATTTTCTCTTCTATGAAGTTCAGGGTGGCTAGTTTTGTATTAAGATCTTTGATCCATTTGGACTTGAGTTTTGTGCATGGTGACAGATTTGGATTTGTTTTCATTTTTCTACATGTTGATATCCAGTTATACCAACATCATTTGTTAAATATTCTTTCCTGTTTTCCATTTTATATTTCTTGCTTCTTTGTCAAAAATTAGGTGTTTGTAGGTTTGTGGATTAATATCTGGATCTTCTATTTGGTTCCATTGGTCCTCCTTTCTGTTTTTATGCCAATACCAGACTGTTCTCAGGACTGTAGCTCTGTAGCAGAGTTTGAAGTCAGGAATTGTGATGCCTCCAGAAGTTCTTCTATTATACAGGATTGTTTGGGCTATCCCGGGTTTTTTGTTTTTCCATTTGAAGTTAAGTACCATTCTTTCAAAGTCTGTGAAGAATTTTGCTAGGATTTTGATAGGCAATGCATTGATTCGATAGATTGCTTTTGGCAAGATAGCCATTTTTACTATGTTAATTCTACCTACCCATGAGCAGGGGAGGTCTTTCTACTTTCTGGTGTCTTCTTTAGTTTCTTTCTTCAAAGATTAAGGTTATTGTCATAGAGGTCTCCCACTTGTTTGGTTAGAGTTACTCAGAGATATTTTATGCTGTTTGTGGCTATTGTGAAGGGTGATGTTTCTCTGATTTATTTCTCAGTCCATTTATCATCTGTGTAAAGGAAGACTCTTGATTTTTTTGAGTTAATCTTGTATCCTGCTACATTACTGAAAGTGTTCATGAGTTATAGAAGTTCTTTGGTAGAATTTTTGGGGTCACTTATGTAAACTATCGTATCATCAGCAAATAGGGAGAGTTTGACTTCTTTTCCAGTTTGTATCTGCCTGATCTCTTTTTGCTTTCCTATTGCTCTAGCTAGGACCTCAAGAATTATATTGAATAGATATGGAGAGAGTAGACAACCTTGTCTTGTTCCTGATTTCAGTGGGATCTCTAGGAGTTTCTCTCCACTTAGTTTGATGTTGGCTGTTGGCTTGCTGTATATTGCCTTTATTATGTTTAGGTATGTTTCTTATATCCCTGCTCTCTTCAAAACCTTTATCATGAAGGGATGTTGTATTTTGTGGAAAGCTTTCTTAGCATCTAAGGAGATGATTATGTGGTTTTTATTCTTCATTTTGTTTTTATGGCGGATTTTGTTTATAGATTTTCATGTTGAACCATCCCTGCATCTCTGGGATGAAGCTGAATGGATCATGTTGGATGATGGTTCTGATGTGTTCTTGGATTTGATTTGCCAGTATTTTATTTAGTATTTTTTGCATCAATGTTCATGAGTGAGATTGGCCTGTAATTCTCTTTCTTAGTAATGTCTTTATGTGATTTGGTTATCAAGGTAATTGTACCCTCATAAAAAGAGTTTGGCAATGATCCTTCCATTTCTATTGTATGGAATAATTTGAGGAATATTGGTATCAGTTCTTTGAAAATCTTGTAGAATTATGAGCTGAATCCATCTGGGCTTTTTTTGGTTGAGAGACTTTTGATGACTATTTTTATTTCATCAGCAGTTATAGATCTATTTAATCTGCTTATCTGGTCTTGATTTAATTTTGGTAAGTGATATTTATCAGCAAGTTGTCTGTTTCCTTTAAGTTTTCCAATTTTGTGGATTTCAGTGTGTTAGGAGGCTTGTTTCTTGGCCATACAGACTCCAGAAATAAGCACAGAGAAACTGTATTAATTAAATCACTGCGTGGCTCACTAGCTCTAACTTCTTATTCCCTAACTTTTACATTGTAATTTAATCCATTTTCATTATTTTATATTTTACCACAAGGCTCATGGCCTACTGGCAAGGTTCCAACATGTCTATCTCCTCTAGTGACAGGCACAATATTTATATCTACTTTATCTTTTATCATAACTAAGGAAAACTATAACTACATATTCTTCAACTCCATCAAAGACTCCAGAAGGATATAATATTACCTAAGTTAACAGAAAGTGCATTGTAAGCAACTTCCAACACTCTAGAATTGACAGAGACATCTTGTTGCCTGGACAGTCACCCAAAGTTCTTCTGTATCATTGGAGCATCTATCTTAAGCCTACAGGCCCATAGTATCTGGCAGACTTTCCCAAAAAGTAGGAAATGTCAAAGATATTTCTGTCTATATTGGAAGTTTGTCAGTGACTGATGTCAGAAACTGCCTAGACCCATTTGATAGGCCAACCCTTAGGTAGGCGGAGTAAACAGAACAGAATGCTGGGAGAAAGAAGCTGAGTCAGAGAGTCGCCATGATTCTCCCACTCCAGGCAGACGCAGGTTAAGATCATTCCTGGTAAGCCAGCTCTTGGGCTACACAGGTTATAAGAAATGGGCTAGTCCAGGTGTGAGAGTTAGTTGAGAAAAGGCTAGATATAATGGGCCAAGCGTTGTTTAAAAGAATACAGTTTCCGTGTAATTATTTCGGATAAAGCTAGCTGTGTGGGCGGCCGGGTGCCAGGGATGCAGCCCCGCTGCTGTTATTTCAACAGAATGGCGCCCCTATTACAACAGATTGATGCCCAGACGTGATGGACTAAATCCACTTAAAAACCTGAGAAGGCTTAAAAATAAGGGAGAAAGAGTTTAACACAGAGTTTTGCTGTTAATTGGTGGCGTGCTGTAGAGAGATTTCCTGATTCGGCATCAGCAGCAGAAAAAACGCTGCATCATTTTAAAGCACGGCTTCCTGGGGCTGTGCTGCCAGCGTGAACTCTGGCTTTAAAGCATTTCAATGGATTTTATGGGACTCGATGTTTGTGTTCCCGCTTGGGATGGGAAGGAGAGTGCTCTGAGACCGTGCTGATGGCTCAGCGCTCCCCTCCTGCACCTGGGCAGACGGCCGAATGAGGCTTAGGCAGGCAGAAGGGCATGGTGTGTTTTCAGACTGCGCAGTGCTCTGCGTGTCAGATTTGGCTGTAACTTGGATGAAAAGAATTTCTGTGCTGCACGCTCAGTCTCAGAATTAAAGTGCTGAGTGCTGCTCCTACCTGGCGGCCCCAGAGCTAGCACAAAATGGTTCGTCCTCCATTTTGAAATTTTCCTGACTCAGCAGCAGGAAAAAACTGGCTGTTTTAAAATGCTGGCTTTCTGGGCTGTGCCACCATTGCAATCTCTGTCTGGCTCCTGTGGGAGACAGAGCTTTTGAATGGAGCATTTGGAGTAAAGTGCTACGATTTGTTTGATGGCAACTAGACTGCTCTGTGCCTAAAAGGGGGACATTGCGTGCTGCAGCTCAGAGGTGCAATGTGCAAGGATCAGAGGCACAAGCCGCTTTGCTGTGTTGGACTGGGCAGGGCCAGCAGGCAGTACCTGTTTTTGACCTAAAAATGTCACAGCTTAGATTCTTAAGTGCCTAGTGATTTAAAGGCGCAAATCAAAAGTGCTCCTGGATAGTAAAAAATTGCAGATTCACAATAGGACAGATTCAGACCACTAAATGAGTCACACTGTTGTATGAATGCACATAGGCTTGGGAGAGAGAAGAAAAGAATATAGAAAATAAAGTTAATGGTTAAAAAAAAAGGTAAAGTCTTTAAAGAGACAGAGTACATATAGTTATAGATTAAAATAAATAAAGAAAAAATATACCACGTAAAAATGGAAAATTCACAGACAGTCTGGATTCTTTGTATTATTGTGTTTTCTTTAAAATTTTTGACTGTAAAGGAGCTAAGTACAGAGAGACATTTCATTATATGGGCTGCCAAGTGGAACCAAAATGGATATCATGAGGGTATGACTTCAGAATTTGGGTCTAAGGATATGATGCTTTGGAAAGGGTCTTCTTTTGTTTTCACAGAGGACCAGATCTTGTGGATTGCATCTATCCCGATATGGTATGATAGACCACGACCTCCCGAAAAGTTCCAGTGAACACCCTCAAAAAATTACTTCACTCAACTGCCAACTGAGATATACCTGGCACACAGGTTACACCCTAAATGATCTGATTAACAGCGCCCCCATTCAGCAGGAAGCAGTTTGGAGAGAAAAAACTGCGCCCATGTTCCCAAAATATTGTTTATAAATGTTCTTTTACATTTAAAGGGGGAAATGATATAGATATGAATAATTTACATTGGTATGGATTTTAAGGTCAATTTTGTTATATGTATATGTATTTCTGATCTTGAATAAGGTATTGTGATTGTGTAGTTCATTTAAAAATTTACTGTATAATTAAGAAATATAGGTTGCTAATGGATAATTATCGATAATAGTAAAGCTTGTAGTCATGTTAGTTAGATTTTCTAGATATATAGAGATACATTTCAGTTAGATAGACATTCTTCATATCTTTCAAAGACTGCAGAATATGGCATTTTAAATGTTTTAATAACTTAGGGCTTTTTATGACAAAGAGACACATTTGCTCCTGGCAGCATCAGTTATTTGGAGAGGAAGATGGGCATCGAAGAGGATCCTTATGGAGCTTGATAGCCATTTGGGCAAGAAACTGCTCTTGCCTGGACTGATGCATAAACTGGACACAAAGAACCCGCAGAGAGAGGACTGCTGAACTTGCCTAAAGGTGAGACAGTCTTTAGGGGTTCCTGACTCATGAAAGAGTCTGCGAGACATTCTGCAGGACACAGCAGAAAGTGACTGAACTGTCTTTGGAATTTCCTGCTTGATAAAAATGTCTGCTGGATACTATTGGCCTAAAGGCTGAAGATGGATGCCCCAACGGTACAGAGGAACTTTGGGCGACTGTCCAGGCAGCGAGATGTTTCTGTCATTTCTAGAGTTTTCTTATTTCTTGTTTACTTAGGTAATATTATATCTTTCTGGAGTCTTTGATGGAGTTGAAGAATGGATAGGTAGTTATAGTTTTCCATTGTTATGATAAAAGATAAAGTAGATATAAATATTGTATCTGTAATTCTTACTTGATAACTTTTGTTATATGTAATTTTGCTATGTTAAAGTTAAAGCCTTTCTTTTTTGTTTAAACAGAAAAAGGGGAAATGATGTGGGAGTGATTTCTTATTAATAAAGAAACTGCCTAGACCCATTTGATAGGCCAACCCTTAGGTAGGCGGAGTAAACAGAACAGAATGCTGGGAGAAAGAAGCTGAGTCAGAGAGTCACCATGATTCTCCCACTCCAGGCAGACGCTGATTAAGATCATTCCTGGTAAGCCAGCTCGTGGGCTACACAGATTATTAGAAATGGGCTAGTCCAGGTGTGAGAGTTAGTCGAGAAAAGGCTAGATATAATGGGCCAAGCGTTGTTTAAAAGAATACAGTTTCCGTGTAATTATTTCGGATAAAGCTAGCCGTGTGGGCGTCTGGGTGCCGGGGACGCAGCCCTGCCGCTCTTATTACAACAAGTGACTTTCTTGTGTGTCCTGCAGAATGGCTGACAGTCTCTTTCATGAATCAGGAACTCTGAAGAACCATCTCATCTTTAGGCAAGTTCAGCAGTCATTTTTTTGTGGGTCGTGCATGTCCAGTTCACAGGGCAAACTGTCAAGCAATACAGGCAAGAGCAGTTTCTTGCCCAAATTTCTAACAAATGCCATAAGGAGCCTCTTCAATGCCAATCTTCCTCTTGAAGTAATTGGTGCTGGCAGGAGCAGATGTGTCTCTCTGTCATGAAAATTCCTAAGTTCTTAAAACATTTTAAATGCCATATTCTGTAGTCTTTGAAAAGTTTGAAGGATGCCTATCCATCTGAAAAACATCTCTGTATATCTAGACAATCTAACTAATATGACTACAAGCTTGGCTATCATAGATGACTATCTATTAACCTATTTTGCTTAATTACACATTATATTTTTAAATGAGCTAGACAAACATAATACTTTAATCAAGATCAGAAATTCATATACACAGTATTACAAAATTGACCTTAAATTTGTATCAATAAACCAAGATCCATACCAATGCAAATTATTCATCTCTATAGCATATCCCTCTTTAAATGTAAACAAACATTTGTAAACATTATTTGGGAATATGGGCGTAGTTCTCTCTAAACTGCTTCCTGCTTTTGTTAGGTAAAGTAATGGGGGTATTTTCAATGGGGGTATTTTCAATGGGGGGTCTTGGTCCATCAAGCCACATTAGTCTGGAAGCAATCCACCGGTTCTCATCTTCTGTGGAAACAAAAGGAGAACCTCTTTTCCAAAGCAACATATCCTCACTCAAATCCTGACATCAAGATACCTTTAAAGTATATATGTTGGTTACTTAGTTCCTTCACAGTCAAAAAAAAATTCCAATACAATAATATACATAATCCTGACTTTCTGTGTATATTTCAACTTTACATGGCTTATTTGTTTTTACTCTATTGCTTTGTTATAGTTATTTTATTATCTTTACTCCTTTAATCTATGACTGTCTGTACTCTGTCTCTTTAAAGATTATGGTTTTTTATAAACCATTTACTTCTTTTTATAACTCTCTGTACTTTTTCTCCTAAACATACATGAATTTTTTAAACACACTATGTCTTGTTTAGAGGTATTTTATATCTGAATCTGTCCTATTGTGTATCTGTGATCCTTTTCTGTCCTAGAGAGCTTTTAAAATAGTAAACATCAGGGCTAGAGAGATGGCTCAGAGGTTAAGAGCATTGCCTGCGCTTCCAAAGGTCCTGAGTTCAATTCCCAGCAACCATGTAGTGGCTCACAACTATTTTTAATAAGGCCTGGTGCCCTCTTCTGACCTGCAGGCATACACATAGACAGAATATTGTGTACATAATAAATAAATATTTTAAAAAATGGTAAACATCTTGATTGCAATATCCCTGAGTGCTGACTCTGCCTCTCTCTGCTTTTCAAAATGACAGTAGTACCATTACCTCAAGCTCTGGGACTGCCCAGTAGGAGCCACACTTACCACCTTAACTCTGAGAAGGAGCGTGCAGCAATCTAAGCAATAGCTAAATCTGCCATGTAGCACAATACATGGTTTAGAAATATCTCTAGGTATGGTGGCAAAAAACGACCATGCTCTCCTGCCTGTGTATGTCTAGTAGACCTGATTCTATTGCCTGCTCAGGTAGGGAGTGCTAAGCCCTTGGCATGGTCTCAGTTACTTTCCTCCCAACCCTGAGTGGGTATACAAACACCTGGGCCCACAAACGCCATTCAAGTGTTCTACCTCCTGAAAGAGCCAGAGTTCATGCTGGCAATAAGGCCCAGGAAGCTGAAATTTGAAATTAATGCTTTTTTTTTTCTACTACAGCTGAATCAGCATGCCTCTCTTAAAGGAGATGCAGCATGCTGCCAGCTGGGGAAAAAAAAGTGTGGGTAAACTTTGTTTTTGTGTGTGTGTCTAGAGTTCCTTTTCAAGCTTTCCCAAGTTTTACATGGATATAGTTGACCATGTTGGAGTGTCAATTTGTAGTAGGAGGTTACTTGTTTCCCAGCCACCCAGACTCCAGAAATAACCACACAGAAACTATATTATTTAAATCACTGCTTTACTCCTTAGTTCTAGCTTTTTATTTGCTAACTTTTACATTTTAATATAACCCATTTCCATTATTTTATATTTTACTACGAGGCTCATGGCCTATGGGCAAGGTTGCAGTGTGTCTGTCCCCAAAGGCAGCTCCATGGCTTCTCTCTGACTCTACCTCCTTTCTTACAGCATTCAGTTTAGTTTTCCCCACCTAGCTCTACTCTACCCCATCACAGGCCTAAGATCGTTTCTTTATTAACCAATGGTGTTCACAGCATACAGAGGGGAACCCCACATCAGTACAGGTTTTTGAAATATGACCTGATGATTCTCTGTATTTCCTCCCTGTATGTTGTTATGGCCCCCTTTTCATTTCTGATTTTGTTAATTTGGATATTCTCTCTCTGCATTTTGGTTAGTATGAATAAAGGTTTGCCTATTTTATTGATTTTCTCAAAGAACCAACTCTTTATCTCCTTGATTCTTTGTGTTGTTCTCTTTGTTTCTATTTTGTTGATTTCAGCTCTCAATTTGATTATTTCCTGCCATCTAGTTCTCTTGGGTGAGTTTGCTTCTTTTTGTTCTAAAGTTTTTAAATGTTCTGTTAACTCACTACTGTGGGCTTTTCCAGCTTCTCTATGTAGGCATTTAGTGCTATGAGCTTTCCTCTCAACAGTGCTTTCATTGAAGACACATTTTTTTTATTGAAGAAACAGGCAGAGTGTGCTTTATACAGGGCATGAGAAGGGAACTAGACAGGGGAGTGCACATTGCTGAAAATGACACATGCCAAAAGCTTCTTCGCAACAGTTCAGGAATTCCACCAGCTCAGGGAGGCTTCAGCTACAGCATGCCACTTGAACACTCACTCTTCCCCCTCCCTGTTTATTCTATTCAAAGTGGCACTACATCTTGGCAGAATACAAAGCAATCCTAACAGCAGTTGGGGTTGCTCAGATTTAGAAGTGAGCGGAAAGAGCAGTTTATATCTACTTTTGAGTTTCCATGTGAGAGGAACGCAGTGATTATTTCCAGCAACTTTGAAAGTCATCTTCTAAAAGCCTGAGAGATGCCAGTGAAAAGGCAGCACCAGTGCACTTAAGGCAGAACAAAGGCAAAAAAAAGTCAATGAACAATGCAGCGTTTACTACAGGCTCAGAGATAAAGCCTGATAATTCACCCAAAACCAGCGAGGATATGGATTAGTAAAGGAGTGAATTCAAGCCTGGCTCTGGTGGTGATGCTACCAAGTCCACTCTGCTTCCTTCCTGATCTGATAATATCCATCAAGCCTTACAAATCTAGGTGTTTTATTTTTCTTGGCGTTGTGGGTGATGTCTTAAAAATGTCACCACCCCTGCATGGTGAGAGAATTTACAATGTAGAAGTGATGCTTCTTTTTTCTTCTTTTTGAAAATTTTTTATTTATTTATTTTACATCCTGACCACAGTTTCCTCCCCTCCCTCGGCTCCTCTCATCCCTTCCCTGCTCCTGTCCACCTGCTCAATCCACTCTTCTGCTTCTGTTAGGAAAGAAGCAGGCCTCCCATGGGTATCAAGAAAGCATGGCATATCAAGTTGCAGTAAGACTAAGCACTTTCCTTGTATTTAGGCTGAACAAAGCAATCTAATAAGAGGAATAGGTTCCAAGAGCTAGACAAAGCCTTAGGGGCAGTCTCTGCTCCCATTGTTAAGAGTCTCACAAGAAGACCAAGTTACACAACTGTCACACATATGTAGAGGGCCTAGGCTGGTCGCATGCAGGGCCGCTTGTTGTTGGTTCAGACCCTGGGACCTCCTGTGAGCCAGGCTAGTTGCTTCCGTGGGTTCTCTTGTGTTGTCCTCCCCTTGACTCCTGCAATCAGTCTTCCCTCTCTTCAGTAGAATTCCCCAAGCTCTGCCTAATGTTTGACTTTGGCTCTCTGCTTCTGTTTTCTCTATTTACTGCATGAAGGAAGGCTCTCTGATGATAGTTGGGATAGTCACCAACCTGGTCACAGGAGATGGCCAGTTCAAGCTACTTATTCCTGGGAGATTCCCTTGCATTAGGTGTCTACCTGACCCCGAAAAGCACCCTCTTTCCAGTCATCTCGTTTAGTATCTCCCCTTCCACCCACACTCAAACCAATTCTTCTAATTACCATCCCCACCCACCCCTTGTCCACCCAGGAGATCTCTTCTATGTCACCTTCCCAGGAAGATCTGAGTCTCCTTGCTGCCTATCCTCTCTAGGTCTATGGATTGTATCATGGTTACCCTTTACTTTATAATTATATCCCTTAAAAGTAAATACCATATTTGTCTTTCCAGGTCGAAATTACCTCACTGAGAATAGTTTTTTCTAGTTCTATCAATTTGCATTCTGATTTCCTGATGTTGTTGCTTTTAACAGTTGAGTAATATTCCATTGGATAAATGTACCACATTTTCTTTATCCATTCTTCAGTCAAAGGGCCTCTATGTTGTTTTCAGGATCTGCCTATTACAAATAAGGCTGTTATAAACATTGTTGAGCAAGTGTTCTTATGGTATAATTGAACATCCTTAGGGTATATGTCCAAGAGTGGTATCTTGGGTTTGATGTAGACTTTTTGAGAAACCTCCATATTGACGTTCAAAGAGGCTGTACAAGTTTGCACTCCTACCAAAAATGGAGGAGTGTTCACCTTGCTCCACATCCTTTCCAGCATAAGCTGTCATCTGTGTTTTTGATCTTAGCCATTTGACAGGTGCAAGATGGAATTTCAGAGTCAGGTGGTAGTGGTGCATGCCTTTAACCCCAGCACTCAGGAGGCAAAGACAGGCAGATTTCTGGAAGCTCAAGGCCTGTCTGGTCTACAGAGTGAATTCTAGGACGGACTCAAAAGCTAGAGAGAAACTCTGTCTCAAAAAACAAAAACAGAAACAAAAATGATGGAATTTCAGAGTCGGTTTGATTTGCATTCCCCTGGTGGCTAAGAATGTTGAACATTTCTTTAAGTGTTTCTCTGCAATTTGAGATTCTTCTGTTGAGAATTCTCTGTTTAAATCTGTACTCCCATTTTTAAATTGGATTGTCTGGGGTTTTTATGTCTAGTTTCTTGAGTTCTTTATATATTTTGGAAATCAGCCCTCTGTTGGATGTGTGGTTGGTGAAGATCTTTTCCCATTTTGTAGGCTGCTATGTTGTTCTATTGATGTTGTCCTTTGCCTTACAGAAGCTTTTCAGTTTCATGAGGTCCAATTTATTATCTATCTTAGTGTCTATGCTATTGGTGTTCTATTCAGGAAGTTGTCTCCTGTGCCAATATGCTTAAGGCTCTTTCCCGTTTTCTCTTATATAAGGTTCAGTGCATTTGGGTTTATGCTGAGGTCCTTGATTCACTTGGACTTGAGTTTTGTGTATGGTTATAGATATGGATCTATTTGCATCCTTCTACATGCAGACATAGAGTTACACAAAAATCATTTGTTAAAGATGCTTTCTTTTCTCCATTGTATAATTTTGGCTTCTTTATCAAAAATCAGGTATTTATAGGTGTGTGAATTTATGTCTGGGTCTTCAGTTTGATCTCATTCATCCACCTGTTTTCATGCCAATACCATGCAGTTTTTATAACTATAGCTCTGTAATAGAGATTGAAATCAGGGATGGTGATATCTCCAAAAGTTTTTTCATTGTACGTATTTAGCCATTTTGGTTTTTTTTTTCATATGAATTTGAGTATTGTTCTTTCAGTGTCTGTAAAGAACCGTGTTGGGATTTTGATTGGATTGCTTTGAATCTGTAGATTGCTTTTGGTAAGAGTGCCTGTTTTACTATGTTGATCCTACCAATCCACGAGCATGGGAGATCTTTCCATCTTCTTATATCTTCTCTAATTTCTTTCTTCAAAGACTTGAAGTTCTTGTCATATCAGTCTTTCATTTGCTTGGTTAGGGTTACCCCAAAATATTTTATATTGTTTCTGGATATTGTGAATATTATTTCCCTGATTTCCTTATCAGTCCCTTTATCCTTTGTATATAAGATGATTTTAGTTAATGTTATATGATGTGGGATTTTCCTCTGTATGCTATGAATATGCTTTATTGCCATTGGTTAATAAAGAAGCTGCTTTCAGCCAATGGCTTAACAGAATATAGTCATGCTGGAAAAGATATATATTTGGAGAGAGAGAGAGAGAGAGAGAGAGAGAGAGAGAGATAGAGAGAGTAGGCAGAGTCAGAATGACACCATGTAGCTGCTGCCAAAGGAAGCAGACACCCAGGAACTTTACAGATAGACCATGAGCCTTGTGGTGATGCACAAATTAATAGAAGTGGGTTAATTTAAGATATATGAGCTAGCAATATGCTTAAGTGATTGGCCGAACAGCATTGCAATTAATATAGGTTTTGTGTGGTTATTTTGGGTATGGATGGCCAGGAAAACAAGCAAGTGGCCTCCATTTATAGTTAAATCCAGCCACTTCACTGAAGTTATTTATCTGCTGTTAGAATTCCCTGGTAGATTTTTGGGGTCACTTATGTATACTATCATATCACCTGAACAGAGCAATAATTTGACTTCTTTTCCAACTTGCATCCCCTTGATCTCCTTTTGTTGTGTTATTGTTCTAGGTAGAACCTTAAGTACTATATTAAACATATATGGAGAGAGTGGACAGCCTTGTCTTGTTCCTGATTTTAGTGGAATTACTTTACATTTTTCTACATTTAATTTGCTATTGACCAATAGCTTACTGTATATTGCTTTTATTATATTTAGTTATGTTCTCTGTATCCCTGTTCTCTCCAATACTTTCATCATAAAGGGATGTTGGGTTTTATCAAAGGCTTTTTATAGTATCTAATGAAATGATCATGTGAGTTTTTTCTTTCACTTTGTTTATATGGTAGATTACATTGACAGGTTTTCATATGTTGAACCATCCCTGCATTACTGCACTGAAGCCTACTTTGTCATGGTGGCTGTGCTTTCTGATGTGTTCTTTGTTATGTGGTGTCTATCTATCTATAAGGAAATTTGTTCATCTCTTTTAAATTATTTAATTTTGTAGAGTACAGGTTTTCAAAGTATGACCTAATGATTCTCTGGATTTCCTTGATGACTGTTGTTATGTTCCCTTTTTCATTTCTGGTTTTGTTAATTTGAATATTCTTTCTCTGTCTTTTAGTTAATTTGGATAGGGTTTGTCTACCTTGTTGGCTTTCTCAAAGGAGCAGCTCTTTGTTTCATTGATTCTTTGTGTTGTTCTCTTTGTTTTTGTTTTATTGTTTCAGCCCTCAGTTTAATTACTTCCTATTGTCTATTTTTCTTAGGTAGGCTAGCTTCTTGTTGTTCTAGAGTTTTCATGTGTGTTATTCAGTTACTAGTATGAGATTTCTCCAAATTCTTTATGTAGGTGTGTAGTGCTATGAACTTTCCTCTTAACACTGCTGTCATTGTGTTCCGTAAGTTTGGGTATGTTGTATATTCATTTTTGTTGAATTCTAGAAGGTCTTTAATTTCTTTCTTGTTTCTTCCTTGACCCAGTTGAAATTCAGTGGAGTTTTGTTCAGTATCCACGAGATTTTAGGTTTTCTGTAGTTTGTCTTGTTGTTGAATTTCAATTTTAATTCATGGTGATCTGATAAGATGCACAAGGTTATTTGAATTTTCTTGTGTCTGTTAAGACTTGCTTTGTGAGCCAGGCAATGGCAGTACATGGCTTTAATCCCAGCACTCAGGAGGCAGAGACAGGAAAATCTCTGTGAGGTTTGAGACCAGCATAGTTTACAGAGCAAGTTCTAGGACAGGCTCCAAACTACAAGGAAACTTTTAGAAAACAAAAACAAAAAAAAGAAAGAAAAAAGAAAGATAGGAAGGAAGGAAGGAAGGAAGGAAGGAAGGAAGATTTGGACACAGTTCCATGACGTGTTGAGAAAAAAGAGTTTCATAGATACCTATTAGGTCCATATGTCTGTTAATTTCGTTATTTCTCTGTTCAGTTTCTATTTAGATGACCTATCCACTGGTGAGAGTTGGATATTGAAATTTCCCTCTATTAATGTAAGTTATTAAAACCTTAATAATGGTACTTTTACAAAAGTGGATGCCTTTGTATTTGGGGCATAGATGTTCCAAATTACTGTAATGAGTATGAAATGTCTTTCCATTTTTTAAATTAGTTTTGGTTTGAAATTTATTTTGTTACATGTTAGGATAGTTACACCAACTTGATTATTAGGTATATTTGAGTGGAAAATCTTTTTCCAACACTTTACTCTAAGGTAATGACTGTCTTTGATGTTGAGGTGTGTTCCTTCTCTACAGCAGAAGGATAGATCCCATTTTCATGTCCATTTTGTTAGCCTCTATCTTTTTACTGGCAAATTGGATCCATTACTATTAAGAGATATTAATGATTGGTGATTGTTAATTCCTGTTATATGTTGTTGTTGCTGTTATTATTGGTGGTGGTGGCAATGGTGTGTATGTGTGTCTGTGTTTGTGTTTGTATATGTATGCATTTCCCTTCCTTGGGTTTTGGCGATATGGGATTACGTACTACCTGTATTTTTGTGAGTGTAGCTAACATTCTTGGTTTAGAGCTTTCCTTCCAGTGCCTTCTTTGGAACTAGATTTGTAGATAAATACTATTTTATTTGCCATGAAATATCTTGTTTTTTCCATCTATGGTGATTTAAAGCCTTAATGGGTATAATAGTCTGGGCTGACATGTATGGTCTCTTAGAGTCTGTAAGAATGTCTGTCCAGGCTCTTTTGACTTTTAGAGTCTCTATTGAAAATTCTGTTGTCATCTTGATGGCTCTGCCTTTATATGTTACTGGGCCTTTTCCTTTGCAACTTTTAATATTCTTTTGTTGTTCTATATGTTCACTGTTTTGATTATTATGTGGTGAAGGGACCTTTTTTTCAGGTCCAATCTTTTTGGTATTCTGTAAGTTTCTTAAACCTTTATAGGTATGTTCTTCTCTAGGTTGGGAAAATTTTCTTCTATGATTTTACTGATTTATTTTCTGGGCCTTTGAGCTGGGATTCTTCTTCCTCTATTCCTATTATTCTTAGGTTTAGTCTTATCCTGGTGCCCAGGATTTCCTGGATGCTTTGTGCTAGGAATTTTTTAGATTTAACATTTTCTTTGACCAATGAATCTATTTCCTCTATTGGATATTTAATGCCTGAGATTCTCTTTTCCATGTCTTGTATTCTGTTGGTGATGCTTGTAATCTGTAATCTCTGATTGCCCAAGTTTTTCATTTCCAAAATTCACTTAGTTTGTGTTTTTTTTATTGCTTCTATTTCCATTTACAGGTTTTGAACCATTTTATTTGTTTTGGTCAACTGTTTATTTATTTATTTATTTTTTGGTTTTCTTGACATTTTTTAAGAGATTTATTGATTTTCTTTCATTTTTTGTCTTTTCCTCAATTTCTTTAAGTTCATTTTTTTCATTTTTCTCTTTAAATAAACCACCATCTCCATAAAGCTTTTTAAGCTTGTTTTCTTGTGCTTCAGCTGCATTGGACTAGTCAGGTCTTGCTGTTGTAGAATGGCTGGGTTGTGGTAGTGACACATTGTCCTTTCTGTTATTGGTTGTGTTCTTACATTGGCATTTAGGTGTCTAGATTTTGGATGGTTTTAAGTCTAGGTGCTGATTCCTCTGTTTATCTTTTTTGGAAGTGTGTTTTGTTCCTTGATTTCTGTTTCATCTCTGATCTTCTGGTACAAGCAGCCAAGAATTCTAGTGACTGATAAATTTTCAGGTCCAGTAGGGTATCTCTGCTGGGGTTTTCGGGCCTTGGGTCTCTTGGGTCCCTTGATCCAGTTGGGTCTCTGGTAAAGGCAAAGTCCTTTTGAGTCTCTAGATCTTGTTTGACCTCAAATAAAGCCCGTGTATTTCTTTGGTGTATCTAGCACCAAGATGGTCTCTAGTAGAGTTTCTATGGCTGTTATTTTTACTTATGTGGACTATACATTAGTCTACAGCATCTATTCTTCCAACTGGTATGGGCTGTGTCTAGGTCTATAGAGTCTGCTGGACTTCTGGGGAAGGGCCACTTGTCAGCTGGTGAGGGCAATTGTGGCTGATATGGTCTGAGCCTCAGTGACAGAAGTACTCTGGATTTGCAGACAGGTCCCAGTAGCAGTGTGGCCAGGGACTAACTGGAGTGGCATTGGCCTGGGGAAGGATCATAGGGGACAGAATCCAGAGAGTGGCACAGTTTTTCTGGTAGGTGGTTCACTCACCTGTTGCCTTGTGTAGCCTTGGCCTGCTTGGCAGAAGTCTTTTGGGGTTGGTGGGAGGACTGAGCAAAGGAAGTAGGCACTAGCTGGTACAGTGTGGGTGTGTGGAAGGGTTATGAGGGCAGAGTAGTAGATACTTCTTAATGCATAATAATTACATTAGATCTGAATTACTGAACATTTTAAGAGGGATGAATTAATAAAATCTTTACTTAAAATCTTAAAATGCATCCTGTAAGTTGAAACAAGTGAATTTTCATCATCACTGGTAGAAGGGATTATTATTATGTAGCAATCCAATTTGTTTTGGCTTGTGATCTAGTCTGTGGTGAGTGATGAGCTGACCAGGGTCCTGAAAGTAACCAACCCTGACTCCTGCAACTGAAATGAGTAACCCTTTCAAGTCACTGTGTCTTGCATATTCTCTGTTATATAGTTGTGTGTGTATGTGTGTATGTGTGCATGTGTATGCATGCATGTGCATGTGTGTGTGTGTTGTTTCATGCATGCTAGGTAAGTGCTTTGCTACTGAGATACATCCTTAATTCTGATGATTTTTTTGGAGACATTGTCCTCCTATGTGGCCCTGGCTTGCCTAAAATATAAGATCTTCAGTCTAATCCATAAATGTTGGCAATACAAGTCAGAACCACCATACCCAGCAAATATTACAGTTATAAAACCTGGGATAGAAGCATCCAAACAGAAAAACAAAGCTACAATTGAATATTCTGTCTGCCTCCCTGACTTGTCTGCACAGTTCTCCAATTTAACTAGATTTCATTTCTTTATTGAAACATCACACACAATATAAGCTTAATCTTAAACCAAATGGAGAGATTTTATATACAGTGTTTGGTTAATGCCTTTAGACAGTTGTGGAAGGCAAATGTTTCATCCTACATAGTCCATTGTTTAAGTGTTCTTTTTCCTTTTAAATTATTTAGAAGATAGTTCAAGCATTTCAGCCATACTCTTGGCTGCTTAGGATTAAATCATAAGAATCAAAATGCTGATTTTACTGAAACTTCCAGTGGCAATGCTGAGAAGATAAATCTCAAAAGGGTTTGTCTAAATCCTGTTGATGTCATGAAGAGATAACAGGAGACCAAGTCATTCCACAACTGTATCCCCAGGCAACCCGAGTACAATGAATGTCTAATAAGTCACAACATAAAATGTAACAGGTTCAGACAGGAAACCATTATGGTGGCAAAATAAAACAGGTAATGTTTAACTAGTGTTAGAATAGGGGTAGACTTGTCATCTTATGTGAAATTTCTTTTTATGCGTGCTATGAGGAAAATCACATGGAACTTACTATCTAATGAGGCATGCGCTCTACAAGGGTAGAGACTTGACCTATCTTTCTCATTGCTGGGTTCTCAGTGTCTAGGAGTGTGTGTGCGTGTGTGTGTGCGTGCATGCGTATGTGTGTGTGTGTGTGTGTGCATGCATGTGTGTGTGTGTGCGTTAATGTACTGTCATGTGCAAGAGAAAACCCATGCCATTTACTGGCACACAACTGGGTACTTGGACTGCTTACTTTCCTTTCACTATTATAGTACTTTGGCCCAGAACCTGCTGGTGAAATTGAGAGAGAAGTGATGTCACTTTGTCATGGCCTCTCATCTTGGACGAGATAAGGGTACAATTAGAACTCAGATATGAACACAAGGACTGTAGTTCTTCCTTTGCAAAGGTCAAACTTTCATGCTATGATGTCAGAAACTCATAGTTGGAGTCTCAGCCAATAGCCAACACCACACCCATGTCTCTGTGACAGCAGAGGGTATGTGGGAGCCTTTCAGACAAGGGGTCTCCAGAAAATGTTGGATGAGAAGACCTAATCTCTTCTCCATCTGGACACAGCACCCAAGTATCCCTTCCTTCATGACTGTTCTCACTAGGTTTCCTCTTCCTATGGACAGACATAACGCCAACTCATTTGGAGCAAATAAAAACATATTTTTATATACTTGAGGCAAATGTAAACATTTTCAGTCTACCTAAAATGTGACTGCATCCACATCACTGGAAATACACTTTCAAACTAATTTTGTTTTAAATTATGTGTGAGAGTGTTTGCGTGTATGAATATGTGTGGTTTGTGAGTCATCAAGTGGGTTCTGGGAACATAACTAGAGGCCTCTGCAAGAGCAGTCAGTGCTCTTACCTCCATTGGAAATTTTTATGATTAATTGTTGAATATTATTATGTTTTTATTCCACTCTACATTTTCTCTGTTTTATTATTACTTTCTCTTTCTGTTGTTTTTTTCTGTTCTTCCTTTCTTAAAAATTATTTAACCAATAAATTAATTTTTATACCTGTCTTTCTTGGTTAGTGCAGTCTGTCATTAGTCAGGCTATGTAATAGGGGATAACTTTGAACTTCTGATCCTCCTGCTTCAACTTCCATGTTCTGGAATTATAAGCCTGTGCCTTGTTGGTGCAGTTCCTGGGAGTGTAATCCAGGACTTGCTGCATGCCAGACGAGCCTTCTACCAACTGAATCATATCCCAGACTTTCCTCATGATTTCTCATCTGTGTGCATATGTTTAAGTTTAATTTATTTTATTTATTCATTGGTGTGTGTGTGTGCGTGCGTGCGTGTGTGTGTGTGTGTGTGTGTGTGGTTTCACAGAGGGTCGAAGAGCACATCAGATACCCAGGAGCTGGAGTTTTAGACAGCTATGATCCATCCGATATGGATGCTCACAACCAAATTCAAATCCTTTGCAATACCAATATGTTCTCTTACCCATTGCAATATGGTTTCAACCTCATCTGTGAATAAGCTGTGTGACATCTCACTTTTTTTAGGAAAAAGATGACTGTGTATTATCTCTACATGACCCCTCTGTGTGTGTGTGCACATGTGTGTGCTCAGGTGTGTGCATATGTATGTGCTTATGCATACACATGTCTCCAAAAATACCTGATCCCTTTGCTATCCAGTCTTGAGAACTTGAACTCCAGCCAGTGCAAAGAAATAGAAATATTGCTGGCATTCATTTCAATCAAAGCCAGCCAAAACAAGCAGGCATGCTGAATGTTGTTTTCTGTTCCTGTCTCCAAGAGCAGCCATCATAGGATTCTAGCCCAGCCTCATCCTCTTTGGAACAAGGGCCATCTCTCTCTTTTGCAAGCTCTAGGGCCCTAAATCTGACTTCCTTGGAGGGGAGGACAGCTCTTGTCTGCCAAAGGTAACAGAGGCCCCCTACATCTGTCATGCTGATCCATTCAGTCCTCTGGCCAGATCGCGCATGCTGATCCATTATGCTGACCTGCAGATACTCACATTAGTGTGTGCACACCCAGAGCCAAAGGCTGGAAACCAACTCTGTAGCAAGGAGCTGAATGGGCTGGCCAAAATGAACCAGGACTTATTCTATTAGAGAGAATATTCCGTTTGCTCCAATAACGAGAACTCTATTGAGATCGGTTAATTCAATTCTGCCCATCTTATCAGATTTATTTTTAATGAAACTGAACAATACTTTCATTTGTTATGTTATTAGTTTTCCCAGTAGAAGCCACGAGACTTCAGTACAGAAAGCAGAGCAGACAAGCTTCGCCAATGTCTCTGGCTTATCAGTGATGCGTGCCAGTTTGGATATTACACAGTGAAATACTTCTCTCCTCCTTTGGGTCCCTTTCTTGCTTTTGGGACTTAGAGCCGTGAGGCTGTCTCTCCTCTCATGTTGCCTCCATGGGCTCTGTCTAATCTTTCCATTCCCTTGTTAATTAATCTTTCAGGGCCCCTTATTGCCTCATTTCCACTAGTTACTAGCTGAGTGATTTTGGCAAAATAGCTTAACCTTGCTAAACCTTTATTTGTTATTGCTTGTAACATTTGGAAAATGATGATAATTCAAAATTTTTCAAAGCTTTTCAACAAGAATGTAGTGCATCTTGAAAGTGTGTCAGTGTGCCTACAGTGTGCCTACAGTGGCACATAGGGGGTATTCAGGAAATATTGTCATATATATATATATATTTTCTCCATCTTTTTCATGTTTCTATCTAACTTTATTTCAGGACATAATGACTCTTTTGTTTGTTTGTTCTGTTTAGTTTGTTTTGGTTTTCTGTTTGTTTGCTCAATTTTTGTACCAGTAATTAAACTGGGCCTTGTGTGTGCTAGGCAAGGAGTCTTATACTGAACTAACCTGAGACCTTTCCAAATCTCTTTCTCCCTCCCTCTTTCCCTCCCTCCCTCTCTCCCTTCCTCCCTCCCTCCATCTCTCCTTCCCCCTCTCTCTCTTTCTCTGTGCATGTGTGTGTGTGTATGGTATAAGTACTGGTATGTACACAGGTCTATATGCACATGTGTGGAGGACAGGGAAAGACATGGGGTGCCCCGCTCTATCACTTTCTCTTTTAATCCACCGAGACAGGGTCTTTCACCCAGACTAGAGTTTGTCATTTTGGCTTTACTGGCTAGAAAGGAAACCCCAGCAACCCCCTGGTCTCTGCCAGTGAAAGCATGGTGCTTCCTATGTGCGGGGCCTAACACGGGATTTCCATGATGCAAGGGATGTGAACACAGTTCCCTAGGCTTGATCAGCAGGCATTTAACCCACTGATCCATCTCCCAGCCTCTGTGCTTTTTATTCTAAGACCAGGTCTCTCCAAGCTCCCCAAGATAGCCTTGTATTTACTAAATAGCCTTGTTTGGTCTTGAACTTGTGATCTTCCTGCCTCAACCTTCCTAGGAACTGAGGTGGATGACAGGCCTGCATCAGCATCCCCTGCATATGATGACCTTGCTGACACCTATTTCCTGTGCCTGTCTGAACAAGTATTTAATGACGATTATGACTAGCCTTTTGCTGTGTCCCAAATCTATCTCCGTTGCTGTCATTCTGATGCGTTTTTCTATGATACTTCTCTTCTTCTTTCATGTTTTAGTGCAGGTGTCTCTTCTCTCAAGCCCTCTTCTCACTACGGACTCAGAGAATACATTCTGGCAGCTTCATTCTCACTTTATGGTAATTTTTTAATTAAACAAATATACAAACGCATACCATGCTTTCGTCAAAGCTCATGTTTAAGAAGGCACTGGTCACCTTCAATCTGGTTCTCCAGAAGGAGAACTTTTCACTCCTATTTAGTGATGCTTATTGTGAAGGAACTCGGGAGAAACAGTGAATGAAGGGAGGCCTGGCATGCACGGCAAAGGAAAATGTGAGACAGAGATATGGCACCCTGGCAAGCCTAGACTCAGCTTACAGTATGTTCTAGAAGGTTGATGGTACCACTGAGGTTTCCCAGATCTATCTGTTTATCTATCTATCTATCTATCTATCTATCTATCTATCTATCTCGCTATCTAGCTATCTATCTATCTGTCTTCTCCATCTCTGTGACAAAAACACATGGCGGAAGCAACTTCATAAAGGAAAGATTTCCTTGGGCTTATAGTTTTGTATAGTATAGTACAGCATGACTGGGGTGTGTGGTGGACACACTTGCTTGGAAAATGGTGGTGTTAGCTTGCAGCATGTTCTTTCATCCCTTAGCAGATGAAGACGCAAAGAATGTGGGCCGGAAGCAGAAACAGTGTATACAAGGCCTGTCCTCAGAAACCTATGTCTGCTAACAAGGTTCTGATAACTTCCAAAACATCACTGGCACCTGGAGTCCAAGATTAAATACAGAAGTCTATCAGGGACGTTCCTTATTCAAACTGTAACCCTATTTATGAGGGAAGGACCTGGGCTGATGGTTCAGTCATGTCATTTGGGCACTGATTTGAATTACCATGGTGCATGATATACACAAACTTTTAAACGCCTTAAGATGTGTCCCTGGCAGTCAGATCTCTCAGAGTTTGAGGCCAGTCTGGTCTACAGAGCTAATTCCAGTACAGTTAGGGCTGTTATACAGAGAAATCCTGTCTCGAAAAACCAAAAGATAAATAAAAGAGGTATTCCCTGCACTGAGGCTCTTGTGTATGCTAGGCAAGTCTACCACTGAGAAATATCCCCAAGTACAAAATCATCTCCTATGCGTGGGTACAGATGTGAGCAGAGAAGAGTTAAAATCTGCCATTTGGGGACAAGGGATACTGGGCTGGGAAAGAAGCAGAAATAGGATTTCCAAAGGTCTGTGCTCCAACAGCCAAGGAAGCCACTGGATTTGGGACCTCTAGAAGAAGCTCTGTGTCCAGTGCCTTGCAACATCCCA
The DNA here is from genome assembly GCF_018167655.1 of Microtus oregoni. NCBI lineage: Eukaryota > Metazoa > Chordata > Mammalia > Rodentia > Cricetidae > Microtus > Microtus oregoni. Next base: position 25,128,975 of record NW_024543086.1, on the reverse strand, counting down.
AGAGCACTCACAGCTCTGGGCTCTGTGCCAAGAGATGCCTGGAAATGCCTTGGTGACATTCCAGAGATGAATCATTTATTATTTCTTTGAGGTTGAAAAAAACAATTAGGGTAGGAAGAGTTTGGAAGAGTACAGAACTGATACCTTCCCCCCACACCCCTACTTCCATTTTGAGCATGTTTAATTGGAGTGCTGTGTAATTAATTGCATGTCTATTGCAATATGGTGTTTACTTACAAAGCACTGTGGGCCATGTCAGTGATTAGCCGCTTTCTCTGACGTCTGTTGGAGTGCTAATTACAAGCAAACAGGGTACACTTTCCCTGACAAAGACACAGGCAGCATGGCACAGAGGTTTCTATCCTTCTCAGCACACCCCTTTTGCCTGGATGGGGCTCCAGGTTTGCTTTCCTGGAAGCGCTGATCCAGCAGTTCAAAGACGAGTTGCCAAGAATCAAAGATGGCCCACGTTTCTATCAACGGTTCAATGGTATTGATATTTCAGGAGCACTCCCCACCCCAGAGTGTTCATGGCCCCAGAAATTGGAAAGTACCAGACAACCTGTGTCTAATAAATCACAGCCCTGGAAATTCCTTGCTTGTTCTCCGTCTCTGCCAAACAATTATGCAGCGAAATGTTCTAATTGTCCTCCGATTTTAATGTTAATACCCATTTCCATAATTCCTCTGGATCTTTACGACACTGTTTGACACTTGCCAGTGAAGCAAATGAACTGAAAGGAACACGCACAGATGGCTTGCACTCCACATTAAACCTGCACTCTGGGATCGGCTTTTGTTCCTGTTGGTTTAGGTGGCTGTTCTGTTCCCAGTGAGGCTAGCCATAGTGACTGCCTCCTTTTTAATGTGACCACCTCAACACAAGCCCATCTTGGCTGGGGAGAGGACACAGGGATCAGAGCAGAGTGTATTTTGCTGGATCGGACGGGGTCTTCTGCAGAGCATCCTCTGTTCAGTTGCCCCCTACTGTGCTCCTGGACCAGACCTTCTGTAAAAGAATGAAGCCTGCCATCACTGAACTGCTCGTGAGCTTGCGAACCTAGAAGTGCAAGCTTTTAAGTCTTCATCCTTTGAATTTCTGTGAAAAAAGTTGAACAGAATTATTGAATTATTGCCCTAGCCCTCCTGAGTCCCACAAAAGAGTTCAACAAGACACCAACGCCTTTTGTTTGTTTGCTTCCTCCCACAGTCAGGATTGGATCAGGGAATGGGATCACATTTCAAGTTACAGCAGCATGGCCTGGTTGTCTTCAAAAGTGTCTTGCCTTCAGTGGCAGACCGGAACCCAAGCACAGTACATAAGTGACAACAGCAGCTAGAAAAACTGGCTAATTCACCTCTCTTCCAAGCCTATATTCCCCTGCTGTAGCTCCAACCATGTCAGTCTATGACTCAGCAGACCAGCACTTTCTGCTCTTGCTTTCCATGGATACTGGTGAGTTCCTCAGAGCCAGTGATCGTCTGTGATAAGAAGACACAGTCTACCAAGGAAATGCCACACCAGATCCTGAAGAAGGACTCAACCACAGTGGGCTGTGGTATGTTCATGAGACTCCCACAACTTGTCCTGACCTACACACACACACACACACACACACACACACACGCATGCACGTGCACACATACAAATAATAATGTTTCTAATAGCCATGTGTAGCCACAGCTACTATTATCAGCATCTCATCAAAAGGATGCCTGGGGCTTAAGATGCTCTCCCCACTGCAAAGGGAAGGGCTGGTAAATTAACATAATTTTCTTAAGCTTCAAAGTTTATGTTTGGAAACATGCATACTTCCTCTCACTGTCAGGTGTGGTACCAGTTATTTTCTGGAAGTAATTGAGATGACAGTTTCCCAGTGATGAGGACTGTGGAACCGTGAAGAAGATAAGAGGTGCAGTGAGTAGCATCCTGCATAAAGGATGTCATGAATGGGCATTTGACACTAGGATACTATACCTGAGGGAACATCTAGGAACCGCGTTGGTCGCAGCACCGCTAAAGAGGGCAAAGTGGAGAAGACTTTAGAAAATGATACCTTTAAAGCTCTACGTGCTTGCTGGCTTTGAATACTTTCATGTGTCTACTCATACAGTCTTCTGCTGCAATCCCACCTGCCAAAGTCATTCCCCTTAGAGTGTTGGTGAAGCCTAGAGTTCAGTGCGTATCTGCCTAACACGCCCTTTGAAGCTTCTGCTCTTTATACAAGAGAGTGGTCAGTGTCATCACAAGGACTATAATCACTAGTCAACTTCAAGTTGGAAAAAGGGCCAAGAAGAGACAAAAAGAAAATGACCTTTGTTCTGGCTTTTATAGTTTATTAAAGTCATATCATGAGTACCTGGCCTAGATATTGAAACTTGGATGTTGGTGAACCAAGATTTCATTAAAACATTCCCTTACTATTTTTTAAAGGGAATGTGAGGGCAAAAGACAGATTCATTTCCACAATTCAAAGGTAAAACTAAACCATAAAGTATATATTCGTGCTGGTGCCAGTCACTTAAGTTGCCTCTAGACTCCAAGATCCAGGCATATCATCATGATGTTATTTGCAGAAGTGTTTGACTCAACTGTGAAGATAACAGTCTATTCAGTCCTGTTTAAAGCTTTAGTAGCCAAAAATCAAAAAGGCATTTGGTTCTGTGAAGAAAAAACACCCTGTAATTTACATGCTTCCATTATTATGGGGACATACATGTATGGGTGAGGGGAGGGATTATTGTATCTACATTCCATTCCTTTGGCAAGTAATGCATTTAATTAATCTACGTGGAGTTCTAGTACAGCACAGTTGATTAGCATAGTAGACAGTGCCTTTTTAATATAACAAATCTACTGAGAATTATTCTTTGTTAATGAGTTGCATCATTTGGGGAAAATGTTGTCTTATAACCAATTCCTGAAAACAGCACTGCAGCTTTTATGCACATGCTCAGAGCTGGTAGAGCCATCCTGAAAATGCATGGAGTCTTTCATTTTCTGGAATCCCTTTCTCAGACTCCCACAAGCTTTTTTTACACTCACTAGTAGGATGTCTTACGAACGGCTGCAAAGGGAGGCTCTCCCCAGGATAGTGAGTCTTGATAGTTTGGAGGGCTTTAGCATCACCATGGAAGCAAATTTGTAGGCATCTCTGTGTGGATTGTCCAGATTAGATGATCTGAGATATGAATAGCAACCCTAAACTTAAAGAGCACCATTCCATGGACTGAGTTCCTGGACTGAATGGAAAGAAGAAAGCAAGCTGAGCATGAGCACCCAGTGCTCTTTGCTGCCAGACTGTCGATGCAGTGTGACCAGCTGCCTCCATGCTTCTGCTTCCATGGTTTTCAGGTCATGCTGGTGTGTGTCTTCAAACTGGGCACCAACATAAATCCTCCTTCCTACATTACCTTTGTCCAGTATTTGAGATGAGAAAAGTGACTAGTACAATTACACACTCTTATAAACTTTTAATGAAAGTTTCTTCTATGTCATTTGAAGACTGTATTTATAATCAACATTTTATAATGGGTGGTTTTGAACCCCTTTCTGAACCTGGGTGCAAATCAAGCTTGCTGTGTTCTGCAGGAGTACATATGGATGGGTTCGTTTCTATACATTTCGGGTGTGTGTGTATGTGTGTATGTGGTGTATGTGTGTGTGTATAAAATTTCACTATGTAGCCATGGGTGGGCTGGAACTTGCTGGAGTATGATTGCCTTGAACTCATAAAAATCTGCCTGTCTCTGTTTTCTGAGTACTGACATTAAATGTGTGTGTCAAAATGCCTAGAATTCACTAGGTTTATATATTTATTTATAAATAACTAATATTAATCCTTGAGAATTTCATGCATGAAGTCAATGAAATATGATTATATCCACTCCAAACTTCTACTCTCCAACTCCCTCAATGGAACTTTAACATGTGACATGTCCATGTCGTCCTCCAAACTTTATTATTTTCATTCTTTCCTCCTCCTTCTCCTTGTCTTCCACCTCCTACTGCATAAGATGGTAAGTATTAAGTCTAGTCAGTGCTACCAGTAAGTGTATAGGTGTGGTACCATCCATGGGAGTATGAGAAACCTACCAGTGACCAGTGACCCCAGGAGAATGATTCTTCTCCCCTAGCAGCTATCCCTTCCCAAAAGTTCTTCAGTTGGGGAAGGGGCATTGAGATCACCTCCCTCATTTGTGTTGGGATTTTAACTGCTTTGATCTTGTGCCAATGATCTACAGCTTCAGAAAATGCCTCACAAATGCATATGAAGTTTGAGATACAATTTACATAAAAGAAATTACTCAATTTTTAACTACTCAATCCCCCAAATTTAACAAACTCACACACCTATATAACCAGATTCCTATGAAGATGTTAAATTAACTTTTTTTCAGCTAGAAAGGTCCCTTATTTGCCACCCAAATCAATCTCTAAAGATAAAATTAATCTGATATCCATCACCACAGCTTCATTTTTCTTGTTTTAACAACAAAGATGAATAGTATTCCAAAGTGTATATGTATCACATTTTTATTATCCACTTGTCTGTTGAAGGACTTTTACGTTGTTTCGATTTCCCAGCTACTGGGAATAGAATAGCAGTGAAATAGCTCCAAATCTTCAAATGTGATCTGGAGTAACTGCAAAAACCAGGAGCGTAAAAGGGACCATTGTGGGGTGGAGGCTGAACAATAGAGAGGGAATATCAGAGTACAAGCAATGCGAAGGGGAAAATTGGGGGCTCTAATTAGGCAGAGGCAAGCCTCAGCCCTAAACAAAGAAATAAAGAAGAAAAGAGGATAATAAAATAACTGTAAGGATGTCTGAAAAAAATCATAAGGAACCATACTATTAGTTAACTACCTAAAAATACCTAGAATACAAACAAATAGGTCAGCATTTAATATACATTTACAAGTTAAATAAAGATTTCCCATCTGGACTGACAATGCCCCTCCCCAAGAGCCAGGAGCCATTTAACAAAACCCCAACACCAGCATGAGAGTCCTTATTTAATTTAAAAAAGAATGTTGGGGATTAAGCAAATCACTATTTTCCTAGAACAGGAAGATGGTTCAGTAATTAAGAATACTTGTTGCTTTTCTAGGGGACCCAACTGTCTTTTACTCTAGTACCAGGGATCCAACACTCTCTCACCCTGAAGGTTCCTATTGCAAGTTGTGCTCTTAAACACAGGCAGACACATATACATGCCCATTAATAAATAATGTCTAAAAACAGAGCAAAACAAAAACAAAACCTCTCAAGACTTTCATCGTGTTATGCCCAATTTCCTTCATAATCTTTGGAGGCAAATTGTGTAGTGGCATTTTATTTGTGTTTTAATAAATAAAACTTGCCTGAAGATCAGAGATAACACAGCCCCTCAGGTCAGCCTACGGACCAGGCAGTGGTAACACACACCTTTAATCCCAGCAGAAACCAGGCAGTGCACACTTCTAATCACAGCCCTAGAGAAGATTATAAAATGGGAGGAGACAGCTCTCAGACACAGTCCCATTCTGAGACTCCTGGACGTAGGATCACCATTTTTGAACTGAGGTAGAAGTAAGAGGCTTTGCATTACAGGTCTTCAGATTGAACCCCAGTTTCTCTCTTTGAGTTTTTATTATTTGTGTTTCAAGGTTGAATATTCTTACCTAAGATGCTTGGTGTCTCAATTCCCATTCCAGGTTCTACATGGAGATAGGTTGAGATGGATTTCAGGTAGGAAAGCATTCAGTAACTGTGAGGCCCAGGAACCCACAATGAAGAGTCTAAGCTCAAGCTTGAATAAAGGCTCTTTGTTTCTGATGGTTTGGGTGGACCCCATGATCCGGCCATAACATTTGGGGGCTCGTCTGGGCTTCTGCCAATCCTACCAGCACCACCGCCAGTAGAGCCTTCAGCCAGCTGATAAATTTTCTGTGTTTACCTTCAGAAGAGATAAGACAAGTAACCTTTACCCACCTTGAGCATTTCACTGAAAAGAGTCAGCCTCCTTCTGTTGCTCTTGTCCATAGTGCATGGGCAATGGAAGCAGGTAAGACTTGTCTTGGAATGCCATGGGCAGGGCTGCAAGGCAGCCTACTTGGGTGGTTGAGGAACACAATGCAGCAAGGCTGCCAGTCGTAGCTAGCAAGGGGCAGATGACAGGCCTCTGTAGTGATAAGGGCAAACTCTGACTCTTTTACGCAGGCGGTTCGTGTGGTTTGCAAGCACAGGCTGCTGAAGCTCGCTTGCTGGCGGGGACCTTGAAATGCCATAGAGTTGTGGCTATAAACATGGCTACAGCCTGTATATCCACCATGAGGCTGGAAAGCTAAGGAATGGACTGGATCTAGCTGGCAAAGCCACGGCTTTAGTCCTACTGAGATTGCTTGGTAAATTAAAGACTCATGTGGTCAGAAAACAGAGAGAGATACAGTAAAGAGAGCATCAAAAACAAAGAAAATGTTTAAATGGTTTACAGTGTGTTAAAAATATATGCAGGCTAAAAGTTAAAGTTCTTAAAGTAAAAAAAAAAAAAAACTAAGGAAAAAGAGAGTAGTTGGGTGTGGTAGTACACACCTTTAATCCCAACACTTGGGAGACAGAGGGAGATTGACCTCTGTGACTTCAAGGTGTGGTAGCACACACCTTTAATCCCAGTGCCTAGAAGGCAGAGACAAATAGATCTCTGTGAGTTCAAGGTATAGTAGCATACACCTTTAATCCCAATGCCTGGGAGGCAGAGACAGGCGAATCTCTGAGAGTTCAAGGACAGCCTGGTCTACAGAGTTATTCCAGGTTAAAGATACAGAGAACCTGTCTCAAAAAGCAAAAAAATAAAAGTAAAAATAAACAAAATAGAGGTTAAAATAAAGTGCACAAAGATGGAAAATACACAGAGAATTTGGATATTGTATGTTATTATGCTCTCTTTGAATTGTTTGAATGCTGGGGAAGGAGCAAGAGCTGCTAAAAGGTATTTGTTTATAAATGCTGCTGGACTAATCCAGCATAGATATTTTGAAAATGCCTTGACTTTGAAATTTGGATCTAAGGACATGATGCTTTGGAATGGAGTTTCTTATTTTGTTTTCACAGAGGATGAGACCCTGTTCATTTCTTCTATTCCAATTTGGTATGATGGACCACACCCTCCTGAAGGGTTGGTGTGAACACCTTCAGAAAATTGCTTCGCTCAACTGCCAACTGAGATGAAACTAGCACACAGAACCATGAAAGACCTAATTAATGACGCCCCCATTCAGCAGGAAGCAGTTTGGAGAGAAAAAACTGTGCCCATGTTCCCAAATATGGTTTATAAACGTTCTTTAACATTTAAAGGGGGATATGATATAGATATGAATAATTTGTATTAGTATAGATTTTGCTTTATTGATAGAGATTTAAGGTCAATTTTGTTATATGTATATGCATATTTCTGCTATTGATTAAGATATTGTGATTGTGTAGTTCATTAAAAAATGTAATGTATAATTAAGAAATAGGTTAATGGATAATCATCAGTAATGGTCAAGCTTGTAGTCATGTTAGTTAGATTTTCTAGATATATAGAGATACATTTTAGTTAGATAGACATTCTTCATATCTTTCAAAGACTGCAGAATATGGCATTTAATGTTTTAATAACTTAGGACTTTTCATTACAATGAGTCACTCTGCTCCTGGCAGCACCAATCTACTTCAAGAAGAAGATGGATATCGAAGAGGATCCTTATGGAGTTTGATAGCCATTTGGGCAAGAAACTGTTCTTGCCTGGACTATTGCATAAACTGGACACAAAGAACCTGCAGAGAGAGGACTACTGAACTTGCCTAAAGGTGAGATGATCTTTAGGGGTTCTTGATTCATGAAAGAGTCTGCGAGACATTCTGCAGGACACAACAGATAGTGACTGAACTGACTTTGAAATGTTCTGCTTCATGGAAATGTCTCTGGATACCATGGGCCTGTAGGCCGAAGATGGATGCCCCAACGATACAGAGAAACTTTGGATGACTGTCCAGGCAGTGAGATATCTCTGGCATTTCTAGAGTTTGAAAGTTGCTTTTTTTCTTGTTTGCTTAGGTAATATTGTATCTTTCTGGAGTCTTTGATGGAGTTAAGAATAGTTAGTTATAGTTATAGTTTTCCTTAGTTATGATAAAGATAAAATAGATATAAATATTGTAATTTTTACTTGATAACTGTTTTGTTATATGTAATTTTGCTATGTTAAAGTTAAAGCCTTCCTTTTTTTGTTTAAACAGAAAAAGAGGAAATGATGAAGGAAGGTCATTGGTTAAAAAAATAAAGAAACTTATTGGCTGGCCCTCATAGGTTAAAACATAGGTAGGAGGAGTAAACAGAACAGAATGCTGGGAGGAAGAGGAAGTGAGCTCAGACTGACAGCTCTGCTCTCTGGAGCAGAGACGCCATGCCCTGCTCCCAGGCAGACACATGCGATGAAGCTCCGACCCAGGATGGACGTAGGCTAGAATCTTCCCAGTAAGACCGGTGCTCACAGATTATTAGAGATGGGTTGATCAGGATATCAGAATTAGCCAGTAAGGGCTAGAGCTAAAGGGCCAAGCAGTATTTAAATGAAACAATTTGTGTGTTGTTATTTTGGGGCATAAGCTAGCAGGCGGCCGGGGTGCTGGGGACGCAGCCCTGCCGCTCTTATCACTACAGGCCTCAACAGGATATCAAATGCTGAACAGAGAATCTATAGTTAACTGCTATGGCTGGAAAAATTAGCAATTTTTATCCCCCATGTTCCATGCCATCCCCTCCCATGCTGGCAGGTGGGGTTCTCATGGCCTGGCCTGAGGGCTGCCTATCTCCACTTCTGTCCAAACCTGCCCAAGGTTTTGCTCCACAGGCCAAGGGTGGGGACTTGCTACCTATGGTTGCTTAGCTACAGCAGTTTTATGGTGATGCTGCATCGGAGTAGCCCGTTATAGTTGGACACTTCCCTCCACCACGGCTGCTTTGGTCATTCGTATCCAATGGGTTATAAATATTTGTCATCATTTAGAGAGGTTGGTTATGAATTATTGTGGGTTAGGTTAGGAGAAAATCATTGTTAGTTTCAAGTTCTTCATGCTGGTACAGGTTTGTATGTGATGCAAATTTAGAGTTATTTTTATTATGGTATAGGCATGTTTCAGTTCTTGTTTAAAATATTGTAGCCATGCAAGATATTCTAAACTACTGAGGGAAACCACAAGAAAGACGTTGATAAAAGTTTTTGCGTTGTCTGAAAAGTGAGAGAGGAGGCAGGGGATGGGGATAATGAAGAGAGGGAATGAGGAAGAGAAATTTTGCTGAAGTAAAAAAGTTTGAGGTAGCTGAGTGGTGGTAGAACACACCTTTAATCTCAGCACTCAGGGAGGTAGAGGCAGGAGGATCTCGATGAGTTTGAGGCCAGCCTGATCTATAGAGTAAGTTCCAGGACAGCCAGAGATACACAGAGAATCCCCGTCTTTAACACACACACACACACACACACACACACACACACACATACACAACAGTTTGAGAAATTAGAGGAATAAACTAAAGGTATGTAGAAAGTTGTAGAAAAACAGAGGGGATATAAATTATATTTGCTATGGTTTCTCATACCTGCAAATACTGAATTTGAAAAGAAACCATGAAATAAGTAGGAAATTTGAACATATTAGGTTAATCCTGGTTGGATTTTTTTTTTTTTTTTTTGCAAGAGTAGAGCTGAAACAGAAATGGTTTGAATGTTTTCGCTGTCTCTGATGCTGACAATAGCCAGTGCTACAGTGGCTACATTGTGGTCAGTGCTCTGAATTTACCTGTTAGCTCTGGTCACTGGATTCAGGATAACAGCAGTTTAGATGTCTTTTTGATGTAGATAACATTAAAACTGTTCTATGTTGTTCTTTATTGAAAAGCTGGCTCTAGAGTTGGAGCATGGCTCTTCCTTCAATAGACCCAGGCATGCTTATTTAAAAGTTTCCTCTGTGTCGGTCTGTCTGTCAGAGCCCCTGTCACAGAGACAGAGAGAAGAAAAAAAAACAGAATAGCCAAAAATTTAGACTTGGTTTATATGAACATTCTGTACCTTGAGATTCCAGAATTTATTTTGTTGGATATGGTTTAAAATATGTTAAAATCAAAACTAGTTTAAAAAATTCAAACTAGTAACTAGTTTTACTAGTAACTAGTAAACTAGAAATTGACAACTTAGAATTGAAAATAATCAATTGAAAGAACCACATGACATGATTCCATTTTGGATTGATATCATTTTTTTTTTTTTGTCAACCACATGACTGTTTGCCATTTTGCTAGAGTTATGACATTATGTGATTTAATGATATTTGGCGGTCACATGTCTGGCAGCCATTTTTGCTAGGGTCTGAAAAGAGGCTATCATATGATTTCACCACCATCTTTATTAAAGATGACCATGTGGAGTGGGCCTACTAAGGAGACAACAATGGGTCTCTAAGATATGTTGGATTGGGGTGGATTTCTGTATGATATTTATGTCCTGTCCTAGAAACAATGTTTATAAAATATAGGGCTTTAAAACAATACTTGTTTAATAAGATAATAAAGCTGCACTTCAATGCTTTTATACACAAGAATGTACCTTGCACTGGTAGCGAATTTTGTAATTTAAGATTCACTCAGGTGATAATATTTTTAAAGACATAAAGGGATCATAGGGAACAGTTCAGGTTTGCAAATGTATGGCAGGGCTAAGATTCCAAAGAGAATCCAACTTTCTCTTTGGAACCTTAACAGTTTTAGATACAGATGCCTGTGACAGGTGCTACCAGGAGCACGGGCCACAGTGAAGTGGAGCAGGCTGAGATATAAAAGGCAGGCTTTGTACATGCTCCTGAGGGTGGGGCCTTATCCAAACCTCCCAGAAGAAAAAAAAAGAGCCAAAAAGATTATGAATGAATCCCAGATATTGAACTTTGAATTGTTTGCATTATTGGAGCTTGGTTTTACCTTATACAGATTGTGGTTATTGTGATGGTAAAATAAAAATGCTGCAGCAGGCAGCAGGCCATGATACCATGCTGCAGGTCCCCTAGCGGAGGGAGGCAATGGGCAGGGGCTCCTGAGAGCAGCCAGTCCCAGGCAGGGATGGTGCAGGAGACTATGCCACAGGTCTTTGAAGGTGGCTAGTCCTGGGCACAGAGCCATGAGGCAGGCAAGAAAAAGATGGATATGCACACAATGCAGAGTGAGGTTGAATATTTATTTAGTGGTTATGGAGGGGAAAGGGAGAAGGGGAGAAGTACAAAGAGAGAGAGAGAGAGAGAGAGAGAGAGAGAGAGAGAGAGGAACAAAAGGGGGAGTGGGAAGACTAGAGGGAGGCAAAAGCTATCTCTTGGGAAGAGATGGAAAAGGAAGAGACTCAGGCTGCAGGCAGGAAGGAAGATCTGTCTGCCTCAGGGAAGGGGGAACGAGTGGGTGGGGCTTGTCTCTTAAAGGGACAGGACAGATCGTTATAGTTATGCTATGTTTTCTCCCTCTTAAAGTTAAAAATAGTACTTTATTTTTGATATTGCAAGAAGACATTTGAGAGATTTAAACTTTTTAAGAGGAATTTTAGAGTTTTACAGAATTTCTTTAAAAAAGTAGATTTTTTTAAGGAATAGTTTTTAAAGTATTTAAATTTACAAGGCTATGGGACATTTTAAACTTATAAAATGTTCTATATTGTTAATATTTGGACTTAAAATAAAAGGTTAAAAATTAGAGTCATGGCCATGAACACCAACTACTAATCAGAAACTGGGATGTTCATTTCTTGTGATGCAGCATGACAATGACCTAAGCACTCTGGCAAATGCCATGGAGCAGCCCCTGAGTCTTCATCCTTTGTGGGTTGAAAACCTTTTTACAGGGGTAACCTAGGATCACTTGCTTCACAGATGTTTGCATTGAGACTCATGGAGACGGCAAAACTGCAGTTGTGAAATAGCAATGGGAAAAATTCTGTAGTGGGGGGATTGCGGGGAGGGTATCACCATAACAAGGGGAACCTATATTGAAAGGGAAAGGGAAAAGTCAGTGGCTTAGACAATGTCTCTCCATACTCAAGTTCTCTTCAAGTGTAAGAATGTACATCTAGTTCCTTGTCTTTGCTAACCTTGTTAAACTTAAGCTATTTGGATAAATTGAGTCATATAAGTGTTTAAGTACTAAAAGAAGCATCAATTGTTGTTTTTTAAGTCTTTTTCCCATTAGCTCAGAGGCTTGGATAAAGAAAGTTCTTTTCTTTTTTTTTTTTTTTCTTAAGAAAGTTCTTATTTGCTAAAAAGGGAGTCACCCTCCTTATCTCTGGCCAAAGGAACTTGTGGGCCTAATGCACAGGACTGTGTGGCGCCTAACTTGTCAAGGGCAATGCTAGCCCCTAGGCTCCTTCCTGTTCCCAGTTTGCCCTGTGACCTTTCCCTTGTCATTTTTCTTTGCCTTCCCAGGAGACAGCTTTAACAGCTTGATACACACTTGTTTTGTTTTTACCCATGAAATGGCTAAAATGCCCACTGATATACCAGGAAAATAGACTCAGAGTTGTCAATTAATGGGATTTATTAACTTAAAAAGTTCTTCAATAAAACCTTGGCCTTCTTTATGCAGAATCAAAGAGATATTATAAGGCTTTAAGAAATTATTATCTTTATATAAATAATTAAGCATTATAATCTGTACTCAAACATCAGAATTAGAGGGCCTTAAGAACGGCAACAGAGGCAAATGCTTCCCTAAAAAAATTCTGTCAGCTAATGGTAATCCCAATACCACCCTTTTGAACCCCTAGGCAGGCAGGACCCATGATTGGATCCTGTCGTTGGTACTTGTGAAGGTGGAGTGTGGGGCCAAGGAAAGCTTGGCTTTATGGCTGCCGTGACAGGCTCAATAGAAGCCAGTCAAAGATGTGGTCTAAGTTGCAGTCTTTCCTAAGGCAATACCTGGTTCCAGGAAAGAACACAAACTGAGATCACCCAGGTACCACTCAGAAAGGGACCAGTCACCATCCAAGGGGAAAATACTTAAAATTTCAAAGGAAATATTTAACATTCCAACCATTGTAGATAGGTTCACCGGCTGTCTCTTAGCCCAGCACACACCCATCCCCTTTCACCAAGACTCTAGACAAATGTCAGCCAGTCAGAGGCCCTGAACCTTAGGAATCCCCCTCACCCCAACCTCTGTTATGATTGAAAAAACAAAAACAAAATAAAACAAAAAAACTAGCCCAAATGGCCTCAGGGATCGACTACATGGGACACACAAGAGAGTCCAAGCTCGAGCTTGAATAAAGACTCTTTGCTTTTGAATATGAGTATGGACTCCATGGTGGTTTGGGGGGGTACCAAATGATCTGAACATACCAGCAGTTTTGGCCATTCTCTGCAGAGGAAGCTGGGATAGGACAGCATCAGTCCACAGAACAAAGGAATACTCTAAAGTGTATAGACTTTAGAGGGGAGGGTTCTGAGCTTAGAGGACCATGGCCTCTGAGTTTAGGTGGAAAGGGTCCCTAAGGGAGCCTCTGAGTTTAGCAGATTAGTGAAGGTACTAAACAGAATGGGAGGTGGTAACTCAGGAAGCTGTTCTTGCTGTCCCAACCATTCCAGCACTGCTCCACACTCTAGGAACCTTGGGGCTCCTGGAAGCAGTTAAGTAGGGTCTACAGGATGCTGGCTCTATCTACAGCTTCATATCTGTGAGCTAAAACTTAGGACCAGAATTATGGGTTTCAGATTATGTTTCCTGATTTTAAAATGATTGCTTAGGCATCAATAAGGTATCTTGGGAATAGGACCCAAGTCCAGAAACAAAACAAAAGTAATGTTTATGTACACATAGTCTGAAGGTAACTTTATTCAAATATTTCAAGTAGGTTTCTGAATGAAAGGAGATTTCTGCAAGTGGAATTTTTCCATTGTGATTTGCTGGTTTTGACATTTTATTTACTTATTTATTCATTTATGATTTTTTGAGACAAATTTTCTCTGCGTAGCTTTGGAACCTAGAACTCGCTCTATAGACCAGGCTAGCCTTAAACTCAGAGATCTGCCTGCTTCTGCCTCCTGAGTACTGGAGTTAAAGGAATATACCACCACCACCCAGCTGGCCCAAATATTCTTTGATGTGCCCTGCATCCTTTATAAGGGTGCTGTGTCTGGATCTAAGGCTCAGGTAGGAGGAAGTCAACTTTCTGTCTTGAGTATGTTGTTGAATTTGGTCACATTTCCATAAGACAGGAACTTAAATCCCAACGCTTAAAAAATAGCAGATTTTGAACAATTAGAAAAATGAAAGTAGAATCTAAACAGCTTCCTAGGAACAATGAAGCTGAGTGATAACTCTGCTAACGAGGTCTTGGGTAAGGGGGGTGGTCATATAAGGGTCATATATATACCCAGTTCACTGGACAAATAATTGTACATCCTGGAAAGAACACCTGTGCAGTCAGGAAAGTAGAGTGACAGCTAGAGACAGAAGGGTCCCTGACAGATTGACATCTAGAGATCAGAGGCAGGGATGGGAAAGCAGAGCCTCCCAACAGCTGAAGGTAAGAGCCCCTGCCTGAACTAACAGATCAGTAGAAGAGCAGCCCAAGAGTGAAGGTAGAGATTCTGATTGTCCTGGACACAAAGTAACAGATGCAGCTCCTGATGCCCTGACAAGAGAGAAAGCTGAAAGGGTTCCAGACACGGGATAACGATTATAGATCCGGGCAGCCGACAGCATGAACAACAGTTATGGATTGACGGATCTGAACCACCAGCCACACGGAGAAGAGGAACAGAAACTGCCAACTTTGTCACAGCAGACAAACAGCTCCCATCAAGGGCTTAGGAAGGACAGCAAGGTGGGAGTTGATCAGGTTGCTCTAGGTTGGACTTTTTTATAGGTTCCTATGGGCAGGACTTTCTCTCCAGTTTTATTGGTCCTGCCTAAGCCATCCTTCCTTCCTTGAATAGGCTCTTTTCCCTCTGCCAGTCTTTAGCAATTTATAATTTTTGCAATCTTTGGGGTTGCAAGAAGCAGCCCTTCTTAAGGCAGCCCATCCCTATTACCCAGGTCTGCACAAATTCCTCTGACTCCACGCCTTCCCAATTACATGAAGAGAGATCTTCATTATTCTTTACACGATTACCGACAGCCCACCTGAACTCCATGATATTTGACTTTTATTCTCTTTTCTTTTCACTTACAGATTTAGCAGTGTTGGAGTAGGAACGAGTGTTCCATGCAACAAAGGCATGTGCTCTACCACTGGCTCGACACTCAACTCTCCTACTTGCTCTTGCACTGGAAAGCTTGTGTGCAAACAGCTTGCTCTGAGGCTTTTATTTTGGTTATGTACTTGTGTATGCGAGCCTGGGCTGCTGTTGTACACATGGGGCAATCAGAAGACAATTTGAGGAGCCTGGTCCTCTTGCTTGTGAGTCAGTCTTGGCAGCAAGGGTTTGTACCTAGCTAATCTTAATGATCCCTATTTAAGATTCTTTTAAGTGGCTCTAAGTAGAAAAACAAGGCAGAGCAAAACATCTCCTGAATGTTAGGTCTCTGAAAACACAGTACAATAAAAGGCAAAGCAAAGATAGGAGAGAAAGAGAAACATTGATAGAGGAATGAAGTATGTGGAGAGAGAAATACATGGAAGGAGGATGACAAAGAGGAGCGAAACTTCCTAAATGATGTAGTACACATTTGTATGTATAATGGATGCACAGCTTACTTTGTACGGCATTTTAATGTTTTAGCCCAGAATTCCACTTCCTTTTTGTCATGTTTTTATCCTTATTTTCTCTAGTATCGTTCCTCCTATGCTTTCCACTGGCCTTATCCAAAGGAGCCACACTGCAAGGTACATATTTAGTTTTAAGCTGCCAAATAGATAGACAAAATAAACAAATAAGTATGTGATGGATTTAGGAGCACATCATGTGCATGTGTGTGTGTGTGTGTGAGTCTCCTGCCTCTGCCTCCCATCACTGATTGCCAAAAGCATTATCATTCCAACATGTCATGAACCTTAATCACCTGACAAAGATGGCTTTGCCGCGCCTCCTCCCCCTGACACCCTGCTGTCTGTGGGAGCTCACACTACAATGTGCCTCAGGTTGGACCAGCCCTGTCTCTAGCACTCTAGAACTACAGCTGATTCAGGGCCCCCATGTCAGGACCACACGTCCTCACACCTCCAATAACCCAATTGTGGATCTTTATCAGGTCTTCTCATAACCTAAGCCTTGGGATGGAGCTCACCCTGCAAGAGATGCTATCACCATCCTGCCATCATGGTTGGATAGTGAGTCAAGGTAGAGCCTTGTCTTCCAGCCCCTGTATTCTCATAAAGGTGAAGACAGGCTTGCCCGCATCAGCTGCTGTCCTTTCAGGAGGTTTCTCCTTAATCGTCTTCTAGTTGTGGTTATTAGTACACAGATTCTTTTAAAGGTGGAATCAGGTCTTCACCATGCATGGGGCTGGTGCATGGTGCATGGGCTGCATAGACATTTTCATGGAGGGATATAGCAAACTTTGAAAATAATTTTGACGCCTAGCCCAGAGCATACTCAAAGCTTGTCCTTGGGAGGTTGCTGTGACCAAGGTAGAACATTCTGAGTCCTGAAAGTGCTGAACCGCAAATGTGGATAACATAGCAGTCACTTAGAGCATTAGACTGCACAGAAGCTCCACACGGGTCCCAGCTCCACACGGGCCCCACACCCATTGCCATGGGCAAACAGGACAGGAGTCATGATCACATGAGGCCCCACAACAGCATATGGCTGGATACTCTGCGCTTCACTCCACCCTTGAGCATTAATGCCTTTATTGTGTGTGTGCATGCGCATGTGCAAGTGTGTGTTAAACAATTACACTGTATCTTTAAAACTATACACCTAAGGCAGGGTGATAGGCCCGAGGGTGAGGCTGCAGGTGCCCCCAGGCTCTGTGGAGCAGGAGGGCCTTAATGGAGCTGCTCTCTCCCCGTGGCACTCCCCCAGTGCAGGCGCAGGCATCCAGCTGCACCACGTTGAACTTGCAGCTCCAGGAATGAAAATCCAGGTGCCTAGAAGCAGATTTTAGAGTTGGTTCCCTCTTCACAGTATCTTTTTTCCTATCTCCCGCTCAGAATCTTGATACACAATGGCAGCAGTGTGTACGTAAAACAGGTGTTATCAAGCAGAACTATCTGGAAGCATCTATTTTCCAATCCTGAAGGGATTGTTTGTCATAAATCTACATATTCTTCTCTTCCAGATGACTACAGCTGCCAAGTGGGGCTTGCTTTGACATCTGTCAAAGGACAGCAGTGTGCCACTACCCTTCTGTGGACATCCCATACAAACACACGAAACCTATCCCTCAACCTGAACCTTGGAATAACAATGAAGGACTACTCAAACAAACATGGAAAACCAAATTAGGAGAAAAAGAGTGAACAGCTGGAGCAAGGCCCCATGATAGAACCGCTCAGCAAGGTGTCTGCCACTATAAAGCATCACTGGCCCCGTCACAAACATCGTAAGAAACTGAATCCTACAAGAGAAAGGTACTGCTCTAGATGCTGTGAGCATTAAGGAAATGTTGCCAGCCGAGAAAATGCAACCTGGCATATTAATTAAGATCTTATGCAGAAAATATGAAAATATTGAATCGAAGAAAAATAGACACATACTTATGATCTCTCTATTTCCAAATGTAGGTTGCATGGGTTCAAGACCCAAGATCATTTCAACTGAAAAGATGTTGACTACAGTAGATAGAGACCAGTTTCCCAATATCATCATGGTTATTAGCAGAACTGGGTTTCTTGAGGTTTGGAAGCCCTATGCTTAGGCTGGTTGTTAGTAGGTAACATTTCTCAGATTTCTGAAAACTACCTGTAGTTCCATCCTTTGGGATCTGGTGGGAGCTTTACAGTGGAAACCTTTGGTTCTGTGAGTGCAAGCGCAGGGGCACCTGCTGATTTTTCACTTTCTCTGATTAGCATGGGATCAACCTCTCCACACCAGCACAGTCCAAGTCAGAGGAGCACAGCACCACCAAGGCTCCTCTATGTTCTTACAGAGTCAGAGGAGCACAGCACCCAAGGCTCCTCTATGTCCTTACAGAGTCAAAGGAGCACAACACTACCACCAAGGCTCCTCTATGTCCTTACAGAGTCAGAGGAGCACAGCACTACCACTAAGGCTCTCCTATGTCCTTACAGGCTACTCATCCTACCTGCAAGAGCAGATTT
This sequence comes from Microtus oregoni, assembly GCF_018167655.1. Taxonomy (NCBI): domain Eukaryota; kingdom Metazoa; phylum Chordata; class Mammalia; order Rodentia; family Cricetidae; genus Microtus; species Microtus oregoni. The sequence continues at coordinate 25,110,711 of NW_024543086.1, read as the reverse complement.
AGACCAGAAGTTTTTACAAGAGTGAGAAAGTCTTGGCATCCTTTCCATGACACTTGTTTACACTGACAATGGCTTGAGATTAAATGAAACAATATAGGGGCTCATTGATTAAAAATGCTTACTCTTCTGCAGAGGACCAAAGTTTGGTTCCCAGCAACCATGTTAGGTTACTCACAATCTCCTATAACTCCAGGTCCAGGAGATATTGACAACTTCACTTAGCCTTCATGGGCTTTGTACTCATCGACACACACACACACACACACACACACACACACACACACACCACAAATACTATGTTTTTTATGTAGAAAACAATTTTCATTTCTGTTATGGGAGGCTGCTTATTTGTTTTCTGGCCACCCAGACTCCTGAAATAATCACTCAGAAACTATATTAATTAAATCACGGCTTGGCCTATTAGCTCTAGTTTCTTTCTAGCTCTTACATCTTAAACTAACCTGTTTCTATTATTTTATTTTATATTTTACCATGAGGACCGTGGCCTACCAGCAAGGTTCTGGCTGGGGTCTTTCCCCTCTGGCAGCTCCATGGCTTCTTCCTCACTCCCCCTTTTTTACACAGCATTTAGTTTAGTTTTCCATGCCTAGCTCTATTCTGCTGAGCCATTGGCCGAAAGCAGCTTCTTTATTCATTAACCAAATAAAAGCAGCACATAGACAGAAGGACTTCCCACACCACCCTCCCCTCAAGTCTTTTCGGATCCTCTCTCCTTCTCTACCCACCCAACTTTAAGTTCTTTCTCAAAAACACAAACAAAACCCAAATTTCCCAAGCCAAGAAAACAAAATAAAGTACCACCCAAAAAGAAAAAGAAAAAAACAACAAATGAAAGAAAATCAAAACACTAACATGTAATTAAATAAAAGGACACACACAAAAACAACTGTGGAGGTTGGTCAGCTACTGAACATGAGGCTTGTCTTAGAGTGGTTTGATATACCCAGTGTCGTTCCATTGGAGAAAACAGACTTTTTTCTCTCCCAACATGTATAAATGACAGTTCAGTTGTTAACTTTACCCTACTTGCTAGGTTTTCATTCATTCATCCATTTTTAAAATATAACAAAACAAAATATAAGAAGATAAAACAAAAACCATCACATCAAAGGTGCACAAGATAAGGCAGCCAAAGCAAACAGCCCAAGATGGCTGGAGATGTGGCAGATGCTCAGTCTTCCATCCCCAGCCCTGGGAGGGACATAGGGTGGGGCTCCATGTTAGCCAAGCCTAATCCCACCAACATTTTCAAGATAGTCTCTCTCCTCACCTCTCACCTCCATCCCAGTTTACCACTGTCCGACTGGTTATTGCCTCTTACTTCACATTTCTTCCCTTCGCTATATATTGCCACCAGTGAGAAAACCCACATAGATTCAAGCCTTTTCTTTTGTAGGAACTTGGACCAAATACCAAGTACATGCCAGAGAAGGTTCCGATTGGCCCTCGCTGCTCTCTTCTGGGGAAGATGGGCTCAGTAGCACGGAATTTTCCTTTGTTACCACAAAAGAGAGGTTCCTCCAAGAAATGTCTCCGAATTTGAAAAAGAAGAGAGAAGGGGAGGAGAATAAGAAGGGAACTAAGGATGAGGGGAAGAAAGGGAAGGGAGGGAGGGATGTAAGATATGAGTTTTCAAAATGAAAACTTCATCCCGTTGTGAGCTGAGCAACCATAACACATCACATCTCCCGAACCTTTGCCATTCCTACGTGTGTCCTCAGTGGCACATGATAACACTGGTAAAATCAAGGAACAAATGTTAGCAGTGAAGACTCCAAAGCATCATTGAAATTTAATTTTCTCTACATAAATGACTGTAGCCTTTCAGAATAACCATTCTCCCCATCTGGGAGTTACTTTTTGAAGCCTTGAAGAAACCAGAAACACAGGCATTGCCCATTCTGCAATCGGTCTTTCCTGGTTTGGATGTCTGCTGAGCTAATAACCCACTGACTACAGTTTAGGCTTTTGAAAGCTAAGTTCTAACATCAAAATTTCATCAGGGCGATAACAGCCTGTCTCTAATGAATTTTTTATTTGTTTACTCATTGCTTCTCTGGGATATGAAAGAAACACTCATCTTTTTAATATTAAAAATAAAACTTTAAATCAGGACCTCATCCAATAGCAAACTGATGAGATTCCCTTCAGCCAGGAGGGGTTCACCAGTGGGAAAACTGCACTCTGAAATAAAGGAAGATGGGACAGCGAGGAAAGGGTGGCATGCCGTATGAGTGTTCTTCTGCTGTTTCTTTTTAATCTTTTGTGAGCAGAGGTAAATTATTCATAGCAAACAGAGTACTGTACATCATGCGAGTTCCAGGAACTCATCCACCAAACAGCTGAGCACCCTCCCAGCTCTGCAGGACCTGACTCTGCTCGCTGCCCTCTGTGCTGTTCCAGCTGTTTGCTCTCAGGGATTCAGGAACCCACAGAGCAGAGAGGGTCAGAGAAGAGTGGAGTAGGAGGTCTAGGTGTCACTTGTAGGACTTGTGCTCTGGGCTGTGCAGTTTTGGGTGCTGTTTCTTTTACTTGTCAGAGAATTAAAAAAAAAAAAAACAATGTTCAATTGGACAGGAGCAGGCTACAGGATGTGACATCCCGTGGAGAATGGCACTGGAAGCATTTAACACTGAGAGTGTTGAATAAGGTTATTCAAGGCAGGTAAAAGAACAAGGAGGGCTCTACCAAGAAGCAGCTGGGAACCCCCAGCAATAGATACATATGGCTAGCCCTTCCTTTGTGTAGAAAGAGGTCACAGCCCATTGAGTGTGTATTTTGCAGCGTTTTTAACGTTAATCACATATAAGGGCTTCATTCTGAGATGTTCTGACCTGTCTGGCAACACGTGGTCCTCAACTGTTTGTACTAGATTAGGAAGCTGCAGGTACTTGGAGAAGTAGGCTACTAAAGACAGGAGTTCTAATCCCGCCCAGCTTTTTTTCTGGACTGCTGTAGGCATGTGACCAGATGCATACTTCTGTCCATCCAGCTGTCAAACCCTCTCTGCAATTATGTCCTGCTACTACCTGCCCCTGGGACCCAACAGAAACCCTATCCTCTTTTAAGTTGCTTCTGTAGAACATTCTGTCGTGGCAAACTCAAGGCTAACACATTGTATATTTAAAATCCTATAAACACCCACACAACTACAGGATGTGAAAGGAAAACAATAGGTGTTTGCTCCCAACTCTGCCTGTATTTGCTACAAAGCATGAACTTTGTCTCTGAATCTCAGAGACAAAACTCACAAACTAGGGTTACTAACCATTTCATTTAGTTGTAAAATTAATGCAATAATGAGACCTGCCATGTTATACAAAGAAGTACTTATCAGACCGTGTGGTGGTGCTTGGAAGTAGAGGCAGAAGGATCAGGAGTTCACAGTCATCTGGAGCTTCATAGAGAGTAAAGCCAGCATGGGCTACAGGAGCAGTTTTCCCCCAAAACCCCAAAAACAAAGAAGAAAGAGGACAAGGAGGAGAAGAGCAGCAGGCAGCGAGAGGATGGGTTGGGGAAGAGAAAGAGGGCGGGGGGGGGGGGGTGGAAGGAGGAGAAGAAGGAGGAGGAAGAAGAAACAAGTGCTTAGTATTGTCATTAATTAGCTGACTGTGTCTCTAACTTCCCTTCCTTTCTCTCCTCTCCCTTGTCTACATGACTCAGAGGTATTTCTGGTGGAGATGCTTCTTATAATGTCACATCAGTCCCTGAAAGTTGAAGATCTATCAACAGTACAAATCTACACTTGTTAATATATATAAACTAAGAGGTGTCAGGTTGACTGTGGATGTTTCCATGTATTCAAGACATTTCTGATTAATTTAATCTGTGTTACATTCTACTATGTGACATTGAACGTTATCCAATTCCTAAAAGCTTTATGAGAAAGGTATATGTTTCCTGCAATGCCCCAGACACCGGCTCTTTATAGAATGTGATTACAATGTCTTCAAATACTCGGAAACATCTCCCCAGCTCTAAAAATTCACAAGTGGTTTACTATGCATGGTATCTTGGTCTTCATTCTATTTGAAATAAAAATTAATATATAAATAATAACATTTTTGCCTGGAACTGGTCTTTGCAAGATTTTTTAAAACAAGATATACCAGTGTTCTAATCAGGGTTCCCACCGCTGTGATGAAACTGTGACCAAAGGCAGTTTTGTGAGGAAAGTGTTTAATTGGCTTCTGCTTCCACAGCACTGCTCATCACTGAGGGAGGTCAGGGCAGAACTGATGCAGAGGCCATGCAGGGGTGTGGCTCCACATTGCTTACTTCTAGAACCCAAACCTACCAATTCAAAGATGACACCACCTACAGTGGGGCGGGCCCTTCCCCCATCAATCACAAATTAAGAAAATACCTTACAGTTTCTAGAGCCTAATCTTTTTTCCTTTTTTTAATTCGTTTCACATATATTACATTTTGACTGAAGTTTTCCCCTCTCTCCTCTCCTCCCAGTCCCTCTCCCTCACCCCAGTTTCCCCCAGATCCACTCCTCCTCCATTTCCCTTCAGGAAAGAGCAGTCTACCCAAGGATATCAACCAAACATGGCATAGCAAATTACAGTAAGGCTAGGAACATATCCTCATATCAAGGTTAGATGAGGGAGACATCCCAGTAGGAGGAAAAGAATCCCAAAAGCAGGCAGAAGAGTTAGAGATAGCCACAGTTCCCACTGTTTGGAGTCACACAAGAATACCAAGCTACACAATCATAACGTAGGACCTAGCACAAACCTGTACAAGCCCTCTGATTGTTGGTTCAGTCTCTGTGAGTCCCTGAGTCGTAGCTAGGAGTTCTGCGCAGACAACTGAATCTTAAGGAGGTGTTGTCTCAATTGAGGCTCTCTCCTCTCAGATAACTTTAACTTGCATCCAGTTGACATAAAGTTAGCCAGCACAACCAGGTTCATCTGGGACCCAAGAAACACACGCATAGCATCCAGGCTAATATACTGAAGTCTGGAAAATAACATATTAACACCTGGCTCTTCCATTTCCTCTGTGGATGAAGCTAGAAAAATCACTTAACATCTGTAGACCTAATTTTCTGCACTCTTCGAGGAACTTGACTGGTGTCAATATGAAGACAGATACCCAATGGCTCATTCATGTGTGTGAATGTGTGAGTGTTTTCTGTGTACGTGTGTATGTGTGGGTGCATTTGAGGACATGTGTGTGCAGGCTCACAAGCCCATGTGGAGGTCAGGAACTAATGTCAAATGTTTTTCCTTGACTGCTTTTCCATCTTTTTTATTTTATTTTATTTTTTTTGAAAGTTCCACCCTGGAGCCCCTAGGATTTGCTTGTATCCCTACTAGTCCCTAGTTCCCAGTAGTGACATTACAAGCCCGAGGCCTGGATTTTAGGTCAGTGTTGGGGACTCAAACTCAGGTCTTCATCTTTACCCACTATCTCCCTACCCCCTGACCCTCTGCTGTCAGAGGGCTTTGCTATATGGAAAGTGCTTCCCAACAGTCCTGTGACATCACAGGTGGTGAGACAAACAACTACCGGTCCTCACTGGCATCTCCTTGTATTGTTTTAGAAACAGGATCCTATAACCCCAGGGGGGCTGAAGTATGAAAAATAAATACTCAGGGACAGATATTGGGGTTCAACCTGAAGGTCAGAAAAGCAAAACAGCCAGTCACTGGTTCTTACCTCTACTTCACTCCAAGATAGCGACTCTGCCTCCATCTCAGAATGAGACTGAGTCTGTGAGCTGTCTCTTCCCATTTTATATCCCTCTCTGGGATTGGGATTAAAGGTGTGCACCACTGGGATTAAAGGCATACACAGCCCAGTTTCTACGGCAACTAGTGTGGCTACTGGGATTAAAAGTGTGTGTCACCACTGCATGGTCTGTAAGGTTGACCAGTGGGGCTGTTTTACTCTCTGATCTTCAGGCAAGCTGTATTGATTAAAATACAAATGAAATGACACTACAGTGTCCCTGCAGGGGAAGGTGGAGTAAGAAAGCCTCTTGGAGGAAAAAGCTTTTCTTGAGTTTAAACCTCTTCCTTCTATTTCAGGACAAGCATAATCAGGGTTTCTTGCATCTGTTTACCTGGGTGTCAACACCACAAAGGGATACTCAGCCCCTCCCATCCCACAGCAGATGGACAAGAGGACTGCAAATAAGAACAGTACACCACCGACCTAGCACCCTAGCAGGGGCCATTGACTACTCCTACACAAGCCTGTTTGTCTGCTCGCTACCCAGCGAGTGGTCTTCTTATTAGGATTGCTTTGCTCAAGGACCAGATTCCAGTTGGTTCTTTCCCTGAATCTTTGGGTAATCTGGAGATTTCTCCTCTGCTCCTCAAATCTGCAATTGCTGCCTATGATACAACAGAATAAATGAAGCTATGCAGGATAAAGAATTTTACTTACACTTGGGTGGGAGTCAATATAATGCATTCCTGCTATTGCTGTCCTGATTATTTTTATTCCAGATTCATCTCTACAGTTGGACACACTTGTGGTGGCAGTGGGCCCTCCAAGAACACCTTGGTGTTCCTGTCCTTGGAGAGGAGAGGTAGGTGTAGGAGCCTGGAGTATCTATCCACATAGCTCATTGTGTATGTTTGGCTTCTTTTCTGGCTCCTTGGCCTGGATCTCTGTCGGGACAAAGGGTTTCTACTGACAAATTTCCAAATGCATTAGGAAAAAAATGAGGGAAATAAAAAAAAGTTTGCACTATTGCTGAAAATTGTTGATCGAGGACAAAAATGGGCTTGGTCAAAATTCTGAAGGCATTTCAAAAGCCTGTGTAGTGTGGTCCACCTCTCTGCTTGAGGATCAGAGGATCTGGTGCGTGATGTAGGCTGGTTGCAGGTGGGGACAGACATTAATGCCACACAAATGGCTTCTCTGAAATCTCTACTGGCTCTTTCAAATGTCTGCAGGTGAGCACTCTTAACAGTCTGGGTGCTCTATCTTTTGGTATCTGTGCTCAGCTGAAAGTCTCACAAAACTGCATGCTGCCCCATGTCCAGCTGCACACTGCCCATGTCCAGCTGCGCACTGCCCCATCCAGCTGAAAATGAGAAGAATGGTTATGAGATTTCACTACATCTCATCTGCCACAAGCTCCAACTTCCACAACTGATGAAGCTAATACTGTTTAAAGATCCCAGGTGGAAAATCCAAAATTTAGCATGCCCCTAAATATATAAAATACTTTGAATGTCAAAAAAAAAAGAAAGAAAAAAGAAAGAAAACTGGGTGGTTGTGGCACAGGCCTTTAATCCCAGCACTTGGGGGCAGAGGCAGGTGGATCTCTGAGTTTAGGCTAGCCTGGTCAACAGAATGAATCCCAGGACAGGCTCCTAAGCTACACAAAGAAACCCTGTCTTGAAAAACCAAAACAACAACAACAACAAAGACTATTTGGACTGGGACTGTAGCCCAGAGTGGTGAAGTATTTGTCTATAAAATGCTGGTGTGATCCATAGCATTACAACAACAAAAATAAAAGTTTGCTTCCTTGCTCTGGGAAATGAGAGTTTGAAACTGGTATTTTTAAGACAACAGCAAGGACATATTGGAGTGTCCAGGGATGTGATATGCTATCTTCCTCCAAGGCCATTAACCTTTCCTGAGTCCCTCTTTTCCATATCCCTCCTTTCCTATGCACTCCTTGAGCCATGGGGATAAGTATGGTGTTGTACCAAGAGAGAAGCCAACCTGGTGGCTAGGGACTCAGAACAGGGCTGGTTAAACATTCATCCAAGCCCTTCCAGAGTCCCCTTAGTTCACAGTGGCCTATATGGTCTGCATGCATAACCTTCATTTCCCCTTCCTTCCTTCCTTCCTTCCTTCCTTCCTTCCTCCCTTCTCCTTTCCTTCTCTCTCTCCCTTCTCTCTCTCTCTCTCTCTCTCTCTCTCTCTCTCTCTCTTTTTCTTTCTTTTTCTGAGTCAGGTATCTCTATGTAACAGCCCTAGCTGTCCTCAAACTCACAGAGCTCTGTCTATTTCTGACTCCCAAGTACAGGTATTAAAGGAGTGAGCCAACTTGCCCAGCTATTTTTTAATTTCATTTTCTGATCCTAGAATCTATGTGTGTATTGGGGTAGGGACAAAAGTAGGTTTTGGTAAATATAGCACACGTGTGTGTGTGCGTGTGTGTGAAGAGTATGGGGGAAATGAGAACATATATGAATGAGAGCTGTGAGGGCCAGAGAATAACCCTGGGTGAAATTCCTCAGCAGTTACCCATTTTAACTCCTTTTCAAAGTTTCCTTTGATTGCAATTCACATTATATTGGGGAAGCCAGACAATCCAATTATCTACCAACCACATTCTCCAGTGTTTTCATTACATTTCTCTGCCATAGTTTATGCTGCTTCAAATTCTGGATGTTGAGAACTGGAGCTCTGGATGGTTGCAAGCCACCTTGAGGATGCTGGAAACGGAACCCAGGGCCTCTGCAATAGTAAGTGCTCTTAACCACGGAGACACCTCTCTGTCCCACATCTTATTTTTTTGAGACAGGATAACTTTATTGGGTAGAAAAGCTCAGGGACTTGCCTGTCTCTGTCTCCCCAAAACCATAATTACAGTTGTGTATCACCACACTAGACTTTTCTTCATTGATCCTGGGGATTGATCTCAGGTCCTCATATTTGTAAGGCAAGAGCTTTACTGATTGAGCCATCTCTCCAGCTCTCTGAGTTGGAGGCAGTGTTGAGGCTCTTGGAAGGGAAAGAACAGTGAGGTGGATCCTTAAGACATTTCTTCCTCATTCCTGTACTCTGAGAACTCTCTTGTAAATCTCTTTCTGTATCAAATTTCAGGGAAATCAGAGTTCCCCCATGTTCTTAAGGAGGAAGTAGATTGGATATGGTCATATATTTACCCAGGGTCAAGTGCAATAAATGATACCTACACATGGGGGAGAGTGGTCTAGAAGCTAGTGTCCTGCTGTTTGGGGGCACCTGGACATCTGGTGTTGTCTTGCAGACCCAAAGAACTGTTTACTGGATGGGCACATGAACTGCAGGACACTTTGAAGATGTTCCAGTATTTCAATAAGTGAGCAGCCCTCTGTGCTTTTTAATTCAATCTCACTTGGGGATCTTTGTTTATTTTATCAAACACAATGTCTCACTTTCAAATATGGGGTTTTATGTTTGTCCTCAAGACAAAGGCAAATGGCTTTTCCAGAACCCAAAGCTTCAGGGCTGTACAGTCTTGAGCCCACATGGAAGCCTGATGAAGGATTTCACCCACATAAAAGCCCGGGAAGGCTCATCCAGTTGCCTAAGATCTTGGGAAAGAGGTAGGAGGATGTAGAAGAGGAGGGTGATGTGAACACAGCTGGCAAAGATGGTGAGAACAACCATAAGGAAAAATGCAGATTAGTCCAGAAGTTGTTTTAAAGAAATAGTTTTTTTAAAAAAAAAAAAAGAAAGAAGGAAAGAAAGAAATGAAAGAAGGAAGGAAGGAAGGAAAGAAAGAAAACCTTTAGCGACTAAATTTTGCTATTCTGTCTTCTATTTGTGCTGCTGCTATGATTAGGTCTTTTGCCTAATGGAAAACATTTCTGTGTTTGTTTTTTGTTTTTGTTTTGAACTTGGGTGAGTCATTTTGTTTTAAGTATCAGGGAATTTTCTTTTCAAAAAATGTTTTATCTTTTTCTTCACTGTACTAGGCAGAAGTAACTCTGGATGTCTGTTTAAATTACATAATGTATATTTCTATAAAATGAAAATATTTATAGGCTTGCTTTTCCTATGCCTCTATCTCTTTTGGTAAAGCATCATTTTAGCTCTCTTTCTGCATCTGCCCTTCCCCCAGCATACATACGCACGCTAGAGAGGGGAGAAAGGGTCTTTGAACAAAGAGAACTGGTTGCAGAAACATCATCTTGTCAGGTAGCGTAGGAAAGCTCAGACAGGAGAAGACAGCAGCCAGCTGCTCCACTGCCAGCCCCATCCAGCAGCATCAGGGGTTGGGGAAGTCCTCCTCGTGGTAAGGAGCTGCAATACCTCACTCTGGACAGCCTGGGAGTGTTTGGAGGAGACAAAAGGCCAGTGAGGGGTGCACTGTACCTCTGACCTGCTTTCTCAGTTCCACACCACTTCTTGGTGTGGCCGCAGAAAGTTTGACTTTGCATGTGTAAACAGTAAGGGGTTTGGCTACCTGCAGTTATTATTGCTGTATACTTGAGGGGGGATTTTGCAGGGAGCGGGAGCTGAGATGGGGGGCTGTGGGAGATATAGCATTTGTTGGCATCTGGAGGCTGAACTTCCAATTTGCATTCCAAGCCTTCCCAGCCATTCCCTGCTCGCTTAGCACCATTACCCTACTTTTTTGGGTCTCTGCACTTCTATTTCGTACCTACACCTGCTATTTTTTTCTCTTCGTTTCTCGAGCCTGGGGAATACTCTTGCTCTTTCTGACTTTTTGCTTTATTCAGGCGACACACCATCTGTCTATTTCAGTCAGAGAGCTAGATGTCAAAGTCACCAGCACATTCAAGGTGTCCTGAGGGAGAATTCTGGGAGCAGTGATCTGTCTGCTCATAGGTATGCAGGAGCAAGGATGGGAGGTAGTCTCTGGAGGCCTTTGTGGTATTATTTCCACTAAACCAGTGGTTCTCAAACTCTGGGGTGAGACCCTGTTGGGGGGTCAAATGATCCCTTTGCTGGGGTCACCTCAGACCTTCGGAAAACAGATGTGTACATACAATTCATAATACTACAAAATTATAGTTATGAAGTAGCAACAAAAATAACTTCATGGCTGGGCTCCCTACCGCAGGAGGAACTGTATTAAAGGACTGCAGCATTAAGAAGGCTGAGAACCACTGGACAAAAGCTACATGACTGTGGTTAGTGCAGGGATTCCTCCCAGTATTAAGACAAGAGTGAAAGGTTTCTGACTGCACAATGACCAAGAAGCAATCCCAGCTGAAGTAAGATGAATGCAAGCTGTTTCTGAAAGTGCTCACCTAGGTGGCATCTGGAGACGTCACTGCAGTGTTGTGCTAAACCCACAGCACATGCAATTTGCATTGTGCATGCTGACATGTCACACCCTTGAAGATGTCTGGAACACCTTGATTTAGATTTGAGACCATTCTATGTCATGAATTGTAGTCTTAAAACATTTGTATTATGATTTTATTTATTTTGTGTGTGCACATGTTGTGGGAGGTTGGGGGGAGTATGTAATATACTGTCCACTGGGAGGTCAGAGGACAACTTTTGGGAGTTGGCACTCTCCTTGTTACAGGATGGATCCTGGAGAATGAACTCAGATTGTCGACTTGCTGAGCCATCTTGCTGGCCCATTTGCTGTGTTCTTATTATACATGTTTGCCCACTTTTTTAGAATTGTAATAGTTTAATTATGGAAAGCAAACACTTCCAAATATTTTTCTGTCATCATCTCTCAGCATGTTAATATCAAATTGGTGTGTTTTTGGATTGTATTTTGTTACAAATACTAGCTCATCCACCTTTGGTATACATATTTTCTCCTTAATACATGCACCATTATATATACCATAATTGTTTTAGAAAGTATTTCCTTATGATGTTTATTAGTGAGTGATTTATATATATATTTATACCTAGTGTCATATCAAAATTTCTTTTCTTTTATTTATTATGTATACAATATTCTGTCTGTGTGTATGCCTGCAGGCCAGAAGAGGGCACCAGACCCCATTATAGATGGTTGTGAGCCACCATGTGGTTGCTGGGAATTGAACTCAAGACCTTTGGAAGAGAAGGCAATGCTTTTAACCTCTGAGCCATCTCTCCAGCCCTCAAAATTTCTTAATGGAAAAAGGATTGTGAGTGGAAAAAGTTCAAATGGCCCCGATCTAGGTCGGGGTCTACCAGGCAATTCCTGGAGGCAGACCTCTCTGAGAGTGCAGTGTGCCAGAGGGGAAGGACCCTGGATTTGGAGTGTATTTCCAATGCTTATAAGCTTTGGGACGTGAGGCTAATTACTTACCTGGGCTCCTGCAAGGATTAAGTTTTGGATGTGTGTGAAACCTGTGTTAGCATGGGGCAGCAGAAACTGTGGAGAAAGTCAGAGTGTCCCAGTTCTGCCGCTTAGAGCTGCACACCCGGGGCATGTCCCCAGCCTGTTTGAGTTCCATTTCTGGTGAGTAGACAGTCGCAGTACTATACCTTAACCATAGAGGGCTAAGGAAGAACCAAATAGTAAGTATTACTGGACTAATAGTCACAAATCCCTTTTGCTGCTCACTTACTTTAAATGAATGAGCATATATACTTAGGGAACTATTTGTTTGCATAAAATTAAATATATTTATTTAGTGATCATATCTACATATATTTAAACTATTAGAGCTAGGTATGGCAGAGAATGACCAAAATCTAGCTCTTGGAAGGCCTAGGGAATACTGTGTTTCAAAGCTAGACCGTCTTAAAACAAATCACAAAGAAATTGTGGGTATCAGAGGCAGCATCGGTGGCAAAGCTGCCTGAGCTGAGCTGCAGCTGTGGTGGTATTTGTTCGCAACCCTATAACTAGAGAGATGGAGACTGGTGGGTTCCGGAAGTGTGATGGCCTGCCAAAGTGCTGGCTTTTTATCAAGGCTCCTTCCCAGGGAGTAGACGGAGGATTTGCATGACAAGGTCTCCTTGAACCTGGTTTACCAGTTCAACAAGACTAGCTGGCCAGGAGCCTTGGGATCCTCCTCAGTGCTAGGATTACAGCTGTGTGCCATCATGCCCAGCCCTTTATGTGGCTTCTAGGGACCTGAACTCAGGTTCTCATGATTGGACAGTAAACACTAATTCAGCTGTCATTCTTATCTTCAAAATCCATGATATTTAGGCAACGGTTGATGTAGAAAGAGTACAGGAGACCAAAGGTATTCAGCAGACATCCTGCTTCTTAAGTCCTGATTGGCCAGTGGAAACAGTCCCCATCACTGACTCTGTGATCTTACATTAACTAAGCCCTTTGTATGTCTACGGTTTTACTGGTAATACTAGTCTATCATTCCTGAAGGGTTGTTGCAGGCACATTATACAGATGGCAGTGAATTTTGTGTGCGTGTGTGTGTGTGTGCGCGCGCGTGCTGTGTCCACAAATTGGCAAAGGGTTTGGATTCCTCTGAAACTGGAATTTTAGGTAGCTAGAAGCTGCTTGTGGGTTCCGGGAATGGAACCCAGTTCCTCAGGAGGAGCACAGGCACTCTTGACTTCTGAGCTTTATGTTCATATTCCAGAGAATTAGGAGGTGCATCCACCTGGACTAGATCGCGAAAAGCCTGTAACACAGGGATGTCATTTAGCTTTTCTTGGCAACTTTTTGACCTTTGTGTGTTTTTGGATTGACAGAATTGTTAAAATAATTATATGAGACTGGATTATTTTCAGCACCCATGTCAAGCGGTTCTTAGATGCCTGTAATTCTAGCTCCAGGAGAATCTAAAGGTTCTGTTCGGGTACCTGGATTCACACACACACATACACACACACACACACACACACACACACACTTTAAAAACAATTAATTTTGCAGATAGGTTTCACAATGTGGCCCAGGCTGGCCTTGAACTTGAGGACAATCTTTCTGAGGCTGGGATAACAGGTGTGGGTTACCATGCCCAACTTTTGGTGGGCTTTTTTAAATATATTACACATTCTGTGCATGTAAATGCCTGTGTGTGCCACAGTGTAAATACAGAGCTTAGAGGGCAGCTAGTGGGATCCAGGGATTAAACGCAGGTCCTCAGACTTGGCCACAGACATGTTTACCTTATCTCTCTAGGTCATGAGGGGATTCCTCATGAGAATTAATGAGAAACACAAAAACAAAACATGCTGCCTGACCCATCCTAAGTACCTAGTAGTGTGAACTCACCAGCCCCGAACTAGCTGTCTAATTACTTCTATTTGAAATTTATAGTGTGCTGATGTTGAGGTAAGACCACAGACTGTATCATGCTGGGAACAGGAAAAGTGTAGTAAACTGTTTCTTACACACTTTTGCATGTGTCTGTTGACCCTTTTGGGTAGACAAGTACGGAAAAAAGGGATCTGACCCAGAGGAAGAGGGTGGCTACAAGAGCATCTGGTCTACCCCTGACCACTATGTATTTTGTATGTTGGTGGCACCCACCCCAGACCCCTCGTGGGCACAAGGTTTCTGGTGTGTGTGTGTGTGTGAAATTGACCCTATAAAGAAATCCACAGAGGCAAAAAATCTCAGAACACCAACTTGTAGGTACCTTTTCAGACTAAGCTTTTATTTTTTTGATATTACAAACCAGTTTTCTTTATTCACAAACCACTGTAAGTGATATAAACACTAATTTCTAAAGACAGATATACACATTTCTGGGTTTGCAGATTGAGTGATGTGTGTTAAGAAGTCACTATATGCCACATTAATCTTTTTTCCATAATTCATAATAGCAATAGTTATTTAGATAAATGAAAACATTCCAAATAAATACTGTTTTTTTAAAAAATCCAAAATGTTTGTTTACACCTCTGACATGACATTTTAAAACGACTTATATTGGCAGCTCAGCAGAGTGCCTAGACAAAAGATTCTGCGACATCGGTTGGCTCCCACTTGCTCTAAATGAGTTTATTAAAACTACAGACACTTGTGGGGGAAAGTACATTTCATTGATGAAAATCAAAACTGCAAATGAGTTTTACTTTAGCCAGCACAGTAAGAATTCCATGTTTGTGATTTCATACACAATGCAGGTTCTGGGCTGAAAGCTGGGGCGGCTGGGAGGGATCCGTTGTCCCTTCTGCAGCCCTGTTTCTATCACTATCTTTATCCCATTGGGGTCGAATGCGACAGCACGGCAGTAAGTTCTTGCCTTGGGTAGCATCGACCAGGTGCACACATGGCCATCCCACTGAAGCAGGTGGGAATGGGCATTTTCAAGACTTGCCGCAAACAGTCTCCTCTCAGCCCTGTCTCTCCCGACTCCGAAGGGAGAGAAAAGACCAAGCTCTAGGTTTTTCTCTTCTTAGCAGTTCAGCAGATTCTCTCCCTTCCCCTCCTCGCCCTTTCCTTTTCTTCCTCTCCCCAACCATAATCATCTGTTTTAGGTATCGAAGCTACAGAAACTTTGTTTTCAAATCTCACGAAACTTTATTGATGGTTTAATATCCAACCGATCTTACGGGCATGCACGTAGGATGACTAGGAAAAGCTGGATCACAAACACTTTTTTTTTTCTTTTTAAACTTTTGTTTGGTTTAGATTTTTTAAAGCGGTTGTTACAGCGGATTGGCAGGTTCACAGCGTGAGTTGGTACTTACTAAAGTGCGCGCCATGGGCCTGCTCTGCACACACAGGCGGTAACGCTACTCAGGGAGACAGCTTGCTGATACTTTATAATTTAAATACAAAAACGGGAAGACCCATGACAGATACCCCAACTTAAGTTAACTTGTAAACAGGACAACATGGTGGGGGATTCAAACAGAAGAAGGTTACAAGCTGCAATTTTTCGGCTGTGCTGCTCTGGCCCTGCGTCCAAGAAAGAGGGGGCAGATGCTGCTCTCGGGGGGAGGTGGGTGTGGGGGAGGGTCTAATTTTGGTTTTTGTCTCATTTTTTTCTTTCCTTCTGACACAATCCTCTTGGGCCTCGGAGACAGAAGTAAAGATGCCAGTTTAAGATAACCCTGGGGCACTGGGGAGAGGGGAGGGTGGGCTCTCACAGACTGAAAAATTGCAAGTTGTTCACAGGCGTCATGTTTTCAAAAAGTATCAAGCTGATGAAAATACCATGGTTATCTCTATTCAATGATCGCGATACTTGTAAAATGCGACTATAAATCCAGATATGATTATCATGTAATTCCATAAAAATTATACGTCTGTTTCTAACAGTTAATCTACTAAGCTAAAACTAAAGCCTCAGAGACTGTTTCTAGAACATAACTCCACTGCACAGATGTAAATTTTATACATATTTTTAACTGGTACAAAGAATTTAAGTTTTTATTACTTTCTTTTTTTTGGAAAAAAAGAAAAAAATAGAAACAGTGCTTTTTTTAATCACCTTTTTATTAATGTTAATTTTTCCCTCCCATAATATAAAAGTCAGCAGTGATATCAATAATTTCTCATACTGGAAGAAATATAAAAAGAATGCTTATTGATGGCCTAACTAGTAGTCTTTGCTTAAATAACTAGTGGGTAGGTAAGAAGCTGAGTACTGCGGTGGAATGATAAGAGGGTGGACTTACACAGCTTCCTTCGCCTCCAAACTCAGTGCCATAAGAAGAGGTTTCTTAGCAGAGCCTTTGGCTTGACTTTGCCAGGAGTAACTTAGAACCATAGATTTAGGATCGTTGGTGCAGTGGGTCATTTTAGATTCATCAGTTACTATATATATCTATGTATATATATAATTTTCTTTCAGTCAAACCCCAATCCCAAACCCCTAAGCCCCTCCCGGCCTCCCCTTTCACAGAATAAAATAATATAGATGCAGAAAGAATGACTCGTCACCTAGACTCTTCCCAAACACCTTAACCCCGGTAGCTTCGTGGTCAGCATATAATTCATTTACATAATATAGAACTCTGGATATGGCCCTAAATCGGTTTTTATTCATATCTAGCCTCTCTCTAGATCAACCACAAAAACTTCTACAGCCAGCGACTGAACTACGAGAACCTTCAGAAACCAAAGACCCACAATATTAAAATACACAGAACAAAATATCTGAGGTATAAGATAAAAAATGTAATTTTTTTTCCTCTTTTTATTTTTAGTTGTTTTCTTTGAGTTGCTAAAATGATGTCCTACTGCGTGTGTTGCAACACTCAGGCCTCGGGAAGCTTTCTCTCTCCCCACACTGGAAGGTTGTTTTTGTTTGTGTTTGTTTGTTTGTTTGCTATGATTTGTCATTTAATATGGAGCAAAGCGGTTGTATCCCCCTCGGTATATACTAGCCTGCAATGAAGAAAGAACGAGACCCACATCATCAGCATGGCTCCTAGTCTTGGCATCAGTCAAGGGCGCAAAAGCATTCTGAAACAAAGCAATTTGAGGGGTGTGGTTTTTTACATGTTTCCTTTTGTAACATGTGGATCATCAAAAAGACTAATGTTAAAAAAAATAGACACTCAAAACCAACCCAAATAGAGGGCACCCCCTTCCCCATTCCAGGACCTATTCAGAAAGCTAATTGGTATATGGTCAGTCCTGACCTCTCCCAGCAACTCCTTATGGAGAACAAATCCCCAGGAAACTGAATGGATCCACTGATCCTACTAGCAATGAGGACTCCAGTGTACAGACGGGACGGTGGATGGATAGGTACTGGCTCATTTTACTGGTTTGTTTCCTTGGTGAATGGACGGATTGACCAATACGGTGCTCCACTGGGAGAAGTTCTATCTACAGTCAGTGATGAGTCTAGACGGTTTGTTGGATGTAGGGATTCGGTTCTCCTTTCCTCCCTTTCCTCAAAAGGCCTAGGTGTTGAAATGGGGTTGTTGAATGCCACATTGAAGAAAAAAAGGGGGGAGGGGATCTGGTTAGGAACTTTTGGGTTCTGATGTTGTGGTGGGGGTGGAAGAGGGGCACTGCTGGGTGTGGTTAAGCTTGTGTAGACGTAGAATAGTAGACTTTTCTAATCCTGTTTGGACTTTTATGACCCAGGGTCTAGGGATCTGTCTGACCAGAGCTTTCTACGGCTATGAGGTGACCCTTAACCGTTTCCTTTTGCTAAAAGTATTGGTGATTCCAATGGATGCCTGTGGGGCTGATTTCTTAGGAAGAGGACTCAAGCAGAAGACTGCATGCCAAAGTGCTGGAATGATCGCATACGCTCTCACGCGATGGGCACGTCTTACTGGACTCAAGAGTTTTAGTGCATAGAAGTTTGAACAAGTACAGGCAAATTCACCCCACCCTTGCCCCCCACTTTGCCCTCCCCTTACCCTTCCCAAAACAAAAATAAAATCCCAGACTTCCCGTCCCACCCAAGGAAAAAAAATAAAAACAAGACAACCCCCAAAGCCAGCTGATTCCTTAATTTCTTGTATACTAGGCACACACACAAAGTGTGCTCCACTCTCTACTTTCTCTCCTGGGCGACTATGACTTTAAACATGAATTGTAAAAGGGGAGGAGAGGCAGGCAGATTCTCAGCTGCCTGACAGCAGAGGCCTGGAAGTGTGCAGCTTAGCTCCTCTGAAGTCTGTGCTGGGGCTGGAACCTTGGGGCTATGTGAATGAGCAGCACGGGAGGGAAGGGAAAAAAAAAAGAAAAAAAAGTTCTGCATTGACACTGCATTCCGTTAGTGATGGATTTAATTATCAAAATGACTAATTATTCCATTAAGGTAAGTGCTCGCTAGGTGAGACTTGCAAAATTAGAAATATAATAACTTACATGCACTACATTGCCAAGAAATTAAGACATTTATCAAGTTTACTGGGAGGATTAATGTGGCATTTTAGCTGCTGTTAGCACAAGAGACAAATTCAATTAAGAGAAAGTGAGAGGACTTCAACCATCAGCCCATACTGAGGCCCCAGCTGGGGGTGGGAGGGCAGGGAGGAAGGAAGGAAGAGCAGAGGGCAAGGAGGAATTGTTACTCACCATGGCACCAACGCCGTAGGTGGGGGCTGGAGCAAGTGTGTGGTGGTAGGGGTCGGCAGCATAAACTCGTCCGTAACTGCAAAGGAAGAAGAGGTGAGACTGGTCTATCGCATACTGTTCCCGTCAGAAGATAGAGAATACCAAGACATCGTGGAGGGGCTGTGCTCATCTCAAACCACGGAACGTCCCTACTCTGCCACAGGACACGAAGAATCTCAGTCTGAGCGTGGTGGTCCATTTAACACAGCTGGTCATACGGATGTATTCCACAGACAGTCATGTGCAAGCTAATGACGGGGACCCATTCTGAGAAGTGCAGCATTGTAAGATCTTGTCTTTGAAATATCATAAAGTACATTTACACAAACCAAGAAAACCTTGGTGGTAAAATATCAAGGAACCACGGTCATAGGTGTGGCATGGACTGTAAGCATACCCATGTGTGTGCGCGCGCACACACACACACACACACACACACACACATACATACACCCCATACTTCACATTCTCCCCCACTGTGATATCACTACTTCAGAGTCTGAGGCAGACAGGAAGCAAACACTAGAGAGACTGTTCTTAAGAATTCCAGCGTCCCAGACAGAATTTAGTGCTCATCAGTAGATGGGTGGAGGGGTCTTTTCGTCTGGTTTGACTGTTACCAAGCAAATAGGTTCTGACACATCAGGAAGAGTGCAGAGATCTGTTGGTGCAGTTCCTGTCCAGGACTTCCTGCAGATTGCCAAGTAGCGGCTGTACTCAGGTGAGACACCAGGAGAGGTCTGTGGGCTCCCTGGGTCAAACAGAAATCATAGCCTGGTTTGGTTTTAATCTTAGCATCCCAGTATTTCATCTGTCCTTGGCCCATTTCTTGAGACAGGACTATTTGGAGCAGTGTATTTTAGTCATACTTCCTGAACTTTTGACCTCTCTTCTATCTCTATTGTCTTTATTCCTCAACTGCTGTAGCTTCAAGGGCTCGCATTAGAATGAAAACAAACAAGGGACAGAAGCCAAGTGTCCTGGGTGTTCAGTGAATTTCTAGATTGGAACACTACACACATGTTGAGTTTATTTCATATGTTGTATGTGACATGGTAGACAGAAATGGAGGGGACTGTGGAACCTCTCAGGGTGACATGCATACTTGATTCACAATATGTCCTTGCTTGTTTGACATCCCTCCCCAGACACCTTTCTGGAGATAGTTTGAACAGTGAGATGTTGATACTGATCAAAGCTCAGAGGCAATCTGAGGATAGGATAGGATAGGATAGGATAGGATAGGATAGGCTGGGATAGGATAGGATAGGATAGATAGGATAGGATAGGATGGATAGGATAGGATAGGATAGGATAGGATAGGTAGGATAGGATAGGATAGGCTGGGATAGGATAGGATAGGATAGGATAGGATAGGATAGGATAGGATAGGAAGGATAGGATAGGATAGGATAGGATAGGATAGGATGGATAGGATAGGATAGGATGGATAGGATAGGATAGGATAGGCTGGGATAGGATAGGATAGGATAGGATAGGCTGGGATAGGATAGGATAGGATAGGATAGGAAGGATAGGATAGGATAGGATAGGATAGGATAGGATAGGATGGATAGGATAGGATAGGATAGGATAGGATAGGATAGGCTGGGATAGGATAGGATAGGATAGGATAGGATAGGATAGGAAGGATAGGATAGGATAGGATAGGATAGGATAGGATAGGATAGGATGGATAGGATAGGATAGGATGGATAGGATAGGATAGGATAGGCTGGGATAGGATAGGATAGGATAGGCTGGGATAGGATAGGATAGGATAGGATAGGATGGATAGGATAGGATAGGATAGGATGGATAGGATAGGATAGGATAGGATAGGCTGGGATAGGATAGGATAGGATAGGATAGGATAGGCTGGGATAGGATAGGATAGGATAGGTAGGATAGGATAGGATAGGTAGGATAGGATAGGATAGGATGGATAGGATAGGATGGATAGGATAGGATAGGTAGGATAGGATAGGATAGGATAGGCTGGGATAGGATGGATAGGATAGGAAGGATAGGATAGGATAGGATAGGATAGGTAGGATAGGATAGGATAGGATAGGATAGGTAGGATAGGATAGGATAGATAGGATAGGATAGGATATGATAGGTAGGATAGGATAGGATAGGATAGGTAGGATAGGATAGGATAGGATAGGATAGATAGGATAGGATAGGATAGGTAGGATAGGATAGGATAGGATAGGATAGGTAGGATAGGATAGGATAGGATAGGATAGGATAGGATGGATAGGATAGGAAGGATAGGATAGGATAGGATAGGATAGGATAGGTAGGATAGGATAGGATAGATAGGATAGGATAGGATATGATAGGTAGGATAGGATAGGATAGGATAGGTAGGATAGGATAGGATAGGATAGGATAGATAGGATAGGATAGGATAGGTAGGATAGGATAGGATAGGATAGGATAGGTAGGATAGGATAGGATAGGATAGGATAGGATAGGATAGGATAGGATGGATAGGATAGGATAGGATAGATAGGATAGGATAGGATAGGATAGGATAGGATAGGATAGGTAGGATAGGATAGGATAGGCTAGGATAGATAGGATAGGATAGGATAGGATGGATAGGATAGGATAGGATAGGATGGATAGGATAGGACAGGATAGGTAGGATAGGATAGGTAGGATAGGTAGGATAGGATAGGTAGGATAGGATAGGTAGGATAGGATAGGTAGGATAGGTAGGATAGGATAGGTAGGATAGGTAGGATAGGATAGGTAGGATAGGATAGGATGGATAGGATAGGACAGGATAGATAGGATAGGTAGGAGACAGGGTTCCTGGAAAGCAAGTTTGCCATGGAGACTCTAGCACAAGCGGTTCATAGAGAGGGTGCTCTCTAGAAGAGAGAGAGGCAGGAAGCATAGCAATAAAAAAAGACAGCAGGAATGGGTAAGCTGGACACTCCCTTTGATCTGATTCTGTTGGTTGCCTGTTAGAGCTTTCTCCCCTTAGGCAAGCCACTTAGTTTTTTAATGCCCAAGTAACACAATTGCTGCCTGCTGAGGACTTTCCTGTGAGGTGGGAGATTAAGCACCTGGTTGAAATAGCAGAGAGCCCAGTGAGTGGAGCTGTGGGTGGAGGGCAGCTAATTTCCTTAGCTCACAGCACTCAACATTCAGCTGTTGGGGGTGGAGGGCGCCTCTTTCCCACTTAGTGGTGTCTCTGAGTTTTAAACATCTTTTGACTCTGACCTTTTTCTTTCCTTTTTTTTTTAATGAATGGGTTTACTCATACTATCTCTGATCCTCTGTATTTCTCCTTATATTTTCCATATTTTCCTTCTAATAATATTCTTCGGAGTCTATTAAAACAAGGAGTTGACCCAAGACACTCGGTCAAACTCAGGCCTATGGCAACATGGTCCAGGCCCAAGTCCTTGTTCTTTTGGATAAGATCCAGCCGATCAGTTGAGTTGGTTGTTCACACAGTAGAACATGTATCTGGTGTGTGTGTGTGTGTGTGTGTGTGTGTGTGTGTGTGTAAGCAAACTGAATGAAGGTCCTTTTAAGTCTCAGACTCTGGGTTAGACCACGGATGGACAAGAGAACAGTGGATTCCGACTTCACCAGGGACATCCCAAGGGCACTCTCTAACCAACATACCCTCCCTGCCTGTTTTCAAGAGCCCAAAGCTGAAATCCCCTAGTTCAGTCTTCGCACCTAGCCTGGCTCTGGGTTCCTCAGCTGTACTGCTGCAATGCCTGCTTCCCTTCAGACGCGCACTTCTCTCTGAAGCTAACAAATGCTCAGCTCATGCTCCCCTCTCTTTGCTTTCATTCAAATACCTTTGTGTCCCTTTGTTCATTAAGAACAAAAATCTCACCAGAGAGCTCGCCTTCTGTGAGAAGTAGTAGGTTCAAGGTTGAGGCATGAAGCTATGCTAACGTGACGGTAGCATGTGGTTTTATTTTATTGATTTGTATTATTTCTTAGTATTTCACCTGGCAAATTTGGTTACATTAACAGAAAACACAGAAAAGAATTCCTAGGGCATGTGCTAAGTGACAACTCACAGAGTTCCTCACCATGGGTGTAATTTAGAACAATTTGTATCTAATCTTGAGAATAGTTTTCCTGGAGCAATAATGGACACTTTGAACTGGGAGATAGCTTAATTGGTCAAGTGCTTGCTTTGCAAACATGAGGACCAGAGTCAGGCTCCCAGATCCATATTTTCAAAAATGCTAAGTGTGGTGGCACTGGGGAGGTAGCAGCAGGTGGTCGTTGGGACTGAGTGGCCAGCCAGTCTAGGTTATTGACAAGGTCCAGGCCAGTGAGAAATTCTCAAAAAAAAAAAAAAAAGCTCACCCTTCCACAAAAAAGTGTGGAATGTCTTAAGGAATGGCACCTGAGGTTGTCCTCTGGCCTCTATACACAGGCACATAAGTTTGTATCTGTGCACATACACATAAGAGTCCAGTTTGGGGGGAAAGAGCTGAATCTTCGATTCTGCTCCAGTCGTTTGGGGGCTCTGATACTGGGCATAGCTCAACCTCTGCAGAAAACCCAAGGTAACAATTTGGCAAGCACTCTCTTCCAAGGCTGAAGAAAATACAGCAGCCCCAAACTGCTCCTCCCAAATGAGAAGGCACTTGTTCCCCTCAGGGTGACCTCTGCCTTCAGAATACCATGGTTTTATAATGATTAATAAATTTCATTTCCAGCGAGGAAAAGGGACCATGTCAGCCCTAACAGAGAGCAAGGAAACTTCTCTTCAGATGCTAATCTCTAGACACGCCCTTGTGTGACACCACAATTTAGACACAAGGTTATTGGGGAAGATGGGGACTTGAGTACTGCTTCTTCAGCAGATACGCCAGGCACGTAGCAGCCCCAATGTCCTCAGAGCTGGCTAAGCACAGCCTGAACAAGAAGCAGCAGTTTCCAGAGACCTCTGCAAGTGTGAAGGAGACACCTCTATGACGGCTGTGTTAGGATCTGACTGGAAAAGATGTCATCAGACTTTGAGATTCTTCTGGTCCTAATTCCAGCAAACCAGCTATCTTAAGGAAATATGAATTTGCTCTTTGCACTCCACATATCACTACCCCGATGTAGTATTAAGGGCGGCGGGGCTGCGTTCCCAGCACCCTGGCCGCCTGCCCGGCTAGCTTTACACCAGAAATAACAACACACAAAATGTACTCATTTAAACACTGCTTGGCCCTTTAGCTCTAGCCCTTACTGGCTAATTCTAATATCCCAATCAACCCATCTCTAATAATCTGTGAGCACCAGTCTTACCAGGAAAGGTTCAGCATGTCTAACCTGGTGGCTTGCTTCATCGCGTGGGTCTGCCCGGGAGAGCGGCGCATGGCATCTCTCTCAGGCGTCTGCTCCCGAGAGGAGAGCTGTGGAGTCTGAGCTCACTTCCTCTTCCTCCCAGCGTTCTGTTCTGTTTACTCCTCCCACCTATCTTTTAACCAATAAAATGGGCCAAGGCAGTTCCTTTATTAGCCAATGACCTTCCTCCATCACCCCGAGAGAAGACACCAGTGTTATATCAGATCAAACTTAGCCACCTTTGCCCAACTCGAACTCTTTCCAATCAAAAACCATTTACAGTTCTCAGAGCCATGCAATCTGTCCATCTATCCTTTCATCAATCTGTCTATCCATTTCTCTATTTAATTAAATGTAAATCTATATAAATTGTTTCTCATCATTCTTCTGCTTAGAGCCCTTTAAGTGATTTCCTATGGATTCTAGGACCATATCTTTTTTCTCTCTTTCAGTCCTTAAGTTATTCCCATGCAGTCCATGGTCTCTGTGTTCTAGACACTGGTCTCATAGTCCCCACACATAGGCAAAGCGTGTCTCGGGACCTGAGGTATTCACTCTTCTTCCCCTGGAACCACGTTTTCTCAGTATTTATGTTTGGGATTATGTCCAAATGCTGCCTCCTCCTCTGACCACCCTTCCTGAAAGCTACTTTCTGTCCCTGTCCACGGTTAATGCTACATCTCTGATAATTTTATTTACTTTTTTTTCTACCTGGTTGTTTATTTTTTCCCATTATGGAAAGAAAGGCCCGTGGGGCTGAGGCTATGTCTTCTTTGTGGATATGGCCATAGGATGAGGGAGGAATGAGGAGGAGAGAAGCAGGATTCTAAAATGTTTGTAAGTATATTATAATTTTTCTTAATTTAAAAATTATATATATAATTTATAATTTTTATATATGTATTGTGTAGTGTGTGTGTGTATGTAGGCATGTTTATGTCACTGTACATGTCTGCAGGTCAGAGGACAAAATGCTGCTTAGTTGAAGCTCTCCTTCCACTGTGTAGGTCCTGGAACTTGAACTCAGGTTATCAGGCCTATCGGCAAGCACCTATACTCATGAAGCCATTTGCCTTAGTTTTATAATTCTATCATTAGCATCTACCATTGTGTGTGTGTGTGTGTGTGTGTTTACTCTTATCATTCTTCACATTATTGCTTTGCCTTCACATCTTTCACTGAGCCGTACTGACTTGGATGGCTGACCACTGAGCTCTAGGGCTCTGTTTCCATTCTCCAGTTCCCCGGTGTGGGGGTTACAGGTGCATGCAGCTATGCCTAACATTTTACACCTGCACTAGAGTCAAACTTGGGTCCTCACACTCACAAAGCGAGCACACTTTTCCGACTCAGCTATCTCCCCACAACCACCCTGCATATTCTGCCAGTAGAGAGATTCTTTAGGATTCACTGCTGAACATTCTGCTGGCCACCGACAGAAATTCAAAACCCTTCAAGATACGGAAAAACAAAAACAAAGAAACCGGGGGCTCTTGAAATGGAATGGAGAGCTTTGACTCCTGCTTGATTACAAACACTAGACAACTGGCTACAAAATCTAAATCCCTTTCTGAGAAACACACAGGATAATGGGTTCCTCTCTTGTTGGCCACTTCATGATGTTTTACAGCCACAAGGGATCAAGTTAAAACAAGGAGACCACATGAGGCCTTAGGGAGAAAGCCACGAATCTCCACATTCAAGTTCTGTTTTCACACTGTCCTTGTTCTTTTAAGTCAGGCAAGACTTCTGTCTTTCCCAGAGCAGAGCACATCTTTCGCTCTCCAAAATAGTGTGCGTCTATTTGAGCTCTGCCAAGTTTGCATGGGAAATGCTCAAAAAACAAACCTGATCCATTTTCAAAGCATCCAAAGAGAATGGAAAGCATTAGGGTACAAGGCTTCTTATGTGGCCTCTCACAAGATGGCCTCCCCCTACTGCTCATGATTTTGATGTCAGAGGCAACTGAAGGGTTCTATTCTAACACGCTCACAGTAGTTCTAGCAATCAACTTACAAATGCCACGGAATTAAGATCCATCTAATGTACACGTTACAGCTGTAGCTTCAATTACTGTCCTTGAACTCAAGGTTACATTGCAGTGAAGAATTCTTTTATCTGTTGAATGGGAAACAGGAACTTATGTTTTTACTTGTATGCATATGGATGGGCAGGGTATGTTTTCATGCATGTGTATTTGTACATGTGTGCTGATGCATCTGCATGTAAATGCCAGATGTTGGTACAGGGCATACATGTGAAGACCAGAGGTTAATGTTAGGTATCTTCCTTGCTTGCTCTCCACCTTATTTACTGAGGCAGGATCTTTTGCTGACCCTGAGAGCTTGCAAATTTGGCTAGTCTAGCTAGCCAGTTTGCTTGTGGCAGATTGCCACACCCATCCAGCTTCTATGTGAGGGCTGGGAATTCTATCGGTCATCTGCATACTTGCATGGTAAGTATTTTATCCACTGAGACATCTTCCGAACCCTGAATTCAGTTTTTTTTTTTTTTTTGAAACATTGTTTCTCTATAGCTCTGGCTATCCTGGAACTTGCTCTGGAGACCAGGCTGGCCATGAACTTAGAGATCTACCTGCCTCAGCCTCCCAAGTGGTGGGACTAAAGGCACGCACCACCACCGCCTGGTGCTCTGAATCATATATTTTAAAAACTGTTATACCAATTCTACTGAGATGTATAGATAGTACTTATTATTGATGTTTTCAAAAATCTAGTTAAGACAAGCTGGGTGCTAACGAAATACAATGTGCTTGCATGGACAGCTCAGACAGCGTTCTAACAGTCTCACAGTTTTCTTATAAGGATGTAGTAAGTGCAGTGTAATTAATTACACTCCTTTTCAATTAACAATCTTTTATGATCTCTTTAGAGATAGGGGGGAGAATCCCCGTGGGGCAGAAAGGTAGGTGAAGTGTGTTCACTTTGGAAATGAAGTTTCTGAGGTGGTATGACCTTCCCAGCCAGTCCAGTTGTGCCAGAGAAGCACTCACTTGTGTCCCTCCCACAAGAAGAATGACTGTAGAGGGTACGTTCATAGCAGCATGTTTCACTGAGACAGTGAGTGTACCCCAGTCTGTGCAGTGTCTCGAGGGACTATTGTATCCCCTTTCTTTAGAGCTGGACTATATAGTCTGTAGGTATTTAGGAGAATGAATCCAAGCTAATCACATACATATTGCACAGGTGTGAGGGCCCAGAAGCTCTATGTCCCTGCTCTGTGGGAAACCCTGGGGTTAGTGGATCTTCTCACTCACTTTCCAATGGAGAGCTAACAAAGTCTATAAAGCTTGTTGGCCCATCCCACCACCCACTTTGGCGAGACTCTCTGAGGCAGTGTTGAGGGAGGAGTTGGAGACTAAAGTTGTACACGAGGCTTTTATACCATCCAGCTATGCATCCTATTTGATCATTCTCATCTGGTGAATTCGAAGGACTTTGCCAAATGAAGATGAAAAGATTCAAAGGAAAGCTTGTTGGCTCCCTTTCTTGCTAGCAGAAGGCACAGGGGAACTATAACGTCCTCCCATTCAGAACACATATAATCCTGAACAAGTGGGGGCTTGTTTGGGCCACACCCTCTCTTCTCCCCAGGGACTGGAAGGGGGAAGGAGCTGTAGTGAGCATGAGGGGAAGGAATAGCACTTGAAAGACACATGGCCTTTAAGGACTTCTGTCTCCTATAGCTGGTGTTAATTCCTTCCTTAACTCAGTGGCCGTCCATTTTCCAGAGTACGTGTAATGAGCATTATGCTTTTCTTTTTTTTCTTTTTTTTCTTTTTATTTTTTTACAGGGAACATATTATTTTTATTACGAATTACAGGGAAAACATACATTAAATCAATTGTGCTAATTATAAGAACGAACACAGTGCAAAAGAGGGCCATGGTCTTTACTGCCTTTGAATATACTCTGCCATCCTTTTAAATACACGGACTCAACATAAGCCATCAACCAGTTGCTATTCTTACCTCCAAAGACAAGCGAACAAACAAAAGCCTACCAACAAACAGAGCAAGGCCTTAGAGACTTCAACATGGAGATATCTGCTCGGAAATCCCTGGTAATTTTGCAGATACATACTCTCATAAACCCCAAGGCTCTCTCTGATCTCAGAATGGGGACAAACTTCTTTAAAAGACTCAGGAAATATTTTTTGGATTAGGTTAGCCTGAACAACCATCTATGGACGGTCTCTCAAGTCCCTGGGCTGAACCATGTTGACCTATCTGAAATGAATGAGCATCCTTTCCCTTCCATGTAATTAAGTATCTACCAGACAACCCAGGAGGAAAATTTTCCCTGGCCAATGCTGGATTCCTCCACTTTCTGACTTTTAAGCCAAGGATGAAGCAAGATATTCCATGTGGAACAGGTTTTGAAACATGTGCTGGTTTCCATGTCTCTCTGACAATGCTGGACATCCACAAAGGAAAGGGAGAAAGTACTAGCCCATTTCTCCCATGAGTTCAGAGCATCCTGGCTATTCACCTCACTGTGCTCAGGAAACAGAGAGGAATGTGCCTATGGCAGTCGGTTCTCTCTTTCCTTCTCATTTTGTCTGCATTACCAGCCTATAGGAATGGTGTTTTGTATAGTTAGGGTGAGCATCCTCCCCTTAGCTAATGCTCCAAGGGAACACCCTCACATGTACTTTCAGAAGTGCTTCCTTATAATCTTCTAGGGGATTCCAAACCTGGTTAAGTTGACAATGAAGATGAACCATGCTAGATTCACAGTAGCCAGTATTTGGGACAGATCTTTCAGAGGCAATCACATAGGTCTGTAGCATCCTTATTGAAAGATTTAATTACCAGCACCATAAATCATACATCCTGGTTTTCTGCAATAGGATAAAGACCTTCCTGAAAATATTAAGATGACAATTGCTTTTGTGCTTTGAAAAGAATTCAGAGGACCACAGTTAATCCTGGGAATGCTTCTGTTCACTTTCTTGTGGAGTGACCAACTGAAGTCTGAGTATCAGGTCTCAAAATATTTCCGTACAATAATATTTGCAAAGACTTATTTATAAATCATGGACAAGGCCCCACTCTTTAATTTACCCTAAAAGCTATAGATTAGGGGAACTAAACCAGACCCTATACTCAAAACAGCTGGACGCATCAAGTGCTCTAATGACTACACAAGCAGAGATGGGAGACAGCTTGATTCGTCTTCTCGAGGCTCTGTCTGGTCTTTCAGATTTGAGTCCTGGCTCACATCTATTCTCCTCAGTGGCAACTGGGAGGGCCATAAGGTTGCATTTAAAGCAATCAGTCCCAGAAGGAGGATAGAAGGCATGTTCTGAACTCTGTAGCATCACTGTGGAAGTCTCATAATTTTTTTGCATAAGGATGTCCATCATACAACTGTGTGATAAACATAAATGCACACACAAATCCAACACCTATAGAATATAAGAACGTTGGACTCTATTCCTGTCAAATCAGATAGAATAATTTTTTCTGTCCTCTCAATGCAATTTTAATACGTTGCATTATTCTGAATCTCAGTGGGGCAGGTTCGCAATAAAAACCTTGATTCTAGATTCAACAAGCAGAACAGCTGCCTTTTAGGATTATGTAACAGTCCCACCTTAGCCCTTACAGCACGTTAGTCTAGAGTGAATGCTTCATCTGATAAAGGAGACATAGGCACACTACAGACAACCTCTTAGAAATCCTCTTTCATTTTCAGTCTTAACACTTTTGGTCAGTTGGCATTTTCACTTAACATTTTCAGTCAGTTGGAATTTCCCATCATGCTTTGAAATCACCATGGCATCCCAGCATCAGCATAATATACAAAGACAATCATAGAACTCTTTGTATCCTTCATCAGATCTATAATCTCATAATCTTCCACAGAGAAGTGGAATTGAGCAGTAGCTAAGAAGCCATAGAGTAGTCTGCCTCTGCTACTCCTTGGCTAAATGAAGGTGGGAATCCCGGCAGTACAGAGCTTCCAGCTGTAGTGGGGATGAGGTGAGGGTGATGGCTCACCACCTTGTGAGCTGCCAAACAGACATCAGTTACAAGCTGATAATGCTATACATGATGCCCTCTGTCTCTTGGCTGTGAGATGGGGGTACATATCTGAGAGCTGCCCCTGGGTTGGGCCAACCACAGCTCAAGGCTCAAAGTCAAGCTAGTAAAAGACCCACATCCAGAAAAGTCTTCAGTATTCTCCTTAATACTGGATAGAAAAAACTTTCCAGCTGTGCGCGGAACTCAGCTGTGGAGCTGCCTGGGAGAGCTTTGCTAGAAAGCTGATATTCACACTCCCTTTTAAGACCCATTAATGCAATGCCTAGGGTGAGGGGGTGAGATGGAGGACTGAATGGGCTTACACTCTGAATTTAATAATAATACTTCTGTCCTAAATTTTTGCTGCTCTCATCTTCTACTTAGGTAATCTTAGAGTTATCTATATATCTCTAAATTTACCAGGTAAATGGCTAAGGACATTTTGTTTTTATGAGTACGTTTTATTGTTATTGCATGCCACACACCTGGAACAGTGCCTCATACACAGTAAACTCACAATAAACAGGATTATTATTTTTACTAAGTACCTTTGCTTACATGTTCCCTCTGCACTTGGTACTTCTAGCAAAATACACATCACATTCCATTGGAAACAACACCAATTAGCCACAAATCAGTTTTCTTCGTGACACTTTTGCTGAGCAATCAGAACACCTGGATGCAGGAGGACAATTAGAGGGAACGTGCTGAAAGATCCATTAGAGGAATGGCCAATATAGCAATTTCTTCTAAATATTACCTGAAAGTTTATCCCAAGTGCGAGCATGCTTGTAGGCTCAAGGGTACTAAAGGAAGGAAACAGTGCTCACACTCAACCTGGTACGCTAAATATACCAAATACTGCTTCACTGTTTAAGAGACCTGCCGCATGATGGGTGGCTCCAATGGCCTTTGCTATTTTCATTTAGCTGGGATTTTTCAGAGATACCTACTGGGGTATCATAAGCGTTAGCATCTGGGGCTGCTTTTCTGTATCGGCTCTGGTGCTTGGAATCAGCTCTTCATTATTGTGCAGCAAGAACTTTTCTGTCTGAGCCCATTCTCTAGCTTCTAGTGTGTTAAATGTGTGTGTGTGTGTTTACACACTCATACATATACATGTGTACATATATAGCTTATATACTAGCACACAGAATTCATTCAATAACAGTGAGTTATTGAAACATCCTAAAGAATTCAGTGGGGTCCATAAAAGAGACAGCTGTGACAGGGACAAAGAACTTAATGCAACCCTCAACACTAGGAAATGACTCTCATACCACAGTAGAGGAAGAGAGAGCATTGGGATGGTTAGTATTGATTGTCAAGTTGACAAGGTCTACCACCATCTAGGAGACAAACCTCTGGCATATCTGTGAGGAAGATTCTAGATGGATTTGCTCAAGGAGGAAGATCCACACTGAAGGTATATGATCCTACCTCATGGATGGGGTCCTAGACTCAACGAAAAGAATAAAGTATTCATTACTCCCTGCTTCTTGAGTGTAGATGCAATGTGACCCACTGCCTCAGTCTCCTGCCTCTGCGCCTGCCCCACCACGGTGGACGGTGCCTCCAAGCTGGGAACCAAAATCAAACATTTCTCTCCTTAAGTTGCTTTGGAGGGGCATTTTTGTCACCGACGAAAGAAAGGTGACTATAGTCCAGGAATCACATTTAGTACAGACTGGACTTGTGTTTCTCAAACCTACCAGCATGTCCTGCTTATCCTCTTATCAAGTATTGTTCAAAACCAAATGTTCCTCAGCATTCTGAGGCCAAGTGTCACTGGAAGCTTCCACCACCCCTCTCTGTGCTTTCAGGACTCTCTGTAGAGGTTTTTATCGCCCTGTTCTTATCATAGACCTTTCTGGTCTCTGTCAAGATCTCTAACTAACTGTGCTAAATAATGAGATCAAAATGAGACTCGCAGTGATAATGGAAAATGGCGGATGGTTTCATAGCCTTCAAGTCTTACCTTGTCTGCCATCTGCACTCTTACAACCTCCCAGATATCTTTAAGATACGCTGCTCTGAGTGCCCTGGACATTTTGCTCCTGAAACTGTAAGCATGCCTAATTGCATGGCCTCTGTTCTGGTTGCCTGTCCAACCTGATGAACTTTCAGCTGCAAACTCTCGGGAGCTGATTAGTTACGATTGTCAACATGTCGCCACTTAGACTCTCGGGAAGAAAGTCTCAATTGGTCTTTATCAGGATGCACTATGGACATGTTTGGCCCATTGTGGGCAGTACCATTACCTGATTAGGGGTCCTGACCTACACAGAGTTGAAGCAAGCCGGACGAGAGCAGGAGTACAGTACGTATCATTGTATCTTTCTTGCCCTTGACAATGGAGTGATGTGACTGGGTATTTGAGTTCCTGCCTTGCTGTGTCCCAAGGAAAGGACTGTAGTTTAGAACCACAAACAGAATAGACCCTTTCTACCTTAGGTTGATTTTTGTTGGTTGTTTTTTTTTTTTATCACAGCAACAGAAATGAAACACTGGTTCATCCCTTGACTAGATTTGAGTGTTTTCACAGTGCCACCTGAGACTAGAAAGTGTCACTGATCATGGAAGCTAAAGCTGCATAGTACCTTAAAGTTCCTCTCCCCTGCCTTTTGATTAATTAGACATGTTGCAACTCTTTTAAATTTATTTTTATTATATTTTAATTTTTATTTTGTGTTCATGCATGTATGTATATGTATGGGTTTATATGTGCCATGACAGGTATGTGGAGCTCAGAGGGCATCTTTGGGGAGTTGGTTCTTTCCTACCATATAGGCCCTGGGAATTAAATTCAAATGATCAGGTTTGATGACAAGAACCTTTATTCACTGAGCTGTCTTGTTGGCTCCAGTCCAACATATATATATATATATATATATATATATATATATATATATATATATATATCTCCTATGTTTTTTTTCCATCTATATGATTTGGGGTATGTGCTGCATTAGAATGGAAATTTACCTGTGGATGGCTCGTCCTGAAATATTTAATGCTGTGACCTCAGAGTTAGATGCAGTCCCTGAATGTGACATAGCTCTGTAGCTCCTAAGACTTGAAAGAATCACAGTCATTAAGTAACTTGGTTTTCAGCCTCCATTCTCACATAAGACCCATCTTGTTCTGCTACAGTCACTAGTTTATCCTGGAAGTGTTCTCGTGAATTACAGTGGCAGGGGGTTTTCTCAGAAGGAAAAACCATCCCCTGCATGCTTTACACCTCCTGCTGCCTCCAAACTATGGGTGGTTCTTGATGTTATATGTTAATAGATAGTTCAAGTGGGTAGGTAGATGAACAGTTAGCCCTATACTCTGCCATTAAAGGGACAGTCTCTAATTGCCCTCTTCAAAAGTGACCAACTCAAATATTGCAAATTTGGAATCACTGAATAAGAAAATCATTGTTCCCACAGACAGTCTCCCAGAGAGTATATGTGGATGGGTAACTACCCCATGCAGCTAGCAAAAGCAGAATCAGTGTGAGGGCATCCTCTGCAAAATATACACCCTTTGCCTTGGGGAGTTCAAGCCCCAGCTCACAACCTGCCTCTGTGGATGCCGAGCATCTCAGCACCACTAAGCCACAAACTACCTGCTCACGTCTCCCACCGTTTATAGCCTTTCCCCAAAACCCATCCTTTTAAGTATTTTTATAAAATCTAGCAAGCCTTACAAAGCAAGATTTTAAGAATCTTGTTTTTTTGTTTTTTTTTTAATTTCAATGTAGTGAATCAAGCCCAGAGGTTTATTCCTTCTAGGCTTGTTTTCTACCACCAAGCTCATCCTCAGTCCAGCTCACTGAGAAGTTTCTCCTCTTAAGAGAAAGGGAAGTGCCTGTTACTGAACTCTGGTTGTTGATGGAGACCAGGATGCAACAGACTTGGTGCCAGCGGTGCTGTAGGTCTGGGGTCCTTACAGTCAGGCTGTACGTGCACTGGGATTTTGCAGCTTCCAAGGGAAGATCTCTTAAAGACATTAATTTCATTGCAGTTCTGAGTTTTCATTTTGACTCTGTATGAGAAGTAGGCTAGCTGCAGGGAATCTGATTGATATGGGTATCTTTTTCTTCCTGCTTGATTCAAAACTTCCAGTTCAAATGAGACCTTATGAAGCACACAACACATTATTAATATGGCCATCAGAGCAACAATGGTATCTTTGAAATGTGATCCATAGCAATTCATTAAGAATTTACTGAGCAGCCCTCCAAGAGAAGCCAGGATGGGGGGAGAGCTGAGATGTATTCATGCAAGCATTACATGTTGCTTCTTTATAGAAGGTTGCATGTGGACCACTTGATAACATTACAAAGTTTGTCAGATCATGGGATAGAATCAATATCTTTGATAGTGCCTTTGAGTTTCTAGTTTTTATCTATGATGTCAAAATACAATCTGAGACGCATGAGTCTGGAACACACGTGAAATATAACACCACACACCCACAGATAACACTCGTTCACACGCTAAACCATCAATCTTCCCAACCCCGTTCTCTCTCTATCCCATCTCCTTTCCGTTGCTCCACTCTGGAACTGTTAAGTTTTCCCAGTTGGTGTCCCAGAAATCTATTTCTCATCCTGTCACTCTCAGCAACGCAATTAGCAGGCCACCTTCCACTGTAAGGCGTTAGTGTAGTGTTAGCTATAGCAGCACCTCTAACAGGGAGGAGCAGAGATGTGAGCGTAGAGACGGGAGGAGAGAGCAGCATCATTAGCAAAGGAACTTCATGTAAATGGAGTAAGCAGTTGCGTTAGAAAATGGGCTTGTGTAACTCTTGGAATAAAACCTCAACCCCATTTAAAAAAACGCAGAGAATGCCTTTCTAAATGGCCCTGTCAGAAGCATGTTCCTAGCTAGCTCTGACCTTCCCTTCATCCATTCTCTCCTAGAACTCGGGACAGGGTCTGAAACATTCTTAGTAATTCGCACCTTTGTTTACTACTCCATTGATAAAAAGTGACTGGCAACAGAGGCACGCTGTGTGTGTAAGGCTGGGTGGTATGTTGGCTTTAGAGCATCATGTGACATGCTTGGTTATGGCTCTTACATCCACTTTCCTTGGTCAAAAGCATCCCATTGGCAAGACTGCCTAGTGATTATCTGAGGTAGTTTAGGCTTTAGCCCTCTGCACACACGTACAAAATAAAAGAAAGAGAAGAAAAAAGAAGGGAAGAGAAGGGGAGAAGGGGAGAGAGATCTAGTATTCATTAAGGGACTATCTTGGCATTTAGTCCATTAACTCCAAATCTAACTGTTCTAAACCACATCAAAGCAAAATGACAGGGATTATTTTGATGAACATATCATGCAACTAGGTAATTTCTATTCACCAAGGTCCTGGCTTTGGTAGCAAAATGAACTCTGCTTTCCTTAAGTCCTGATACTTGAGCATATGTTGAAGGAAGGAAACAGAGGATCTTTAACTAACGAAAGGAAGATCCCTGTCTTATAAAACAGACATAATTTTATTTCCTAACCCACTGGCTTCGTGGATGCAGTCTCTTATGGCCAGTAGCATTCTATAAAGATCCAAATAATTCCCATTTCAACCTCTGTGAACATAGATACAATGTGTCAAAATGCATGGAAGTCGCGTCCTGTCCCTAAGCTCCCTTGGTCAGCATTTTACAATAAGAATACTGATTATTCCATGAATTTTGTTGTGAATTTGTTCACCACAAGTGTTAGCCTTCTGAACCACGCATTAAAATCAGAAATACAAACATCAGAGTTAGCAAAATGCCTCATGTATTTTTCATGTGGTAGGTCCTAAAAGCTTCAGCTACACTCAAACGTATATGGTCTCTTTCGCTCTTTATGAAAACTAAACTTACTATAGTGACTAACTGCGGCATGTGAGGAAGATAAAAAGAAAAAAAAAGGATATTGAGACTCAGATGGGAGCATCAGGAAGTAGGAATGTCTGTTACCTGCAGAGGTGTTACAAGAAATTTCATCTGTTGCAACGAAGACGAACTGATTTCTGGAAGAGAAGATAAAATTCACAATACTGCTCACTCAGGGGGAAACGTGCTCTCTGGCAATTGGTTCCATGTGCACAGGTGAAGGGCGGGGAGGAGGCTGCGTCTGCATGGGTGTGGCAGGGAAATGTGCTGATGGACCGTGGACTTGGAAAGCTTGGAAAGATCACAAAACAGGCATGCGGGACCATTTTCATGAAACCATGAGGGCATCGGGATGTGGGCGTGTTCAAGCTATTATTGTGCCAGGGCATTAATACTGCGTGTTACCAAAACATGCCAGGGTATATAGCTAAGGCCAAGCTATTTCAAGTTGTGCTTACAAAGGTTTTTTTTAAGCTAAATATATACTAAAACTTTTTAAAAATAAAGACTATGATTAGGAAAAGGAGTGTACTAGGACTAACTAGAAATGCCATAAACTCCATATATTATAAAGCACTATTCAAAGCTGTTTTTAAAAGGAAAGAAAAAGATACTTTCATTACAGAAGAGAACATTATATGGAATCAGGTTATGGATATTAATTTCTTATCAAACTAAGCTTGCTATATGAAGACAAAAAGCTCGTGAAGTGAAACAACTCCTATCTTTCCAAATTATCCTTTTATCTGGGGCATGCATGTGCACGCCACAACGCACACACGGGAGTCAGATGACATCCTTGGTGTTGGTCCTTGCCCTCCATCTTATTTGAGACAGCATCTCCTGTTATTTCCAGCCATGTACACCTGGCTACTGGCCCATGACTTTCAGGCATTTTCCTGCTTCTGCCTTCCACTGTAGGAATGCTGTAATTACAGACACATATCACTGTGTCTGGCTTTAACTGGGTCCTTCAGGGATTTGAACTCAGGTCCTTACAGATACACAGCAAATGCTCTACCCACTGAACCATCTCCACTTCTATCAAGTTATTTTGTAAAAGAGGCATATTGGAAAGAAAATTTAAAAAAAATGGAAAATGCTATTTTGCTTTGGTTTTCTAAATCCAGACGATAAAACCCCCTTAAGGTATTTTCAGTGGTGGCAATTCCACAATGTAAGGTGTTTGAATGCAAAAGTACTGTTGATTTCCCTAGAAATATGAATATCTATACTGTGCCTGTTAGGATGGCTTGTTGAGATTGGCTAGGGTCTTAAATGCCTTAAAAAACCCCAGAGAGGTGCTGGGTTCTCATTTGTTAGATTTTTTACTATGCACAAGGATCAAGAACCCAGATAAATGCATTTCTGGGAGAGTCTTGGTGTGATTGCTTTTGTTCCAATGTTTCAAAACCATCCAGCATGAGCAATTCATAAGACATCTTAGGAGAGTCTTACGGTCCCAGGAGGTGCCCCTTTGAATGTAAACAGAGATGCCTCGCAAAGATTCCCTGGAACTTAGCATTCAGTTGAAAATTTTAGATGCTTCTAAACCAATAAAATCCTAATAAAATTATACATGCTCTGAGAATACTGTCTTCTATAAATCAAATGTCAAAACTCAGTTCATTTGTCACCTATCTTAAAACAATAAAAGTTAGTTTCACTGGATCTTTGCGACATTTCTATTATGTCCCAAACTTTTTGAAACTGAGAAACTATTGGGTTTCAGATTCTCTAGGTTTGAGGAGCAAATACAATTGATAAATCTGAAAATGAAAGAGGTAGGTGGTATGGGATTTGATTTAAGGGGTAGTGAGATTTGGCATGCCAAACCTGCAGGTAGAGTATTCCCAGCATGCATCAGACAAGCACTTAGCAGGACCTCTGTTCACAAGGTGCCCATAACAAGGGCTCAGCCATTACTGAACATGGCAACTTTGCCCATTCACAGGGTGGCCCCTTAGAAGAGGCATTTCCATATTCACGATGTGTGTGAGCTCTGCCTGACTCTACTCCCCAGTTTTATAAGACCTTTCAAACTTGTATGTTGCTTCTGTATGACTCCTTTCTGAGGAATAGCCTATATAACTATTGATGACCTTGAACTGATCACCCTCCTCCACATCTAACATGTTACAATTACAGGCATGTGCCCTGACACCTAGTTTCACCTGGTGCTAGGGATCTAACCCACGGTTTCATGAATGGGAGGCAAGCATTCTGCCAACTGAGCTACCACCCAACTCCTAGGTTGCTAGTTAGGTGAGCAGGGCTGATTTAGGCAACCCACACATTGAATGTTATTGAATAAATAGAGAAAACTAACAAAATTAAATAAATACATAGGATATTATTAGAAATTAATTAGATCTTAAATTTCCCAGAATTTTAAGCAATATGATATTGCCTTTAAGAGTGAATTTTTGAACACTATAATTTTAACTCTTAAAAAACTACATTTTTCTCCTACTCTTCTCTCTTTGCTTTTTTGCTTTCTTTCTTCCTCTGTCCTTTCTCCCTCCTTCCCTTCTTCCTTCCTTCTTCCTTTCTCCTTCCTTCCTTCCTTCTTTCCTTCCTTCCCTCTTTTTAGTCTTTTTCTTCTTCCTTTCCTACCACCCACCACTGCTTCTGGTAACCTTCCTCTCTTGGATTTTTTCTTCTTATTGGGTCTTTTATTTTTGTTTGGAGGTAGAGTCTTACTATATCATACAATATGATCTCGAAGTGCTAGCTAGGTTCAATCCATCTTGCCTGAGGCTTCTGAGGAACTGGGCCTGTCTCACATCATTTTGACAATTTTTGATGAAGTTTTTAACAAAAGAGATCACATCTGTTCTGAAAACTCACTTCCTATAAAGAATTGTCTTAGCTGGATTCTGTTAAAAAAAAAAATGTCAAATCTAAAAAGTCTAAGGGCCATTCCCAGTAGTAGCAGAGAGAAGGGAATGACACATACTGTTGTAGTACCGGAAGGACTTACAAAAAGTCTTTCCAAAATTAATGGTCATTTTAAGCAAGAGTTCTGTGCTCTTCTGCTTTATTTTCAAATACCCATAATCTGTCCCATTCACTACCAGAAAGAACCCCATAAAATGCCAGCAAAACGTTTTTCTACAGAGCTCATTAAATGTCTGTGTGGCTGCCAGCCTTCTGAGTGCTTGCTTTCATTGGTTGATTATGAGTAAGATCAAGAGGAAAGTGGTGTCAAAGAGGCTCAAAGGAAAGGACAATGTGATGACCAATCAAGCAATAGTACTGGATTTCTCAAGGCCTTCACATTAGTGTCCATCACCCTGTCCTGTGCCATTTTATGGATATTTCTGTTCCTTCTACCCTGAAGAACCATTTAAGAAAAATGTTCTATTTAGATGCATGTAAATAGGCCATGTGCTGACTTGTTCTATGAAGCCATTATCCCAAATTACCAGAGAGAGACAAATAGGAATGCAAACTGTAGCTAAAAAGAGTGCCGTTTCCAAACAAGCTAGGAAAGAATGGAATGATCCTAGCAGCACAGCTGTGGAGCAACCACTCAGGACAAGAAAGGAGGCTGGAACATGGGCCACCTCCTTATGTTAACCATCATATGTTCTCCTATATGCTCTATATGGACCCACACATTTAAACTTCACCTTACATTTTATTTCTCCTTCCTTCCTTCCTTCCTTCCTTCCTTCCTTCCTTCTTTTTTAAGCAAACTGGCCTGTAAGTTGATTAGATGACAGTGTCTAGCTGAGTCACTCACAACCTTGATTGAACATGGTGATTACCTGGGGAACTTCTGATAATCCTGGCAACCGAGCTACACCCAATACTCATTGAATGAGTATCTTTGTGGGTGGAACTCCAACATGGGCTGCAGCTGCTCTCCTGATTATTTTCATGTGCACTAGAGTTTGAGTGCTGCTTGTCTGGTTGAGTGGTTTGTAGCTTGATTCATCCACAGACCCACAGCGAAAGCTCAGGAGAGTGTACCAGCTGGGTCTCCTCTGCTCTGAATTCTGGGTTAGCTGATTTGCATCAGAGTCCAGTGGGCACTCTGAAGGTGATCATAGACAAACAATGAGACTGAATTGGTGAATCTTTACTTCCATATGCTAAGAGCTATGCTTCTCAAGACTTCAGATTCTATCAAATACAGATTGAGAACTTGCCTGTGATATGAGGATGCTAAGTATCATTCATACCTATATTTTTATTTCATTTTTCTTATAATCCCTCTTCTAGTTACCCTGACAAGGGATGAATAATCTGAGGCAGGCCATTTGAGGCAAAATGCTTAATGGTGGACATGGAAGATGAGCGCAGCTGTCTGGAATCCAGCCCTCTACCCTTGCTTCCTCTGAAATTCTGCACAGAGGAAGTCACATGGGTGATGCTCCAGCCCTACTAGTAGTGTGCCTCTCCAGGGAAATTTCCTATTCTACTGCTTTGAATCTTAGCTTCTTTGAGACAAAATGATAGATAGTTGAATTCCTCTTTGTACATAAGATAACTGAAGCTTGAGAGAGATGATTATAAGTACATCCAACTTTCCATAATGTAGAAATGGCTTATTTAATTTATCCACAAGCTTCCTTCCATTTTAAGATGGTTTCCATAGATCAACCAACCAGAGTCAATCCTGACTCAGCTGGTGGCATATTTAAATCAGTCTTGTGGCTTTCCATATATCATCTTTATTTCTCACTCCCCCCACCCCTAGGTTAAATCTCATCTATTTGCAATGTTCTTCCAAAAAATAATTACCCACCGAATTCTAAGTGTCAAGTGTAAAGAGTGGTCTGCTAGTATTTTTCAAGGGGCTTTGAGGAGTCAGACAGAGGTTAAAGGGTAGGCTTTGGCATGAGCAAGTGAGGCCCGACTGTGATTGTCCTTTCTCCAAGAGCACCGGTGCTAAGTTTTATTGATAAAAGTTCTACTGTCTCCTCACTCTTTGGCTTCTCAATTCTCTATTGCTATTTTGTTAAAAACAAACAAACAAACAAAAAAGCTCCAGATCTGTGTTCCTCATAATGAGTCTTTGTGAATCAAATGCTGTAGATTTCAAACCAAATATAGCATCTATGCATATCTAAAACCCTGCAAGATGCTGACTACAAAAATCCCTACAGCCTATGAAAGTTGTTCTCTTAACTTGGAAGGTGACAGCAGAGGTTCCCCAACATAGAAGTTGGATGAATTAAATTCAATTCTACCTATAAATTCTGAGTAATCTGTTAGTTATTGGCCCAGAAGGTCCCCAACTTGATGAACAATAAAGAAAGATGTGTGTGTGTGTGTGTGTGTGTGTGTGTGTGTGTGTGTGTGTGTGTAGATGGTATAGGTCAACATTGGGTGTCATTTTTTCACCTTTTATCATTATTCTTTGATGATGGTGATGTTTGTTTGTTTGTTTGATTAACTCACTGGGACAGAATCTCACTAGGTCATCGTGGCTGGCCTGTTACATGCTGGATAGAGTGAACTGGCCTCATAGGCAAAGCTTGCCTCTACCTCCTATGTGGTTGGATAAAAACAATATGCTACTAGGCTCAAAATACATTAAAAACACTAAAATTTACATTCATTTATTCGTGTGTGTGTATGTGTGTCCATCCACACATGCCACAATATACAAGTAGAAATGAGAAGAAAAGTTATTGTAGTTGGTTCTTTTCCATCATGTGGGTCCTTGGGATCAGGCCACTAGGCTTGATGGCAGACACCCTTACCCACTGATCCACTTTGCTAGCTCCATTGGTTTTTCGGATGATCATTGAGGCCACAGAGCTAAGCCACAGGGATGGGGCATGTTAGGGCCTTTGTATGGTTTTAGAAGGCCTATACTGGACATGTCAACCTCATAGACTCAGGCATATTTCAGTTTTATTACTTAGAAGAGGAGAGTGATACAGTTGTTCATGACCATTGCTCCACCTCCCTTCCCATGTCCAATCCCAACATTCTTTAAGGTAAACATGTCTGCCTTCCTTGTGGTCATTTTTATTTTTATTTAGGTTTCAAAGTATATCATATTATACATATGTGAGATGTGGCATATGCAGACAAACCACAAATAACCAAATGAAGTAAAAAGACTCCAAAGAGAGCTACCATGATCTCTTATTTAAAAAAAAGATGAATATATGAAAACACATTTAGAGTAATTGCATGTAGGCACAACTCCCTTGCTTATATTGCATTTAAAAAGGCTTAAATTAAGAGAGTTTCCAGTTTCTCCTAAACTTGACTGTTGGACTAGACAACTCAGGAGTTTGGAAAGTCGTTTCTAAGGGCCCTTCTCTTACCTGGAGACCATGTATATCTTCCCCATCATCTCAATCTCTCTAACATCTACCATCTCATTCACTTCCCACTATATTCCCACTCAGATGAAACAGAGCTATCAGCGAATCCAGAATGTGGAGCTGTCCATACAAGTTGTGTCTCATTAGAAAAGTTATTTCAACTTTCAGAGCTTTAGTCTTCTCACTGGGAGATTGAACTAACAATTAAAATATATACTCTTCATAGACTGTGCAGATTTAACAGAAAATAAAACAGTGGAGAAGATAGTGTCATCTTTTGCCCCATTCAAAAGAAGGGCAGTGAGCAGTGGTTTGGAGGCTGGGTTTGTCATGGAAGGGGTTAAGTGTCTGTTTGAGGAAGCTGATGCTTCTCTGGTAATTCCATCCCTTCTGAAGGTGCATGAGGAGAGGATCTACATCCAAGCAGAAGCATGAGCATGGGAAAAATGTGCTTGAACTCACTAAACCCCCATGGAGCTAAGTGACGCTGCTGATGGTGATGGTGATGATGGTGGTGATGTTGATGGTGATGATGGTGATGATGATGATGGTGATAATGATGGTGATGATGGTGGTGATGTTGATGGTGATGATGGTGGTGATGGTGATGGTGATGATGGTGGTGATGATGATAGTGGTGATGATGGTGGTGATGATGATGATGGTGGTGATGATGATGATGATGATGGTGGTGATGTTGATGGTGATGATGGTGGTGATGGTGATGGTGATGATGGTGGTGATGTTTATGGTGATGATGGTGGTGATGATGATGATGATGATGGTGGTGATGATGATGATGGTGGTGATGGTGATGGTGATGATGGTGGTGATGGTGATGGTGATGATGGTGGTGATGGTGATAATGGTGGTGATGTTGATGGTGATGATGATGGTGGTGATGATATAGAGAATGCTGACCTCAGGCTATAATTGAAGAGCTTCCATTCAAAACCATGTACATTTTACCAGGAAGCCAAGGAGTTAGTGGCCCATCTTTCTCACTTTATAATTAAGGCAAGCATTAAACTTATAATCTCTAGAATCTTCCCATACTCTCTCATGGATTAAATAATTCTACTGAGATTAGATTTGGCTTTAACCTAAATTTGTGATTATCTTCTGCATATCAGTAGCAAAGATTCATTCGCATACATATGCATTAAAGACCATGGTGATATAAAAAAAATACTGTTTAAGAACATAACTCAGTCACATACTACTAAGCAGCATGTAGAATCTCAGCACACTACTGCTCTTGTGAGTCTTAGAGATGATCAGGCAGAAAAACAACTCAGAATTTAAATGGAGTTAAATTATTGCTGAATCCTCCACTAAGTCAGTAATTACAGTGAGTCATCTCTAAGCCAACCATCAATCAGAAATTACATAACTAATAACATCTGCACCAGCTTATCGATTTATAGCATTTGCCTCATTCTTATAATGGGTATGTATGATCAATCTGTCCTCTGAGTAGATGAGAAAACGAAGGCTCAATGATGTCAACAGTAACCAGATGCAGTCTTTGCAGGCTTTGTGTTATACTGATGCCAGCCTACTATGTAGTCAATGACAAGATCTTAACACAGGAACCACTTTTTCTTCCTATGACCTTGGGGGTTAAGAAAATAATAATTATGGCCAGAGGCCAGTTGAAGCAGGTGGTCACAAGGGAATATATTTTGAGAGATGCCAATCATTGAGGAGGTCACTAAAGAAGAGGCGAAGGAGGAGACAGTAACAGGTGTCTGGAAAGATGGGTGAAAGTTATCAGAGATGTGGCATCCTTCTCCTATCTCTGGCTAAAACATTTCAAGGTAAATTATGAAGATAGCTAAGGAGAAATAACGCTTAGGTTTATTTATTTGAACTCCTTGGAATCTA
This sequence comes from Microtus oregoni, assembly GCF_018167655.1. Taxonomy (NCBI): domain Eukaryota; kingdom Metazoa; phylum Chordata; class Mammalia; order Rodentia; family Cricetidae; genus Microtus; species Microtus oregoni. The sequence continues at coordinate 25,066,629 of NW_024543086.1, read as the reverse complement.
CTCTCTGTCTAAACATTATGCATTATTGTATAGCAAAACTGAGCCTGATGCAAAGACAGGCAGCTAGCTAATTAAGAGTCTCTTCAGTTCTCTCCCACCAATATCCCATCTCCCTGACAGGAAGTAGGTTTCCCTCTAACTGTTTTGTATGTTAATTAAGTATGAAATGCAATACAGCTTTGAAATGCATTGAATTCCTGAAGAATCCATCACTGTGTTCTCACTGGTGAGAAAAAAATCATCCAAAAAAATCATCATTCATTTCTGTCAGATGACTTTTTTGCATAAAATGGCTACATACAGATATAGAAATAACTCAGATGTCACAAGCCAGTGACAGCCAGTTCTGGAAGTCAACCTGTGCTCTTAGGCACAGGGTCATAACTTGATTTGATACCCTTAGAAAGAGTAGGAGAGAGTTTTTATGGAAAAATTCCATCTCATTCTAAAAGATAACAGCTTTAGCAAGTGAACAAAGGTCAAAATAGAGAACAGAAAGGAAAAGTCAGCCCCCAATAAAAATAACATCTAAAGGAAAAATAAGGCAAAGAAGTTGAGTGTTTTAATTTGATAATCTGAAATCTGTGGATGTATGTGTTTGGTATGTGTGTGCGCCAGTGCACGAATGTATAGGGCCACAGGTTGATGGCAGAGCAGTCTTCAATCACTCTCCAGCTCATCACTGAGGCAAGTTCTTCCCTGAACCTGGAGCTTGGCAGTTCAGTGAGGCTGGCTGTCAAGTAAGCTCTCCAGATTTGCCTGTTTCCCAGCACTGGGATCACATGTGCATATCACCGGGCTTTGCTTTCCTGGGAGTCTGAACTTGGGTCTTCATGCTCCAGTTTGAGGGGGAGACATCTAAAAGTATTCTGTGAGCTAAGATTCTACCTTGGTATGTATCCTTCTCTTCTGCTGGATAAAACTCATTACCAAGTTTACTCTTACTGCTAGTAGAAAGGGCTCACCCCGAGGCTGTAGAGTCTGGATTCTCACTATAGGTTTCTGACCTACCTCTAGGAAATGAACATTTTCTAAGCATTCATTCACAGTGGAAGGGCCATGATGGTACTACTTAAGAGACGGATTTCGTTTGCTTTTTTGTGACCCATCAAGCCAATGACCTGCAACCTGAAAAGCATGTAATCAGGCCATGGCATGACCAAAGGAGCTGTTATACCTTGTCTTGTCACCTGCAGAAGTGGCTCCCCACATGGCTATGACAGCCATGGTCTGTTGGGTTTGGAATGTCCTTAATCTCTCCCTGGCCCCTTGTTGGTCCAGTCTGTGGATTATTGCAAGCCTGTTTTTTTAACTGCCTCAATTACATATTCATCCAGCAGTGCATAACACTAGAGAAGTCATGCTAAGTTATGGATAAGAGGTAATTAGCCTCTGAGGCAAAACTTTGGCATATTTAAGGCTTGAGATCTCTCTCTCTCTTTCTCTCGCTGTGTGTGTATGAATCTGTGTGTGTGACTATGTGTGAGTATAAACATGTGAAAATGCATGTGTGTGAATGCCCTCAAGTCAAAACCAGAGAAAATTGGAAAATAGGTCTTTTTATAGCATCAGTATTGCCCTTGCTGTTCAGTTTGGCACCCATAGACCCAATTTTCAATTGCTTTCTGCTTCCTTCGTTAGGGTGTCAGAACCATCTTAGCGTTCTCCAATCAAATCAATAACAAGTTAAACTGTCTGTTGGGAGAAAGTAGAACTGGCTCAGTCCTAACGTTTTGGAGAATGTAAAATCAGAACAATTTTAAAAAGCAGTGACACGTGCACATGGTTTATTAAAGAATTTGCTTTCGCCTGGCACTTCAGTATTATGTCGTAACTCTATCAGAGATGTGTTTCTTCTAAATATCTAATAACTTTCTAGAACAAGTAACTTCTCTTTCTTTTCTTGAAGGGGTTGTGTGTCACTCAAAACTGTGACTGAATCTGTTAAGGAAATAAACTTTAAATTAAAAAAGACATAATAATAAGGCAATGTACATACATATATATGATGCACATGTACCTCTGTGTGCATGTGAACATGCACATGTATGGATGTTTTCAATACAGATATTCAATCAATTCTGACTGCACTTTAAGCAGAGGCTTTGGAATATATAAATGGATATAAATAAAGACACTGGTGACTCATTCTTGCTACATTCCTGTTACAAGGTGACAGAGCATCTTTTGTTTGAAAAAGAAAAACTGGAATTGCTCATCACAGTGACAAAAATGACTAAGAAACTAAAACCAAGAGCAACTTCAGTCAGTTGCTATCTCAGGCTACTGAGGAAACGGTCCTTCTCACTGCCACTTCATGCCTGACAATCAAAAATGTCTTAAGTGGCTTTATCTCACTGGGCCATGCCACATAATACTCTTGGGTCTGCCCTGAGCCCTCATGACCTATCCCCTTAGCCCTCTGCTAACCTGGGAGTATCGTTCTTGTTTGTCATAACCATGTTTTGTCTCACCTTCCTTAGGTTCTCTCAAGAGTTTCTCAAATAGATTAAAAATGTAACCAGGAAGCCCCCACAGCACTGTAAAGGTCTGTTTTCCCAAGGCAGTGTCCAGAAAAGGAATTAACTAACAGAAAAAGACACAAAGGTGCCATGTCGTGCTGTGGCTCATTCCTAGGGGAAGAGCATTTCAGCTGCATGGTAGAAGGAAGAATACGCAGAACTCCCTAGTCTTCAAAGAGAGAGCTGAAGGCTGTGTTACACTCTCCCAGCTCTCCTGGCCCCGGAAGGCAGGGTATCTGTGAACTTAGTCCTACCCTTACACATGCCTTGAAGAACAGGCATGAAGCTTGCTTCTAGTTTCTGGATTAGCTGAAATTATTATCACACCTGTTTTGAAAAGGAAGAATTGAGAAACCATGAAATGCCCCTACTCCTCTGTGCTGTCTGTTCTCATTAAACATTCTACATGGTCTATATATTAAACTCTATATTTTAATGTATGGCTAGAAGAAAGTGCAAAATCATCAAGTTCAGATGATACGGTAATTTTTGTGATATAACCTTTCTATAATGAAAAAAATGCCCTTAAATTTATTAACTGGTGAGCTTTTTATTCAGGAAGCTTACTTGCTTTTATGGTGCCTGACATTTTCCGTGTGAGTGTGTGTGTGTGTGTGTATGTGCATACATACATGTATAAGGATGCTAAGTAAAATGGTTTATCATTTTAAATGAAGCTATTCACCTATTTTCACGGTGGGAAATTCGGCAATCTTAAATCAGAATCCAGAAAATAGCTCCTAAAATAGATTGCAGGGCTGTGCTAGGGCTCAGATCGTTCAGCTGCATTAGTCTTCAGACAAAAGTTTTATGTAAGAATTTCTTTCTGTTCTATGTAGATTTGCTTATGATGAAATGGAAGAGAGAGAAAAAATGGTATTTTGCTCTTGACATTTCCTCTTTCTTTCTTTCTTTCTTTCTTTTTTTTCGAAACATGATTTCTCTGTGTAGTTTTGGAGTCTGTTCTGGAACTCGCTCTGTAGACCAGGCTGGCCATGAACTCACAGAGATTCACCTGTCTCTGCTACTGGAGTGCTGGGATTAAAGGTGTGCATCACCACCACTTGGCTGACACTTCCCTTTTCGTTTCTTGTGCCCTCCCTCCCTCTGCTTGTCCTGCTTCTTTTTTCTTCTTCCTTTACCCACCTACCCATGGATCTAAGTATCATCTATCTCTCTCCGCATACATCCAGACAACCAACCATCTCCCCATTTACATGTGTTTGGCATTTCTGTCTCTATCATCTATAAATTTTATACCAAAAACATGCCTATCTGTGCCTATTAAATTTTACAAAACTTAACTAATCTTTCTCTCTGAAATGAACCCTCTCTTTTTCAGCTTCAGAGTGCCTGGTTTGAATGGTGCTTAGCATACATCATGTGACTGCCTAAGCTGCACAAGTCCTGGCTTTCTTGTTCTGAGATTTATCTCCAAAACTCTTAGAAGTTCCCTACGAGTATGTAAGATGACAAAATTTTGTTTGGGTTTATATTAGGTTGAGCTCTATGGAATTGCCAATACTATACTGTCTTTTCTTATCCTATAAAAACAATGAAACTTTAAGGTCTCAGAAAATGAAGAAGAACAAATTGAAAGCGGAACCCTGCTGTTTGCAGCCTCCTCGCTTAGTCTAAGGAGACCTGTGTTCCTGGTTCATCACTTTCTTGTCAATTTGTTGATCTTTAGAGCAAATAAATATCTTATAGGTTTGTCTGACTTTCAGTGAGCATCTCGTACCCAGAAGATATCTTTACATAATTGTGAATATTCCACTCTACCTTCTGAAACATATATTTTTGGTCACTTAAAAATGTATTTTTATATATTATAACAACTCAAAAACTTTCATTTTAATGAAAATATAAGGAAATAAATTTAGGATAAAAATTGTTCGATAAAAATCATTTTTAAGATAACAATATTTTCTAAAAGTGTCAACTGGGACACTAAATTTCCACTGAGAACATCCCTCTACTCTAAACAGAACATGATAAAAATTATTTTCCTTCCTAAGTGATAGATTGTTATGACTCAATTTTCAGTATTATGCACTGCCTTACTTTTCAAAATGTAGCTATATTTGTTTGAAAGGAAAATCATGTTTCAGTTGGTAGAAGAAATGGTCTCAGTTACAGCCATATTGTTGTTAAACTTGACAGTAAAACATCCAATCCTTGGTTCTTTTGTAACTGCCTGTGTCTAGCTATTCTCTTCCCTAATGTAGAGGAACACTTTCATGCCCCAATCCCTAAAGGGTATTAGAATATTAGCAAGCAGGTAAGCATGGCCAGGGTTTCTTTTCTAGCCAGAGTATTTCATCTAATGCTATATACACATCACATCTATTCCCCCCGATATGAGTAGCATAATTCATTGAACAGGGTGCCTTCCCTACTTCCCACCTCCCAGTTGGACAGCCGAAAGATGCAACAAGGATCAAGCCATAAAACACAGGAACCAAGAGCCAATCAGTAAAGAGAGACCTGTACCCCAGGCTTATTCCAAGCAAGCCATTCATGGAGCTAATGTGATGGACCTATCCAACCCAACACGTACCACAGACACAGCAACACCGAGTAGCATGCAATGACCAGATGACCACAGGCCCCACCGCCATGCTCTGATTGGTTCAAGCTTAGAAAACAATCTCCTTGAGAGTCTGGACAGCTGGCTTCCATCACACCAAAGTGAGATTAACAAAACAAAGAGTTGATCAGGTCAAGTGTTTACCAAATGTTTATAAAATGCCAAGGAAAGTTGTTTGCTTATTCTGTTCCCACTCAATTCATCATTGAAGGTGTGATGTTCAGTTCAATCTTTGTGGTTTGGGAAAAGCTTGGCCCATAGCAGATGGTCTTTATTCAGGAGGTCAACACCCAGACCCTCTTGGGCTGCTCTGAGATTGTCAGCATGTGGTTATTTAAGCAGAAAGACGATGGGCAGGGAGCTGCAAGGTGCCCACTAAAGACCTTCCGGGTAGCACCAGAGTTACCGTGGGTCATAGTTTTCAAAGGGTTCCTGAATCTTTAATTTTATAAGGGTGTGATTTGTGTTGAGTAAAGGTAAAATTCTATGAATGGGAGGGATGGGGGCAGCACACCAGATGGATTTTCACTTTGGAGAAGACTGAAGATAGGTGTCAGGGAAGGTCTGTTGCTGTGCTTCCTTGAATCCAGTTGATAATCAGTGACCATTTCTCAACCATTCCCAACTCCGATTTCCCTTCCAAGTTTGAAAGGGTTTCTTTGGGTTTGGAATTATCTCTCTTTGTCTTCCTATCTGTCTTCCAGAGAAGAGGGAGTTAGTTACTACTGATGTATGGTATGATAGTGTTAAATAAATTATACTGTTGCCCTGATAGATTCTCCATCTTTAGGAGACATTCAAAACCTCTTCTGCTAATTCCCCATTTTCCTCTGAACATATTTTAATACAGCCCTTTCCTTACCTGCATTGATTAAAAAATAAAAGGAAGGTACCACCACTTAATAATGATAAATCAAACCAGAAATTCTATTTTAGAGATTGTTTTCTGGTAATTCACCTATTACTAAATTTACGTTAATGAATAATTCCATAGGTGACAAGTATTCTGCTTACAGTAAAGTTAAATAGAGCCAGTAATCAATTTCCACAGCAACGGAGAGGACCTAATGTGCAAACATCTCTAATAAACAGCAAGAGGCCAATTACAAGAAAAAGAATATAGTTAGCGGATTCCTCCAGCCACAACTGCTACACTAAACTGGGAATTGCAGTTATTAAAGATTTACCAATCCAAGAAAGAGTGTTTTTCAGTAGAATGTATCACCAATAAGAACTCTTAATAATATTAAAACTGCAGGTTTTATACAGTTATTTCCATATTTGGTGGTCCACAATGCAGAGAATTTGGACAGTTTCAGAATGATGCAAGTGGAGACAGTGGGCTTCATCAGTAACTCTAAGTATAGTATTAAACACTTTGTTTTGATCAAGTGTCTAAATTGATCTTCTTGAAGAGGCGATATAAAGTCTATCTTTGTAAATAACCTTTCTTCAACTTGGGGCTAGATGCACTTAATCCGAGGAGAAGCAAGAAAAACACTCAAAGAAATAAATCTGTTTAAGATTCTTATAATTATACAGCAGGCTAAAGTTACTATGATTATAATTACATACAAAGTGGGCGTTTGAGAATTTAGCATCTAGAGATATTTTCATAAAAATAATTAAGGGCTGTAGCTGAGCCACACTACAATTGAGACTGTGTGGATCTTCAGTGCATGGAATTTAATAACATTTAAGCCTTTTCATTTGTAGAATGATCTCAAGTATTTCAAGATTGTCATCATTTTTATTAGCCTTATTGACCCTCTCAATTTTCTTAATCCGGTGTCAGAGAATACTGAAGATAACAATTTATATGAAGCATCTTGCATCTTGGCAACTGATGATTGGGGAAATGGATAATTCATGTATTTACAAGTGTGTCTGGCCAGTGGCTTGGATTCCTTTAAAGATTCTCTACAATTTAGAAAATGTGTTATGAGTGCTCAAGAGAAAACAGTAATAATTCCTGTGTGTAGCCAGACAGCAAATCTCAGCTCGGCTTGCCAAAGACTCATTTATGACACGTTTGTCCGTGGAGCTAAGTACAACATTTTAAATTCTGGAATTTCTTTTGCTTTATTAAACTGCAGAAAAACTATGCAGCTGCTACGAGCTAACAACACTTCTTGTGAGAAACGGGATGGAGGTGTAGGAAAAGCGTACCACTGTAAACCGAGAGGAACTGCATGGCTGCAAGAAATCTTCTGACAGTCTCTTTCATGGGCCACGCCCCTCGCCTGCTTGCTTACCTGTCTGACCCAGCATGCCTCAGCCACACATGCAAATCGTTACCATGATCATTTTATTCATGAAACATATCCTTAAATTAAGACAGTCATCACGAGAATAAGCACCCTCCGGGACATTCATGCATGCCAAGCATCTCAACATTCACATTGCTGTCCTCAGAGATCAGAGCCAGGAAATCGCATTCAGTATGGAGACACACACATTTTGTTTGTTGCCTAGTTTACTGCCCCCCCGCTCCAACAAGGCACCTATATAGAAATAGTTATAATTGTTTTAGAAACCATCACATCGCCAAAGCCTGGGGACCAAGGCAGTCACACACACCCATTCGGAATTCTGCGTTTCTCAACTACGTGTCTGTACCTCCAGCTGCCGTTCTTCATGTGAGGTGTGCAGTGCAAGTGAAAGCTGGCTTATGTTTGTAAGTTTGGGTACTGGGCACTGCCAAGATCAGTGAATCCCCTTATGGAAGCGGGGTGTTCTGCCCATTTCTTTATTCTGAATTCAGTGGAGCAGAGGTGACTGCTTTTCTGGGTGTCAGGAGGGAAGGAGGTGAACCTTCAGGCTTATTACTTTGTCATTTTCTTCCTATGAATTGGGTGAAACTATGGTCTTATGTAGAAGGCCACGAGAAGGTTGAGCAGTTGTGTGTGTGTGTGTGTGTGTGTGTGTGTGTTTACATGAGTAAGATGCATGGTCTAGGAACAAAGAGACCTGAAAACAGCTATCCAGAGATAGAGCTGATTTCTTTTTTCTTTCTTTCTTTCTTTCTTTCTTTCTTTCTTTTTTCTTTTTTTTTGCATTGCATCTGTCAGGGTGAGGAGTTCACAATGAGCAAGGCTTAAGCATCCAAGTTCTCTCCACATGGCCTGTGCATAACTTCACCATGGGACCTAATTTTCAGGGGCTTCCTCTTCAGTAGTCATGCATGTTTCAAGCAAGACCAAATAAGAATCAGAATTTCCTGTCCCACGAGCTGTTTTCAAGTCACCGAGAGAAGAAAGACCCGTACCTGTCACTGTAGGCAGCAGCAGTGGCAGGGGTGGGCTGGGCATAGCGGTATGCAGCATAACCACCCTAAAACACAAGGAGAGATGAGGCTTAGGGATGCAGAGTTCAGTTCGGCAACACCTAGAGGTGAGAAGCCCGCACCAGAAAAGCAGGTACCCAAGTCCTCCCATCCCAGCTGGAGGTTAATGAAAGCTTAGTATCAGAGTGGAAGAGAACAGCACTGGAGAGAGGAGGCTGAAGACCCGTCCTGGCTGCGTGTTAAAGGTTAGGAGTCCTAAATGTATCCTCAGAGGCAGAACCCAGAGGCCCTTTGAGGAAAACGCACTAACGTGTTAATGGTGATGGTCTGGCGGTGAGGATAAATATTCTTCCTACTTTGCTGAACTTTCCAGGTTTCCAGAATTGACCAGGCTTTACCACAACTTACCAAATATTAACTTAAATTTTAGTATATTATCTTTATTTTTCATAAAACTAGATACTCTCCTGCATCATATTGATTTTAGAAAAAAGATCAGTTAGTTTCTTAGCAATTGTGTGTGTGTGTCGTCATTTAATCACTGATGACTTTGTAGAAGGCTTTATTAATGTTCCATAGTTATTACAAAAGTGAACGACTGTCAGAAATCTGTCTCCTCTGTTGAAAATATCACACTGCTACTCGCCACACAAATTCAGGCGGAGGATTTGGTTCAGGGATGGGGGAATGTGATAAAGTCTTACAATTTGTAAATAAAATCATTAAGAGAAAAAAATCTGAAAAGGAAAATAATTAACATTTAGTTCTGTGTAGCAGTAATTGCCATTGTTCAATTAAGCAAAGAGAAAGTGCAAATGGGCACATGGAAAAGGATTTGTGCAGCGGAGCATTGGTTATCAAACTGAGAAAATAACGGCATCCTGCTCAACAGACCAGGGCAATATGTCAGCCACCATGGAATGATCTCAGCACAGTTAACAGACTGGATCCAGTGGCCAGAAGAGATAAGGGGCTTCTTCAGGTTCTAGTGAGAAGGCTCGGTACTGCAGTCCTTCAAGGGCTGGAACCTCACCTTTACAGTGCGGGGCTAACTCAGGGTAGAGGGGCATGTCAGAGGGCTGACAACAGCACAGTGCCCAGCGAGAGCAGGGCAAAGTTGAAAGGTGTCATACGTGTGGCCTTACACACAGAGATGAAGCCAGGCTCTAAAGTAACGTTAAACATACAGGCAGTAGCGCTCGACAAGTCTTTCCGATGTTTCTGACTGAAATCCTGTATCCTCTGTGTCATTGCTCAAAAGAGCCAGTTTTTCTATCAGGAAATTTGTTCTTTGGATCAGCCTTGGTAAAGATACACCCAAGACATCTTGGTGGATAATCACCAATAATACAGAACTGGGAGTTTCTCTGACGGCTTTCCTTAAGGAAAAAAAAAATGTGTAATTTAAAGCAAAAAAAGGTTTTAGCCAGACACCACCTGGTGTTCCAAACACAGTGCTTTCTAATGAGGAATGGGGGAACTCATTAAATGTGCTGAGAAGTCACAAAAACAAGGCAGGTGTCAGGCCAGCACTGAGCTGCAGAGGAGGAGCCATGGGCCATGGAGAAACCAGGCCACCTGTTGTCCACAGTTGTTCTTTTAATCTGCCTGACTATTTGTCTCGGCTTTCATGATCTATCAGAATGATGTAAGTATGTAAGTATGTGCATTAAATTTAATGAGGTAGGAAGCTGTTAGGATTGGCCAGCCAATGACATGAGGCTTCAGCAACAACTGGATAAAGTGTGCGTGTGTATGTGTGTGTCGGTCTGTCTGTCCAGAGCAAAACATTTTTAAAGTTATTTGCACAGATCTATCAGCTTCCCAGTAAATCAGAAATGATGATGGAACCTGTACCCAGCGATGTTTGCTCTGCAAGCCCTTGGGGCGCAGGTTTTTCCTCTGGACATTTGCCGAAGGGTCTGTCAGGAGAGCAGGTAGGAATTCGACCACAGGAAGCTTGGCCACAGTGTAAGTGGAAGCAACTCAAATGGGCTCTACTGCCTACAAGGCTGACATTTGTCATGGGAATGTAAGCACAGCTATGCACACTGGCACAGCCTTTTAAAAAAACTTTAACTTTTTCTTTTTAATTTTATTTTTGAGATTATATTTTGATTGCAATATTTCTCCCTTTCCTTCCCTTTCTCGTAAATAAGGTGAACTATGAGAGTTTTGGAGTTATCTTTTTGTGTGTGAGTGTATTTACTTATGGCTTCAGCACTGAGAAGAAATCAGTTTCTATGTCAAACAGCCACAGGTGTCAGACCCTGAGATTTGGTCTGTTGCTTAGGAGTTTTGCTTTCAATTACTCGTTCTCTGTCTCTCTGTCTCTGTCTCTGTCTCTCTCTCTGTCTCTCTCTCTGTCTCTCCCTGCTTTGTTTTTTGAAGCACAATCAAATGTAGCCTCAAGCTTGTTTTATAGTTAAGAATTACCTTGAATTTCTAACAACCCTGCCTCCATGCCCTGAGGTGCTGGAATCACAGCTGTGTTCCTTCCTCCATGCCTGGCTCACAAGGAGCTGGAGATCTCCAGGGCTTCATTGATGCTGGGTAAGCACTGTACCAGTGGGGCTAAACCCCATCCAAGTTTATGTTTTCATTTATTGATGTGTATGCGTGTGAATGTCTGACACATGTGTGCATGCACCTATGTAGGTCAGAGAAGGACACTGGATACCCATTATGTGTAGTTATGGGTGGTCAGAGCCGCCCCAAGTCAAGGTTAAAGCCTGAACATCCGTCCTCTGGAGAGCAGCAAGCACTGGTAACTGTGGTGCCATCTCTCCACCTTCCACCAAGTGTTCTTCAGACTCCATAGCTTGGTCTGCTGATAGGTTTAGAGTAAGTGAAGTGGGTTTGAGCTTGGCAAACAGATCACGTGGTGGTAACAGCAATGATCTGCCTGTTTCTTTGTCCAGCATGTTGGCTAACAGTTTAGGTGTTTTCTTATTACTTGAAATGCAGGGACTATACTGTTAATTAACTTATTTATGTTATATTAACTATCATTAATTTGATTTGTTTTTACCTTATCATTTATTTTATGGTACTAGGATCTTGTACACACTGGTGAAATGTTCCACCATTAAGCTATTTCCCAAGCCCTCCCTCCTTTTTTAAACTTTATATTTTACTTTGAGATAGTATCTCATGAGTTCAAAGCTGGCCTCGAGTTGATCCTGTAGCTAAGCGTGGTTTGAACTTGTGATGTTCCTGACTCCACCTCCTAAATGCTGGGATTACTGTTACACCAGATTAACTATTGTCAAATGAATTACTGTATGCTGCACACGTTAAGTAAATTAATGTGTGTTCATGTGTGTGTAGCTGAGTGTGCTCACATAAGTTCATGTGTTTTAGCCAGAGGACAACCTCCTCAGGTCCTGTACACCTTCTGCTTTTCTTTCCTTTTTTTCTGAGACCAGGCTCTCACTAGTATCGAACTTGCCAAGCAAGCCCTACAGATCCTTTTGTCCTGCCTTTCTGTCTCTGGGGTTAGAAAGAAATGCCCCCGTGGTTGGATTTGAAAAACAAAACCAAAAGAAACACAAAACCCCTCAGTTCTGAAGATTCATCACAGATCTCCTGCTGGCAAAGCAAGCACTTGACCAAAGGAGGCTCCCCTCAACTCCTAGTTAATTTCAGTGTAAGCCTCTATGGGCTGGTGGCTGTAGTGTGTGAGAATGGGGTGAAAAGGATTCCGCAGCTCCATCAGGCCACCTCTCTAAACTGTGTGTTGTCTTTCCTAATGTTCTTCTACATGAGATCCACAGTACAGCAAGAGCGGAGCTGCATGCTAACTCGGGGTGCATGCACACGCTGCAAAACGGCCCACAGATGAAACTGCTTTAATTTGCTTTGCAAAAAGGAGACTCGAGTGAGCCGCATTGCTCTGTAATCTGCAGCTTGCTGAACACAAGCAGAGCTTCTGTGCAGTTCAGTGCTGATGTCTGAAGGATGAGGTCTGCCTCCTGTTTGAGGATCGCAGCCCCTGGTCTTTGTTGAACCCTGCTAACTGCAGGTCTAGTAGTGAAAGAGTGTCACTGACAAGGGGACTTTTCCTTCTCTAAACCAAATGAGAAAAAAAGTACAGCAGTTTTATCTATTCTACGCACACAAATATTAATGTGTGTGTGCGCACATGTGTGTGTGTGTGTGTTTTGCTGGACGTTGAACCCAGGGCTTTATGCAGGTTAGGCAAGTGCTCCTTCACTGTCCTATGACCAAAGTCTTCCTCTGAGTTTTTGTTTGGACACAGGTTCGCATTAACTGCCCCTGGCTAGTATTGACTTACCCTGTGACCAGCCTTGAACTCTCAATCCTCCTGCCTCTGCCTTCCAAGTGCTGAGATGACAAGCCTGTGGCATGGAGCCATCTGTGCCACCATGGCAGGTTTAAGATTAGCTGTAGACCGCATTATAAGACACTTGGCAAGCGGTAGATGTGTTGACTTCTTTCTCTTTTTACTTCCTACGAATTTACTCATTTTGGTGTTTCTTTGGCAATGAGAAATAGTGTTGGCAACTGGGAAGAAAATTTTTTAACCATCTATAATAAAAGTGATGAGTTATAGAAGATGGAAGGTTTGCAGCCCCTTAGGCTGGAAGTATAAGAGAATTTTGATTGAAAGATTAGTGTATTCTAAGAATCAGCCAATGATTATGGAGAAATTGATTCTAACAAAAACTCTAATCTCCCACCTCATGGTGTATGTGTGTATGTGTGTGTGTGTGTGTGTGTGTGTGTGTGTGTACATGTGCCATGGTGTTGATGTGAATGTCCCCTTGAGTGTTGGCCCTTGCCTTTCACCTCTCTGCTTCTTCCTATATACACCAGAATGCTGTCCTGTGAGCGTCTTACTGTGTATTCCAGGATAGCTGTCCTGTGAGCGTCTTACTGTGTATTCCAGGATAGCTGTCCTGTGAGCGTCTTACTATGTACAGCAGAATGCTGCCCTGTTAACATCTTACTGTGTACACCAGGACAGCTGTCCTGTGAGCACCCTGGAGTGCCCACATCCCCTCCTCACATTTCTCTGTAGCAGTGACAGATGACACATAATTGGTGCTGTGTCTAGCTTTATTTGGATTTTGGGGAATTCAAACTTTGGTATCATGTTTACACAGGGACGACTTTGCCTACTGAGACATCTCCCTAATCTGAAAATTATTTCTTTCTGATTTATTATTATTATTATTATTATTTGTGTGTGTACACATTGTGAGTGTGTGTATGGTGTGCAAACATGCCACAGAATGTGTGTGGAGGTCAAAGAACAACTTTCAGGAGTCCATGTTCTCTGGCTACCTTAGTTTCTGCAGATCAAACTGAATTAGGCTGTTAGGTCTTAGTAGTTAATGCTTTTGTCTGTTGAGACATCTTCCTGGCCTTTTTTTATTTTTGGCTGCTAAATTTTTATAATTCAAGAAATTAAAAGCCACATTAGACCTCTACTGTGGCATATTCATGATGGAGCCAAGTGTACAGACACAGTGTTGGTAATTGGAAGGAAGTGTCTCCAGTCCACTGTGGACATGTCAGAAGGTAAGAGATGAATCTGCGTTAAAACTGGAAAATTCAGATAAGGCTTCCCTCTGTTAGAGAACATTTGCCCTCCCGAGAACCATCTTGTTAGTCAGAATTTCAGAGCAAACCCACAACCATGTGATGAGTGTTTTTCCGTCAGTCAGGAATTCATACCTGTAGCAATTTATTGCCATACACTGGCTCTTGATACACTACTCTATAAGGAAACAGAGATGTAATGTTTTCAATGCAAAAATGAAATAAATAAAAGAAAGTGCACAAATCAGACAGCAACCCTGGAGCAATTCATTTACAAGTTTGCTTCTCTTAGTTCAGTGTTGAACGTGACCTGCCAAACCAAAATGGGGCTAGGCATGGCCCAGTACTGGACTTGCAAATCCCCACACCGCTCATTTGAGGGAGGTGATCATGGAGCTCAAATGTGCGGTCTGCATTCAGGATATACCATTCTGTTTTTAAGAAGATGAAAGGATAATTTCATGGCTTCTCGCCTTTTAATCTGCACCCCAACAGTTTCTGTATGATGATTTTCTCTTTACCTCTCATGGGTGGGAATTTCTGGCTTACCTGAGGATTCAGTTTTGATGTTAATGACTTAGGTGGTTAAGATCATCTTACGGGGCAGTCTGAATTGAAACAGCAGCTTTAGTCATTTCTATTCCCACAGCAAAATGGCACTCCCAGCTGCCTTGACCACACCGAGGTCCTTCCCTAGTGAGTCTGTGGGCACACCTAAGATAGTTATGTGTGATGCACACATTCTTAGCATGTTTCACTCAGACTTCATCTTAGGAGAGCTCCACAGACTGAGAATACCTGTAAATGAAAGAGTTGCCCATGGGGCTACTTCATGTGGTTCACTGGAGGTGGGAGAGGAATTATTTGTGTTGGCAGAGAAAGTCCCTGGCTTCCTTGGCAGATAGCAAAGTGGTTGACTATTTGAAGACATTTAGGGACCTGCCTTATGCATCTATGTATGCATTTTTTAAGTTACCTGGCTTTCTTTGCTTTTGATGACATCTAACTTTTCTCTGCTAAAATTGAAGAGCATGGAGCTACACCTATCCAAATTTACTTTCATTCCCTCTTCTCTCTCCTTCCTTTCCCTCTCTCCATTCTCTCTCTCTCTTCCTAGTTTTCATTGTTTATTTGAATGTTTCAGAGACAGAAAGATTGTCTAGTGTTCTGATCAGCCCTTCAGATGCTCTTTTCTTTCTTCCTATGTGTGTGAGTAGGTGTGCCTTCATCTGAGAGGCCAGAATTCTCATCACCTGAGTTATGCGACCCCAGGGTCTAGACTCTGTTCCTGGTGATCGAACATCTGTTAACTGTAAAGCTGTCTCCTCAGCCCCACCCCTTATAACCTCTATATTATCTTTCCACCTTCTTCCCCCACCCCATCTCTTATGGAATTTCTAGAATCCCACCCTTTTAAGTTAACCTATTTTCCAGTGCTTAAGTATTGAACTGTCTTTGGATAATGTGGGCTCAAGCTTTGGTGTCAGAGAAGATTTTTTAAAAACTCATTTCATCTTTTTTTTTTTGTTTGTTTCTGGAAGGAAAGCTTCCCTCTCTGACAAAAACGGAGGTGATTAAAGTCCCTGTCTCATGGCTGTGGTGAGGAGAAGAAACTGTGGCAGGGAGTGAATGCTGATATCCTCTTCCATGTCAGCCTCTTTGACACTGCTGAGTTCTCATAGTGACTGAGGAAGGCTGGTCTAATGCTCATCCCTGCCCAGATCCCTTTCAACATACAGTCTTGGGAAGAAAAGGTTTGAGGTTTAAGTTTGCAAGATTCCTGGTCTCTGTGTTCCCAAAGCTCCAGGCTCAGTCCTCTTATTCTCAAGCTCACACAATATGGAGGGAGTGCACCTATTTATTGCAAGTGATTTGAATAAAAAACAGTTTTGTTGTAACACCAGAAATTCCAACAAAATTTAAGAGTAGTATGAAATGCATTGGGATCTTGTGGAAATTTACACGCTTGGGGTGGTGTAGGGGTCTCAACATTTCTCTCCCTTCAGAAACTTAAGGAATTCCCAATAAAGACTCAGGTAACAGTGATACTCTGTTCTTCCTGCTTCCTCCCATCCCTTCCATTTCTATCCTACTATCTAATTCACTGTTGTCTTACTACAATTTCCACCAAGCATTAACCACCTTTCCATTGCTCTCCTATAATTTCTCTGTCCCTTTGTCCATTTTCACCGCCGTTGATCAGATGCCATCTTTGATCCTCCTTGCGCATGTCAACCACTTAGTTCCTATGCCTTGTGCAGCGCTGAGACGTCTATAGCTTCACTGGTGAATGGAGGACCTGGCTATGCAGGTCTAGGGAAGTTAATTTCCACAACTTTCACTTATTGCTCTTGCTATTGTTTATTATTTAATTTGACACATTTTTTAATTAAAATGAGTGTGGTAGGTAATTAATTATTACCTTGACAGGATCTAGATTTACCTATGAACCACACTCTGGACATGTATGGCAGGAAGTTTCTCTGCTGTGTTAACTGAAGCGAGAAGACACACCCAAAGTGTGGGTGGCACCCTCCCATCGGCAGGGGCCTCAAGCTGACCAAAAAAAGAGAAAGCAAACTGAGTCCTGGCTCTCGTTTCCTGACCGTGGATGCTTGTGACCAGCGGCCTCAGGCTTCTCCTCCTGTGCCTTCCAGCTATAAGTGACTGTACACGCAGACACAATCCCAGATAAGCCTACCCTTCCTTAAGTTTCCTTTGTCAAGGATTTTGCCACAGCAGTCAGAAAATGAACTTATGAGTTCATTTCAATACCTTTCACTAAAATGCAAGTTACCTTTCAGACTTAGTAGACCATTTATAAAAATGGCATCTGTCTTTTAAAATGGAAGTCGGGAGGACTTGGGTGATAGCCCTGCACATGCTCTGCTCCGATTCAGAACTTGCCGTGTCTGTGATATGTAACCATCTTCATAGTGCGCAAGCTTGTCCCAAAGCCCAGGGACAGCAACTTTCTGGCAGAGATGCCCCCACCGCTCTGTATAGAAAGGTTGCTTTTTTCTTCATAGATTTTTTTCTGAGCACATGACCCATGACATTTCTTTATTATCTATCGCAATTTTCTGGCATCTACACTCATTTCCCCCTCTTTCTTCCACTTTCCCTTCTCTGAAAAGTTGAAGAAGATCATTGGATGTGGGAGCTGGTGGCTCGCCTATTGGAGCGATCTGAAAGGTCTTTCCAATCCTTGGGGCTCCAGTAGTACTTAAAAGTCCCAGAAATGCCCAAGAGACTCAGCTTCAGGAGGTATGGGAGCAGGACCTCGGAGGACAAAATGAGGAGGATTTTGGGATGCAGGGAATGGGGCAGTAGTTTGCAGCGTGTTCTACCATGGGCATGGTGATCCTCTCAGAGAGGCTGCAGGGTGGAGAAGGGATTGAGCAGGAAGAATGTTCCTTGATTAGATCTGACCAAATGTAGAAACTAGGCATTTTAGCTAATGGATTATAAAGACATATGAGATAAAACTCAAATGGAGACGGACTGAGCTCACACATCCCAGAATCTCTGACAATTACCCTGGACCTATTTATTGTGGAACATTGTAATGAGATTGTAGGCCTAAGGAAGAAACTTTTCTTTAAATAAAACAGAATCCAAAATAATTTTCCAGAAATCCCTCCAGCAACCATCACTTTAAAAAGTGTGGTCCTCAGGGCGTCTCTGCAACTCACAGTTCAGACTAATATCACAGCAGGGTAGCAGGCCTGTGGCTTAAATCCACACATTCAGGGAGATCTTTCCAGTGGGACTGAGCCTTGCTTTGTGCAGGAAATAATTCATGTCATTTGCTTCCTTTGAACTTAGAGCTGCCCGTGGTGGCCTGCTCTGCTGCTGAGGTGGAAGGGCCACCGGGCTAGCTCACTCCCATCTCACCACACTGTGGGAGGCCAGAGGACAAACACTGGGCAAGCAGTAGGCTAACCTAGTACTTCAGCAGGGTAGGTTCATCACACATTTGGAACACTGAGAAGACACAGTGTTGTCACACTACCAAAAAACCCTTCCCTTGAGGGCTTGAGCCTCTTCTCATTCAGTACAGACTCTGGCAGACCCACATTCCTGGGCCTGTTTAGTTCTCTCTGGTTTTCTGATGTAGCCCCTAGTACTCCAGGATACAGTGTACACAGTGCTGAAATCACTCCCCTCATCTCTCTCTCTCTCTCTGTCTCTGTCTCTTTGTCTCTGTCTCTCTCTCTCTCTCTCTCTCTCTCTGTCTCTCTGTGTGTGTACAAATGCACACATATTGGGGCAGTAGTCTGTGGAGGCCAGTGTTTGACATCAGGTGCCACTCTCAATCATGTCTCTGACTTTTGTTGTGAGCTGGGGTCTCTTACAGTACCAGGAGATCACCAGTTCACCAGGCTCAATGTCCTTAGGTCCCACGGTTCCACCTACTTTTGCTAGCCCCGTTCTGGGATTACAGGCATACACGCTAAGCCTGGACTCTTATGTTGGTGCTGGGACTCTAAACTAGGTATCTCTTGTTTGCGTGGCAATCACGTAACTGACTGAATCATCTCCCCATTCCTGCTTCCTGTTCTTGGGGCAGCCTTGCCCCTGGCTAACACTGTCTTCTGGTTGCACAAGAATATATAAGGCCAGGAAGAGATAATCCACTTTAAACACGTATGGGAGAGCACAGTTAATGACCTATTATAGCTTTTACATATGAGAAAATGAGGCACAGAGAGGGGGTACCCAATAACTGACAACCAAATTATAATGATTTTATTTTTAACTGGGGATATCCATACTCCTTTTTTCTTGAACAGATATTAACAGAAATAGTTTTCTTCCTAGTGGACTTGATCTCTTATGAACATCCTTCCACCTCTCAAGTTTAAGGACATAATAATAAAGTTCTAAACTCAGCGATGCTGTGCCCACTTACATAATCCTCTCCAGGCTACCTAAGGGCTGCGGCTATAGACCGACTTTCAGATTCATTTTATTCCTGAGGGTGGGACCAGGCTCTCCCACCTCACATTTGAAATGCATGAACTGAAGGTCTGGGGAATAGGGCATAGTAGGGGCAGCTTCAGTTTTGTACTTGAGAGGAGTTAATTGTTTGGGGGATAAATGAAAAACATGTGCATTTGCACTCATCTAGCGAGACGCCAATACTGCAGTAATCTGGAGGTGACAGTGAGCGTCTTACATACAGTCAGATCTAAACTAAGTCCGTCACTGGTGGAGATTCATACCTTGCTGCCAGACTGTAGCAATGTGAAATTCAGAAGGAATAAAAGAAAATAAACAGTGTCTCTCATTTTCTAACAAATAGCATTAGTTTGCACAGAAATATGGTTTGATATTTTTTTTTCTTATCTAGTATGTGAAAAACAAGTATGCTTCTGGAAACTTAGTTGATGTTATTAATGGTACATCTGTGTGCTAGTGTGTGCGTGTGTGCTCGTGTGTGTGCTCGTGTGTGTGCGTGTGTGTGTGTGTGTGTGTGTGTGTGTGAGAGAGAGAGAGAGAGAGAGAGAAAGAGAGAGAGAGAGAGAGATTTAGAAAACGGACTCTTCTGCAGCCCACTTAGCTCAAACTCTGTTCCAAGGTCCTCTCATCACACCAGTGCGGCACTGGGATCTAGACCAGGGTAGGGAAGGTTCAGTGCGGTTCTGAAGATGAGACATATCTTTCTAAAGAGGAGTATCATGAAATGCGACCAATGAGCAAACAGCTCCACCCAAGAGAACTGTTCGGAGAGGGGAGAGGATGAGGGTTGCAGAGGAGAGGGCTGACCCTTCAGGCCCACACATTGCCATGGCAGGGGTTTAGTGCTGTGCTTGGAGAAAAGAGAGAAATGCAATATTCCTAGCGCTGTGTCGATAAATAATTACACTTATAAGGAAAGCATGGAAAACTACCAACCATGAAAATCCCTTCCAGTTCGCAGCAGCTGGTAGCTACAGCTGTTGTTCTGAATATCAAACTGAAAACACAGAGAGCATATTGAGAACGGTAGAGAGCATGTCGCTGTGGGCGGAGCTTTTAATTTGGCAAGAGAGAAAAACCACCTTTTCTAATAGATGCAGTCATGTTTATCTGTTCCAAAGTTGATCAAGTCCAAGTCATTAATTCCCCTCAAAGAGCAAGTCGCGTGTCTTTTGAGCTCATGATCACCTTGAAAGACACACTACGGTGGGAACTCCTTGTTGACCAGGAAGGGGTAATCTGTCCCCACTGAGTTCAGAGCAAACTTGTATAAAGAATGACTCCCAGAGGTAAGGAGGACGACATGCACGTTAATGAATACTTACATAAATGTCTGCACCATAAAATCCATCCTGGTAAACAACACTGTAAAGATGCACACACAAAGAGAAACATTCGGATTAGTGCAGTTCCCCATGCAGACGCACCAACCCCCGCACGGGCCAGGTTAGTCTGCTCTCATGATCTGAAACACAGGAACGGAGGAGAGTGGCAAACTGATTAAGGAGGTTGGAGACAACAGCTGTCCATCAAATCGGGAACTTTAGGCTGCGGTTCCATGTAGGACCAGGGTCACAGTGCTTTTGCTTGGGCACCAAAATGAACTTCCCACTCTCAGAAGAAGGTGCAATGCATGGCTTAAAAAGGCAAAAGGACTGGTGTGCATTTCCCAGTGACCTACACAGGCCTGAGAGTCTTAACAATATTAAAGTTTGCAATCAAACCCCAGTGCCCAACCCCAACAAACACGAAATCCAGCATCTGTTTAAGAATGGGCTTGCAAGGGCAGGGACTCAGAGCAGAACACTTTGATGATGCACTAGAACTGAATGGCCTCAGGGAGCGCCCAGGTGGCTCAGATGGGGTCAGATATTTTCTTCTGTCAACATTACATACAGTAGCATTACCTGTGGTAGTTCTGTCAGACTTTAATTGTCAGTATAACAGAAAACCTGTCTGTGTATCTGTGTGTAAACATATGCAGATATGCATGTGTGCAAAATATGTATGTTTTCAGATGCACAAATGTATGGGAGTGCATATATGTGTTTGTATGCATCAAGGCCTTATATATTTGTGAGTGAGGGGGGGTTCGGTTGTGTATGTGTAAGTATTTAAATAAATCATATTCAGGCTAAGGCAAGATTCGGCTTTATAACTAAATAAACCTAACTACATGGAAGCTTTGCATAGTGCACCCAGTCCCTGGACTTGGAATCCCAGGAAGAAGCCACTTCCAGGGGGCAAAGAATGATCTTGGGCTTCTCTGAGTTCCTTGGAATAGCAAGGCAAAGAAACTCATAATAACACATTCTCTGACTTAAGTATTTGAGTGGGTCTACCAAGGCCATATGTACGCTGGACACCTCGCAGGCTTTTGTGAGAACAGCAGATACCCTAGGTACAAAAGGCTGAGTTTCTAAACTTTTGCTTTCAGAGGGTGGTAGTCATCAGTAACCTCCCCTAGCATCTCCCCATGACATTTCTGGGTGATTTATGAGGCGGAGAATCAGCGAATCCACTGTTGAGTCAAGCCAGGGCCCTAATAGAAGCACAACTTTGATTCGAAAGGATTTCATGAGAAGTATGAGCACGCAGAAAAGCCAGGCAATTCAAGGCAGGGGAGAGAGCACTTCATCACCTAACGGCACACGCTCACGCACACACAGCAGTGACACTGGCTTGCTGGAGAACACGGAAGCACACTTCTTTCCCAGAGCTCTTTCGGAACTGATTGGCAAACCCCCAAGGACCATTATCCTTAAAGTGTGGCAGGGATGTCACACACTAAGGAGGTTGGTGGGAATGCCTTTCAGCTGTTGTTTGTGTTTGATCCTGGTGGGCTACAGTACATTGGAGCACTTGTCAAGCAGTGCTAAGCCCTAATCCAAAAGGCAGGCTGAGGTGTGTAGGGTCTTGAGCAGGCTTTGAATCTGTGTTCAGCATTAACAACGTAAAAAGACACTGTCTGTTGTGGGGTCAGGAGGCAAGGTCAGCTCCTACCAACGGGCTTTAGAACAGATCTGATGAAAAGCAGGCAAGCAACAGATAGTTACTCGGGGCCCCAGAGCACAGACTTGAGCCTTAGCTTCATCAAGACCACGTCTGTGCCAGGTTTTCATGCCATCATGCCTTTATTCATGCTACCACTTGGTTGCCAGCGTCTTTTCTACCAGTATCCTCATTCAAAATCAGCTAGATCACCACTGAAGAGGCAGGCAAGGTGCAGAAACACAGACATCTATATCAAAGTGCTGCTTCCCCGGCAAATGGCTCTGCAACCGGAACAAAGTTGCTAAGACAGCTGAGCTGGGTTCACTCTTTGCAAAATGGGAAAAGTGGTAGCCAAGGGGCTACCTCAAGGCACACACGTGCAAAGAGGTATAGGATTTAGCCAGGTGATGCTTTCGAAGTGATGCTCAGCATGTTTAACACTGAGGCAATAAGTTCTCTAAATGAGACCCAGGCTACCTAAAGCTGAGTTCCATGTCCTCCCTGTGAGTACCAGAGTCCATGTGTCAGACTCTCTATCTAGGCCGCTCATTAGTTTCCTCCCACTGTAAAAGGCATTTGTGCCTATGATTTGTTTGGACATCAAGGCTGCCCTCGTAGGAGTTCCACCTATTGCATCTCATCTAAGGTTTAATTTCTTATTTCAGGCCCAGAAGACATACAATAACTATGTATCCAGAGGATGATGTCCACACCCTAGAGAGGAGCAGAAGACAGAGAGTCTTTTCTGTGTCAGCTCCAGGTAGAAGTTAATCATTGGTCAGAGAATGATGTCTCCACTTGGGGCTTAGAGTCAGGGGTGTCGTTAATTCGAAGATAGCACAAGCCTCTTGGTGAGACACTACCTTCTTATTTTATAATTATTACTGTTGTTGTTGGGGGCCTGAGGTTTGAAGCTTGTGTTGTTTGTGTATTCAGCTGTTAACGGTTGTTGACGTTAGAGGAAAAGAAAAGACATAAGATTAAACAATCCTGGATCCTACCAGGACAGAAAACTAGAGGGGTGTGGATAAATATTAATTATTTAAAAAAATATTAATCATGTAAATACGGGAAGCCTTGCATTTTCCCAAATGCCTAAGGGATGGGCAAGGTCTGCTTTATTTTGTGGAAAATAGAGAGAAAAGCCAAACCTAGGCCTAGGAGGCTCAGGGGCACACAGCCTAGAGCAGGGGTGGAGTCCCATGTCATGTGACTGAGACTTGGGTCTTACTCTGCCAAGGAGATGAGGAAGAGCTGAGCTGCAGTTGCTCCTTCCTCCAGAAACTGCTTGTGCATAGGGGTCATTGCCATGCCAGTCTCCCCATCACTCTGTGTTAAGAGCTCCCAGACACCAAGAAAGAGCACACTGTGCTATTTGCCTTCTGGAGCCTTTCCTCTGAAAAATAGCCCAGCTGCTGTGGTTTGCCCTCCACCATGGGCGATGGAAAGATACTGAATCCTCTGATACCCCAAATTTCTGAGATGTGGAGTTGAAGGGAGACTGAGGGCAAGCTTCCTCATTCTGACAAGAGCAAACAAATGGAATGCAAGTATTGTCTTCCTGCACTGCAAGGTTTCCTCTCCCCAAGCACTGTGCTGGGCCATCGCAGGTGAATCTCTCCCACCACTGCTCTCTAGAGGTCTAGAGTCCCCAGAGGGGAAAGTGCAGCCACAGCCATGCATCAAGCTGCAGTCGCAGCTGCAGCCTTTGCTACAGAATGTTAAGATGGGGGCACCATGAAAGAGCAAACAATAGGAAAGACGCAGGACCAGGGGAACCTGGAAGGACTTGCAGGCAGGCAAAAAGAATGGCAAGTGTGAGGACCCACGGTTAGAGGTGTCTGGATCTTTGGAGGGCCTGGAGGAAGGGCACAGTTAGTGGCTTTGGGTCCCAAATGCTCTTTAGAAAGTGGTGGCTTCTGAGCAAAGGATTTCATCTGTTACCAAGCACAATGAGAAAGATTGCTCACTTGTGCCAAGTATATTTTGGAGGCACAAGGGAAACAGTGAGTGATATAACCTTCATGATGTTAATAACCCCGGGAATCTATGAGATGATATAGCCATCCTCATTTTACTGGTAGAGTAAAATAAACCTCCAGGAATGGGCTGTCAGTTTTACAAAACTGCTATTTCCCCTAAG
This sequence comes from Microtus oregoni, assembly GCF_018167655.1. Classification (NCBI taxonomy): domain Eukaryota; kingdom Metazoa; phylum Chordata; class Mammalia; order Rodentia; family Cricetidae; genus Microtus; species Microtus oregoni. Next base: position 25,042,561 of record NW_024543086.1, on the reverse strand, counting down.
TTATTAGTCATAGCACAAGTATCATTCCTGAGATGACTCAGGTTCGCAGGGTGACTGCTCTAAGATGGGCCCATCAAAGCACCCTGTGATCCTTACCATCCTCCCCCACTCACACAATGGACAAGGCCCCCGTTCCCTCCCTAGACATGAATAAATTGACTTAACTAATAAATATTCTAGCCCAAGTATTTTTGTTACATAGCCAAACTCTTAATGACATGGCAGGCAGTGGTGGTTGGACTTCAATGTGCCTAAAGTTCACCTGGGGGACTAACTGAAATATTGATGGCTGGGCCCTATACCCAGCCCAGAGCTATTGATTCAATAGATCTGGATAGAGTGGGTAGCTAAAGGATTTGTATTTCTTTCAGGTAATGGGCAATGTCACTGCTGGTAGTTCAAGCCTTAATTCACTATGCAGTCAAATACAATCTTGAACTTCTGGTCTACCCGCTTCAGCTCCCCCAGTGATTTGAAAACAGGTGTGAACCACTATGCCAGGCCTTGCAGTGCTAAGGATCAAGTCCAGGGCTATATGCATGTTAGGCGAGCATTCTGCAAATGGGGTGTCATGGCAGCTGCTAAGGTGCTGCTCTTGAGGCATGGTGAGTGTGGGAGAGCCCTTGCAGAGCTGAATGGTCCTTTCCGGGAATGGCTCCCAGTGCTTTTCTAATGCCTCAGCCAACAGATACATATGTGGGAAAAGAAGATGGAGCTTCGTGTGGCGGATGCAGCTATAGATACACAACGGTTCCCACACTGCAGAAGGGAATTGCTGTCATGCACGGAGCAGATGCGGTCCTATTTTAACGCAGAAATGGTCTGTCTAGTCATGCAAAGGTAATTGTGTTGCCTGTCAATCACTCTAGGCCTGCAATATGCTTTTGCACGAGCATGATGCAAATGCACAACTCATTTTCTTAAGGAAGTAATCATGGTAGTTAAATATTTGGATAGAGGCAAGCAGAGAACGATTGCACTATAGCAAATTAGCTTGCTTTAGAAAAAGAAAAAAAGGAGGATGGACAAGAAGGAACAAAGGCAGAGGGTGCCCCAAACTAAGCAATCTGTTTGTGGAACGGTATATATACCAACCACAAATGTGTTTTTGTAGGAAAGACATTTAAAACCTCTTTTCTCAACTGACCCTTTTGCCTGGAAAATAAATTACATTTTTGAATATGTTCAAATGTAACTGTCTAGAATGGTTATCAGGTGGCTCCATGCACACACTGGGATTTGTACATAACTGTGCATGTGTTTGTATATGCACGTTTTCCCGGGGAAAGTACATATTTTTGAGAGGATTACCAAAAGAATCTGTGCAGGTCCTGCCCTCCCTGGAGCCAGTGCAAGTATGTGGGATGGAACACACCTTTCTTGTGCCCCGGGTGGGTTGATTATTATTCCCATGTGTGAGGTGGCAGGCTCCTAGGGACTTGCTGGTGTCTGAGCACAGGACCCTGAGCCTCTGGGTCCACATCTTCCTGGTGACCCTTGAGTGGACTAATGTTGGATGCTGAGGGTTCATTACTTGCTGTGTAGGAACCTATGGCTGTGGTCTTGGGCAACTTTAAGAAACTTGCCCCTGGGGTGCTGTCTGATTTTTATTGTGGTGGTACTGAATTATCCTAAACTACTTTTCCAGGTAACTCTAGAAATTGTGTTACTAATAAGTACCCTAATAAGTTACTAGAGCATGTGTGGAATTTCACAGTAATAAAAGACTGCAGTGGTTAATAGATGATTAGTAGATTATCAACTAGACATGACCTAGAATCACCTCAAAACAATCCTCTGGGCATGTCTCTGAGGAAGCTTCTAGATTTGATTAACTTTGGTGGGAGGAACCATCTTGGCTGTGGGCAATGCAGGTCCTGGGGTCTTAGAATGAACAGAAGGGGAAAAAGCCAAGGGAACATGAGCAAGCATTCATCCTCTCTGCTTCCTGACTGAGGTTGCAGCATGTGCCACGGCCTCACGCTCCTGCTGTCTTGCCTTCCCTGCTGTGGTGGACTGTATCCTGTGTGCGCCATGATAAAGCATTCCTTGCTTCCTTAAGATGCTTTTGTGTGACCTTTTGTAGTAGCAACAACAACAACAACAATAACACATGTTATAAAGACCATAGAACAAAGACTAAAGCCCCATAGCCAGTGCTGGAAGTTTAGCGAGTTTACATTTCCTGGAATGCTTCCTAAGGACAATATATTATATCACCATGCAACATACATAGTACACACTTGATAAACATCTACTTAATAATTACTTAGTGTGTTGTAAACCAACGCCTATGCTGCTGCTCCTCAAGCAATGGGGTTAACCGCTGTGTCCTTTATGAGATGTTGTGCTCAGTCTAGTGAGTGTGTATCCAATTCCACCTATATTGCTAGCCTGCAAGCTACTTTAAATGGCAACTTCATAATGGAGAATTTCTCATGAATATGACTCATTGGATGATAGAACATTGTGGTTTCTCCAACAAAATGTCAGTAAAGACAGGTAGAAATAGGAAAAGCCTCATACAATGAACTCTGAGAAAGTCCACTAAATGAGGTACTATGCTTAGTACATGGAATCCACAAACTTTTGGTGTGCCTCTCCCTAAGACTTTGCCTGTGCTTTGTGGGGGTAATATGAGGTTTGTGAACTGCAGGGGCTCCCTACTAAAGAGGTGAACTATCCACAAAGGAAGAGACACAAGATTAACCCTGCATCGCCTAAAAGGGAATGGGGGAGCACTGAGTGAGGGGAGCATGGGCGACTTACAAAAACGTCAATAGTCATATCAACCTCGACAAGATTAGCTGCAGTCCAGCCAACATGTCCTAGCATTGGTCTTACTGAGCCGTAACCTTGTGGGACTCTTCCTATTTCATCCTTCGTCAACCCTATGGAGCTGGTGCGTGCTTTACTCTCCTATCAAGTGCACTGTGTTTCTTGTAGCTTTCCAGGGTGGTAAAATCCGATATTCACTCTCCAGGGTCTGATTCATTTACTATTGGCAGCTGGTAGTGAGTTGCTGGCTGTGTTTAGTGTTGTCTGCTTATTTCTTTGATCCCTCTATTGTCCACGGGCAGCAGTATTGTTTCAGGAGTGATGATCACATGTTGATATTTCCAGATTGTTCTATTTAGGTATACCACAGAAAACAGAATAGGACCTCTTCATAATCTATGCAGTTTAACTGCTGGGAGGGCAGAAAACAGATCCAGCTAGGAATGTCTTTAATGAGTTTCCTTGGATGCTTATATCAGCATTGGATCCCTTCAAGGATTATCCTGGGCTCCACAGAGGTAGCTATGAAGTTTTTGTTATATGTCACATGTGTGAGTGTGAGAATGTGAGGGTGTGTATGTGTATGTGTGTGTGACTGAATATGTGTGTGTGACTGAATATGTGTGTGTGACTGAATGTGTGTGTGTGTATGTGAGTGAGTGAGTGAATGTGTGTGTGTTTTCTATTAGAGAGAAAAAGTATGTAAGCCCATGTGGACCTAGAATAAAGAAAATGTTTAGGGCTTTAAATTTTAGTAACATAGACTCCTATTGGATATTGTATAAAATATAGGTTGTAGATAGATGCGACTTCATTTGGTGACAATAAGAAAAAAATTCTTCCTTAGTAAATATATTTTGTGAGGCAATGGCAGAAAAAAGATGGAGATGGCTGGGTGTGTGGGTCCTCACAGGACAGGATCTTACGATGGCAGTTTGGAACAAATGGACATGATCTTGTCACACACGTCTTCTCTTCTGGGAAGCCTTGTTTGAACACCCATGCTGAGCTAAGGACCCTTCCTTGGTAAACAGGCCTCTGTCTTACCATCTATCACATCAATGGCAATAGTTGGCTTGTATATCGGGGCCCAGATCTCACGTGCAGAAATTCCTGTGAATGTGCTACAGGTAGCAGACAATGGGGCACAAAATGTGGCTGAATGGGGATGGAGGAAAGATGTCAGTCAAGCCTAGAAATCTTCCTCCAAAGGACTTTTGAGACAGCAGCTCTGGGAATTCATAGTTTCCAGACCACCTCCAATCTGGTAGATCAGGCCATGGGAACAGGCTTGGGTCTACAGCATCATTGCTCATTGGGTCAACTCAGAATCAGGTAACTCTTTCCTCTGGGACATCCATGTTCTTGGTACCAGGTTGTTTTCTTCAAAAGATGGCTCACCTTCCTTGTAATCTAAGCCAATGAATACAGAGGGGAAAGGGGGAACCAGGCACCTAACCAAATCTCCATTTTCACCAGTACTTTGTGTCTTACAGATACTTGATACCAGCCTTCAGCCTCCATGTGGAGAATCTTTTATAATGAATTAATTACCGAATTAATAATTTGTGTGTGTGTGTGTGTGTGTGTGTGTGTGTGTGTGTGTATGGTGCTTCCACACAAGTGTGCCTGTGAGTTTCTATGGAGGGCAAGGCAGGGCCTATGGCATTTCCTACCATCTCTACTTTACTATCTTGAGACAGGGGCTCACTGAACTGGAAAGCTTTTTCTTTTGTGCTCGTCTTGCTGACTAGAGAGCTCCCAGGATCTTCCTATCTCCATCCTCCCAGTGCTGGGATTACAGGCATGCCTAGCCATGCCTAGTTTTTTTTTTTTTTTTTTCTAACATGGTGTTAGATTCAAAGAGAGGTCTTAATGTTGGCAAAGCAATTGCTCTAAGTCAGTGAGCTATTGGTCCAGCTTCTGGCATTGAGAATTCTATTTTAACTTCTAATTCCAGAATTTCGGCCATAAGGTCATTCCCTGAGTGTAGTTCAGCTAAACGAACACTCTTTCCTCGGCACTTGACATTATTTGTGTTCTGTTGTGTGTTCTGTATAGACCAATGACACGATCAAGGAAGCAGAAGGGAACAGGTCACCAACGCAACCAGGACACTTAAGAGGACTCCTGGAATATTACATTTTCGTCCCTTCCAAAAGAGTCATAAACATGTCGTGTGCCATTTGGAAGTGCCTCCTTCTCCCTGGCAAACATAGCATTAATTAGTTATGCATGGTTATCCCTGGCAAAGAGCACATTCATTATAAGTTAGTAAATTCCAATTTTATAGCAGGTGGGTTATGTTGGGGGTTTTACAAACTGTTTATGGGAGGATAGGCCATATCATTTTACTTAATTTTTCCTTTTCAATATAGTAATGAGATACTGTCTAGGGGTCAGTATATATACAGAGAAGCTACAATTACCATGTACTAAGATGAAGATTTCCAGACAGAATAAAGTGTCATTTTACAGGTATGGCACACGAATCTTTCTTTAGCACTAATGTGAACCCAGATGGTTGTTTAGCTGTTTCTGCACCGCCATGTTTTTCAGAACCCATGTATCAAATGGGCTCATGCTAGGTGGGCATTGTACTGATTATAGAGTCAAAGGTCCTTTATATGATAGATGGATGCATTGGGGGCATGGGGAGACAGTAAAGCTGGTTGGCTCTTACTTTGTTATCATCCCCAGCCTCTCTCGTCATTTTGACCCACTAAGAAGCTCTGCACTGACTAGCGCTAATTTTCCTCCTCCTCTTGCCTTTTGCTCCTGTTTTGATGATTCTTCCCGGCCTCCTTCTTGCATTGTCTCCAGCCTGCTTCATGCTCTTTGGCTTTTCACACCCTTCATATGGGCTCTGTGCAGTGGGCGGGATATGAATAAATAACAAGAGTATTTCCTTTGTCATCTGTACAGCGAGGGAGCTGGGGTAATTCAGGCTTCCTAAAGGATGCCGCAAAGCTTTTAAGAAAATGCATTTAACCCTGTATATATGATCATGAGCATAGACATATTCTTTCTGTAAATGAGAAAGCTAGTCCTTGGCCGGCAGAAGCTCATACCAGATTCTCCTTAGTATAACCGAATCATCTATGCATCTGGAGAAGTAAGTGGAGCACAATACAGACTGTGAGCCAGGCAATGCTTTGCCCTGAGAGTAGGGATAACCTAAGGACCATGGTATGTTTAAGAACATGTCTGGAGTCTATCCACTAGATACCATCACCTGCGTCTACTCTGTTGGACCAATCAAAAATATCCTAGACCTGCTGCCGCCTCAGAGGCACCCCTCTCTCTTCATGCCCAGAGGTGGAGGAATGCTCTTCCAAGATCCCTAATGGAGAATAGAGGAAGTGCCATTTCTGGGTGGTCTATGTTAGTCAATCTTTCTTTCCCTCCCACCATCCCCCTTCCCTCCTTCTTCCCTTCCTCTCTTCCCAACCATTCCTACATCTTTAGTCGTCAGTAACAACATCCAATCACAGAAGGCCTCAGTTGGCAGTAAGAAACAAATCCATTCTCAGTTTCCCTGTGAAGGAGAAAGACCAGGCTGGGCTATTTTGGAAAATGTAAGTAAAAGGCCAATTAACCATAATTTCATTCCTGTCTGGAGTGTTGGGTTTGACTCAACACCTAATCTTCTCAGGCAAAAGTTCATCTGCCTGGGAGTGCAAAGTGTGTACGGGGAGGGGAGCAAGATCACCCCAGTGATTTTTATGTATGGGAAACCTCATGTCCCTTTGAATTCAAGGGGTAAATGTAGTCCAACCTCCTTAATAACCGGATGCTTGCAGTCATCAGAAACACATCTCTGGCTGTAACCCTTTCTCTGTTCTCCAGCATTCGGTCTCAAAGAGAATTTACATAACAACATGTGACACGTAGAACGCGTAAAGGCACCAACCACGACCAGACAAATTACACTCAGTTTTCAACACTCTTTGCAAGGTGCTCTGCAGCAGGCGCATGGTAGGCTGCATGCTGGGGAGGTTCTGGGGGTGGTCAAGACCATCATGCACTCGCAAACACTCCGTGCCTCTGGGGAGAGAGAGCAGGTGCAGGGAGGCCCCCCCTCCCAGGAGGGTGCGGCACTTACCCGCCATAGGCCGGGATTGGGGGTGGGGGCGCTGCAGCCCTGAAGGTGTTGTACACGGTGCGGCCGCGGCCCCTCAGGTGGGCCCCTCGGTATGCAGCTGCAGCAGTGGCGGCTGGATATGGAAAGCCAGGCACTATGGGAGAGAGGAGAGAAGGGAAAGCAGGATACCGTGAGATGCACGTGTAGTCTGGTGAGGACCGTTTTCCCAACCCTGTTTGTGCCGGGTCTACCCTTTCTCAGTAAGATTCAAAGGGCAAACAGCAGAGCAGCAAGACTGGAAACAAACGTGGTGAGTGTGGCTTGGGTATGACAGCGGTTTCTGACCATGAGGATATAGGAAATGACAGACACTTATAGAGAATTTCTAAGGACAGGAGAAACCTCACAGCTCTTTGGAAAACGTGCTTGTATAGACATGATTTTGAATGTATCCTCTTATCCTGGATATATATATATATATATATATATATATATATATATATATACACATACATACACATACATACATATGCATGTGTGTGCATATGTTCTTATTTGTGTGTATGCAAATATTCATATATTTGTATATCTACACATACACACACATTTTTCCATATGCTGGCAGTTGTCTCGGAGGCCAAACTGCATTGAATTAAGAGTTAATTATTTTTTCTCATAATTTCCCCCCTGTATTTATTCATATTCTACACTCCTTTTATATTCATACCTGGCTTGTCACAAATTTAACTTTTTGTGGGGGAAATTGTTAGGTTAGAACGTAAGGCTTTAGACATTCTTGCTAGCCTAGTACTCCTCCCTTGAGCAGCATCTCTGTCTTTGCCAGGAAGTTTTGTTTGAGGCATTCTTGCAGATGTGTGCTGTGAGTGTGAAAACTGCTTATGTCCTCAATGGTTTACCAGCATGGCATAAGCCCCTAAGCATCAGTGCACATATGCCTGTATCTGCACATAGGAATCTGACAACTACCTGTGGGGAAGAAGTGGGTACCTGGGTTCTCTTGTCTAGGGACACAATATCAGGCGTGATGAAGACTTGGGAGAGGAACTATGAATGGCAACCCCTCAAGTCTTAAACTCCTCTCGGTGGCCATTCCACCCATACATGCTGATGGGAACTCTTCAGGAAGGTCCAAACAGCCATTAGGAAAAGAATCTGCCTCTAGCTTCCCAGTCTCTTGCTAAGCCTCACAGTGCTACCTATGCTGACTCCCCAGCACACTTAAAAAGCACTGTACCCCAAACCTTATCCCATACAGAGACTGAATTCCTGGAAAACGTATATGAAAAACAACTGTTTGTAAAAGCTACAGTAGGGACCCAGGGAGCAGAAACGAGAGGCACAATAGGAAGTCTGTAACAGCCCCACACACCCAATTCTTCTTTCCCAGGCTTCTGCAGGGCTTCTGACCAAGTGAGAGCACACTCATTTATTCCACACTAAAGATATTCTCCACCTGGTATCCACACTGCCAGGAGGGACCCAGCCCCTTCCAACCATCACTTTCAGACAGAAGACTTCCGCCCCAGTTATCTTACATCCAAGAGTCTTTCCCACACGTGCTGAGGTGTGCACCTGGGTGAGTGTTGTGGGAACAGCACAAAAAGAAAATGATAAAGTACATTGGAAAGGTGTGCAGGAACCCCCAGGAAGTACCTGCTCTCTAGGAGGTGCCACTGTGAGTCTGGAGGCCTTAGAGCAAAGCCTTCTCTCTAGGTACAAGAGTGGGCTTGTGCCTATGAGGTGGGTGAGCCAGGGCCTTCCATGGTTCTGCATGCATTCTTAGCAGGGATTATTCCCTTGAAGCGAAGATCAGCTGTCAGTGATGGTCTGGAATTTGGTCCACATCCTTGAACAGGGGCTTTTATGGCACTTTTCTTTGCAGCATGAGTAAAATGCTAAGATTGCAGAACAAAGCCAGATGGACTTTATCTTCCTTTTTCTGCCTGAGGTTTTATGTTGGACTGTTTTTATGATTTTGATTATCAACAAATTGTGCAAGCTTATGAAACTCTCATGCTAGTCCCCAGCACTCAAGTTTCAACCAATATGGCAGAAATGGAGGAAGCAGGAAATGCTGAGCTCATTCAAGCCTAGGGCTATGAAACACAAGAGATGCTCGCTTCAGGACGGGGAGATGCTTGGGAATGCTTCCATCCCTGACACCATTTCACCATTATTTAAACAAAATTTTTCATAGAATGTTTTGCATTTTGAAAATAAGGAAAATGAGAAATGTTAAGTCTGGTTGAGCAGCTGACTTGTTGTGTGTGGGCACTCAGTAATAATACTGACCGATTTATCTCCCTGCCCCCCCCCCCCAATTCCTGCTATGGAGCCACAGGAGCGAGGCCAGCTCTCCCTCAGGTGATGAGCCTGCTTGAGGGTTCAGCTGTGGAGACGAAATGCCACGTGAAGCGGAAGCTCAACACTGGAATGAAGACAGCAAGCGTGGTCAGTGTGCAGAGCCAGGTCTCTATTCTGAGACCCTCTGCTTTTCTCGGGTGGGATAACTGCCACCTGGAGATACTGAGATGAGGCTCTGGGCTGTTCTGAGCAAAGCTCATTAGGGAATGTGACGAAAATGAAGAAAGAAAGAAGGGTGGTGGTGGGGATAGTGCTTGGACACCCCCATCCTCTCATTCTCCCCTAACTCCTGCCTCCTTCTCCTCTCTTCCTCCCTCCCACTATTCCTCTTTCCTTCCCCCTCACTTTCTTCCATTTTTATATTCATCTTCTCCTTTCTTTCATTGCTTCTTTTCTTTATTTTCATCTTTCCTTTGTATGCACCCACATACATAAAACTTCTTTCTGAAGACAGAAGCTCTGGGCCTCCCACGTCCTAATCAAGTAGCTTGGATTGTATGAAGACAGAAGGAAGCACTCTTGTTTGGTGCTAGAAAGCCAGCTCCATTAGGGTAGGGCTCTCCATCTGCCCTGCTCTTTGATTTGGAAGAGTACGTAACTGAATTCCACCCCAACCTTGGTCATTCTTTGGTACCTAACTGCCTCCTTACTTCTAGGGGAGCATGGCCCCTCTTCTTCACTGTCCACTTCCCATCGCTGCCCAGAACTACAAATAAACAAACAGCACAAGTGATAGAGTTTGTCATGAGCCCTAGAAAGATCATCTCTACTGTGGTCCTAAGGGATGCTGAGCTGATCCACAGATGCTACTAAGTACAGAATCCACAAGTTTCCAGCAGAAAAAAAGACTGCTTGAATAAACGTGACATTTAGAAGAATCCTCAGTATAAGTCACTTTGATTTTAGGGTAGACAACATAGTTCAAAAATGGTTCTAGGGCTCAGTAAGGAAAGTGCTTGCTGTCAAAGCACAGGGAATTGGGTTTTTGAGCCTAAGAATCCATATTTTAAAACAAAACACAGGCATCTAGTCTCAGCACTGAAGAAGTGCAGTGGGGGCTGAATGTCTGACACTTGCTGGTGAGCCAGCTTAACCTAAGCAGTCAGTCCCAGACCATGAGTGACCCTGCCTGAAAATAGCGAGGTGCCTGGCTCTTCAGGAGGATCAGAATCCGAGTTTACCCACAGATATGCACACTCCCTCCCACTGACTCTACACCCAAGATGTTGCTTATTCTGGGTAAACTTTCCCAGATAGGTAGTACCTACCACAAACTACTATGCCACTCCATCCAACCAGCCCATAAACAATGTCCTTCCTGCCCAGCAACAGCTCTCCCTGAGCACAGCAATTCTGTGCAACAAACAAGTTAGTGTCTATCCATATGATAGGACTTTTGGAGTCACTGCTTGTGTTTCTCCCTTCTTTCAATGTTGTTCTCCCACCACTGCTGATGACAGCATAGCTATCACGTGACACGAAGTCACACTTCAGTTTCAAGGACAAAGAACACGTCTTTCCTCTAATGATAGGACAGAAAAGGTGGAAAGCTTCTTACTTGCAGACTGGTCATGTGTTTACAAATGCTGATAGGTGGTCAGTGTGTATTTGAAGCAATTGCCTGGGCAGATAATCCAGGCACAGTTATATTCTACAGATATAGAGGGAAATACCTCTCAACGATTCATTTCCTTCATGATGCAACACTTATCTTACTTAGTAAAAAATATTTTATTATCTATGTACATTTTGGCTCAAGAATTTGCATCCATTAAGTAGATAAAAAATTATTGGTAAATGCAATGTAGGGCCAAACAAAAAGCACCACATATCCTCTCTATTTCTGTAATCAAGTAAGCTGGCATTAAAATAAAACACATAAAAGTCACCTTGGCTAATCTTTCTATATAAGCTGGGTTTAGTGGTTCCTACCTGTAATCCCAACACTTACAAAGCTGAGACAGGAGAATTGCAAACACTGAGGCCATCCTGAGCTAGATAATGAGATCCTGTCTCAAAGAAACAAAATAAAAAACAAAAAGATGTTGACTTACAGGCATCTTTAGAACCGTAACTTTTGCCTTGGCTTCCCTACCCCATAGATAACTTGAGGTTATTAAACACCTAAATAAAACCACCACTAAATGACAAAGGGAGCATTCAGGTTGATTTGTGGATGCAGAATTCAATTCTGGATTTCCTACTGGGTGGAGAAGATGAGGGAGCGAAAACTCATACATACCCTCTTAAACCTGTGTAGCATGAATCAAAGTTTGGAAAGTCGGGTGTCAACAAAGTGAAATTGGATTTAGCTCATAAGCTGCGATGGAACACCAGAAAAGCACAGGGCAGAATCAAAAATCCCCTAGGTGTCTGACATGTCTCCATTTCCAGCTCCACCCAGCCCCAACCGAAGCCCTTCAGATAGAGAGATGGATGACAGCAGGTACATGGGGTGGGATGTCACCTCACCCTTGGGAATAGGAATCTTCCTACACTGTGGATAGTCAGTGGAAGAGAAGATTAAGGGAAGGAGAAAGAGGCACTCTGTGAAACTCAAGCATCAAGGCAAATTAAGGGTTTTAAATGGAAGACATTTTGGTGTATCAACCAGCCAAATGAGACATTTACCGAAGTGTCTACTGCTTCCTGCCTATGTCTCCCTCAAAGACAAAGCTCTCACCTTCAATGAGCTTCACGTTCATGTATTTACATTGACTAGTACCTTCTCCCTCTCCATCTCGTTTATGAACATGGTGCTTACCTTGGAAAATAAACACAAATGAGATCATTTCACCAGCCTGGAAATCCCATGAGAAGAAACACAAAGCCAGTGGAAAATACTTGACGGTTATAAACTGCATATTAAAGTTTTAGAGCCTGGGAGAGGCAGAAGAATAGCAGATGCAAACCCCGACAGGGGGCAGATTCTGCATCAGAGCCATAAAAATATACAGCCCGCTTTAATGGGCAATTATTCTTCGCATTTGTGTGCTGGGTTGAATTTGCATGAGATTGCCAGATGCCCTGGTAAAGGTGTTGCCATCAGAGTGGGTTCCTTTTGTCTTGTGCCTTCTACCCCCTTGCATCCAGAAGCCTCGCTGCTTTTCCCATCCTTTGAAGACACGGAAGCACAAGTGCGCGCCCTAACCTGTAGGCAAATTATTCTGCAGACCATGGATGGTGGGCAACATTCAAATGCTTGAACTTAGGGGTGCAGATGAGCCTTTGACAGCAGGTTCGGGGAATCCCTTGTGGCGGGGACTCACATTTCATGTGTCAGACTATAAATTATGATACAGACACACTGGGGTGCCATAAGCAGCCAGCCTAGCGCCTGAGAGGCAGGGCATTGTGCAGTAAACATTTCCATGAGAGGTCTAAAAATCGGATTATTTTTTTCAAATGGCCAAAAATACTAACTTCTGTTTTCAAAATGAATCCAAAATTCAAGTCCACCAATCTGGTTTGGGACACAGGGTTCACACGAGACCACATCACTTCTTTTTAAGCAGAATTTGGTAGCAAAGGGAACATGGCAGGGCGCATTAAATTCTAGGTTAATATAGAAAGGTCCTCTTTTAACCCGGTAATTTTAGGGCTTGGTGAGAAATGGGAATTTTTCTTTCTTTCTGTCATTTACAAAAAAATCCCAAACAGCTGCTTAGCTTACAGAATTTCTGGTGCTTCTCACTCACAAGTATTTATGTCTGAAACCTCCATTTGGGGTCCACTCTTGTTCAGCATAAATGATGTTAAACGCTGCTGCTCAGAAGTGAATACAACTACATTTTGGACAAACTGGTTCCTTATAGGACATCCTCATTTGAAATGCATTGAGTGGGGAAACAAAAAAATTTCTAATTAATGTACAACTCTAATCACCATTCTCCACATGGAAGAGTAATTTTTCACTGTTCATTTGCTTGGTTTAATCTCAAACCTGACATAACAGAAACGCAATGCCCTATAAATCTCCACTCGTTCCTTTCTTTAATATTCATATCCCATTGAACTGCAGAGGCTGGTTGCCGCATGCTACCACAGCATCCAAAAGCGTCGATAAAAATATTGTGAAAGGCGAGATGTGTTTCTTGCTGGCTGCGCGGGCCATTTATTGGGGGGGGGCACAATAAATGGCTGGTGGATTGTCCCTGGCTGGCTGGCTGGTGGGTGATTAGTGATTAATTACCTTGCAGCAAATTGACACGGCACCAGGAAATTGACACAGGCCTGATTAATTAACTTTTTATGGGCGGTAGTTACTCACAAAACACTGCGTACCATAATTGAATCTCTTTACATAACAGTCATGGTACAAAAGTTTTAGTCAAATCCAAATTAGCCAGAAGTTTCTAAGGCTGCTTGGGTCTGATTAGGATGTGTCTGTAAGAACTGGCAAGAATTTGAACTTGGAGAGAGATGTGTGGTCTTGAAAGGAGGTGGGGAGGGGGCACATTGACACCGTTTCAGCTTGACTGCCAAGGCAAAATGTATTGATCTAAGTCTTTACTTCAGCTAGACTTGGAAGGGAGACTGAGATGTCTCATTTTTCTCCTGCTTCATGTGGCTACTGCCTCTGAGTGGCTCTGGCAGATTCTTTTCCATTTGTTTCATCCATGAAGATTCCATGAGGCAAATTTTGTTCTGCTGCTGGGCTCCATCTTTTCACATCATCTCTCACATCTTGTCCCTTGATGCTGATGCCACCACATCCTCCACAGTCATGTTTCCTCTCCCTATAGTTTTTTTTTTTCTTGCCGCTTTTTTGACTGACACACCCTTCTATGGCTCTCCATCAGACTAGCCTGAGAACTATACTTTGGGGACTACTGTGTCTCTAACATGGACAAAATGTTCTGGCACAAAAAAAAAAAAATCACTGAAATGTTCTGACTATATCGCCAGATTCTGCAGCAGTTCTGTTCTAGGGAAAACTGGGACTGGGTGGCTAATCCTAACCCTGAATCTGGAAGTCTTAAGATGCAGCCTAGGCAGGTGGTTCACTCCAAGGACAAAGCCTTGTTTACTTACGATGCCAGTGCTGAGAGATCCTGGATCTCACTTGTCTAAACCCTGGGCAGAGATAACTGGAGCAATCCTAGCAAAGATGTGATCACAGTTGGCAGAATTTTAGCCTGTGAGACTCCATTATCAGATGGAAGAGATTCAATTGCACGATAGCAGCTAGCGTTTATTAACACTTGCTAATTGCCAGATGCACAGATTAACCCATTAGCTCTTCAAGAAACCATATGAATCTGGAGGATTGCTATTTTTTCTTTTGCTTTTTTGCTTTTTGGGGAGCGATTTGGAGTCTAGAACAAGTCTGCAGCTTCCTCTCCAACATTGAGCCCCTGAGTCTTATGTTTTTATCCAACCCCTAGGTATCACCCAGTCCATTTTCTACTGTGCTTTCTGTCTCTGTCTCTGTCTCTCTCTGTCTCTCTCCCTCTGTCTCTCTCTGTCTCTCTCTGTCTCTCTCTCTCTCTCTCTCTCTCTCTCTCTCTCTCTCTCTCTTTGGAGGATAGTCCAATGTGGCTTTCCTCCTATTCCCTGCACAGCTGAAATATCCTCTGCTGTGTTTTTAGCTCATCTGACAGATTCAGCCTCAATCCATCATGCATTGGGTGAAATCCAATCCATCATGAAAGCAGGGGACTCCTTTGACAAACTTCCTGAAGATCTCAGTATATTCCTTGTTGGGGGAGGGATTATGCCATCATTGCCCTGTGTGTTTATAGTCTGAGATTTCAAGACACCTGTGAAAGCTTCAATGCTCTTCCACTAATTGGGTGCACTTCACAGAGATGATCATTTATTTTGATAAAAATCTAAAAGTATCTTATTTCCCTTCCCTACTGTAATTTATTTATAGATCTGGATATACGCCAGGGGTGTATATGTAAACTATCCAGCATATTGAGATGTATAAGTAGCAACTAGGGTTACACTAGGGCCATGTCAGTAGAGGTCTCATTTGTACACACAAACCTAGTTACTATAAGTTCATGATAATTCAATTCTGCTACAACTTCTGAATTTGAAAGATTGGAATAAGAAATATATTTGCAGGCCTGGGTGATGGCTTACTAGTAGAGGAATATCCTGCAAGCAAGGAGGACCCCAGTTCAATCCTAAGAACTCATATTAAATAGCCATACGGTGACATAAGCCTTTAATCCAAACACTTGGGAGGTAGCCACAGACAGATCCCTGGGGCTCACCTCACTGGCCTGTCAGACTAGCCAAATCAGTGAGTTTCCGGTTCTGGGAGAAACCCTGTCTCAAAAACTCAGGTGAAGGAAGACAGAGGAAGACGCTTACGTCCACCTCTATCCTCTACATGTGTGCACACATGTGCACACACAGGTACACACACACTCACACCCATGATAAAACTCATTTCAAAAGCTGGGACGATTTGAATATAAAACTAATTTACCACCGAGGGGTGCTGCATTTATTGTCCTATATGTAACTGATTTGTTAATTCCTCTCTCACATACCATTTCACCCACAGCTTGGTTTGAAATAAATCTCCTGCTCGTACATAAATGGATGAGCTAGAAGAAAACCAGGCACAACGAACACGTGGGGATTTGTTCTGGATCGCAGGATTGGTGTTGCCCAAGCAGAAGGATTTTTTCACCCCAAAACAGCCCATTTTGAAAGGCAGAACAAAAGCCACACTTGTTACCCATGCACAGGAATATTCTCAAATCATTCATCTGTGTGAGGCTGAGCAGGAATGCAGCTTTGGTCTCACTAACTGCCCCACTGTTCCCACTTCCTGCAGAACCTAGCATGTTTCTCTCCTGTGCTACAAATGGCAGGGTTAATGCAGCAGATGCATGGCGGGCGCTGCCAGGCTGTGGGGGCTGCAGTCCCACACCTTCTGTGGCAGAGGTCCTTGTGATCGCTCTGACTCGCAGGTATTGACAGACCTCCCCCAGGCAAGATTTCGGTAACATTTCATTCAACAAAATGGAAATGAATCTCCATCTTGGAGTGTTTAACTTGGCAGCACTGTAGCCGGCATTTGCAAAAGTGCTCTCTGTTGTTGGAGGGAACAGAAAAGCTGGAATCTATTTTAATTTAGATGGAGCCATTTGCCATAATCTCTTAGTTTGACGGAATCAGTACCAATGTCAACTCGGTTTTATTTTTTTATCCCCCAGGAAGCCAAGGGAGGAAAAAAAGAAACCAAATAGTTTATATAAATAATGACTTTATCGAGTGCATATATATACAGTAAAGGTTCAATTGTTAAATCATTCATGATCTATCTAACAGCTGGCCAGAACAGTGAGCTCGATGGATTGCCTCTCAAGGTAGGAAGCAGGGCAAGTGAGATAAATTAGCTGCCTTATGCTGGGCTGGATTTCCCATGGTTCTCTGGGGCGGCTACAGCTCTCGAGCTTGAGGTCCTTAGAGGGGGGCTGGCAGTGACTCACAAGACAGGTATGAGATGCAAATGCATGTGTTCATTTCACATCCAGCCGTCTCTGTGAGGGGAGCTGTTCTGTCTGTCAGGGTTTGAGGCCATCTGCCTTTCAGTTGCAGCATTTAACTTAAAATAGAACAAAAATCCCCACAAAAACAAAAACTGAGTCTAAGCCTCTTATCAACACCCAAAGCAAACCTGTAGGACAGGTGCCATCTGCAGCTGCTGATCGCACGCCTGCGTCAGGGGCTGGCATCCTGAGGCCCTCTTACAGACTGAAGGAGGGCCATTTGGAAAGTGTCCAGTTTTCCAGTCAGCACACACACACAACCTTCCTAATTAGGTTCTGTGGGAAGTCAGTCTGTTTTGTGAGTAGCGGTTATGACTCCAGAAGTCTGGAAAAAACTTACATCATCATTTCTTTTAATGCCCACATATAAGTAAGTGTCCAAGACGACAGTCGGCGGCATCCCGGCTACCACACAGGCAGATCATGCTGCCTCTAACCCCCGTCTTTTCTCTGTGTAATGGAGAGTGCCGTGAGGATTTTGTGACGCCAGTGATGGGAAACAGGATGTGTTAGTGGAAACTAGGACACGGTAGTTTGAGGCGATTGCTGCGTGGGAGGCTGGGGTGGAGGGGCAGAATACACGAGCATGCACAGGCCAGGCTAGGTAACCTCCGGGTGTCATTCCATAGGGGTTTTGTGTTTTTAAGATAGGGTCTCTCACAGGGTTGGAACTAGTCAACACCACCACAAAACTGGGCATCCAACAAATTCTCTGAATTTGCCTCTCTCTTGACTCACCCCAAACCTGGTATCATAGCATGTGCCAACATGTCCAGCTTTCCTTACATGTGTGTTCAGGCCTGAGCTCAGGTTCTCATGCTTGCATGGCAATCACTTACCATTGAGCTGTCTTCCCAGCTCTTTCTTGTCTTTCCACAGAAAGAAATTAGGTATCAAAAGCCTGCATGGCATGAAGACAAAACCCAAGATTGGTGCAATGTCTGTGTGCAGTTGGGGTACTTGGGCCTAAAGCTGCATTTCCTTGCCAGTGTGCTCAGATTCTCTGTAGCCCTACACTGGCCTGTGCTGGCTTTTATCTGTGGTTGATAACATGATTTAGGGAAAGTTTCCCTAGCAATAAAGCAAACGTTTAAATTCTTGGGTGGATATGAACTCTGGCAGGTTCCCTTTCCTTCCACAAGAGACAAGCTCCTCCTCCTCCAGACATCCTTATCCTGGGTGGGGAAAATTGCTTCTGAGGAGGGGGCGGGGCCCTGTACTTGCATTCAAGTCTCTCTAATCAGAATATCCATGCAGGGAGGCCCTGGAATCTCTCTTCCAGCTCTTGAAATACACATCTCTCATCCCTAGTTCATTGTTGCTCTTCTGCAGGTCTACAGACCTGGGGGCCTTAGGGTTAGCTGCACACTTGGCTCAATTTACAAATCTCAATCTGCCAAAATTGTACACCTACACTGTGATATCACACTGCCCTCTTTTGCCCTTCAGGAACCAGGTGTCTTTTTAAGCTTTCACCTCTAGAACATGTATAGGCAGAGATCTGACCAGAGAATACCGGGGATGGCCCAATCCCTTACTATTTTTAAATTCATTATAGCTTTGGGAAGCAGAGAAGTGCAGAACAGCACTTAAAATATAAACTTCTCAACATAAGCTTCTCAAACTACTGAAGGATTTCTCTGCTAGCCCTGTCAGGGCTGGAGAATGGGTGGGCATTGTCAAGGAGCTGAACATATGAGCTACACCAGGCGGTTGATCCTCTTAAGCAAACGTGAGCATTAAAAAGTGCTTCCTCTCAGTGCTATCACAAGCCTTGGTGTTTCTAGGGAATTTCCCCAGTGCAACTGCCTCACCGCTTTTCTGAAGCATCTCATCTCAGCCTTGTTCTCTGGCTTTGTGTGTGCTCAAATCCCAGGGCAGCATAGTTTATTGTTTTAATATCTGTCTGACACAAAGCAAGCGCATCCTCCAGTGACTCCTTATCTGTCATATGTATTTCTGTGAGAGAAATATCAAGACAAATAAGATGTTTGGGGGCATACCATAGGATGGGAGCTCTGCAACTGGCAGTCTTTTGCAGAAGGCAGACCCCCATTTGAACAAGACAAAAGCCACTGTTCTGCATTGAGATTAATAACCAAATGGAGGATGCAAGATAGTAGTCACTTGAAAAAAGGCTGCTGGCTGCCAAGCCCTTCCCTTCAAAGATCTGGGGGTATAGCAGGGAACGATGGCACAAATCCATCACCCCAGCTCTCTGGAAGCTGAAGCAGGAAGATGGAAAGTTTGAAGCTGGCCTGAGCTACGTTGTGGGCCACATCTCAAAGTTAAGGAAGAAGCAGCAGTCGTCAGATGCTCAGGAAGTCACCTGTTCTATTTTCTAGGGAGACAAAATAATCAGCACCCACCAGGAGAAGAAGGTGCTATGGCTGTGACCCAGTCAGAGTAAGCCCGGCTCAGACGTTGATGGAGCTGGGGTGATAGCAGTGGGGAGCAGAAATGCCAGTGAATTTATTTATTACATATTTTACTATTATATTTAAATTTATATTATATATTAGATATTTTAATATTTTGCACTTTTGTGTATGTGTGTGGATATGTGCACACATATGGTTCCCTGCTGGGGCCAGAAGCCTCCCATCCACTACAGTTGTAGGCAGCTGAGAGTCTCCTAATGTGGGTGCTAGGAACTGAACTTGAGTTCTCTGCAAAAGCAATATACACTCTTAACCATTGAGCCATCTCTTCCATCCATGAATCTGTTCTTAAAATCTGTATCCAGGAATAATACCTAAATGGGGGTCAGGACTTTAATTTAACCACTTTAATAATTATCTCATCATGAATTAGATCCAAGTATGCTCCACAAATATATGACTATGTCACAACTAAATGTACTGTTCTCTATAGAGTTAATGTGTGCCAAAAGGTTAATATCTTTCCTTCCTTTCTTTCTTTCTTTCTTTCTTTCTTTCTTTCTTTCTACCTTTCTATCTACAGCTATATCTAGATAGATAGAGAAATTTAAGATCTCACTGATCTTTTTTTATATTTATTTATTTATTTATTTATTTATTTATTTAAGATTTCTGTCTCTTCCCTGCCACCGCCTCCCATTTCCCTCCCCCTCCCCCAATCAAGTCCTCCTCCCTTGTCAGCCCAAAGAGCAATCAGGGTTCCCTGCCCTGTGGGAAGTCCAAGGACCACCCACCTCCATCCAGGTGTAGTAAGGTGAACATCCAAACTGCCTAGGCTCCCACTCACTGATCTTATGCAGCTCCTCCAGAAATGTTATGGGAAACCATCTCAGAGGCAACCAGGAAGCTCTCCAGCACCAACAACAAGAGAGAAAGCCAGTTCTGTCAACCGATATGTCAGGAACACGGTGACACTCATGTGCCCTATCTGAACTGAGCAGAGTCTGTTGATTCTTTCTGTACTGAGGAGAGAGAAGCAGCTAGGAGTTCATTTTTGTCCTCACTTTAGTTACAGAAAGCAACAGCAGCTCCCACCCGTGGTTTGAGACTACAGTTGGGGCAGCTTTGATTGGTGTCTGCTTCTGCCAAGTAATTTATTGTTTTGGGGGTGTTACGCAGTCACTTCCATAAAACCGGAGGTCAGTATATTAATTAAAGGCATTCCATGACCACTTGCCCTTGAGATTCATAGAACTGAATAAAGTAGGCAATGATTCTACAGTTTGATAACATGGAGGAGTCTGGATATTTGCATCTAATTGCTTAGTTGTCTATGGAATAGGACTACAGGTAAAACTGCCTCCTTAATGTTTATCTTTACTGTTTGTCCCTCATGGCTGGAAGGATCAGCTGTGGTCCCCTTAGAACGATGAAAGCATCCTTGTATGTATTGGCAACAGATGAAGCTACACAGACATTTCTGCAGAAGCATGCATCTGCAACGCTCCTCAGCTGGGGTGCTTTTCTGTTCAGGGGCTTGCTGCCCACTGAAACACCTCCTTCTGCTCCAGAGCCCATTGCTGAAGTCCTGATGTTCAGGGAATGTTTGGAGAAGGGGTTTTGGAGAAGTGGTTAAGTTTGGGTGAAGGGGCCCCCAGGAAAGGTTTGGTTAGAAAAAGATCCACGTGCTAGCTCCTACTTACTCGCTTTGTCACATGAGGGTGTAAGAAGGTGGCCATCTGAAAACTAGGGCAAGAGTCATTATCAGAAGCCAACCATGACCACACCTTGATTTTAGATGTCACCTTCTTGAATATTAGAGAATAATCTGCTGTCTGGGCTGCCCACTCTATGGTATTTGCTATGGTATTACACTAAGGGCTTCCTCATAGAGATTTTAAGAATCTACAATGAAATTTAAATCTGACAACACGAGAAAAGACAGATATATCTTTCTATACAATTAAAAATGTGTAATAGCATGTGAGTAACATAAAAAATAACTATACAATCAATACCAATGCTTGCACAAACTGCAGTAATGAACAATGAAAATAATTGGAATTCACAAAAGGTTAAGTAAAGTTGGCAAGTAAATGTGTAAAAGACGGTGTATATAATGAGGAAGAAACTCATGCAAAAGAGAACAAAGAGAGATGCTTTCTTCCACCTGTATTGTTTGCAACGCTGATAAGCCCCAAAGTATGCCATTGCAGAGGAGCCTGTTGAGATGGGCTCAGAATTCCATGACTGGGGCTACAGATGAGGACTCTGAAGTGTGTGTAATGCTTGTGCAAGGCTGCTATATGTCTACCACAATCTTGGTGGGGAATGAGGAAAGTGTGGCTTCGTGTGTCAGGATCTGAGTGATGGTCTCCCTGAAACAGCTTGGCGATGTCAAAGAGGCTTCAGGGGTGATGGTCACAGAATGTCAAATAAACCCATATGTGATGATATAGAATACACATATAGTGTGATTGTGAGTACTTGTCTCTACATGAAACCACAGGACAGCTTTCCTTGCCTGTTGCAGAGTATAGTCTTCACATTACTTGGGAGGAAAAATGAATGATCCAGGAGACCACATAGATACTCTACAGGCTTGTAGAGGGACGTTGTTCCAAACATATGTGGGTTTGCTTCCACATGTAAAATTTCAGTTTTTAAAAAGAAAATCTATTCATAGACTTACAAGCAAACAAAGCTGATAGCATTTACTGTCATAAACAAAAGAGTCAACCAAGAGACATGACTCCACTTGCTCACCCAAATTATGAGTGGGTTTCCCTCTTTGTCGAAGCAGTGTTTGCCTTCCCTATAGCATTGCTTTCGTCTCTAGCACTTGAAGCTATCTGCCCTTTCTCTTCTGCCTGAAGCTGAACCTGGTGTTAACGAGCATCATGTCGGGATGGGGTAGGCATCAAGTTGGTCACCAGCCTGGCCCTGCCCAACTCCAAACTTCTCTGAAAGGATCTCATGCGTCACAGCATGTCTAACACCATTCTAGTAAATATGTTACATCGGTAGGAACAAATCCTGCTTAAATTCTTGATTTCTTGCTCTGACTTTAATTTTGGTATAGAATGTATAAAGTATATCTTTTTTTCTGAACGTGGTTTATTGGGGGCATATGGAAGCCTCTACAATGTCTCTGACACTTTGCAGTCAGCATGAAGTGTGGGGTCAGATGGGAAGAGCAAAGGGACTGGGTTGTACTGACAGGCAGTCCCAAGTGAAAGATTTCCCCCTTAATGCTGTTAATAGCCTGGGTTCCATCGGGAAGATTTACTTAGAAGAGGAAACATTATGCAAAAGTGCATCCTAAAAAGCAGATGACTTCAGATGGAATTATTTTCATTACAGACTCAACCAGCAGGATTCCCTCAAAAGCTGTCTCCCCTACTGCATGAAAGGGTGTTATTGACATGATTATCTATTGGCTAAGAATATAGACAATTTAATTTGAAAACATTTAAGGCTAATTTAAAAATGGAGAGAAACTCTTTTGAGAAGTCTGTAGATTTATACCCCATTTTTAATTGGGATTTTTGTTTGCTTGATATCTAGTTTCTTGAGTTATATATTTTTGATATTAACCCTCTATCAGATGTGTCATTGGTAGAAATATTTTCCCATTCTATAGGTTGCCCCTTTGCCCAAATAATGGTGCCCCTTGACATGAAGAAGCTTCCTCAATTTCATAAGGTCCCATTTATTGATTGTTGTTCTTAGTCCCTGCACTATCAGTGTTTTATTCAGAAAGTCTTTTCCTGTGCCAGCATGTTCAAGTCTATCCCCTACTTTCTCTTCTATCAGGTTCAGTTTGTCTGGTTTTATTGAAGTCTTTGATCTATTTGGACTTCAGCTTTGTTCAGGGTGATAAGTATGGATCTATTTGTAATCTTCTCTATGATGACACCCAGTTTGACCAGGACCAGTTGTTGAAGGTTGAAGATGTTATCCTTTTTTGTTCCAGTTTGTATTTATGGCCTCTTTAGAAAAATCAGGTGTCTAAGGGTGTGTGAATATATGTCTGGGACTTCAGTTTGATTACAATGATCAACAAACCTGTCTGTTCTTGCGCCATCACTATGTTGTTTTTATTACTATAGCTCTGTATACTTGAAATTGTATGATCTGAGAAATACTTAAAGAAATGCTCAATATCGTTAGCCATCAAAGAAATGTAAAACAAAACTACTTTGAGATTTCATCTTCTGTCAGAGTGGTCAAGATAGTCAAAACAAGTGGCAGCTCACTTGTTTTGTGAGGATGTGGAATAAACACTCACTCATTGCTGGTGGGAGTGAAAACTCATATAGTCACTATAGAGGCAGTTTCTCAGGAGGATGGGAATCGATTGACCTCAAGATACAGCTATACCACTCTGTAGCATATCCCCAAAGGATGCCTCAACCTACCACAAAGACACTTGCTCAACCATAATCATTGCTGCTCTGTTCACAACAGCCAGGACCTGGAAACAACCTAGATGTCCCTCAACATGAGAGCAGATGAAGAAAATGTGATAAATTTATAAAATGGAGTATTAGTCAGTCCTTAAAAAAATAATATGAAGTCATCCTGAGTGAGGTATCCTAGACCAGAAAGACAAATATGGTATGTATTTGCCTTTATGTGGGTAATACGTTAAATCAATTAAAACAAAGCCACAGTCTGTAGAAGCACATAGGATAAGGAACTAGAGGGAGCAGATAGATCTCCTTGGAAAAGGAATAGAATAGATAATTATGGATGGACGAGGGCAGGGGCTGGGGTAGGGAGGGGGCAGAGAAGGTTGTGAGAGGGAATACAGAAGAGACAGGTAAAACTAAGGGGAATTTAAGCGGTAGTATTGAAACTTAATACAGCAAAACTTCCTAAAATATATGCATTTATGAAGACAATCTAAATGAAATCACCAAATGATGGGAGATACAGAGCCACAACTGTCCATCTTTTGTTACCAAAGAAGTTTCTAGTAGTCGCATTGGATTATTTCTAATTGAATTTTTGGTCAATGGGGCCCCTTGGGACCTCAAACACCCTTGGCTATATATAGGTTGCTCTCCACAAACTGACAGCAAGGCTCTGTGGCTGAAGACAGATCTACACAGCTCACGGAACATGGAAATGTCAGTCTGGTGCCTACAAAGAACCTCTGCCCCTCTGTTCCAGTGTGTTTGGTACAGAAGGATACTCTGTATGCTACCAAAAAACAAACATAAAGGCTTAGCCAGTCTCAGATGCTTTGATTTAATGTGGTATACCATCTGGAAGACGTGCTAGAGCAGCGGTGGTGAGCGGATCAATAAGGCCACGTCATTAGATGGAACCCATACCAGCACTGCTTTGGTGAACAAGAACCTGAGACTAGATAGCCCAGGGACCTAGGGCTAATTAATAAGCTAAATAATTCTGGTCTTAACAACACCAACAGTGATCAAATGACTCCTAATGATATTTTGCGATATTCATAGGCCAGTACCTTGTTCAGCCATCATCAGAGAAGCTTCCCACTGCAGTTGCTAGGAATATTGATACCCACATCCAGGCATTATGCAGAGACCTTGGAACACTCAGTACTAAAAGGGTTATCTCCATCAAATCCTTCCCCTTGGAGCTCAGGGAACCCCATGGAAGAGGAGGCAGAGAGTAGGATGGCGGGCACTAAGGAAACAAAGGCCTCTAAAGCAACATAAGCAAAGCTCATATAAACTCACAGAGACTAAAGTAGCACACACGTGGCCTGCATGAGTCTGCACAAGGTAATCTATATCTATATCTATCTATCTATAAATATATAGAGATAGATACTTATAGATAGATAGATAGATAGATAAGATAGATAGACCTAATTGCTTCTAATTAGTGTTTTTATGGGATTCCTCTGAGTATGTGATTGAGCGAGTCTCTGATTCTTCTGCTTTCTTTTAGGCTCTTTTTTTTCTGTTGGTCTGTCCTATCAGACTTTGATATAATAATTTTTGTTTAGTCTTATTATATTTTTATATGAAAAGTGAATGAACAGAATCTAGTCACTCAATGAATGAAAACCTAGCCCCCAGGTAAAGGTTATTGACGGAACTGTCATTCATACCTCTGGGAGTGGGGAATCAGTATTCTTCAGCAGAGTGACAGCTCCAGAAGAAGCCTCATGTGCAGGAGCACCTGACCAGTATAGTATATAATGGGTTACATATCAGTCAGGGATATTCATCTATTCATTTAGTGTGTGTGTGTGTGTGTGTGTGTGTGTGTGTGTGTGTGCGCGCGCACGCTTTTATTTGGCTACAGTTTGGTAGTTTTTGTTCTTTTGTTTTGTTTTCTATTTATGTTGTTTTTCTTGGTTTGGGGGAAGTTTGCTGTATTGGGTTTTTGCTTATTTTATTTTTTTGAGAAAGAACTTAAAGTTGGGTAGATAGGGAATCAAGGAGGGCCTACAAGGACCTTGAGGAGGGAAGAACATGGGTAAAGTATATTTAAATTTAAAAATTGCTTAAATAATAAAAATATAATAAAAAAGAGAAAATGGGAAGACCCCTCAGACTGACAAGCAGTATCTGAGGTTAGCTTACAAGAGAACAATTCACAGTCTAAGTGCCATATACATTTTTTTTCCAGGAACACAACTGTCAGTAAACAATGAGAAAAACTTGCATTCTCAATTTCCCTGAAACATTACTTAGAAGTAGGAGAAAAGAAGGCAGGGTTCCTAGGAAAGACTCCGCATCATCAGCCCTCAGAGGCAAGGCTAGATGTGTGCTCCACCGTGTGAGATCCTGGCCTGAGAGAAAGTGGCCTCACGGGTTGGTGATGGTTTGGGCAGAGCCACAGCATTGCTCTAGAGAGCGTGTTTTCACCTGGTAAGAAAGAGGAAATCCAGATGAATCTTGCCAAGGTGCCAGCTCTCTGCAAACAGCTGGATCAAAAAGCAATGAAGGGGAAAGGAAGCCTGGGCAGTGTGCCCAAGGGTCACAAATAACCTTTCCAAGTCACTAGTAGAGAGTTCCTCGCTATGACAAAACACTCACCCAACTTTCCAATCCAAATACCACTGCTTAAGATAAATACCCAGGGAAGAATCTTAGTGGAAGAAAGTAGGTTGTGCTTTTTATAAAAAAATAAAAAAATGAAATTAGTTATTAATTGCTTCCTTTAAGACGGCTATAGAAAAGGGCATTGATTTTTAATATATTTGAAAATAATTGCTATGAACCTGAAGATTCAACAATTGGGGCAACAGATTAAAATATAATTAAACAACAGCATAGGAGAAGGCCATTATCATAATTTCTAAAGGTCACATGGCCAATCTGTGACAATAAAAAGTTGAAAATACGTAGGTGAGATGACCGATGTGACTTAGAAGAGGAACCGGCTGAGCTTGTGCAATCGTGCAATCGTGCACGTGATATTAAGACTAATGTCACCATAGAGTCTTAGTACTGAAAAAGACCTTCTGCGCGAGTGCTTAAAGACTGCTTCTGTAGACTGTGTGTAATGGCTTAGAATATCAGGCACCTATGAAGAATATATATCTAAATAATATAAAATGCACATTGTCTTTCTTTTATTTTGAAGACAGGTTCTTACTATACAGCTATAAGCCTGGCTGGTATCAAACTC
Source organism: Microtus oregoni (assembly GCF_018167655.1). NCBI lineage: Eukaryota > Metazoa > Chordata > Mammalia > Rodentia > Cricetidae > Microtus > Microtus oregoni. The sequence continues at coordinate 25,015,787 of NW_024543086.1, read as the reverse complement.
ACCTGCCTCCCTAGTTCTCTAGTTCTGGGATCAAAGCCATGTGCCATCACATCTGGCAGCAATACACATTTTCACTCAGTTTGGTTTTACAATCCCAATAAAATGGGGAAAGATAGGATCTGGCTTGTGGCTTTTGTTTGCTGACTCCTGACATCCTTCCCTCCATTAATTTATCAGAGCGTTTGTATAATGTTTCTATGTTTGGTGTATAAAACCTGCCTCCATCTTGCTTTAGAACTGCTAGACAGATCCAAAGGAAACCTTCCAGGTGTGTCTGGTTCACTCCTGAAAAACGACGGAAACATATCACACTGGTAGACAGAGCCATTCTGCCCAACACGCTAACTGTTTGCCCGGTGAGAATAACTAACACGATGGATTCAAACCCTTATTGTTCTATAAGATGGGTAGGTAGAGAACTTGTTCTGGGAGTTCTGTAGACCAGCACTAACACTATGCAGCAGCTCTTCTCCAGATAAGAGTAGAGACAGGAAGGGCAGGCGAACAGGAAGAACCAAACCTGTCTGTAAAGGCCCTGGACGGTGAGTAACTCGCTGTCGTCGGAGCCCTCCACTTCCTCTGTAAAACAAGCTGTGTAGTACCTACCTGGAGCAGGCATGAAGAAGGCTACCATTTACAGTAACTCACAAGGGACAGTTTGCTTCCATTCAGAAAGAACAACTTTTTTTTTTTTTATCAGGGTTAGACTTTCTCAGGGCACGGGAATGTACACCCCTCATTGAAACAATTCCAACCTGGGTTTGAACATGAAATAGCTGCCCGTTCCACAAACACTCAGTCTGTCCCAGGGCTGTCGTTATCAGTGGGTCCCAGGGGACCTGTCTAGTTTGTCCCACTCTCTCATTTTGGGAATTGAGGTGTCAGGTTCTTCCCAGGAGTGAGGATTCTCTTCTGCCTTCATTTTTGTGACTGTCATGAGCTGCCACTTCCACTTTACCCTTCTTTATCCCGTTTGGAAGCCCAGTCCTTCCCAAGGACCTACAGACTAACTTTTGGACATCAACAGTGAAGGGGACACATTTGCCAACTAGGGGACTCTCCCAGGACTATATATAGTGCCTGCTTTAAATAACAAATAAAGAACACTTACTAAGAGGAAAAAGGAAAAGACCCACAGGGCCTAGGTATGGCTTTAGTTGTCCAGTCTGATCTGGACATCAGGTAGGGTACTTCCTAGGCCTTCCTTCTAAGCTTATGTTTCCTTTCCTGCCACTGCCTCTCTGCAAGTGTATTTACATATATGTGTATTTATATAATACTTAAAATTTTATCAGAACATTTGTATCCAGTTCAACTAGAAGAACCTTAATTTATCTGCCTTCACTGTGGACTTCTGAGCCTTGAAAACTAGCTATCAATTGGTCATATTTCCTACAGTGAACCTTCCATCTACAAAGGGACAGCTCAAGACACCTCCTACACTATGGGGGACTTTTGGATGGTTTGCACATTTAAAATATTTTACCATTAATTTGCAGAACTGTGATTAATGCAGCCAATGGCCTCCTTTCCCACAACCTTCCTCACCAACCAATGCCCATGTACCATCATGACAGTCAGTCACGACAGGCTTAATGAAGGATGGGTAATACATATCAGGAATGTGGGCTTACTGTGAATGGGAGAAAACAGAGGGATTTAGGTACTAAGGCAATGAAAAAACAGGCATGTTTATGAAACTCCACTCTACCCGATGGAGAGGACACCCTGAAGGAGATGAAAGGAGAGGTGGAGACTTACATGGCAAGGAGATGAACGAACTCATATATACATATCACAAAACAAAAAGAGCCACAAGTGTGGGCTTACTTGCAGAAGTATATACAAGTGAACTGGGGCCACTGTACATGGAAGATCCCTCCTGGTTGGCCTGGCACAACAGCACCGTGCCTACGAGAGAGAGAAAGAGAGAGAGAAAGAGATGGCGTCTGGTTTGGGGACAGCATACAATTATCTGAGAGCATGGTAACATAAATAAGAAAGGCAGAGAAATGAAAACACATCTCAGAGCATAGGAAGCCAAAGAGACCAGAGGAAACCCACCCACTTCCACACCCCCAAATGCATGCCATGCCATTTCACATGAGGGTTAACTAAGGTGTCTAGTTAGTGTTGTACAGCCCACTTTCATACCAGCAATGGGAGTGATATGGCATTCTCAGAGGGGATCTTAAGAAATAGCAGCAAACCCATTGTTCATGCCCCTGGAAGCATCCCCCAGTAAATGCATTTGATCCTACCCACCCCAAAAAAGGAAGTACAAGAGAGACCTTGGAAGGGAATTAGTATGAATGGGAGGAGAAAAAGAGAAGATAATGGAGGAACTAATGACAAAATATATACATGAAATGTCATAATGGAAGTCTTTATCATATGTAATTAATCTATGCTATTTTAGACAAACTTTTAAAATAGCAATAAGAACCAGACAATAAACTGGATGGAAACACCCCTTAGCTATGCAATCTTTATAAGTCATTGTGCCTCGCTAGGCTTCCGCATTTCTATCTGAGAAATAGGGATAAATAGGTATATTTACCTTCCAAACGTGTCCATAGCAAGGGCTATCATGTAATAATTACTCCACAAATGGGAAGTACAGGTATTGATTTGTTTCGAGGCAATTTTTCCCACCCCTGCCCTAAATGTTTGTCCTGGTAGATATCTGACTTCTTTAGGGGAAGGGTAGGAGAAAGGCAAGCAGAAAAGAAAGCTATATGTTGTCGCTATAGCTCCTCCTGGATGCATGCCCAACATCATGAGAGATGACTGCTGGCCTACTTGCTTCAGGTTGCATCCTAGGAGCTCTCTGCCTCCTGCTGCGGAGTGGGCTTAGCTGACCTGCAGACTGCCAGGCACTGCAGCCTGGGCTTGCCTCCGCCTGATTTAAGTAACAGGGCAGTTGGCTCATCCCTGTAAAATGGAAATTTACAGCAGGGTGGAATAGGAGCCCTGAGACATTTCCTTCTGGGCCATGCTTTGAACCACCCACCCACATCAAGGAGGACTGCCCGAGGCCTCTTTGGAGTGTTGATTTGCCTCTGCTACTGCTGCTAAAGTCCAACTCAAAGATTGCAGAGAATGACCTGGGCTTGGTGCACACGGGGTAAACCAATGAAGGGTGCTGGAAAGACCTTCCTGTGGTTTCTGTTGACTTCCCCGACTCGGCAGGGTTAACCTTTTTCACTTAATACTGCAGATAAATATTATCTTCCATGAAAGAAGTCTATCTCAGGGGCACACTTCAGGAGCAAGGCCATGCTGTAGAAGAGGCCTATCATCCTGTCCTCCATGCTACCAAGGCCAATAGACATGTAGTAAAAACTCCCAAGAGTCATTTGGGTTCCAGAGACAACAAAGCTGATGATGTTCCTGCCTGCACTGTGCACCGTTCAACCTCTTCATGTCGTATCATGAGACATGATTCATCGGAAAGATTCTAACAATTTTCCTCCAAATCCCAAGCCCATCTTCTCCCTGTGCTTCTCTAGAGATTAAAAATAATTTTCTGGTTAAAATAAACCTGTGGGGTGGGGCAGCAATCTACATCAAGTATCTTCTATTGCTCTTCATCTTTTTGTTTTGTTTTGTTTTGATGAGGTCTCTTACAGAACCTGAGATAACTAATTCAGGTAGGGTTGACCAGAAGTCCACTGAGCTTTTGATGTGGGTCCTGGGGATCTGACCTAAGTGCCCCTCATGTTTTTATGGCATGTGTTTCACCAACCGAGCTATCTCCCTGGTACCCCAAAACAAAGGTTTTGTTAAAGTCGAAATCCATCTCTTCCTCTGCGTGTCACCGTCTCTATTAATGCTATTCCTGTCACTCAGAGAAGGAGCTCAAATACATCACACCTGTCTTATGTTTGTTCTTGGAGAAGAGCCATCCACCCCTTCTTTTCCTTTGCACTCAAAATAGTCCTGGCATTAAAATGAACCCAACTGGAGGCTTGAGAGTCAGTACTTTAAGAACTTGGGTGGGCCCTTGTCATGATCAACTTCTGCTGAATTGAATTCAACTTCTCCTTTTTACTTTATTAAATGTACTGTATAGCTCGCCTTCCATCCACATTTCTGGTTGCAATGGGTGACTGGCAAGGGAATGAAGAGCAAATAACCACCAGTGAGGTGGGAGGGGGCATCTCACCTGTTTTTTGCTCATTGCTAAAAATCGTACGGAGAAATGTAGGTTACTATAGGACACGGAATTAGTTATGATTCTGAATCTTCAACGTGAAGATCCTGGTAGACGGATTTTGAGACAATTCCCACCACTCTTTCCTATGCATTCCTGACTAAAATTCCACCTTTACAACAAGACCTAAAGTTTTTGGGGGGAGGGTGTGCCGAAATTTCAGAAAAGGGAAATCATCTAATTTTAGCCAAAACACAGCTAAAGGCCATTTCGGTATCTGCTATTAAAGCTCCCGGGTCAAGTTTCAATATCCTCAGTGCAGTCTGTAGAATTCCACTGAGACCCAACACAGATTCGGAATTGAAAACTAAACCTCGGCAGGGCTTAATGAAGCTCTCTCACTCTTCTCGAGCTGTGGGCCCTGAGACACCACCAACCTAGAATCATGTCTTTGAACTCCCTTAGTAGTAAAACGGAACAAAATGGAGCAATCTTTATGCAATGATTTTGACCTTTTGTAAAACACAATCTATGCTTGGTCATAAGACCTGGGTTTTATTTTACCTAAGAACATCCTCTAATTTAATTTGCAAAGCACTTCTAGAGAGTTCTCTTCCCACTTCGTGACCTCTGCTTTAAAGGAAATCTTTGGATCCAATAAAAACAAAGCAACCCAGAGGAATGGGGCAGCCTCCGTGCATCTCAGGGAGAGGGCTGGCTAATGCATGTTTGTTTTAAAAAGTAGGTCAAGTAGCTAATAGAGGTACAACCAGCCCTATAAAGACTGTTTACAAAATCGTTGGAAGCACTTCTCAATACAGCATATACACAGCCTCGCAGAGTTCCTTGAATTCTGTCCTCTGTCTTCTGTCTTCCTCCAACAGCTAACAGAGACCGCGGCAAACACTGAGGACCAGCATCTGTAGCCACAGGGTGCCTGTATCTGTTCCTACACATGATCTTCCCGGGCTTATTAAACTCTTTCAACTTATTAAACTCATTGAAGAGTAACAATGGGTCCAAATTAGACTCCTTCCTAACCACACTGCAGCCAGGGCCGACATCACTAATCAGCTCTAAGATCACCTATTCATTCTGAACCTGGCCACTGGCAGTTGCTGGCAGTTGATGTAAGCTGTTAGAAAGGAGAGATCTCTATGCCTTCTTTGTACTAACCCTGAGTTAAATCAGATGGAATTGGCCCTTCTACCTCTGACAGGAATGAATTTAGAAATTGCATATGGTGCAGCTCTTTGCAAAGTTGTCTTCGCCTGTCTCCCTTCTGCAGGGTTTCAAAGTGAACTCTTGCAGTTCTAGTCATCAGGAGTGAATTAATTACTCCCTCTATGGTCCTACCATATTCATTCTAATCCCTTATTTACATATGGGTTCCCCTGCAGAGCCCCCTAAGCAGGGAAATCACACTCATCATTTTACCTCTGACCCTGGGCAGGGACTAAAGAGGGGAGGTGAATTAGGACACATTGTTTTTCATGATCTAGTTTTATTTTCCTTGCTAAAAATAGTGCCTTCTCCAGCCAGCCTCTTTAAGAGGTGCCTTCTACTTCTTTGTGTTTGTGGCTGGAAATTCATTTGCTTGGAGCTCAAATATGCTCTCAGGTTATCTCTAAGATACTCATCTATTTTGCCTTTTCCTTGTGTTTTGTGTGTGTGTGTGTGTGTGTGTGTGTGTGTGTGAAAGAGAGAGAGAGAGAGAGAGAGAGAGAGAGAGAGAGAGAGAGAGAATATAGGTAAAGATGCTTGTTACTAAGGAAGGGCTGAGGGAGCGTAAGAAGTTCACTGAGCTCAGCTGGCTTTCTTCCTTGGGTCGTTTAGGGGAAAGATGAAGCTGTAAGATGAGCACACAGTGTTCAGTGTGCAGGGATTTGTGTGTACAATGTGTCAAGTGACTCCCTAGCTCCAGAAGCTATCTGTAGAACTCCTTGTGGGTGTGTTTGTTTCTAAAACACCTAGCATACTACTGTACTATCCTTTCTAAAACTCACATGATCGGGGACAAAGACAAACACCTAGCATACTATTGTACTATCCTTTCTAAAACTCACATGATCAGGGACAAAGACAAATACAAGCAAGAAAAAAAAAGAAAAAGAAAAAAAAATTAAGAAATGGTTCTGAGCGGGGACCTGGACCTGTGTCATCAATTGTATGATTCACTGGGATTAATGAAATTAATAAGCTATTTCAGGACAATTTTCATTAACTATAATTATGGCTGGCAAGAATGATTTTTTTCTTTCTGCTGTCTGCAGCAGACAAGACTGAAACAGCTTAGTATAGTTCATTAATACCAGAAATATTTTGAATTCGGCTGCACAGGGAGATGGGGAGGATCTAGAGTAGTTATGAGAGGAGAAAATATGATCAAAATCTATTGTAGGATAAATTAAATTAAAAAAGAAAAAATGTATGTATATGTATGTGTGTTGACATGCATGCAAGTGTGTGTGGAGGCTAGAGAACAACACGGAATACTGGAAGTTGATACTCAGGCACCATGATTTTTTAAAAACATGAGGCAAGTTCTCTCACTGGCCTGGAGCATGCCCAGTAGCCTAGGCTAGCTGGCCAGAGAGCCCGAGTCCTTCTGTCTCCACTACGGCATGGCTGAGAATATAATACACACAACTATGATTAAAAACAAAAACCCTGAAGGCTGAGAACAGAACTGGGGTCTTTCAAATAGTGTGGTTTCTTTAGTTTTTTTTTTTTTTTTAGACAAAAAAGCCAATTGTCGGTCATGCCAATTCTGGAGGAGAAGCAGCATCTCTGGCTTCAGTGATAACCTACTTCGTCAATGCAAATGTTTGCTTCTCGCCTCTATCGTTATTGGGTGATTTTTAAAACCTTTAAAAATTAGCTCGAATGTAGAAAATGATTCTAAGTTAATAACCCAGCTGAGGACACTGAGACATGGGCACTCTGCTGAAGCAGAAACCGGCCAACATCTTTGTATACAGCACTGGACTCTAATCCATTACGGGGAGCTAAAATAACTTGGGGGTAGTGGGAAATGGGGTCTTCTTCCAGACACTACCCCAAGGGGTTCTAATTGAGAGGTTCACCATTTACATAACCCAACAAACAGCAACCACACAGGGATGCACAGAGGAATAGAAGTGTCCGCCTGGCTTGAGAGATCTAAATATTTTCCCCTCTTACTTGTTTGTTGAGAAACAGTCTGATGTAGCCGAGGCTATCCTCCAACTCACCATGTAGCCAAGAATGACTCTGAACTCCTGATTTTCATGCAGCTAGGTTTCAAGGGCTGGGAATGGGGGGATTACAGGCATATGCCACCACATCCAGTTTCTGAGGTTCTAAGAATTGAACCCCAAGCCCTTCTCTGAACAAAATGCAATATTCTTTTTGTCCTTCCCATTTAACACATAATAGATAGCTGCCTTTGCTCTCACCCTGGGGAAGAGTCATCTCTTCTCTGTCACTAACTCAGTGAACTGTGGAGGTGGGCAGCTAGGCAGTTGCCAGCTACATGATCCTTGAGAAGGCCCTGTGGGTTTTCCCACCAAAGGAAAGGTGTATAGTACTCCTCTCTGCTATGGAAGAGACTGAATGTCACAAAACCCATGTGGTCCAGTCCTAAGCCTCAGGAGTTCAGAGCCTGGGATTCCAAGAAATGATCTTCAAATATTACAGCTGAGTTAAACAATGCTATATTGGTGGAGCCTCATAGAACAAGAGTGCTGCTCTCTGAAAGGGCAATTTGATTAAAGTCTTGCAGAGAGGGAAGACCAGATGGATGTACAAAGGTGCAGCCATTGTCACAAGCTAAGAAAGCCTCCAACCCACCATCACCTCACTCTTTTGCTGCTATTCTTCAGAATTTTGAAAATCATTATTTGGCTACCCTATCTGTGATGCCTTGTGAGGTGGCAGCAAGCTAGTGCACACAATAGTCTCCTCACTCTCCTGACTTGAGGGCCAGCTTGTCCTCCCAGGTGGCACCTTACTAGCCCCAAACTTCTGCTAGATTCAAAGGTTTAGACTGTTACCATTAAGTCTCCAAGAGAACAGATTGTTTCTAATTGACAAATGAATCCAAGACCACAAAGAGCAGTGGATACTTCTAAAGACATACATTCTGGACATCAGACTAGCATTAAGCTAACACTACTATGGTAGCTTCTGGAAGGCTGGTATGCTGGCCTTCCAGAAGCAGAATGTTCTTATACCAGCCCGAGAGATATGACTCTCTGCAGAACTACAACAGAGCTCTCAGTACATGGATATTTCCATTTCTCTGAGCACAGATGTCACTGGGAAATGTTGCGTGTATATATAATTCTTATAAATCAAAATGTGTTTTAATTGTACTGGGAGATTTCCATATTTAAAGGGGCCCTGGAGCAAATCTATTCTGTAAATAATCCTTCAACCTAATTTATTTTTGTAAGTTTTGATTTTCATAATATTCATAAAGAAATGCATCATTTCTTATCTTCCCTTTCACTTCTTAATTTGGCACAATTTTTAGGCATTGCATAGAAGTTCCAAGAATAGTTCCAAGAACCTGTTTACTATTTTCTCCCTGATCATTTGTATAAAATTTCAAGAAGCTCACTCTCTTAGCAAATTTTAGTCTACCTGTGGCTTAACTCAATATGAGATTAAGATTAACAACAATAATTCCAGAAGTTTCTTGTGTGTGTGTGTGTGTGTGTGTGTGTGTGTGTACATGCACACTGTACCTGTGTGCACAAGGGTGTGCAGGTCAGAGGTCACCATTGGGCATCTTTCCAAGAGCTGAATGTTTTTAACTTTTCCGAAAGGGTCTTTACTGGTCTGGAGATCAACAAGAAGGCTGGTCTGGATGCCTATCTCATTCAAGAATTCCTGCTTCTGCCTTCCCAGTGCTGGTCTTCTAGAAATCATTTTGGCCTGGAGACCACATTACCAATTGAATTTGTTTCCCAGAATGCATAAATTTCCCAAGGAACCATCAAGAAACTCCAATTCCTCTTTGCACCGTCATCTACCCTTAAGATCCTGTAATAGCAGAACTATTAGCTAGGCATGGTGGCACATACCTTTAATCTCAACACCTGGGAGGCTCAGGCAGGAGGATCATGAATTCTAGGCAGGCACGGGATACATTAGTGAAACCCTGTCTCAAGTACAATATGGATATAATTACAATTATACCCATTTCATTTCACAGATAAGAATACAGAAACACAGAGAGATTTAGGATCTTGCTGACAATCACACTGATTTGTGGAGCTGAGTGCAAATGAATTCAAACAGATCCTTCAATTTGAGGTTTAAATATTTCCAGTGAATTATATCATCTTCAGGTAAATCTGGCTACACCAATTTTTATTATGTTCTGTACACTAAGACTCAGCTTTACACAGTTGAAAAGGAATTAAAAGGATATCATTGTTGATCAGTAAAGTGGGCTTAAACTTGTTTCAGTGTCCATCAAAAAGTTTTATTGACTTATAGCATTGACTCATTGAGTCATCCTGATAACAGGATTGTTTTTCTAAAAAACTGCTTCACATTTTTTTTTTTGACTCACTGTTAAAATCTGTGAGCCAATGGGTGTGGTGGTGGAGTAGAAATGATTCGACTGGGTCCAAATGGATGTCTAGCAACTGAGCAGCAGCAGAAGCAATGAAAATCACTTTTATTTCCTAATGTATAGACTTCAGGGATACAAGGGCCCACCCACAGAAAGGGGCTCCATGCATTTCACACCCTGCTATGCTGTGCTGTCTGGTGTTTCCCATGCAGGCTGCTATCCAGCAGGTCAGGGCTGTGACCTGAGGTTCTGCCCTCTTTCTTCCCCACTTTTCCTCCCCCATCACATCCTTGGGAATATGGCTGGTCCCTAAAACAGGTAAGAGTCTCAAAAGCTGTTTGGAGAGGCTCCCCAGGTCTCCTCTTTAAACTCTACATGCTACCCCATAACTCCGTTTTAGGATGCTCCGGCTAAGTTTATGGACTGAAAAAGCCCAACATCTTTAATTGCCTCCTTAAGAGAAAATAAATTTCACTTCTGACTTTCTCAGAAAGTAACTGCAGCAGTTACTTAAATATGCTTCCCAGAAACACACACACATGCACACCTACATGCACATGAGAGAGAGAGAGAGAGAGAGAGAGATATTTAGAGAGAGAGAGAGAGAGAGAGAGAGAGAGAAGAAAGCACTTAAGTATTCACCATAGAATAAAAGCAAATGTAATATTTCAGGTAGTAAAATTTATTCTCGAAGATGACAGAGAACTATTAATAACATCCAGGGTTCCAATTGTCTTCATATCACATGCACATCAAAGAAATATCAGAAAGGCCCAAATAGATGCTTCTTTTTTTTTCCCCAGGGAAAGCATCAGTAATATTGGGGTGTTTATGTCTTAGAATGATAAAGGGCTTAATATAATGATTACTGTACATCGATTAACCTTTATATCAGATTTGAATATGTAACCCATTAACTAATTTAATCTCTGAAACAATAACAGCCATTGGCATTATTCTTTGAATAATCCTTGCTTAGTTTCCATAATGGTATACAGTTAATGAAAACCCCATTAAAATGTTGCATGTGGCATAATTAATTCTGGCTGTTTTCTTTTGGTGTAAATAGCTAATGTAGATACTGAATTCTGTTTTCCTCTGGCCTTATTAATTTTTCATAAGCCAATATTTTGCCTGTAATGGGTTGTAACAGCTCTAAGGAAGTTCCAGAAACACATTAACTCCTAGCGATGTGGTTCACCCAAGTGTGATTGTGCCATGTGTGAGCTGCTTCTTCAATACAAAGACATTTTCAAAAGAACAGTGAAGGGGAAGAGTAGGAGATATGCTTAGTGCTCATCTGCTGTTGCAGAGGACCTGAGCCTGGTTCCCAGCTTCTGGACCTGAGCCTGGTTCCCAACCCCCGGACCTGAGCCTGGTTCCCAGCACCTGGACCTAAGCCTGCTTCCCAGCACCCGGCTACCACTGGGCAGTTACAACCAACTAAATTTTTGACTCTAGAGGATCTGATGCCCCTGGCTTCCGAGTACCATTGCACTCCGTTGCATATACCCTCCCCACATACACATAATACAGAAAATACCTTTTAAAAATTAAAAGGCAATAAAATAGTTTTGTTTTAAGTTTTCAGAACACATAATTAACACAAAGGATATGATAAAATATTTGGCCAACTTGAGTCTACTTATCCAACAACTTAATTAGTTGGACAGATAGGAGTAGCTATAATTCCTTTTTGGAAAGAATATTTAATGTGGGAAGCAAACATGCTAATCTAGAGCATTGAATACTTTATAATCAAAGGGTAATGCAACACAAATAGCTCTAAAGACATTCTGGTAATTCTCTTGTCTAGAAAGAGGCTTAGATGGAAGAAAACTGGTTCTATGATCACTTGTTTTCTGGCCCTAGCTTAAATCAAGTGTTCAATTCAGGGGACTGAAGAGTAGAGGTTGGGGAAATGAGGTTTTCTTTTGTGTGTGCGTATGCGTGTGTGCGTGTTTGTGCGTGTGTGTGCACAGAGGACAAGGAACAGTCTTGAGTGTCATTCCTAATTTTCTTTTGAAGACAAGGCCTCTCTCTGGCCTGGAACTTCACCTGCACACAGAACTGACTGGCAAGGGAGCTTCTGAATTGATTTTACCTCCTCAGTGCTGGGATTATAAATAAACACTGATACTGTCATTTTTATAAAAGTGGGCACTACAGATTGAACTCAGTTTTTCTTAGCATGGGTTTGGGGGATCAAACTTAGGTACTTTGTGGCTGTGAAGCACTGAGCCATCTCCCCAGTGCAGTAACAGCCTTTATAAATAATCATATCTGTCTATGCACATTTTTTAAAAAGTAAACTTTTAATATATTGTCTTAAAATTTCATATGTATATATAGTCCATTTTAAATGATTCATTTTTCTCTTTTTATTTTTTTCATGTTTAAAGTTGACAAACGACGAACGTCTTAAGTCATTATAGAGTCCCCCAGCAGAGTGTGTATTAGTAGACTCCCGTTCCGTTCATCTCACCTACCTCTGCTATTCGCAGTGTCCCTTAATGATCTCTTCCCAAGTTCCTCCCTTCATGCCCGATGTGTCCTCTGCCCACCCCATCCTTCCTCATCAGACAGCTCTGAGTGTATATGGAGGCGTAGGGGACCAGCAGACACTGCCGTGTGTTTGGGACCAGCAGACACTGTTGTGTGTTTGTTTTTGACCATGCTCTCAATGACAGCCTACCCCTCAGAGGACACACTCCAGAATGCGTATTCCCGCCTTGTGGTATTTTCAGCAACATTTCTGGTGAAGACATCCTCTGATCTTAGTAGATCAATACTCCTCAGCCTTTGGAAAGAACTTAACTTCGCCCAGAAATTCCCACCTGTGGTAACAGATAAAGATCGACTCCCTCTGTCTTCTTTATTCCATTAGAATTTCTTACTGGAGTCGCAAGTTAAAGGTTGAGGGATACCCTGGGACTCTCCCAACCTTCCTATCTCTGCAGTCAATTTTTTCTATGTTTTTTTTTTTTGTCAGATGAACTCCTATTCACCCTCAAAGACCCCATCTGTATCACTCTTTCAGTTCCTAATGCAGGAACAATGACTGTTAGCATTGGTGTGCAAGTGTGCATAGGCATATGCGCGAAAACTCCATGTCGTTGGTGGGAACTATGTGCATATGCTTGTGTTTATGTGTATGTATGCAAGCTCCATGACATTGTTGTGTGTGTGTGTGTGTGTGTGTGTGTGTGTGTGTGCATGCGGTATCTATTTGTACATTGAGTATACAGTTTGGTATTCTTCAAAAACCCTTATGTATTTGAAGGAAAGCATAGTTCATCTCTGTTACCTTGGCTAAGTGCTTGACCTTTGTTTCATAACTTCTTACTAAAGAATGAGTTAGGATGAAGAGATGGCTCAAAGGAAAAGGCACAAGCATAAGAACCCAAATTTGAATTCCCAGAGCCCACATAAAATCTGGACCCTGTGTTCCAAATGAGAGATGGGAGGTGGAGGCAGAATCCCTGTAAGCCCACTGACGAGCTAGCCTCAAACAGACAACCACCGACAACAAAAACAGTGACTCTGATTTCAATTACACAATCACACACATTGAGCTCACATACAAAGGATACTGGACACATACTACGTATATGTGGGCAGGATGAATGAGTTAATGGAAACAAACGGGTGGCATTTTTTAAGTTAGCAGTGACCTCATTCTTTGGTCATTCCATGGTGAGTCCAGCACAGCTATGGTGCACCATTGGAGTTCTGTGCATTCATGTGAAGCCTAATCAAACAGTGGAACCCTAACAAAATCCTTGAGAGGCACCCTCTCTGTGTGGCCTCCATACAGCTCTTCTTACACCAGAAATATCCTGCCCTTTGCCTTCAGAGGAGCAAGCCTTGACAGACTTCTCATGCAGCAGAAAAAGAGCACATTTCTTTAAGAAATGCATTTATTTTAACCATCTCAGCAAGTCCTGATCCTATCTGAAGATCAAACCCCCCCCACAGGCTTCATCAAAGATGAGCTGTGGTCCCTGTGTGGACCAGGGAAGGACACAGATCAAAAATTAAGGCCAAATGTGGGCCAGGATGGAGTAAAATCTGATAAGACAGATGGGGGGGGGGGGGAGAAGAGGGCGGGAAGCAAAGTGAGTCTCATCCCAATGAGGAGGCGAAGGTAAACAGATGGACAAGATAAGGTCTCTGAAGTGGAACATTTCCAGCTGAACATCCGCTGCTTGGGGACAGAAATATGGATGCCCCGGTTCCAGCTCACTGAATTGCACTGCATTTGAATTTAGCCGATGTGTAAATTACACACAGCAAACCAGAGCCAAAGGTCACTGCTGGCGAGAACATTCTCTTTAAGGGCATAGCTCAGCATCTAAGTCAAGCCTTCCTCACGGTGGGGATGTCAAGACATTCCTGCCATGAGGGATGTTGAAATATTTACTGCTTGGAGGGCTTGGAGCGGCAGTGGAGACCTGCAAACATACACCACCATATTGCAAGGCGCTCAGGTTGTATGCTAAATTGCATGGTTTATATCACACCAAGTATTCTGGGCGCAATCTTCAAACACAAAGAGATGTGCCTGGGAACACAGCTACTCTGGCCCAGTTTCCTTTCATGGTATGCTAATAAAATTCCCAGAAAAAAAAGCAGCTTAACAGAAAAGGATTATTTGGGCCACAGTTCAAGGGTAGAGTCCATCAAGGTGGGGAAGGCACAATGACAGGACCTGGACACATGGGTCCACAGTTAGCAAGCAAAGCGCAATGAGTAATCATGCTAATTTTTCATTCTCCCCTTTATCCAGTCTGGGACCTCAACTCATGGAACAGTGCCCCCTATATTCTTCCATCCCAATTACCGTAGTCCAGACACCCTCACAGGCAAGTGCTGATACTTGTTTTTGAGGTGATTCTCTTGTCAAATAGACATTCAAATATTCACCTTCACACCATGACCTCTGAACAGTCTTAGATTTTGCAGATGCTAACATTCAAAATACAGGGGAAAAGCTAGCTACAAAGAGAGTCATGCTAAAGCACATAAAAGGTCATCCTTTTAAATGTACTGTGCTCAGTGAAGGGCAAGTGGGAAAGGGGTCCCATGCCACCTTCCTCTAACCCAGTTCTGAGATGAATCATAGCTCACAGTGGCCAAACGCTCCTAGAAAACCCATACACTTGTAGAGATAATCCAAGGTCAAATACACCTGCCCTCTTGAGATAAGCAATCACACAGTGCTATATCCCAACTCTCTGTTTTTAAACTTCACATTGAGATCTCAATCCACTATTCCATCTCCTGTTCCCATGTGATATGGTACAGGGCCTGGCTCCCTGGTATGGACATAGCCAGTCGAAGCTACTTCAGTGATCACACTAATCTCTTAAATTCATATCTTACTTTGGAGTCAGTGAGGTTCTCCTGCCCTCATTATTGTCCCTGATCCTACCCATGACCTTGGCATCAGCTTGCTTTAAGAACTGCTCCCCTTTCAGATGGGACTCTACAGGCCAGGAGGCCCTTTCTTTTAGAACCTTCTTATTACCCCCTCCCCTTCAGAATAAGCAACAAATGCTTTTAGATGTGTCAACCTAGTCCTTCCCTTCAACAATACTGTTAATGAGAGTGATTGCCCACAGGGCCACATTTCTCCCCCTCCTCCACCATCTTAGCTTTCCACTTGCCATAATCTACCTCACCTTATTTTCTTTCCTTTCTTTCTAATGGTAACCTTTCTCATCTTTGAGACATAACCCTATCTTTGATCTGCAATTCACTAGAAGTTCCTTTCCTTTCTCTATTGATTGTGTCTCCTGGAGTAATGTAGCTAAATTGCAATTTCCCTTTGCAGGCTGGGTGTTCTCGCAACCCAGGAGTGAGTTATGTGTGTTCAAGTGCTACATCTTCTGAACCTTGTTAAGCTGTGCCACCTTCTAGCCCCACTGATGGAATATTTAATCACAGAAATGAGCTGGCTGATATGATATACAGTGTGGGGAAGCTCTGTCCTGTGGATCTTACGGGCAATTGAGGATCAGAGCAGGGCCATTTGTCAGTACTACTGTGACAACATTGAATGGCCTTCTGTTTCTTATTTATTTTCCTTCACTTATTATGGATATTAAAGGTATATTGAATCAACTGCTTTACTGGATAGGTAAACAAGAAAACACTACATTTTCAAGTGGTGAGGATTTCTTAGATGCGCGCGTTTGGGTGTACACATGTCACACATGAATGGGTGCTGTGCATGTACATGCAGAAGGAACAGGATAGGTGTTGCTCTTCAGGAACTAGCCACCTTGTTTTTTGAGACTGGGGCAGGGGGCTTGAGAAGTAGGCTAGAGTCACTGGCTGTGAGGTTCCAGGAACCCATTTTTTTTTCTCCTTCCCTAGACTGAGAGGATAGGCAAGTGCCAGAATGCCTCACTTTTTAACCTGAGTTCCGGAGATTGAACTCAGGTCCTCATCCTGCAAGGCACGTGCTTTACCAGCTAAGTCATCTCCTCAAATCTCAAAATATTTTATTAGAAAAGGCAAATAGGCTCCTCTCTGCTCAGTGATATGGTAAGAATCCCTCACGAGTCTTCTTTATTCTGATTCTTAGACATGCGCTATCTAATTATACCCAGTAACTTGAGGAATACCGATGGGGGCAGATACCCACACATATCCCATTTCTATTAGCACCCCAAATTTTATTTAAGCCTGAAGATGGTGTGGCCATACATATTGGTCAAAATCGTTAAGACCCATCTGTGCCTTAATTGACTTATCAATCATTTGTCTTGAGAATAAACCTCACAGGGTCTAAAGATAATTAGACTTGGGGAAATAATCAATGCTGCTTAGCTTTATATGAAAACACCCACCTGTCTTTGCAAAGATTTATATCTGTTCCTAGAATATGCAGATTTATGTACATTTGCTTCAGCACGCTTGCATTCAAAACGAATTTAAAAGAGTTCATAGTATGACTGGAGGTGAAACCAGAAAAAAATACACCCTCTAAAATGAAAAACCTTTTCAAATGGCTTTCTAAATGCTTCCCAGGGTTGTGTGTATGTGTGTGCGTGCAAATGTCATAATCTATCAAAGCAAATTAATACTGTTCAGCTAGTAATTAAAGGTCTTCATTAAGAAGTACGCCCTCACTCCCCACCCCCATCCCCATCCGACATCAGCAATAAAAATGCACTGGGGGGCATCAGAAGGTTCTATAGGAAAATCAATAACTTGCCATTTTATAATTAAAAGAGAAAATAAATGTTAGGGGAAAGTCCACTAAATTAGGAAAATTACCTTTAGGAGAGATTGAAAATATTGATTTTAATTTACAAAATCTGTGAACTTTCCATGGCCCATTTTGAGAGACAATTGGAGGCTGGATGGTTCATTCTGCATAAGCTTGAGGAAAATCAATAATTATGCTGCGGGAGTGTCATGAAATCTGTCACGAACACATCTTAGACTGAGAAATGACTAATGAGTCTGGCTTTCCATCTCGGACATACATAGGGATGACCTATGAAATCCAAAGCAAGCAATGACAAGGTCTTTATTTCTGGTATGAGCCACCCTTCATACTGCAAGCGAAATCCAGACTCATTCTGTAGCTAAGGAAGTTTAGATGCTTTGTCAAACTCCTAGCATGGGTATGCAGCTGGAAGGTATAGGTCATCAGACCCAGACTTCATACTTGTATGTGAAGTCAGCATTTTGCCAACTGAGCTAATGTCTCAGCCTCTCTTTTCTTTTCTTTCTTTATTTTTCTCTTTCTTTCTTTCTTTCTTTTTTTTTGTGAAACAGGGTTTCAGTATATAAGCCCTCAAACTCAAGGCAATTCTCCTGCCTCAGCCTCCCAAGTGCTAAGATGCAGGTGTACACTTCTATGCCAGGTTCCTTGTTAAGAAAACAAACAAACACACAAACAAAGTAACAACGACAACAACAAAATCCAAGACTTTAATTTACTGAGCAAACCTCATATGAATGACATCATCGGTCACTCGGGTTTCTTCAAGATGGTCCTCACCCAACCAATTCACATACCTAACTGTGGTGGTGCCGCTACGGCAATAGAGACAAGTTGGTTTGTCTCACTTTTCTGGTTTGGACAGTGGAATGACCACAGGCCACAGCCACAGAAATGTAGACTTAATATTCATAAAATATAAAAACTCATGGTATCCACTTACAAAGGATTCAGCCCCTGAGATTGAAAAAATAAGCAAACAAAAAAAAACCCACTTTTCTGTTAAATCCTAAAGGAGATGTACACTCTTTGTATAGGGTTCAAGCCCCACGTTGGGCGCCACTCTTTTGTGCTTTAATTTGCAAAACCGCAACAAGGATTTAATACAATCATGTATGGAGTGTGCTAAGACTAGTGCCAGACTACAGAAAGTACTGAGTACTCATTACCCCTCCAAACTTGCTGTCCTTCTCTACCCCAGGGACCTCTCTGCCTAGCCTGGGCTTTGATCTAGTATCAACTAAGTTTGATGCTGTTGAAGGAATGCAGACTCCTTTATGCGTGCGTATGTGAGTCTAAGCCTGTCTTTGTGTTCTTCAACACCAGCAGGCATTCACTATGGTCTGGAATCCCAAATAAAGGAGATAGTAGACATTTTCCTGATCAGTAGAGCAAGGATAACCATTAGAAAGGGAAAACTACACAGGACTCTCAGATCATGCCCACATCTGTGACAAACTCCCATGAGAATACTTTCTGCTTCTTGCTCTGGACCCCAAGTCTCTGGAGAGAATAATGTGAACACAAGCACATATCACAAGCATTCACAGGCTAGAGAACCTGCCACTGCCTTGGGTCAGATGCTGCAGATTCCTGGCTGTCTCTGAAGGTATGTGGAAGCCAGATCTTCTCTGATCTTTGAGGAGATTTTATACTTTTACAGCTTTGGAGAAGATGTAGCCCCAAACACAGTACCTTCCAAGGTGCACCTTGCTTCTGGACAAATAGCCCTGTCCCTAAGACCAGAAGTTAACAACCCAAGTAGATATGCTGAGAGTTCATAGACAAGTCCTTTTACAAGTACTGAAAACAACTTGAGACTAACCGTGTGTTCACGGCTCAGGAGTATCAGTTATTAATATGCCTTCTCCCACCATGACACAAAGATTAAATATTAACTTGCTCATTTTTATTCCACAAACATTATATGATGTGGAATAAGTAGTGAGGGCTTCAAACAGCCCTACCTTATATTCTATTAAACTCATATGCACTTCTGCTACCATAATCCCATTTGAGAGATGAAGAAACTGAGGTACAGAGAGGCTTAATAACTTGTTCAGAGTCAATATCTGGCAAACAGGGGAAGAGAGTTTGAATTTGGGCTGTCTGGTTTCTCGTGCATGTTCCTCTCTTTCTAGTGCATCCTCTCAGGAGGTAGGGTACACAGTAGAATTGTTGAGGAGCCTTACACTCAAGTGTACTCTCCCTGATAAGAGTGAACATAGCTGCTGCATGGTGGTGCAATCCCTAGACTTAATCTAAACTCACATAGGAAGAGGACTGCAAACACTGTATAGCTGAAATACAAATCTCAGCTCTTGTATGCCCCCTTCCCAAGTTTATCCAAGTTTGGTTTGTGCAAAAGAGTAGTTAAGCTCTAATCTTTTCATATCCTCTACTAGTGATGTTTAGTTTCAGAAAAATGGCAGGAGCTGGGCAAGAGGAAGAAGTGAACCAAGATCTACCTCACCACTAAGATAAACTATTTATCAATTGTGTAATGTTCAAGAGGCATGCCATAGGAAGGCTCTTTCCCCACATACATAAGGAAAGTCTGCCAGGGTACTAGACTTTCAAGACAGCCTTCTAACAAAACCTCAGAAGCAGTGGCAGGTTAACTTGCCATGTCAAAGTAAAGAATCTTAGTTGTGGAGGCTTCTGGCTCACCCCCCCCCCCCCCCCCCCGATTTGTTCACTGAGTTGTCTGAGTGGGTAGATTTCCCTACTAAAAGGCAGTAGGGGATAGGGGATGAGAGACATATGCATGGAGCAAATTAGAGAGAAGTGACCATGCTAAGCCCAATTGACCCATGGAGAAAGAAAGACTGAAGTCATGTTTTTCTTCCTAACTTTCACATAAACTATCTTGGAAATTCCCGGTTTGCACTTGGGTGAAATGACTGACTCGATCCTTTGCTTTCTTAGGAATGAGGAAAGCAACTCTGATGGAAATGCACAGCTAACAGGTGCACAGCTGGGGCACTGCATTCAAACAGGAAGGGGCCACCACCCGTCTGTCCAGTGGACAGCTGTGCAAAACCCCAGCACTTTCCTGGGGAGAACCCATGTGAAATGTCATGAGTGGCGGAGCCCTCTGCTTACCTTACAATCACTGCAGAGTTGGAAACACTCTTGGTTTTGCCCCAAGAAATTGTTGGGAACTTGTTAGGATGTGATTCCTCATTTGGATTAAGCTACAAAACCCAGGATGTAGGGGCAGGCAAAGCACATTTAGAAATGACCAAGCAAGACTTTGGCGTGCAAAGCAAAGTTCCTTACCTGCATAGAAGTCTGGGCTGTAGACGGCGCCCACAACTGGATTTAATTTCCAGCCTTAAAACAAGCACAGAAGGATTACATCACATTTGAGTCGGGAACTTCTCCCCCATCAAGGCAACCACAGTGACAACAGAGTGAGGTAGTGCACTCGTTTGGACTGGAAACTTTCAAGGCTCTGTAAGTTGAACATGCACCAACTTGCTTGTCAACTCTGGAGTCTATGCTTTTGGTTTTTTGCTATCGCAGATAAATGGAATGAACACCACTGACCGGCTACAGGTGAACCTTGTGAGGAAGACAGAATGCAGGCTCAACCATATCAGCGTATCCACAATGGTAATTTCAGTTTTTGCCTTACTTCATAGAACATTGTTAGATAATCCATCACTTGCTGTCTTGCATTAATGTCACAGACATTTCAAAGCTTGCCTAAATAGAACTCTTTGAGGGAACGCATTCTGACGATTAGCCAACCTGATGGTGACCTCTAAGACTTCCAAGGGCTGTGCGGTTTGGGAATAGCAGAGACACCAGCAGAGATCTGCTGTAGAATACATTCCAATCCTTTCAGGAGCCGGGGAAGCCTTAGTCAGTGTTAGGTATCAAAGGCAACATTCAGGTCACTTGTCTATGATGTTAGCAGTAGTCTCTGGCTTGCTAAATGGTATTGGTGGAAGTACATCTTAACTATGAACTCCGGCTCCTAAGAAATTTTCACTCAAGAAGACAACACACAAGAGCAGCCATATTGGAAAGCACATTATGGGCCTGTTTGGTTTTGTATGTTTGTTTCTGCAACATCAGGAAAGAGCGATTATGCCTCAGAGCCTGTGATTGTTTCTGATTTTCCTAGTAAATCTCTAAGGAAATCAATACTCGTAGAATTGTTTTTGAGACAGTCTTAAGTAGCCTAAAAATCTCATGTACCCCGGGCTGGACTTGAACTCATATATAAACTAGGATGGCTTTGAACTTCTGGCCTTCCTGCCTCTTTCTCGTGAATACTGGGATTGTAGGTTTGGGATACTATACCTAGTTTATGAAGCTCTGGGGATTGAACTCAGTACTCCATCGGAGCCAAGAAAGCATTTTCCAAAAGAAGCTCCACCCTGTGTGACCCTATGTGCCCTTGTGTCTTGGATCAAGTGTCAAACACTAAATACCTTTCATAAATGGACCCGAGAAATAGAAATGGCTTATTTTTAAGTGCTGTTATGGTTTGGCTGAGACATGTCCCTGTAGGCTCCTGTGTTTTAACAGCAGACCCTAGCAGGTGCTGCTGTTTTGAGAGGTTGAATAACCTTCAGGAAGTTGGGTCCAACTGGAGCCAGGGAACTGCTTGATTTTGGACACTGAGGTACATGATGACCTGACTGAACATGAAAGACTGTTTAAATCAAATTTGGGCCTTACGACTGTGCCACATCCCTTCTTACCTCAGACCCATCTTCTAAACAAGGCTTCTCGCTCCCCAGCAGGGAACTTGAATATTTTTCTTTTCTGAATCTTGTTGAACTGGGTGCCACCTTCCACTCTCCCTTCTCCCCTGAAACGTGATTCGCATCTGGTCTTTCCCTTCAGCCAATGGCACTTCCACCCATTGGTCATTCAAAATTCTGCTCAGTAGTTGCTACCTCACCATCATATCTCATATGCAATCCATTTAAAAAATACTCCATTAAACTTGGGACAGTGTCTTCCTTCTTTACAATCTATTTCTGGCCAGACAAGTCATACCAAGCAAAAGAAAACAATAACAATAATTAAAAACCACCCTTAGGGCTGGAGGATAAGCCCAGTGTACAGCTTAGATGGAAGCTCCCATGCATCCATGTTTGGAAGCTTCCAACCATCTATAACTCCAGCTCCAGGGGGCGCTGGAACCCTCTTCTGATCTCTGCAAGCATCTGCATCCACATGCACTTACCTACACACCCACAGGTACATACACGCACACACACACATGCACATATATGCACACATGCACACACATGTAAACATCTGTAAATAATTTAAAATAAAAGACTCATTCATTCTCCTTCCCTCTCCATCCATTCTATTTGCAGTGGCCAAAGAGTTATGGAAGACATCAACCACTTGCTCTGCCCCTCTGCTCAGAGCTCTCCTCTTTCCGGACTCAGGAGAAGCACAACCTCACTGTGCTGGCCCAGAAGATCATAATCTAACCAAGGCCCATCCATTTTGCACCACTGCCTCCATCTAAGACATAAAGTGTTGATTTTTTTAATCTGAATAAAATTACCCAGGCTAGTTGGACGTCCAAAGATTTCCCGCCTTTTTTGGAGAACTCTTCTCAAATCTTTCTCAAGTATTCAGGTGTTGTCTGGGTCTCCAATTCCTTCCCAAAACACGATACTCATTGTCACACTCCTGCCTTCTCTTAGGGGCACTAGGTGATTCATGACTCAGTTAAACTTTCTGCATGGGTACTAACTATATCTGAATCTATTCACTGTCTCATTCTTTTCTCTTCTTTTGTTTTCTCTACCATTCTCCCTCATTGGAATTGAGAGTAAAGCTAGGTAAGACTGTCAAGTATGAGTCCTAGACTCTTGAAAACATTTGACTAATACTAAATATTCCATAAACACGGACTTCGGATTATTGTAAAACTTAGAAGGCACAAAGTGCTTTTCCAAGTGGTCTTATTTCCTTCCAGCTAGGATTTGGTTTCTTTGTGCCCTCCAGATGCTAAATGTTCTACATGCAATGAAGGACCTCTTAGGGACTGCCATCTTCCAGTGAAGGCAATGAGAACTGCCCTTGAAAGTCACCTCTGTTCAGACTTGCTCAGACTCACAGACCTGAGGTAGACTTATGGAAATGTATGCAAATCACACGCAAATGAACTTCTTTCTGTGGCTCCTTCTAGTACCTGAAAGAGACCCCAGGGATAACCTTGCTGGAAATACAAGCCTGCACTGTCAGGAAGATGGACAAAATGATCCCAATTTTAATTTCTGCGACAGTTTATGTATGTCCCCAGGCTTCACAAACTCTGAGGTTTTCATCAGGGACATTAAACCGAACAATGAGGCTTACAAAAGAAAGAGAATAGCAGATAAAGCCTACCACTCCCAGCCTCCCAGGGTCCCATCCAACAAGGCAATGAAGCAAAGCTCAGGCAGGCACGTGGAGATTCACCCCTCTGAGATGGGTCTTCAGGGAGTTGCATCAAATCAGACTCCCTGCCTCCCTGAAATGTAGCTTATCCAGGGTTATGTGCTAGCTTGCTTTAGAAAAACGCTGGACAAGATCCCCGGTGTATAAGCCTTGCTATAGTGAAACCTGCATACATTCTAAACAGAGACCTCATAGATTAAATAGAGCAGGAGGCAACATTCAAAGGACAGATAAAGCACTTATTCATATACTGAGCACATGTACTGTGTGGTTGTTTATTTTGAGTCAATGGGCATTTTTTCTTCTTCTATTGGTTAGTAACATGTATTCATAGCCAACATATAGATTTCACCTAAAGTGTAGGATTCCTGGTTCTCTTGAAACATTGGAAGAAATAGCTATTTTATGTTAGGAATCCCCTCAGATAGCTTTATTAGAGGTGACCAGAGGCTATGATGTGTGACTGCCCAGACAGTAACAGTCAGCCAGCAATAAAGCTCCCCGCTGTGACCATCTGTTGTTAAACTGGACTGTTCTGTCTGCTCAGAGAGAAATCTCTTGCTTTCCCCAGTAAACAAACAGAAGATAAATGTTTCAGTCAGACCCCTCATCCTAGCTGTCTGGGAGCCCGAGGCAGGAAGATTTCAAGTTCAAAACTTATGATGATTACAGAGTGAGTTCAAGGCCAGGCTGGGCAATTCAATAAGACCACGTTAAACTGAAAATTATCAAGCTAGTGCTGGAGTTCAGTGGTAGAAGTATATTATAAAACCAGGAAAGAAGACAGGCGCTGTGGAGTGCTCCTTGTGGGCACGACATGGCTGCAGTTCTCAGGAAGGTCTAACATCGGGGCTGCACAGAGCAAGCCTTTAAACATCCAACCCCACGTGGGAATGGACTCATGGGGACCGCCTCTCCAGGGGAGCTCAAGGTGGCCTGACAAAGTCATTGTCTTCATCAGTGAAACCACTGCGGAGTTACTCTGGCTCCTGTGGGCAGCTCCACACTCATACCCAAGCAAGTGGCCTTGCTACAGCACAGTGTGGCCCAGAGCAAAACCAAAACGAAAACAAAAAGACAACAAAATGGCAAAGATGGAGCATTGGTAGGAGGTTGGGATGGGGCAAGTCTAAGAGAGGGACTAGGGATGTTTGTGATGAGAATATATCAAATACATGTATGAGACTCTCAAATGATAAATTTTAAAAAAGTACAATCAAATACTCTAAACAAGGAAATAGCATGACTGAGTTTCTCAGATTCCGTTTTTTCTTTTGTTTCCTTCACCCAGCTTCATTTAGCATCTGAATCTTTGCTCCCACAACTTGGCACAGAAAGAAAGCATGAGATGGCCAATTCAGACCGAGGCCTCTCTGTAATCAAATACTGTTGATCTGCAAGCAGCACTCGAACCTAGAGCACTATCTCCCGCTCCCACCCTGGTGCTACATTACTTCTATAGATCGCAGATACGTGGGATGCTGGGGTACAGCTCCCGCTGTACAGAACCATGTGGGGAAAGTTTTTATAGCTCGAATGCGTGTCAGCAGTCACCAGCAAAGGTCACATTAGACTAAGACTGCCCACCTCCACGGTGTTGGGTATTTTTACTTGATTCCAGCCTTGTAAAAATTTCTAAGGAAACAGAATCCTATGTAACAGCCATGTTTTGCCAATTTTCAGGAAATCCCTCTAAATCCAGTTCTCAATTCATAAGATAGACCCAATTTTTGCCATTCAATGAGTACAGTACACCACACTACAACACACAGACATGCTTTTGGGAGAAACAGAGAAAGTCTAATTATGCCTTTACTGGGCTTTCTGACAGGTGGAATTTGCAAAACTTCCATCCTATCTCCTGCTATGGTGTTCTATCATATCTATGTTAGAAAGTCATGGGTGCCTCTTAGATCCTCCACACAGACCGCAGCCACATTCTTCTGCCACAGATGCTCCTTCACACGCTCCCTCACATGTTCCTCGGTCCACTGGGGCCAGTCTGAGGCTTCACTGAAGGCAACAGCACCCCTGAGGCTTTGAAATCTCAGCTGGATGTACGACAGAGGGAACTCAGGAACACGACATTGGCAGCTAAATTTTTATTACCATACTCGGACCGTACTCGGGCTTCAAAGTTGTATAACATAATTTTGGGAAAAAAGTATTATTTCCATGGCTTGTAGGTCATTCAACTAAGAAATAAACCTCAAAAGGATTACTTTCTTACTCCAGCATGGTTTCATGGGTATTGACATATATTCTGGGATGGTTTGACTAGACAGCACTCCTCAGAGGCTGGTGTGTAAAGGGCCTAGGTACCAGCGGGCAGTGTGTGGATTAGACAGAGCCAGCGCTAATCTCTACATGGTGGCCTTTTAGGGAGGAGGTGAAAGGTGAAAGATGCAGGCTTCTGAAAGAAGTTGGCCTCAGTGAGCATGCCTGTGATGGTTATTCACAGTGCCTCCGTCCAGGCCCCTTCGCAGCTTCCTGTTTATCATGGTGAGTGGTGTCTGTCAGATCTCTGCCCTTGCCGTGTTCTGTCTCACAGGTCACGTGGCCATGGGCTATGGCAGAAACTTCAGAATTATGGACTAAGGTGAAGCTTCCTCCACTCTGCCAGAACTTCCCTAATACAGTCTCTTACAACACCACACTCTCTTCGAGGGTTTAAAGGTCTTTATTTTCCCAATTGATTCCATTATAATTTGTAGAAAATTCTAGTGACAGTGGTGATACTTTATAGACAAAAGAAAAGGCTCCTTTCACTACTTCTGCCTCTTTAAAATTGGATGATGCTGCTCTTTCTCCAGGCCTCTGTTTTAGGGCACTGGCTTTGAAATGTCTCATCTAAGACATGACACATAGTGTTGCAGAAATACCAGCTATTTTGAATGGGTTTTGAATTATGTTTCAAATTCCTACAAGAGTTGGATTTAGTCCTTGGGTATGGAATTGATCAATATTTCTTCCTTTAAAAAACATGTATATAAATTACATGGCTTATGGGATTACATTTGAGTTTTTTTTTTTGCTTTCCATTTGTAGATATGCATTTATAGTGTGCATATGAATATGTGTGTTTGTGTGTATGTGGATACCTGTAAGTACAGGTTCATATGGATGCCAGAAGGCGATGTCACTACGTCTGTATTTTCCTCCATCCCTCTCCACTTTATTTAATAAGGAAGGTCTCTCACCAAATCCAGAACTCCATGATTCACTTAGCCTAGCATTGTAGCTTGCTCCAAGAATCCCCCCATCTCCCCACTTCTCAAATATGGGCAATATGGGCACTATAGTCAAACAGCCAGGGGTCCTGGGAACTTGAACCCCAATCCTCATTCACAAACACTTTTCCCACTGAGTCATCCTCCCAGGCTCCTGTTTCATTCTTTTGTGTTTCTTTCACTCGACCCTTCCATATCTTCACGGAGCACGCGAGCACACCTATAACTGTGCAGCACACACACAAACACATACAAAGGCTATGCCATGAATTTTGAATGTACAGCATTTCGTGGATGTTGGTGTGAACACTTGCCAGTAGCAGAGTTATGAGTTTTACCCAATAGAAAATCATCTTAAACATGTACTTCAGAGGTGTTGGGCACTCAGAGAAACTGCTTATCCAGTTCAAGGGCATGCTCCCCCAGTTGCTGAGGCTGGGAAAACTGGACAGCAGAATAAATTATCCTTCTGCCCTTTCCATATAACATTGAGGGTATATATCTGTTTAATAGCATTACTTTTCATGCAAGAACACCCTGACATAGTCAAAATGGTTGCCACTATCAGAAAAAAAAGAAAAATTATAAAATGCTAATGTGTTTGCAATAGCACAAAAATAGAAACAAAAATAATGAAATGTCAGTGAACGCTGAAGATCTGAATCAACCTGTGGAGTGCTATATAGCCACAAGAAAGAATTCGTTCCATTATTACAGATCAGCATCTAAAGATGTCCAAATTGTTCCATAAGCACTGATTAAAAGCTATGCATGTCATGATGCTATTTATGTCAGGAATATGTAGATCATACCATGAGCACTATACACACACATCTATTGTATGTCTAGGTCTGAAAATGCCAAAGGAATTATAGACAACAGCCAATAATAGTGGCCTCATCTGAGGGGAGGGGAAGTCAGCCCTGCAAGAGTGCTCGCCAAACATTTCTGCTTTGTTTCCTCCTTCGTTGTTTTCTGTTTTAAAATAAATCTATGCTTCACATATAATTAAAACTTATAAATATAAATTCCATACATTTTCCAGTTGCGTAAAATAAAATTACGTTATTTTTTAAAATCTGTAAATCAAAGAAAAGTATCTTTGTGTCTTGATATCCAACATATCATCACCATTTTGGCAGAATTACTGCCATTGGTTAAAATCAGAGCGTGGGCCTGGGTTTCATTATCCACATTTTCTTTCTCATTATAATCCCATGATTACCTTTACACGGGTCATTTTAATGGTGTAATATTCTATCATGTTCTTATACTTTAACTTCCTGAAACACTTTACTTACTTATTTTTTTATTTATTTAATATGTGTGTATGGATATGATTGTTATGTCTGTATACATACGTGCATGTTATGAGGCCAGAGGTAGACTTTGCGTGTCCTGGTTAATAGTTCTGTGATATTTTCCTCTCCAAGACAGGGTCCCTCACTGAACCTATAGTTAGGTTTATGGACAGCCAGTGCTGTGATCCTTCTTCCCCCACTCCCCGTGGAGTTGTCCTTACTGGCAGCTCTGTAGCCACATCTGGCTTTTATATGGGTACTAGGACCTGAACCCAGAGCTATTAGCTGCTGAATCACCTTTCCCATTAAAATAAAAACAGACTTACCCCTCCCTATACCTTAATGGATGCTTACTTTGAGAAGGAGTAGTGACCAAATGTGGGGACATATTTAATAACTCTCATATAAAAAGGAAGCCCCTTTTTCTGGTGATACTGGGGATTGAACCCAGAGTCTCGTGCGAGCTAGGCAAGCACCTTACCCCTGGGCGACACCCACAGTTGCCTGTCAGTCACTGTTAATGACAAGTCCTGGGAAATGTTCCTGGTAACCTCAGAAATTCTTTGCCTTAGAGGAGTCTGCAGCACATATCCATAGACTCGTGTGGTCCTGTGGCGCTCGGGGATACGTGCTTGGGAAAGAAAGGCCCACTCAGCTACTTTCCTATGGAGCTCAGCCATCAAAACGCTTTGACAACCAAGAAGTCTGAAAGCCAGAACCAAATTCTGTAACTACACTTCTGGAAATGACAAATTATTAAGGATATATGGCTTTAAAATTAATAAACAGAACTTTTATTCTCCTCTTAATTTGCTAGAATTACAAGAAACTAAACCATGTGAATCATAACTAATGTCAGTCCTGGGGACAGTTACTAGAGCAGCGGTTCTCAACCTTCCCAGGGCTGCGACCCTTTAATACAGTCCCTCATGCTATGGTGACCCCAACCATAAAATTACTTTTGAGGCTATTCCGTAGCTCTAATTTTGCTACTGTTATGACTAGCTATGTGAATACAGGATATCTGATATGTGAGCCCGCGAGGGTCAAGATTAACAGGTTGGGAACCACTGCTCTAGAGAGCCAAGATGGCTGAACTGGAAAGCTGTATTCACTCTGCTGTGAAAATCTTCTCTGAGGTTGCTCACTGTAGCCGGTCAGCAATGAAACAGTAGCCAGGTAGGGCCAATGTGGCACATGGCACACATGAATTCATATCAGCTGCCCAAGACCTGCACAGTTAAAAGAAAATTCAGCATAGTTGGGAGGGAGGTTCCTCAGGCCCTACTCCTAGCT
This sequence comes from Microtus oregoni, assembly GCF_018167655.1. Classification (NCBI taxonomy): domain Eukaryota; kingdom Metazoa; phylum Chordata; class Mammalia; order Rodentia; family Cricetidae; genus Microtus; species Microtus oregoni. The sequence goes on along the minus strand of NW_024543086.1, from coordinate 24,986,572 downwards.
GAGGAGTTGTGGGCAGTTTGTGGCTGCCTGGCCTGGGAGGGCCAATCTTCTTTAAGAGTTTGACTCCAGTGGATCACCCCATGCAACGCTAATTAGAACCATTAGGTTAAGACAGATAAATAAGACATGAAGTTGGATGGGAGATATGATGGGGGTTCCTGGGAAGGACTGGAGGGGAATTAGGAGTGCAGGTGATAAAGATACAATGTACACAGGTATAAAATGTTCAAAGAGCAAAATGAAAAAGAAACAGATTCCCTGGTTAAAAAACGCTGGAGTGACGGGCAGAGAAGAGGTCTGTGGTAGGCAGGTGTCTACTTACCATTGGTGTAAGGGTTGACAGTCTTTTTATTAGTCATTACACGTGCTGTTGCGTTATTGACCTATACACATAGAAAACGCAAGTGAGTCTGGACACCAAGGCCAGCCCATGATTCAATTAGTTGCATGCATTATGACTGTGATTACTTATTGAAATCAAAACCAAGAAACAAAAACTTAAAAAAAAACTAAAATGCATTTTAATTTACAAATGGCAATAGGTGCATAACCCAAAAATCATACATTTTTATAATTACATTTACTTCATAACCAATTTAACTTACAAATCATTTCAATAAAGCAATGTCATCTCATTTAAAAGTTTAATAAAGAGACAGTAAAAGCAAATTAAAAGATACTGCATAATTGAAGATTGAAAAGCATGCGTGTGCTCCATGGTGACACAGAAACAAGAGATAGAGTTTTAAACAGAAAATAAAGTTAATATGAAAGGGGCATGCAGTGGAGAAGAGGGAAGAGACAAAGTACAGGGGACATAAATGTCAAAGAAAGGGACAGACAGGGTAAAGCCGTGTGCAACACTTTGGGAAGGGAATCATGGGGAAGCAACATCTAGCATTCAACACTTGGAACAAGAGCCTTGTACATCGCAAGAATTAACGAGTCATTCAAGCTTTAAGGTCACAGCTAACAAAAGGATAAAAGAGAGGGTGCATTGTGTAACACAATATGGAGTTAACGATCTGAGTAAGATGTGCACTGGTCATAACTCAGTCCAATCAGAGCCTCCCAGGCTAGCTTAGAACGTACACTCAATTACAGGCGTACCAAAGACCCAAAAAAATAGAGCATCAAGAAAACTTAATACAACAAGTCAAAAAAATCCACGTGGTAGAGAGATATGTATAGAGATATATCAGCACTAAATACGTGAAGCGGCAGATGGACTCCGTCACTTACCATTCACCACCATCGCCAGCATGGGTTTGTATACAGTTACCATGGTTACTGAGGGTTTGGTGAGGGGCCTAAGCGTTACCGTCGAGGGGGGAAAATAAAAAAGCAAAATATGCGACATCTTACTCCAAAGACTAAAGCATTTTTAACTGGTAATTTTTTTCTTTTTAAAGTTTTAACAAATATGACCCTTTGATTGTGTTGAAGAGGAACCCAGTGGTACAAAGGGCAGTCGCTGAATGTCAGAACACGGGGTCTACATTTCCAATCGACAGGGGCCATGGCTGAAATGGGAAATCCTGATTGCTAATTCAATGTCTATAGTCAGAGAATGCAAAAATTCAAGCTGGTTTTGGTTTCTAACTGCAGGATTTAATGACAAGTGCCTCTCACTTGTTCTGTTTTAATATTTTGAATGCTTGGAAATTTGGTCTAATTTGCAAACCACTGTGGATCCCTCTTCAACCCTAAAGTGGACTAAAAAAGAAACAAAACTTGATATATATTTGGTTTGGTTTGAATACTGTGTCATCTTCTGAACCTATTGCACCCATTGTTCATAAAACATGGAAAATAAAACAAACAGAACCTTTCATATTTATCTCCCTTTCATCTCACTTTTTGCCATCTACTCTCCAGCAGTAATATAACGAATAATCTAAAGTAAAATTTAACCAAAAAGTAAGGCCAGTTTTCCTTTTTATATATAAATATATATAAATATAAATATATATAAACAATGAGAAGGGAGGAGGGTCACACACGAGACACCAATGATGCACCTGGAAGGACGAATGAGCGTGAAGCAGACATTTAAAAAAAAAAAGAGGAAAAGGAAAATATTTTGACATGCACCTCGATTTTACGGCCCTCTACCACGGTACCGTGCAATTTCTCCCTCGCCCTGTCCGCATCCGCACTATTTTCGAAAGTTACGAAACCAAATCCCTGCATGCAGGAGGGAGAAGGAGAACAACATGCATATTATTATTTCAGTCAACGACCGCTTGGCAAAGTTCTCTCGCTTTCATTGCTATCTCTTGTCCTGGCTTCGGTTCTGTAACATGCAAATTAGAGAAATTATAAGAACACTATGATGTGCAGTCACTAAGCAACAAATGTGAACGAGTTTTTTTTTTCCTGTCACCCGTTAGCTGGAACCCCTAAGGAATTCAAAGATGGATATGAAAACGAAAAACCAAACCAACAAACAAAAAAATACCTTTCTAAACATCACTACGGAAGAAAAGAAATCAAACAAAAAGAAAATGAGATCAAAATAAATGTGCAGTGTCTTCACAGAGAATAAACGAAATAACGAGGAAAAAGAAAGGGAGCCAGTTTCTTGACGTGCAAATTAAAAAATCAAACAAAATAAAACGTGTGCACGGGAATTCAACAGTGAACGCTCAGGTCCTGTCACATTGCCTACGGAGTCATGCTGCGTGGATTTAAGAACCGTTCTTCTTCATGCAAGTTAAGGTTATTTGAGTCTGTCAACTGTACAGCCTTTGCTTCTCAAAAAATAAAAGTAACAAGCCTAAAAAAAGGAAAGACCTTTTTTATATACATAATAAATCTTGAACTTGTGGTTCTAATAAACAAAAGAAAAATCACATGGAATGAATAGAAATCAACCTTTGTTGGTTAACAATGTAGATAATCAAGTCCTCTTCTGCATTTGTTCTTTGCCCTCCCCCTCCCCAAATAACAAAAGACTTTGGAGCCTGACTTTTTAAGTTATGCTGTTAACCAGAAAAGGAACTTCTAAGGCACTGGGCTAGCATTCATTTTTGCTATATCAACAGGTACCAAAGTAAAGACATTTCCCGAATGGGGAATCTGCAGCAGGCTGAACCCATCCTCTTGACTGATGATGAGCAACAAATGTTCCCTTTGTTTCATCACAAATACTGTTTTTACTTTTGATATTTCAACCTCTATCACCAACCCCACTAATCCATATGATTAAAAATCCACCTTCGCTCTTCACTGACATGGTTTCTATGGTGAGTATAGAAAATCTGACATACTGCTTCTAAAATCCTTAAGCCTATTTGTACATTTTGTTTAGAAATATATACACCAACCTTTGGAATACTACAGGTACATAGCTCCACATTGGTATAAGTGGGGAACAACTCTGCGCTGTGTGGGCACTATCAATTTGCACAGAATAAACCTCACACACAATTAATACAGTTGCTTGACCCTCATGCATGGCATCAGCTTTACAAAGAAAATGTGCAATAATTACGCATTCTGAGTGGTGATAGTCATCTGATGTTAGCCCTATACTGGCACCTATGATGACTTCATGATTGAGGGATATTTGGAGAAGAGTTGCTGGGTACATTAGCTAGGAGACACTATAAAGCTACTCTGTTTGTGGAGGGGATGAGCTATGAGTATATCAAGCTGCTGGGAGGTGGATGTTTGTCCATGTCACACACACAAAAAGATCAGATGGATTTACTTTGACGGAATGACTTTACAATGCGTTTTCCAGAGTGAGGATTCATAAGTAGGGCATGCCTGAGTGATCCAATTAATATACAGTGACATATTCCACAAAAGCTTTGTACCTGTTGCCTACCTAATCTGGGTGCTCAAAAATACTTGCTAATAGTATTCTAGTTTTGGTGAGAAAGGAACAAAAATGTTCTTTTATAGCAAAGGACAGAATCTGAGGGGATGGACTGCTCCATTTGACAACTCAATTTGCTCAATTTGCCCTAACTGTCCTGGCACTCACTCTGTAGACCAGGCTGGCCTCGAACTCACAGAGATCCACCTGCCTCTGCTTTCTAAGTGGTGAGATTAAAGGCAAGCACCACCACTACCCAGTGGATGATATCATTTTAATTGGCATAAAAGGTCTCCATTACCAAAGCACTGCAAAGAACACAGTGTAAACACTGTCCAAGGAAACTTGTTCTATAGTTCATCTGACCCATGGCAACCACCCCCCCCCCGCCTTAAATTCATGTTATACACATGAAGAGGAGCTAAAGATGGAGATAGAAGTATTCTTGCCATTCTAGAAAATGTGCAGACTGAGGAAGGAAAGACCCCTGGATGGTTCCGATTCCAAGGAATGACTTGTTGAGACTTGTGAAGGTTAGGTTCAAAGCTGACCTGTCCTACAACTGATGCCCTAAATATCCTGCAGGCTTAAATAATTCTACCTCTGTCCAGCCCTAAAATGATACATCTTGCTTGGGTCAGAAAATGATCAGAAGTCCCACATGGAGATTCCCATCTGGACTGGAGATGTGGCCCCTGGTCCTTTCAGCTGTCAGGTGCTCTGTCCCTAAAGTCCTGGGTCCTGGTGTCTCTGAAAGTAGGAGCCAAGATGTTGTGGTTGTTTCTATTGGCCTGCTCCATGGTCAAGATTTCATATCAAGGAAACAGCACCATGCCACCCTTAAAAATATGAACTTTTTTTGGTCTTTGTATTGGAATGAATTAAACACCTTTGGTTTGAAGAGTTAGGAGCGAGAGGAAATAGCGATGTGGAATAATGAAGAGTGTTAAGAAAAGAGGCCATGCAGAGTCAGGCAGAGAAGTGCGGGCCTATCATTCCAGACAGCTTCTAGACTGGGGCAGGAGAGTCACAAGTTCAAGGTCTGCCTGAGCCACTCAGGGAGACCCTACCTCAGACAAAAATAAAGAGGGCCTTGGGGTGTAGTTCAATGACAGGATGCTTGCCCAGTATGTCTTACGTTTGATTGCTAGAACTTCACAATTAAGAAGAAAAAGAATAAATGCAAAGAAAGAAGGAAGGGATAGAAGGAGGGAAAAGGGAATGAAAGGAAATAAGGAAATGAAAAGAGGGCAGAAAGGAGAAAGGAGGAATGATGAAGGGGAGAGGAAATGAGGTGGCATGGAGTTCAGATTGTCGTCAACATCCTTCCACTGAGAAACACACCTTCTCAGGTCTCCCTGGACAGGAGCTCAGAGAAGAGACAATAGGGCTCCTGGAGGATGTGGTCTGTGCTACTCAGATGGGCATGAAGCACTTGTCACCTAAAGTGGAGTCCTACAACACGGTTTGCTGATCTAAAAGCCTTTCATAAATTTGCACAGTTCTGTTTTCTGCTCACTTCCCCTTCCTAGTACTAGTGCTTTTAGGTGGTGTATTTTCTTTGGGGCAGTCTTGTAAACACCCTGTTTTTTTTTTTTAATCTTAATTCAAGATTCCAAAGCTCCCTGGAAGGTGGAATGAATACACTCTATTCGACATGATAATTCACGTTCTCCCGTCTCCAATATAGAGAACTCATGCTTAGTTGGAATGGCCATAGAAATTAATTTTCTTGATGACTAAGTGTCTGATATTTGATCCCTCCAGTGACTTCTGCAAAGACATCCCCTTCTTCTTTGTGAAATATTTTCTTTTTCTGTTCTTTCCCTTACTCCTTCCCTCCCTTCCTCCCTCCCTTCCTCATTCACCCTCAGCTTAGTTACTTCTCTCAGAAAGGCTCCTTACCTTCAGCTACATGTTTAGAGTTTCAACAACCCCTGTGGTCATGGCAAAATGCAGCACGTTTTATGATAGTTGTTCATGACTGGTCTTCTCTGACACTTAAGAAAAGCTAAGGGCTAGAAGCAAGTCTGTCTTGCTCAAGAATCGTTCACCTGGAGAGGAACTAGTGAACAGATACATATGAGTGCATGCATATATACTAATTCAAAGGCCAGATTGCATATTTCTTAGGTATAATAAAAAAAATAGCTAAATCTGACAGTATCCCCAGAAACAAAGCATCTCAGAAGCAAAAAATTATTTTAAATCTCTTTTAAGAATAACTGAATTGTGCAGTTCATTACCACCCCCCACACTGCATGTAGTCCTGTTTTGTGATCAAGACTGTCCTTCCTTTTGAAGATGTGCTTTTCCTATAGTATCTAGATATACATAAAATACTCAGCCTATATGTTTCCAGAACACTACAGATACTTACTGTCTCTGCATGGTGGTACACACACACACACACACACACACACACACACACACATTCATATGTAGAGTCATCCTCTCTCAACTTTGAGTCATCTGTCTTGGGGAGTGTCCTATGGAGAATAAGGGACCAAGAGAAGAGTTCCTGTTTTTTGGGGGGGGCCCTGGTTTCCTGGTCAACTGAGGCAGTAACTGATAGAAATGAGGTCCTAACAATGGTTCCATTTCTTGAGTGCAAGGATGGAAATGCTCCTCTAAATAATGCCCCTTCTCACCCACACAGGATGCCAAATAGGACACCTAGCCTTTTGTAAGATGCTCCAGGTAGCATTCCCAACTAGTTGGTTTCAGAGACATTCCCATGACGTGGCACCAGCCAGCAGACATATCTGCAAGGCAGAGAACTCCAACCCACAGAGACAAGAAGGCAACTTTGGATGTTTCCTAATCAAAAAAGGAAAAAAAAAGAACAAAGAAAGAAAAACAAAACAGTCCAACAAAGTTCTGACTGCAGATGCTGAAATGGAAATACTCTTTTCCCTGAAGTCACCAGGGACGGGCTAATCAAGAAGAAGATGGGAAAATTTCTAAAAATAGTACACCATTGTACTTTGAAAATAGCCAACAATACTGTAGTGCTGTCCCTAAATATCTCTAGAAAGAAATGAAACAGCTTTCTTCGATTGACAAACATCTTTCTAAACAAAATGTAAATTAAGCAGAAATTTAAAACAAGCCTCAGTCAACAAGGGAAAAAAAAGAGTCCCAGAACACAATGAGAAGATAAAGAGTTCAGAACCAGGGCAGAGTCGGGACACATTCTGTGTTATCTTCACCAGTTTTGCCAGGAATGCACCAGGCCCAAGCAAGAAGGTTTAGTCTTGAGAATATCTTTCTCTTAGTGAATCTTACTCTACAGGTATAAAAATAATTACTTCAATGGTTTCCATATAAGATACAGCTCACTACTTCCTCTCATCCCAATTTAGAGGTTAGAATATAAGAATGACTGAAAAAAAAAAAAAGCTAAATCTGACAAAGAATGACCAGGTCCCTGAATGGACAGAAATACAAACTTATAATGGTTTGACTCTCCACTCATCTGGCAGGTTACAATATCATTTCTAATGTAAAGCAAGTCCTGGAATTTATTCCCTCAATTTGGATAACACTGCCCTCCTCAGTCAACATTAAATCTACTTAGGATGGGGTGGGTGGAGGACAGATGCAGTAAGGAATAATAAAGCACAAGGTTTTCTTCATAGTGTGGTTACTGTGCCATGTGACACAAACCCAGTGAAGCTTAGGGGCCCTCCTGGTTGCCTATTGTCCTGTGTTGCCACAGAAGGGGCATTGTTTAGCCCACCTAGCATCTCTCTGTGTTTGATAGCAGTATTGCCAATGTTCTTTTTCTGTGGCTAAGAATAGAAGAAAGATGGGAGATGAAGGTTCCTTAGGATCCGATTGACTGTAGGTGTGTTATAGTCTGAGCTATTCAGAGCTGTGCTTCATCTGGCTTCTAGGACCACTTTATCCTCACCCAACACCATTCTCTGTGACTACACAGGGATTGCTGGAATGTCTTATGAATCTGTTTCCTACGAGGGGTGTTTGAGTGAGGCTCTTGAAACTTCTCAGGGTACACGAAGACAAAATGTGGGGTTTATGACAACAATAGAGACAGTGCCGAACACTTGTGGGCAAAGGCTGGTCTACATTCATGGGAGAGTGTGGCCTTTGGAGAAAAGAAAGACACAAGCGAAGGTATGAATTGCTGGGACCAGCCAGTGTTAGAGTTTCTGATTTGGTTGTCTGGGCTGGAGATGGTGGGCATGTATCTTTAATAAGCTCCTGGAAGCTGCTGATACTACAGATTTGGGACCACATTTTCATAGCCATGGATAGAGAGCACACATTGGATGGATTGGATGTATACATCTCCTGTGAAAGGTACTGGAACCTTCTCTCAGAGTCTTCTACATATACTTGTCAGCTCCAGGAGAAAACAGTTTAATCATTGGTTTCCTAGCAAGGAAACAATCTCAAAGCAGGAACATACTACAAAATTAGGATTGTAATATACTAATGAATAAAATTATATTCAAAAGGTTGGTGTATATGAGATTTTTCTCCTCTGCAACCCAGGAAAAGAACTGCACTTTATTAATACAGAGTAATCACCTGCTCATGAGACTATCAACTCACTTTTTAATATAAAGAACATAATTATCACTGAAAAACAAAAAGTGTAGCAACATCATTATTTTTTAAGCATGGGTAATTTTCCTCTGGAAACTTAAGATATAGAGTTATATCTTTCTTTATATTTAAACCAGCAATTAAAGTTTAACCCATATATATTTTAAATTGAAGCCAATGCATTTCCCACCATTAAGGAAGTGGGAGGTGGTCTCTGAAGCAATGTCCACCAGTGCATCTCTGGGGATACGGACTCAATCAGTGCAGTTATTTCCCCTTTCCCTAACAGACGGGTCACAACAAGCTAAGAAATTCCAAACTGAATCAAGTTGCTTACCTTCGAGCCTCGCTCATTAAAAATAATTTCAACATCTAATATTTTACCAAATTGCTGCAAAGAAACAGAAATATATCATGAGCAAAAAGAGAAATCAGATAAATTATACAATATACACTAGCAATTACTCCTCAACTCAGAGAGCCTTCCCTGAGTTAAGAGTATATGCATTTTTATGTTGTTCTGTTACTAAGTCACATGCTTGAAATAAGGAAATGCGGGCATATTTATTATCTTTAATTTATGGCATTTTCTAACAAGTGAGGTATACAATAAGGGCCCAGGAAAAATATTAACCAAGAGGTTAATTCGGTGTATGTGTGTGTGTGTGTCTTCCCAGGCACTGAGCAGCAGATACTAAAAATGGCTAGTCATTCCCTACACAACATTTTCACCAGTTACTGGGATAAACACCCCCAAGGAGCTGAGATTTTGATAATAAAATACCCAACTAGAATGTGATGTTAAAGGTTTGCAACTCTGAGCTCATAGAAAATCCAGGAGCATCCAGACCATGTGAGAAAAGTGAAAACACAAAGCGGGGGGGGGGGGGGGAGGGCCCTGTGTCCCAGGGGCATCATAACTAGACATCTGCAGAGTCAGCATGGATCCGGGATAATGCCAGCACCCACCCCAGATGACAGTGTGTACTCTTAAACAAACACAGTTTACACCCCTAACATGAGCTGGCTCTATAAAATGTCCAGAAACAAAGTTTCAGTTATCAAGTAACTAGACAGGCACATAAAAGGCAAATGACCATTGACAAATAAATTTCAGGCTTTATAGAATAAGTAACATTTGTAACATATAATTTTATATTACATATAAGCAATATGTCTCACACACTATATAGGATATAAGATAAGATACTTGCTGTTTATATACAATTCAAATATAACTACTGTGTCATGTGTGTGTGTGTGTGTGTGTATGACAAAATGTTAAATTTGGCAATCTGGATGAATGTTGCTCATCACGCAGCTCTTGACTAGGGCATCCGAAAGCATGAGCATCTAATAGCCCAGTTCTCTCTAACTTAAGGTTCTTGTGCTTCCTAGATGTCATAGAAAATGGAACAAGTGTTTCAAGCATATAATTTGTTCCCCATAATGCTGGTGGGGAAGAATAAGACGGGGATTTTGCCGCAGTGCAGAATGGAAGTCAAATATCCATTTTAATGATTGAGCAAAAAAGCAAAAGCCAGAGGAATGCATTCCTGCAGGTTTTCCTTCCTTCCTTCCTTCCTTCCTTCCTTCCTTCCTTCCTTCCTTCCCTCCTTTCTGTTCTTTATTTTCCCCAGCATATTTCCCTATTGAGTATTTGAAATACACCCCGATCATACTTGTTTTTCATTCCTCCTAGGTCCGCCCTTCCACCCTTGTGCCTCTCCCCCAAAAGAAAAGAATATATCAAGGTCAGTTCATGCTGCCCAAACACTCATTGGAGAATGGTCAAATCTCAGTGGCCAGGCCCTTAAGGATAACTGAGGTTTCCCCAACATCCCCACCAGAAGCCATCAACTGTGAAGAACTGCAGCTCAGCACCTTCCTGTTTTCACTTGGTGGTTTCTGCCATGCCTGCCTGCCTGTGCATTCTAGATATTCACTGCTACCCCGTTACTTCAGGAGAATCCATGTTGTTCTTTCATCCTTGGATGGGAGTGTTAATCAAAGCTCTATAGCAAAAGATATCAGGGTTGGGATAAGGATGAGGTCAGGATCAAAGGGGGACAAAGAATAGTAATTCTGAGAAGCTGAATAGTCCCCCTGACCAACCCGTCCAGGTCTATGAACTGCAAGTAACTTGGAGAGTCAATGGAAAGAGATGTCTGCTAGTACTCAATAAAATAACTATTATTTTAAAAAAATTCACATTTATTTAATGTGTTTGTGTGTGCACAAAGGCATGTATGTGGAGGTCAGAGGATTAGGAGTTTAACCTTGTGTGTTTAGTTTGGCAGCAAGGACCTTATCTCCTGAATCATCTTGCCTGCTCTTTAGAACGTTTTTGTGTCAATTTTTAGGGTAGAGAAAAAAAAAACTCATTAAAAACAGACAAAGAAAACTTTCCAATGTGACAAATGAAGAATTGGCCATTGAGAGGTGAACCTAGATCCATAGTAAAGAATCCGCCACCGTGTAAGCACTTCAAAAGAACAACGGCTGCAGAATATTCCATCCCCACAGATGCTTTCCTATTTATTTCAGGCATCAGAGCTGCAAAGCACATATATTTATGGAAAAAAGAAGGCTGAAAAAGACATCTTCCGACACCATGAAGCAAATGTCACCCATGGAACACTCCCTAAGCAGTCAACACAAAAACGCTTCCCTTCAAGCAGGAACTGGATGAGACGAACTGATCGGAAAGTCGTCCTAGCATGTGTCATTCCCTAAATGAAGCAGTGACACCATATGCCCTGGAATGATTTCCAGTGTTTGCTTCTTTGGCAGGTGGCACCGTGTGGATGAATCTGGAAGCTAGTGAAACGAGCCATAGGAAGAATGCTGAAGCAAGCCCGTTTTCCAAGACAGTTGTGCGCTATATTTATAGTATCAGCGGTTTAATTGAGAAGTTTGGTGCTAATGATGCCAACACAGCTGGCACATCTTCAATTTAAATAGACACGACTCGTTTGCAGACATAACTAGCATTTGTTTGCTCAACGACAATGTTCACGAGCACTGAGCGGCAACTTGGTCCCACATGAGGGACCTCAAAGGTTGTGTCAAGACCCGAATCTGGACGGCGATGTGCCTGTGCCTGAGCAAGAAAGTACTGAGCAGCTTTAGACATCCTTAGACCAAATAATACTTCACAGAAAACTGTAAAGGATGCTCAGCAGCTACAGCATAAACCTGAAAGTAAAGTTAGTTCAGCGTGAGCACAGAGACTGAAGATGGGCTTCATGCTGGAGCTTCGTTTTAATTTTTTTCTTTTATTTTTGAGATTATAATTTACTTACATTTCCCCTTTCCATTTCTTTCTTCCAAACATGTCATATACCTTTCCCTACTTTTCAAATTCATATCTCTCTTCTTTTACTAACTGTTATTGCATGCATAAATGAATGTCTATACATATATATTTCTAAATATAACCTAGTGAGTTCCTATTGTGCTGTTTGTATGTTTTCGGGACTGACCATTTGGCACTGGGCAGCCAATTGGTGTGCTCATTCCTGGAATTGTTATTAATGTGGTTGCAGTGCATAAAGAGAAGATACGGTGATGTCCTCAGAATGAATTTACTATGCCTAACGCCCTGGTTTATAGAGTGCTGTATTAACAAGAAAGGAGCATGGGAGTCTATCAGCACCGCACCCACTGTAAGGATTCATCCAAGTGTCTTTTTCACAAGTAAAAAGTCATGTGCTTTGTCTTTATGACTAAAGACAGACTTTAAAGGATCATTTTTCTATCCGATATGTCTTTATTTATTATGTGTATATATACATTTGTGCTCTGTGCATGTGCAGATGCATGTGTTTGTGCAGGTTCCGTGCATATGTGCATGCATGTGGAGTCTAGACAAAAACCTCAGGTGTCCTTCCTCAAGCAACATCATTTTGTTTTCTGAGACAGGGTCTCCCGTTGACTTGACAGTTGCCAAGTTGTCTGGGCTACTAAGCCGGCCAGCCTAGGAGACTCCTGTCACCTTTCCAGTGTTGGGATTATAAGCAAGGGCCAACAATTCTAGATATTTTTTACATGGGCACTGAGGATGAATGCTGGCCTACGTGTCTGCATCTCAATCACTTTATGACTGAGGCATCCCTCCAGCTCCTGGAGTACCTTGATTTTGATAACAAAACCTAGAGGCTGGGGCATCAAGGGCATGCTACAAACTGCAGACTGTGGACTGATCACACTGTTTCTAAAGTCAAACAATTCTGAGGTGCCTTGTGTTGTACCAGGGGCCTGGATGTATCATAGTCTACTCTCATTTCTAATCCAGAAATACTTAAATTTTAAACATTAACTTACATTACATATTTTTCTTTTAAGAGCCACACATTGTAATTAATTTGGTTGAAATCCACAGAGTTCTTTCATGAGAGCAAGAATTCAAGTGTAGAACTTTGATATGAAAATACTGATGTCTCTAATCATGACTGCCTATGAGCCACAATTATAAACTTGGCAGATAAAGATGACACAACCTTCTCCTAAATCAAGGCAGTAAACTCCCCAACTGCTTGCCAGAAGATATGTGAAATAAAATATACTTACTAAACACTCTCTAAGATGAGCAAGAAAAAGCTCAAATACATTGTTCCATGCTTGCATCCCCTCCATTTTGGAAAACGAAGCCAGGGGATTGAGAGTTTGGGGTGAACCTGTGCTACTCAGCAAATTTGAAGCCAGTTTTGAGTTGCATGGTGAGAGTTTGTCTTGAAAACCAACAAAATAAAACAGAGCAAATGAAAATTCAAATATGAGGGGATGTGAGCGTAAGTGCTGTCCACCGTGCCCCTGGCAGACCTCAAGAGGCACACAGTCTGCTGAGATGAGTAAGTTTTCAGTTCCCCTACTGAAACATCTGGAATAAGTGCTCCTAACAACCGCACTAGCCCCATTCACTCACAGAGCTGTGAACGATTTAAAAGGACTCTAGCTACTGCTTTGACTATTGTAGCGTGCACTGCTCTCCCAAGGAATGAATACACCACCTTCAAAGACAGCATGCAAAGAAATGGAATGTGAAGCCCAAATTGATGTCAATTTGGAAGAAGTGCCCCCTGACAAAGATGCAAGTGGAGAATGGGAAACACACAGTGAAGAGAGGCAACCATAATGCCCGTCTCTCTGGAAAGGTACAGAAAGCACACATTAAAATATACCACGAGCTGCCTCTTGGCACCATTAGGCAAGTAGCTGCTGTGCAAAGCATGGGGAAAGTTTCGGCACTTGGAGAAGTGAGGAACTGCCAAGTTCTAGGCAATTTGGAAAATGATGGTACTTTGTGTTGTGTTATGTTCTTGACATTGAGATTTCTGTGCCTCGGTTGAACAATAGAGTCAAAGGAGGCAGGAGGCACAAAGATGTTTGTGGTTTACTCTGTAACAGTCCTCATTTAACTCCTACCCAGCTAGGGGACAGAAGACAGAAGCAGAAGAGACTGCGGCAAAGAAAGATACTGTCTCATGGTCAAAGACCTCATGGTGGCTAACTGAGTCTAAAACATGGCTGCTTATAGTAAAAGATCTCAAAGAGGAAACTGTGTTGAATCCCCTAAACTTCACCATGGGGAGCCAAGCAGAAAGTTCCAGATGCCTCTCAGTATGGTTCATGCTGCTAAATGTATCATATAATAGAATGGCTTTGTGACCACCAGTGTTCATCTTAGGAAAATGCCATTTCTTTAAAATAGCAGTTGTAAAAACCAAAGAGGATTCCCAAGACAGTACAAGTGGTCCATGAATCCATATGGTCCAATAATTTTTATAGATGAAATCCACACCACACAAAATCCACAGAAACTCTTTAACATAGACACAGATGTTGTTTGTGATAAGTAGAATTAATTTCAGTGTTCGCGAACGTATACTGTGTTCCCTTAACTGACAGATGCTATGGGTCTATCTATCATCACATCAAATCAACATCTTGTTAGCTAGCTGTGTGAAAATTCTGACTCAAAAGAAAAAAACAAAACCAGTGTTTCTGAAACAAATAGATTTCTATCTGAGTTTAATATCAGGTAGCATGACAAATGACAAGTTCTGTCTCTGGGCCATCTGCCCTAACCCTAAAGGACCAAGGACCGAGAGATTCAGACATTAACATACACATCTCATCTGTGTGACTTCCAGCTGCGAGTATTTTGACTACTTCTCTGACTTAGCCCGTAGCCTCAGGTAAAGTTCAAGATAATCAAAAAGTCCAGGGAAGAAAATAGACCCTTAAGGGTGAGAAGCTGGGGTTGGCTGACTTGCATGTCACCATAAAAGAGTGTGAGAATGGTCATTAAGAGACTTCAGCTCAAAGCCAACATCCCGGTGACACTTGATGAGTAGAGACAGACCGAATAGCAAGACATCCCCTGGCTTGACATGGCAAAGAGAATAGAACTCCTTCAGCTACCCATCAGTCAAGCTGGGTCCCACTGCTTTGCACACACTTAACCTCGACTCTCACTTCGAATGCTCTGCACTTTTCAAAGTCATCTTTGACCTGAGAGTGCCCGAGGGTATCTTCGTTCTGCAAGAGTTAGAGGGTTTAACTCAAGGTTATTACCAAATGAGGGAGCGATAAAAGTGCGAGAGTTGACCTTTCCCTCTGAAATGTCAGGTTTCAAGCCTGGGTATCTAAAATATTAGGATGCCTGCTCTGCTTTTGTGTCACACGCAGACTTGATAAGCATCGTGTGTCTTAAGGAAATAAAAGGTCCAAGCTCACCCCCGCCCCGAGATCACAGAACCCCCGAGTAATGAACCAGGGCTTCATCTTCATGCCGAGAATAAGATGAGCTTTGCTCACAGTGAGGCATCTGACCTGGCCTCTTCTTGCTGCTGTTGTGATATTTGCAGCTCGCCACAGACTCTTAGAGGAGTCTCCAAGCAGCCCACCTTTGTTCGGAGTCAAATGTTAAGGATGTAGTTCTTTGGTCTAATGCACACATGCTTGCTGCCACTCCTGGGGTGTCAAGGATATACAGAAGAACTACATCCCAAAACACAAAACATTATCTGAGCTTCATCAAAGCTATCCTGTGTCACAGCTGAGACCAACTAAATGGTAAAGCCCTCCCGTCCCTGGGTAGATTCTTCAAACATCTTCGAGAGAAATAATCAGGGTCCTAGTGACCTGGGAGAAAGCAAAACCATCCTTTATCTCCTCAGGGTGAGTGGTGGCTTCTGGCTGGCTCTGTTTCACCATGATGCCTAGGCCACATTGCCCTTTGTCATCCTCGGTAGCATAATAAATACCCTTGAACCCTCATCCAGGAAATTGTATACTACAAGAATCAAATCAGATTTAGAAACTGGTAGTTTTTGTTGTTGGTGGTGGTGGTGGTGGCAGATTTTGAAGGCTAAGCTTCATATAGAACTAGCCATTCCCTGCAGCTGCAGTGCACAGTGCCTGGGAAAAGATGGGGATAGAGTCGCTCACAGGTCATGGTCATCCTTTTAGGTAAGCAGGCAAGGGCTTCAACACTTGTTTTAGTTATAATGTGAGGTCCTGGGCTGCTGGATTTGTGATCATCAATGGACCTTAACGTCAGGGGTTTATAGAGGCAACTCTTTTCTGCTTGCTTTTGAAGTTACTTATTAGAAAATGGCCAACTGGCAAAGCACAACTCCCCCACGCACAACTAAAACAAATAAGTGGCTCCTGCCACCCCTAAGGGACTCTAGCCACTATAGACCCAGGTATCAGATACTAAAATGCCTTTATCCCACAATAATATTCCATCTTAGAATGATGAGTTCACGGAACTCCCAAAAAGAGGGAAACTGAGGACAAAGGTAGTACTTACACCAAACATTTGTCGGAGGTCTGGATCCCGGAACCGGAAGGGGATGTTGGACACATGCAGCCGCTTGGGCTGGGACTTGTTTTCTGTGGTTTCCGAAGGTTGTGTCTGGGGCTGGCCGTCGGTCGGTGCTGCATCATCTGTCTGCTAGGGGAACAAAAGGAAAGCAAAGAACCTGTAAGTTCCCTGTCCCAATGCCCTCCCTCTCCGTTCCCCTGTGTGCAGGACGGTGCCAGACAAAGCTTCGAGGCTGTTTGCTTTTATATTTAATAGCACAGAGTATGCTTTGAGCATCCACTGAGTATCCAGTCACAGATCTGAGATTCCATATCAATAAAAACAATCAAAAGTCTCTGCAGTATAACTCTCACAGTGGGAAGGCATAATAAAACAACTCCTAACTAAATGTAAAGTTGGGAGGGAGGAGACAAACAATGTGGGAAAAATAAAGGGAACAGGGGCTAGGAGGGGCTTGGGGCTTGGGGCTCAGGGTAACCAGCGCAAACTTCATCAGAAAGGGAGTAAAATCATTAAAAATAAGAACATGCATCCCTTAATGCTGTTCGAATTCTTATGCTATTCATATATAAGCACTGAGGCTGTACAGAGAAAATATTAATAAATGTCAAAAATTTTCAAAGGCCCTTTGGTGATTTGTCATTCATCCAGAGAAGCAGATGATGGACTCAACTTTTTCTTAGGATGTTAACTTAGCTCCTTCGTTGTGCAAATCTATGTGTTCTATTGCCAGGGACCCCATTAGATCATTTAAATTTCAAGTAAATGGGTTTGCTTTCATTTGTTCCATTTGAAATGCTCAACAGCCGCACATAGATAGTACCTATGTTGGAAAAGGCAGAAACAGAATGTTCCCATCTGTACAAAAGCTCTGCTGGGCTATGCTGGTGTAGATAACATAAGGTCATTAGCCCAGCCCATTAGTTCTTATTTTTCTTCACAGAGGAATAATTAGGATGCTACATTATTACTCTGCTACTTACAATATGGGCAAGAATTAAGAGAAAAGTCACATTAACTGTTGTAGTTGTCACAGACACCCTGTTTTTCTGAACTTTCTCTGCAATTAGCATATTCTGCCTGTAGGTGGCAGTAGAGCTGTCCACTTAAGATACATACTTCTTTGAGATTATTGTTGTAGGGTCTTTGCCAAAGCTGAAATTTGTGAGCGAAGACTCATCCTCCTCTATTAATAAGCAATTTAGAAGCCTATAACTAGGACAGGCAGCCAGGTGTAAAATAATAGCGCTTAGAGGCAACAATCTTACATGGCGAAATGTAACAGAAACACCCAAACAACAGGAGCACAATTAGCAATTTTCCCAGCGTCTCTCCGGTGCACTAGGGTATTTTATTTGCGTCCTCCTTCACACACTCTGAATTACATGTTGACATGAGGAGCTCCTGGTGCCTTGTGCAAAATTCATCTACAGTGATTTGGTATCAGAAGGCCTACCAGATGACTTTGCCAACTTTCAAGTGTGGCCCTGAAAACCACGATATTTTGTTAAAAATGTGAAGAGGGAGATACTCTAGGAAGGGAAGGAAAACCAAAACCAATTACAACGCAGTGGCTCTTTGTGGGTGTGTGACCTTTAGTCACACTAGCAGCCGGACATCCCAAGGCACACCAACTCTGGCTCATAGGAAAAGGTACTAGGAGAGGCTTAGGGGCCAGATTCTGTGCCAAGGGACTGCCCAGCATGTGCAATGACAGAATGATGTAAAGGGGGAGCCCTCCATTCTGGGGAGGCTACCTGGAGTCACAAAGAATACATGGGAATGAGCAAGAGAGAAGAGTTCAGAGGTAGGTAAAGGTTGTAGACCCAAGAGTCCTGTACACAAACACAAGTGGCTGTCAGAAGCCACTTCAGGTTGACAGCAGAAGTGAGCTGTGACCAGCATGCTATATGAATGGTCACTGTCTCTTAGAGATTGGTTGATGCAGTGACAGACTGAAAGGGTGAAAGATTAGTGCACTACTAATCAATGAATAACAAATAAATTAGTAGATACCATGTTTGTCAGCTTCGAGCGCTAGTTAATGAATAGCAATGTAAGCTAGGGAGGAGGCTCACTGTCCACAGATGAAGACTTGAGTTTGCTGCTCCAGAACCTACATAAAACTGAACTCAGTGATGCATTCTTGGAAGATCAGAGGTTGTTGTCATGTAAACACAGCAATGATGGGAGCCGGTCTCCAACAAGAAAGAGACACCAACTAACAACTAAAGCTGATCTCTGACCTCCACGTATACATCAACACACACACACACACACACACACACACACACACAGAGAGAGAGAGAGAGAGAGAGAGAAAGAGAGAGAGAGAGAGAGAGAGAGAGAGAGAGAGAGAGAATCATTCTGTAACCCTGAGACCCACATAGATCAGGAACCATGTTTTTCTGTTTTGTAACAGCACATTGGGTTCCACATGAGTGACAAAGAAATTACTTTTAAATCATGATATTGCTACTTTGCCAAGAGGAAGAAGGTTTCGGTGTCTTACCACAAGACCCTAAGTTGGCATAAACAATGGCTAAGACCTTAAGTTTCCAGCCCATTTTCTCCACTGTATTAGAAATTGCTAAGTGAATAAAAATTAAAATGACTTTCCCTTCCTCCCAAGAAAGGGACTTAGACTTGGATTTGTGCACAATTGCTGAATGGCTCAGTTTAATAAACCTAATTAGGAATTATAGAGATTATGATTAAACATATTAAATGATTAATAGCATTATGCTGCTCATGTAAAAATTAAAATTAATCATCTCTAGTCAAACAGGACTTTGGAGAAATCTTTGTGGTGTTTCCTTTGATAAAAACATACAATGCTCGATTAATCGTTTTGTGTTGTACACATTTATACAAATACCCATAAATTATTACATAGGGATACCTATGGCTAAAAGTTTTTACTGAAAATATGTAAAATGAAAAATAAATCCAAATTGTTTTCAAACAAAAAAAGGTTTGTAAGGGGGAGTAAAAAGGGGTGTCATCCTCTATAAAGTGATAAAGAACAACCAAAAGATCGGTTCAAGCTGAGTGTGCCTATGTCCGATTAGACTCATTGTGCTACAACCAGGGTTATGGAATAACTCCATCCAGTGTGCAATCCCACTGCTACCAACAGCTAATCCAGCACAGAGCACTTACAGTTTGCTCATCTGTGACAGGACAATAAATGACCTATGGCCTACAGGCTTAGAACAAGGTCCAAAATAATAGGGGCAGGTATAAGAGACAGTAACCTCAGAACAAGGAGCCCCTCATCTTTTATACTACAGCTAGAGTACTTGTTACTTTTAAGACCAAAAATGGACTTTTCCTATGCAGTTCTCTTGAATTGTTCAAGGAAAATATCTCTGGAACAAATCTGTGCTTTTCTGTGTCCATTGGGGTTTAGAGCTGGCATATTGTCTACCTGCATTTGATACAGGCTTGGTGAGTAACCCTTGGCACTGTGGGAGTGCACAGCACCTGTAAAAGCTGACAGCTCCTGCAAGGACATGAGATCACTGCGGGGACTAGACCGTAACCTGCTCTTCTTTTGCTTCAGTATCCTGTTATCTCCAAATGAATGATCCTCTGTACATTTCCCCAAAGTCCTGCGCTCTAATAACTACAGGCTGAAAGTTCTGAAACCACAAACAAGATACACCTCCCCACTGCAGAAGCTGTCATTCTCACATAGCATAGGGAGGCTGACCAAGACATCTCCGGGTTTGTCTCTGGTCAGAATATCACAAATTTAATGGCTTAAAATAATAGAATATTCTCAAGCCGTAGTAATGAGGATAGAAATTCAAAACCAAGGTGTTCACAGGACCAAGCTCCTTCTTTCTTTTCCTCTCCCAGCTTCTGTGTCTGGTTAGCTGTTGGTTTAGGGATCTGTGACCTTCATCTGTTTCTGTGTTCACATGGTCATGTTCCCTGCATTCCTCCCTCAGGTCTACTCCAGCTGACTCTTCTGACAAAGACACTCGTTGTTAGGGTTAGAAACCATGCTATGCAAGGATGACTTGAGATCATTACTGTCTCACATCTCCAAAGACACTTTTCCCCAAAGAAGGCCTCAACTACTCAGTTGACAGAGCTTACAACATCCCATGTGTTTGGAGGCTGCCATTCAACTACAACAGGTCCCTCATAAACACAAACTGGAAAAGCATATTCAATTAGTGGCTGTTTTCCAGGAATGGCTATGTTATTTCTTAGGACTATCTCTGGACACTTGGACACTCGCAGTAGAGATAGCCTCTAACAAGAGCCAACAGAAAAGAGAATGTTCTAGCCTGAGCAGAGATGAGACAGGTACCTTCTATTGACCAGGCCAGGCTGGCTACCTCCCCTTATGTTCTTGGTTATAGATAGAGATGCTTGTCCCCTCTGCCAGGGTAGGAAGCCCTATGTCAGTTTATAGAAAGTCATTACAGTTCAGTCTGAAAATGAATAAAATGGTAATTACTCCCCTGTTGTGGATTTTTCTGAATAAGATGGTTGTTGCTAAGCCTTCACTTAGCAAGCCTCATGTCACTCATGATCTTGTGTCACTCATGATGGCCACCAACAGTGCTCATCCCAGTTTTGCTCTCAGCTTCTCTGGACCATGGACATATACAGCTCTGAGATCAAACAGCCTTCTACCCACACAGGAAGACTCACAGACCCTCTGAATTGGAGATCCATTAACTCCAAGAGGCAGGTTGCTCAGAAGCGCTTGGCAGAATTTCTGAACAAGTGCGTTAAGACTCACCATGCCCGGTTCCATGTTGGCCCACTGCTGAACACCCCTTTCAGGAGGCAGGCTGTGGGCTAAAGAATCTTTCTTAATAAAGAAACTCCCCAGGTATAGGCACAGGTTATAAATGTTAAGAAAACACCACTGGCACTTTAATCTCCTGAAGATCACTTAGTGTTTCCACAAAGACCTTAATAAAGAACCGTGGGGCTCCCTCCGCTGTAATCGTTCCTAATTCAATGAATAGCTCTGAACAACCCACGGTTAATCCTAGTGAAATTGGATTTTGATATCGACCAATCCAGGGATGACTATTGGAGAGAATACACATAGAAATGGGCTCCTTGCAAAGTCTGTCCCTGCCCCAGTGTTCTTTCAGGTTACTTAGATACTGTAGAGTCAACTGGCACCCCCAATGGGTACTAAGTAACTGGGTGTAGAAGCATTGGGTAGGGGCTGTTTATGGCTAGCTCTGAGTTAAAAGCCTCATCCGTCATGAGCTGAGTACACCCTACTCAACCTTAGATTCCCCAGATACGGACGAGCCCAGGATACTTTGCGGCTCATGAGTGCTGCAGATGAGTTAAATCGAAGGATGCCTGAGCAACACATGGTGGAAGTAAGCCCTACAAGAGAAATCAGAATTCAGAGAGAAACTGGAGCTCTTTGCTGCAGCAGCCAGCCAAGGAGAAGGAACGGGCAACAATTAGAAAAAAAGCAAGAACCAAGCTATATTTGGTGGGAATTAAAAATACATGTATGCATAACCCAGTACTAGATATAGCTCAAGGGTGCTGAGGAAGCACACTTGGGTAGCCCTGAACAAAAAATAAAATAAAATAAAATGTGGGCAGCAGATGTAATTTTATAATGTCTGGAAGTCACATGTTTTTAAGAGTGAAATGCAATATGTAATCAATCTTAAGCATACATTCATTTTAACTATTTAAAGCATAGTACTGTGATACACCATCAGTGCAAAGGGCAATTAAAGTATTTTTTCTGCACTAAGTTTTTGACATTTACCGTACACTTTGTGCTTCTGGGTCCTAATCTCAGGAGGGTACATTGATTTCTTATTAGAAATCTTTGATCTATATTTAAGCTTCAAAAAATGATAGTTGAATATCCATCTTTTTCACTTACAGTTCAAAAGTTCCAAATGACTGAATCGAGGGTCAGTACTTCCATTTAAGATAAAGTTTAATTAAGTTAAAAATGTGTCCCATCAGTTTTAATAGGGCACTTTCAGATGTTCAAAGGTAACATGAAGATCCCTTGACGATGTTTCTAATCCCTAGAACCTGTGAAAAAGTTGCTTTATAGGACAAAGAAGTGGGAAGGATGTGGACAGAATTGAAGTCACTGATGACCTCACCATGAATTAGGTCATTCAAGAGTTCATGGGGAGGCTACTACGAACACCAAGACCTTCCAAAAATCTTCAGAAGTAGAAGAGAAAACAGCTAGTGACACTTGACGGGATGTGAGAAGTCCACCTGCCATTTCCGGCCTGGGATGAGATGACCGAGGAAGGACAGAAGCCCAAGAATTAAGGAACTGGAAAATATAAAGGTTCAAGACAGAAAGGCCATCTTTATGGCTGGAGTTTGTTCCTTTACCCGGTGATGCCTAAGCTGGGCTTCAGATAACCAGGGGCCGTTACATTACATGTGGATATTGGATCCAGTGTTTGCTGCAGAGAGAGAGCGAGCTTAAAAACATCATCGTCTACATGACAAATCACAGGTATACAACATGTCCAACATTCCAGAGATTACATCGGTTTGCACTTTTGTCAGTGTGCAGGAGATAGTAAGAATGAAGACAGGGATTCAAGGGAGACAAGCAGAGAAGTATGGAGAGAGAGGAATATAGAGGTATGTATGGATTCCCTTCAGAGTTTGAGCCGTGTTTTCAAAGGGGGTCACTTAGCACTGTAGAGTCAACAGATCTGCCATCTTTTAAAGAACAAGCATTGAAAATAACACCCATCTCACACACAGCTTGTGTCTCCAGAGCCTCTGTTGTCGGTGGCTCTTGCTGGGATCATGACTGCTATTATTTGTTACTATTTCTGCCATCACCTTAAATATATGTTTCTTAACCCACTTCTGTGTTCCTGGACACACTGAGGCTAGATACCCTTTGCATAGGGTGTAAGTGTTGGGTGTATGTGGGGGGGGTGCATGTGTGTATCCCAATATCTGTACAAAATCTCAGGAAGTTTCCAAGCTTCCTGAGGGATACGTAGATGCCACATCTAAAAGCGATAGAGGGCAGCCACTTGCTTTTGCCATGCCCAGACAGAGGCAAATGGTTGCTGACTGTCAGTGACTTCAACTGCTATCATTCAGTGCTGGTTTATAAGAAAACATGGAAATGGGAAAGAGACGGAGGGAGCTGGAAAGATGAAGCTCAGAGAAGTGAAGTTGGCTGTACAAAGATACACGGCTGGAACCCAGGAGGATTTCGGGCTCCACATACTGGCTTGTTTTCGGCCTGTCACAGCCTCTCAAGGGGAAGGCAAAGATGTTGCGGGAAGTCTGAGAACAGGACAGAAGACATGTACAAAGCACATGTGAAGGAGTAAAGATTCCACTGCAGTTTCTGTGCCGGAACTCAGTGCTGCGGGCAGGACAAGATCTGTGCTAACCCAGCTGCTACCAAGCCAACGCGTCCAGGCTCCTTCAGACACCTCCTGTGCATTTCTCAAGGCTTCTCTTAGGCTTGTATTAGTCATAATTATTTTTAGTTTACCCTAAAAAAACTTTCCATTATTTTTCACTTTTAAAGATGTATTGTTTATTCATGTGTTTGTGAGCGAGTCTACATGTGTGAATGTACCCATGCATACAGGTGCATGAGGGGCCAGAGGAAGGTGCCAGATCCTCTGAGACTGGAATTAGGGGGCAGCTGTGAGCTGTCTGCTGTAGATGCTGGAAACCAACCCCTAGTCTTCTGAAAGAGCTGCAAGCGTTCTTAATTGCCGAGTCATCTCTTTGGGCCCCAGGCTTGAGCTTAACTTTCACACTATCCTGGTGTGATATCCTGGATCTTCAAGGTAATGTAGTTTTCATACACTCCCCTGGCACGTAGGAGGCCCTTCATATGGCTTTCCTGAGTCATTCTAGTCCATCTCTTTAGGTCAACCTATCATCTATGTACATGTTTCCTGAGTTCTGCCTTCAAGGCTTGGACAGGAACAGCAAATGGTTTCCCTTCCACCAGACTGGCGAACACACAGCATCTTTCTGCTCTGGCCAGTTCTTCCCTTCTCTGTGTAACACTCTTCACACTGATAAGTAAGAACTCTACTTCTGAAGAGTCTACTGCTTTTCACCGTCTACCAGTCAAGTTGTTTCTTAGAGGTGAAGGAACTTGTGAGAGTCTTACAGGTTTGATTTGATTAGGTTGACAATATTATCTGAACAATGGTTGAGGGCCCAATGCGCTGAATTTTGTACCAAATTGATTTGTGTAACAAACACTTGCTTTGTCTCTTCTACTGGCCTGGATAGTGGGTCTTGATCAGCCTGTGATGCTAGGTGCTGGGTGAATTTGAAGTCCATGGTTGTTCTCTCTCTCTCTCTCTCTCTCTCTCTCTCTCTTTCTGTCTCTCTCTTGCTCTCTCGCTCTCTCTTGCTCTGCAGAGAGGAGCAAGGCCAGAGCAAAGGCTGGAATAATTCAATACATTGTGCTAGAAACTCAAAAAAATAATATCACATAGCTCTGCAATATACCTATTTGATTTGATTTGTAAACCTGATAAAAAAGCAATTGAAAATTTTTGGGGGGGGAGGAGAATATATATGTTCTAAGCAAAACTGCAACCATATTGAATGTGTACAAGGAACCAAGGAAGGGAGGAGGGAGCGGTTAGAAAATCAGGCACATCCAATCAACTTCCTGCCTGCATTTAGACAATATTGCACATTCTCCATTTAAAATGGAGAAAGACTGTAAGAAGTTATTTTCCATTAAAGCAATAATAGCATACCAGGGGATATGAATTAAAACCTATGCCTCTGGATTTCTCACAATCTTACTTCAAAACAGGGCTGCACAGAGTCTCTGAGCTTCCTGCCCTTTTCATTTTAGCTCTGTAGGCAAACAAATAAGTTAATCACATAGCTTTGGATATAGTTAATATCTCATTCCCAGTTCTGTAGGGCCAATTCTGTACCTGGGCAAGGCAGACTTAAGAAATACATTACATTTCCCTGATCTCAAATAAATTCAATGCTCAGCTCAAATGATGGATTCCTGAGAAAGAAGGACGGGAGGCACGCGACAGACTGACTCTAGATTCCTTTGCTCTTTTCATCCTCTGGAAATATAGGAAGAACGTGAAAGGCACTGGGGGCTCCACATCACTAGAGGACATGGATGTCAAGGTGACCATATTAATCTTCCCTGGCTGCTGAAACTAAATGCCAGTCTCATTGTTTGGGAAGTTGGACCTGTAAAACCAAGGACTATAGGTCAGTACCTTCTTGCTATGTCCTTACAGGTCAAAGGGAGTATATCTCTATTCTCCCTCTTTTTGTAGGAAAACATTAATTCCCTCATGGGGACCCCATCCTCATGAGTTCATGTAACCAAATTGCCTCTGCAACATCCAGTCTCCAAATATCATCCCATCAGGGATAGGGACTTCAATGTAAGGAAGGCACAGTAACATAGGTGAGGAGAACTCACCGATACTTTGGGATAAGAACGCATGTTTGTCTGCTAGAGAGACAAGGGCATCCTAACGTTGTCAATCATTCAGGGCGCATCTGTTGAGAACTCGGAACAGGTTAAGCATCACAGAAGCCATAAGTGACCAGACGATACAGAAAGTGAGTTTTACTGACTCTCTGAATTCTGAAGCCTAGGCCTTTCATGCCATACACAAAAACTTAAAATGATACTCCCAGCAGCTATACTGAATGACGTTGTGCTTATTACAGTTCTGGCTATTGGCACCAATAGGACAGTACCTGATACTGTGTTACTATTCGATACCCTCTATGCCAATGTCAGCCATTTCCGCACCTAACTGAAGGAACGTCATTCTCCACGGAATCTTGTGTCTGCTTTCTGGAATCCTAAAGACAAGTCTTTTGATTCTCTCGATCAGTCAGCTCCAGATAAAAGAGCCAGCAGATCCCTTCTGGACTGAATACCTAGCCTCCTTAGTAGTGACTCTCTTGCAGCTATCTCCCTCTCTGCCCAAATAGCTTGATTGTCTTTAAT
This sequence comes from Microtus oregoni, assembly GCF_018167655.1. NCBI lineage: Eukaryota > Metazoa > Chordata > Mammalia > Rodentia > Cricetidae > Microtus > Microtus oregoni. The sequence goes on along the minus strand of NW_024543086.1, from coordinate 24,960,346 downwards.
CCCTGAGATTAAAAAAAAAATTCCAAGCTACATCAAACCTCTATTAGAAAGGAAAAAAATGTTTATTGAATTCTCAATTGCACCTAGCTCAAAGATTTCTCCTTAATGTATTATGCAATATTGAAATGAACCAAATGTTAATTCTATACATTATGGTAATTTCCTAAGACTGAGAAAACTGCCAAAAGCACAATTCAGTTATAGAACCTGGAGATGAGTCTAAAAATGGAGCCGATCTCAGTGAAGATCCGGGGTTTTCCTGACTAATTGCCTCTCACTCTTTATACGTGGTTCAGCCATAGAAACCCGTGTTCCAAGCAGTTTGTTCTAAAACTGGGTTTCATCCCCTATATACACTAGACCCGGCTGTCACTATCTCTGTGAGCTGTGGTAGGTTTATTCACACAAAGAAGGCAAGAGTCCTGCCATAGAAAGTGCACTGTTTCTGCAAAGTGGCCTGACTTGGCTTGTTTTCAAGCTGCAGATCCCATTTCTCAGTGGGCTTGCTTCTTTCACACTGTAGTGTCTGTTGGGAGCGGTGAGAGTCAGTGCACTGTATGCTGGAAAACAGAAGTGCTAAGAAACTGACTTGTGACATAGATGTGTTTGTGCCTTCTTTCTCATGTGTTCTTCAGCCTTGAGGTAAATAGTTTCGCAATGTGGGCCATTCTGTAACTGATACATATTGATGCAGCCTCAGTAACGTGTTGACAAATTAACTGTGACCTTATCTGCTTTCTCATAAAACTTTATTTATAAAAGCAGACAGTGTGGGCTAGATTTGTTCTACAGATCGTAGCTTTCCATGGTCTGAGTCTATAATTCTGCACATGTTTATCATTTAGAAAGCACCTGTTGGTTTTATTAGAAATGTCTGCGATAGTTAGTGGTGAGAATGAGAAGAAATTGGGGAATATACTCTGAGAAATTGGGGAATATACTCTGAGAAATTGGGGAATATACTCTGAGCAATTAGGGAATATACTCTGAGAAATGAGGGAATATACTCTGAGCAATTAGGGAATATACGCTGAGAAATGAGGGAATATACTCTGAGCAATTAGGGAATATACTCTGAGAAATGAGGGAATATTCTCTGAGAAATTGGGGAATATACTCTGAGAAATTGGGGAATATACTCTGAGCAATGAGGGAATATACTCTGAGCAATGAGGGAATATACTCTGAGAAATTGGGGAATATACTCTGAGAAATTGGGGAATATACTCTGAGTAATTAGGGAATATACTCTGAGAAATGAGGGAATATACTCTGAGAAATTGGGGAATATACTCTGAGCAATTAGGGAATATACTCTGAGAAATTGGGGAATATACTCTGAGAAATTGGGGAACATACTCTGAGAAATTGGGGAATATACTCTGAGCAATTAGGGAATATACTCTGAGCAATGAGGGAATATACTCTGAGAAATTGGGGAATATACTCTGAGCAATTAGGGAATATACTCTGAGAAATGAGGGAATATACTCTGAACAATTAGGGAATATACTCTGAGAAATTGGGGAATATACTCTGAGAAATTGGGGAATATACTCTGAGCAATGAGGGAATATACTCTGAGTAATGAGGGAATATACTCTGAGAAATTGGGGAATATACTCTGAGAAACTGGGGAATATACTCTGAGAAATTAGGGAATATACTCTGAGCAATTAGGGAATATACTCTGAGAAATTGGGGAATACACTCTGAGAAATTGGGGAATTTCTCATTCTAAAAGTAGAACGATAAGAAGCCATATAACGAAGAAAATGAGCGCACAGTGAATGAAGGACTTCGGATTGACAATTCTGTCAGAGGAGCTGAGAATCCTTAGGGGAAGACTCGTTTATTTAGATGCACAGTCATCATGAGTGACATCACTGAAGCCTGAACCTTTGGTGCCATTAAGAATCAGGTCCTATCATGTATGGTGGCATGTACCCATAATCCCAGCATCTGGGATGCTAGCAAACTGGTAGAAATTCAAGGCAGCAGAACCTATATAATAAGTTCCAGGCCATTTATGGGCTACAATGAAAGGCCCTGCCATAAATATAAAAAACAAAGGTGTTTGAAAGATGGCTGGGGTGGGGGTTAAGAGCACATGTTGCCTTTATAAAGGATCTGAACTCAGATCCTAGAATCCATGTTTGTGGATCATAATCAGCTGTAACCCCATCTCTAGGGGGATCTTATGCCTCTGGCCTTTGATGATATCTGCACACACATAATTAAGAATAACTGAAAAATAAATAAAGAACAGGAAGAAGAGAAAAAAGAGGAAAAACAGAGAGGATAAGGAAGAGGAAAATAAAGAGAAGGGACAGAAGAAAGACGAGAAAGAGAATCATCGACCACTCCTGTCGTCCTCCACTAGCCATTTACAGAATCCATGCCTTTAGTGCCAAGAGAAAGTGGTTAAGATCTGAGCGGGAAGCATGGAGCTGTGTGATTGTGAATATGCCGCTTACCTTCTCTGACTACATAAACCTTTGTTTCCAGTGAAAAGGCTTAGTGGATGACAATACCTGCCCATTGACATAAGGAGAAATTCATAAAATTTTGTTTTAGAAAGCACTTTGACAGTTTCAAGGTACTCCTGCATCTATAGCCAGTCATTTCTACACGTTACTGTTTGAGACAGGGTCTCTCACTGAATGTGAAGCTGGACAATTTGACCACAAGCCCCAATGATTCTCTTGTCTCTATCACCAATGATTTGGGATTATAGATATGTGCCACCATAACTGTCTTTTTTGTGGGTTCGGGTTCTAGGCATCTGAACTCAAGTCCTCATGGTTGATGGAAGCATTTTCTTGTTCAGCCACCACTACAGTCCTAGTCAAACATTACTGACTGATCATCTGCCATGTAGTGCCAGTTAGGGATATCTATTTTTAACTATACTCCCATCTACCTTCAAAAGCATACTGATATGGAAGACAGATTCTAAGACTTGGGATGGATCTCCTGGGTCTTAGATTGTTCTTGCATCTCTGGACTGCCCTTGGCACGGAAGACAAACTTTTTTCCCCAAAGTAAAACTTCTCTCCAGAAAAACACTTCTATTTTGAAGGGGACAGGGTAGCAGCTGGAGGCAGGAGGTATTTCAAATAGCTTCTCTGATTGAAATTGTGCACACCTTCCTTCCGGACCTTGGGTTGCCCCAGTTTCTATGAGGATATAATTGAAGAGAGAGAGAGATGTAGATGGATGGATCACAATGCGGTTGCAAAGCTGAACTCCTTGGCAGATGGAACACGCTGATGGGGATTTGCTGTTCTCTCTGATGAATCAAGGTTTCCACCTTTCTACTGAATTTTAGACTCTCCACAGAGTTTACACTCAGCCTTGCCCTCTGCTTTTCCCGACATTTTATCTCTGCCTAAACTGCTCACAAAAGGCCTCTGAACTGATCTCTTAGACTGGCTATGTGGAAACAGGATTACTTCCTTTCTAAGTAGGCAGCAGCCACTCCCCATTGAGCAATAAAATAAAGTATAAAGCAGGATAAATGTATTCACTTTTGAAAGTGAGAGAGAGGAAAAAATCCTTTTAAGAAGAGTAACAGTGAAATCCATTTAACATAACAACCTAGAACATTAACCTGGAATGGGAAGCCCATCCGTACTATTGCATGCTTATGGTATGTGTATTACCATGCCCTTCTCAATGTCCTCTTAAGAAGGCAATGGGATTGCCGCTGCCATTTTCCTATGGACCAGAGTTTTCAAAATATGGAGAACTGAAGAGTCCAGATCCCTGTTCTTTATTCGTGTTGAGTTGGCTTGGTCTGGGGCCTATGATGAAATGCTAGTGTGTGTCTGTGAGCTCCAATGTATGGCTAAAGCCTGATTATCAGAGGTTGTTGGAATCTGCTGTGGAGATAGTCTTTAATAAAAGGTTATGAGTGTATAGAGGAAGACTCGGGAGATGGCTCGATTGGTAAAGTATTTGCGTTGCAAGCATGATGACCTAAGTTTGAATCCCTAGAATCCCAGAAAATTTGGGTCACAGCATGTGCCATAATCCTAGCTCTGGGAAGGTTGATCCAGAAAGGTCTCTGGAGCTCACCAGACAGAAGGCCTAGTAGAGCAGATGAGTTTGATTCAGTCAAAGACCCTATGCCAAAAAGTAAAACAGAAAACAATTGAAGGAGTCACCCAATGATGACTTCTGGCCTTCATGTGCATCACTTGCAGACATGTGCACGTATATTGATGTGTACACATGTATACACCTATACAAACATGTACATACATCAAACACAAAGTCAGACAGGCACATACACACAAATGTCCCGGAGAGCCAAAACTCACCACATTCCAGTTCTCATACTAGATTTCAGTAAGTAGTAGTGAAGACTCCAAGCCTGGACCACTAGACCCAACTTCCATTTTCCTTTGCATTCTATCTGTATGGTACACATTCTACACAGTGGTTTCAGCTATTTGGGAACTTTAGGCAGGAAGATATCAAGTTCAAGAGCACCCTGGGACAGAAAAGAAACTCAAAGCCAGCTGAGCAACTAAGACTCTGTCTTAAAATATAATGTGTGGGTCTGGCAAGTTGCTCAGGGGGTAAAGGATGTTTTTTTCACAAGCCAAGGGAAGTGACTTTCATCCTCAGCTCCCACATAACAGTGGAAGGAGGGGACTACTGCACACTGCTAACTCTGTGCACCAGGAGGAGGGAATCGTTGCACACTGCAGCTAACTCTGTGTGCACTGCGAAGAGGGGACCATTGCATACTCCCAACTCTGTGTGCACTGGGAATAGGTAATAATTGCACACCACTCCTAACTCTGTGTGCACCAGGAGGAGGGGACCATTGCACACCACTCCCAACTCTGTGTGCACTGGGAATAGGTAATAATTGCACACCGCTCCTAACTCTGTGTGCACCAGGAGGAAAGGACCTTTGCACACCACTCCTAACTCTGTGTGTGGTGATGGGGTGTTGGTTGTTTACAGAAAGATGTACTACCATCACTGAGGACCATGATAACTCCATGAAGTGGTGCTAAAGTTGTATCAGTTCCCAGGTAAAAAACCAAACTTGCAAGGAGCTCAAGTAGCTAGGAAGAAGGTGAGTGGGTTCTACAGCTATGAGTGTGCACTTGCAAGCTATTTATGTCTATCTAATACCAGGCTTCTGGGGCAGAATTATTCATATGGGATCATAGGACTTGGAAATAAACAGACCCAGACAGAAGAAATCCAAGGCCAAAGTTTCTATTGTATAAACTGTAAAAAATACCCAGAACTCATGTGGTGTGGGACAATTCTGTATTCTGTCTCTCCAATGAAAATCAAAACCATTCAAACAGCAACAAAACAAAAAGAACAACAAAAGCCCAGGTAGATGGCCTTAAGGAATGACAGCCAAAGTTGATTCTGGCCTCCACCTGCATATGAACAGGCGTACACACAGAAAATTAATACTTGCATTTTAGGTTACCATGGCACCTCCACCAAAATCTACCTCATTTAAATGTTTGCATAATGCTCATGCCACCCACGGATCTCGAGTCACCGTCATTCTTCAATTTAGAATGTAACATTTACTTTCAACACGTATCCATCAAGTGCAAGATTCAGTGCTAGGTACTAGAAACATATCACCGAACAGGTCATTAGAAGATCATTTTCTTAAAACTAGAAATCTAGTAAGAAGGGGAAAGATAAGTCTTGGTATGATGACCAATAAGTTAGTACATACCAGGCTGAAAGTAGCACTAAGGGGCCAACCAGTAGCCCAAAGGGAACAAGGGGTGTTGGGTGGGCTTTGAACTTCCACTGGAAAGCTTTGGTGACGCTCACATTTGGAATGAAAGTTCAGTTGAGGCACAGGATTAGCATGCAAAGGTCCTGGGGTCAGAGAGCACCAAGGAAGGAGGCAGACACGAAGTGTTAACAGGAAATCAGATCTGACATGGGGTCAGCAGAACGAACATGGAACAACACCAGGTCGTGTCAACTATTTCAGAATTTGGCTCTTTAAAACATTCTTTGCATTGTGAAAATGGTTTTATATTTATTGAAGAGTTACAAAAAAATTGCCATGTGTGTGTGTGTGTGTGTGTACAAATATGTTTTAAGGCCAGAGATCAGAGGACAACTTCAGGAGTCATTCTCAGAAATGTTGACTTCTACTTCCTTTGAGACAAAGTCTCCAGCTGGCCTGGAACTCGCCACTAGGTCAGGTGGGTTGACCAGTTTGGGGCACAGGGAATCTGCTTGTCTAACATCAGAATTGTGAAGCTCACCAATATGACCATATTTTTGAGGGGGTGTTGTGAGATAGGGTTTTACTGTGCAGCCTTGGCTGTCCTTAAATTGCTCTGTAGTATAGGCTGGCTTTTAACTCACAGAGATTCCCCGGCCTCTACCCCCCTAGTGCTGGGATGAAAGGCATGTGCCACTGCCACCTGGCCTGGCTCCCCTTTTTGTGTGGGTTCTGGGGATCAAGCTCAAATCGTCATGCTTCTATAGCAAGCACCTCAGTGCCTAAGCCATTTCCCAAGTCTCAGAACACTATGTCCTCCTACACCATTGTCCAGTTTTCTCCTAACACTTTACACCAACACTTACCAACACAAAGCCAGTGAATTTGCTCTATTTCCATTAACCGATCTCTGTGTTTTAGGCATATCTGCTCAGCTTCTTTTACACTAGCGTCTTTTCTTCTCTCCCAGAATCCAACCTATGATCTCAGGGTGCAGTTCCAGGATTTTAGCTTTTGAACTGATGAAAATGAGAGTCCCTAGAAGGCTTTTAGCAGAGGAAGAAAATAAAATGGCTTATGTCTTAGCAACATGTCTGAGTGTTTTCTTTCTGTATTTGAATTTTCATTGTACGCAAAAGCCTAGGAAGATTACGGGAACTGTAATTGAGTAGGTTCCCACACATCCTCTTCCCACTACCCACAAGAACAGAAAATGCCTTTTATCAGAATTACACCAAGAGAAGTGGTCAAAAGCAATTATCAGACATTTTGCAAACACTTGAGACTATGGAACTGCTGAATAACTAACAGTACTTCATTTCCTTAGTGTCCAACTTGACTTTTATTACCAAGATGCTAATTGTCCCAACACCTTGGATTTATGCGACTCCTTCTTCCTAATATCCCAGTATTTTCAACTTCTATTTTCCTAATTGTTTGAACTAATAACCTCACCTGGTTTGAACACAGGGATAATATGGCAAAATAATTACAAGTTTGATGTCAAGCATTTGGCTTTAGACAAGGAGGAAAAAATTAGATTGCTTAACTCAACATACAACATACACAATCACACACATATGCACACAAACACACATACATATTTGTATTATATATACATATACACAACACACATACACACACACACACACACACACACACACACATATATATACACATATGTAAAATGATTGCTCTATGGTGCCCATGCTGACTCAAGTAACCGTTCTCAGCCTCCAGAGCAGCTGGGACTACTATGGCGCACCAAGGTTCCAGTCCCTCTTGTGTCCTTTATCTCTGTGCTTAGCACAGAGCTATTCACTCACGAGCAGCATCTGAGCAGAACCGAGCTCTCGGAGAACACCTAGCACCTAGCCTACTCAGCCGGGGTTGGACATCATCGTCTACTTGAAGTCTCGTCTGTTCTCGGCACAGGAGCCAGACTATTGGCTCACAATCTTTTCAAGACTGCACTAGGATTGTCTTCACATGTCAGCCAACTCCATCGTGCTGAAGAATGCCCTGGCAGCTGGGGGTGACTGTGTAGCTCTGGCCAGGTGTACGAGGCAGCAATTTCTGCAATGAGCTGGACCTTCCAAGAACCCCAATAAGTGGAGTTGTTCACCTGATCTGCATATCCTGCACATGGAGCTACCTAATCTTGTGGAGTACCCATCAGGACTGAGAAGGGCCTCTGTCTTATAGGCCTAAAAATGCTGTCTGTGCAATTTATCTAACTGCTCCTGGAAGATTTCCTGTACTCTCGAAAATGGAATACTCTGGAAAATTAAAAGAATAAAGAAAGAGTGGGAAAGAAAAGAGTAGAGGGAGCGAGGAAGACAAGAAGGAGGGGAGGAAGAAAAGGGGAGAAGAGGAGGAGACACAGATGAGAGAGAAAGCCAAGAAGGGGGAAAGAAGGGGAGGAAGTTGGTTAGGAGAACATAGAGAAGGAAGGGTAAGAAAGGGAGAAGGGGAGGAGAGAAGAGATGTGCACTGTCCGCTCCTTCTAGAGTATGATTTGTTAGCCAGAACATATATCAGAGAAGGTAATGCCCCTACAGAACAGGCCTTGGAAATGCTTGAGATGGAACCCACACAAGGTCATGAACTATGGATTTTGTCTCTGCTCTGCAGTCCAAATTAAGAGCCCAGTTGGGTTTGGCTCAGATTTTTACCATAAAATGCATTTTTGTCAATGAACCCTGACATGCTGATGGCTGGGGCCATCAGTCCTCACAGCTACCCCAGCAGGCTCAACTCTGCAGCTTCAGGGACAGTCTGGGCTCCAGGGGACACTTTTGGGAAGAAGAAGAAAAGGTGATCCTCTCAAAAGTTGACCTTCTGATTCTGAAGTCCTCTCCCCTGTGGGAATGCCAAGGATCCTAAGGTTATGTAAGAAGCTGGAGGGACAGCCAAGGCCCTCACAGACAGAAAAAAGAGGTAAAATTCCACTATGGAAGAGAAAGCGATACAGCCTCCGAACAGAGGGACGAACGAGTTCGGGAACAAATACACAGATTCAGGTATAGAAACAGTGCAGGTATTTAGTTGCAGGCATGTGGACAGAGGTCTCAGGATTTTCATGCATACATGATGAACAGCGACTGTTCATTGATGTTATGACAAAGCAGATCTCTCCAAAGCCCTGCCTAACCAGCTAGCTAGAAACACGCTGACAAGGAGACGACTCAGGCAGTAAAGACCTTGCTATGTAAACACGAGGACTTGAATTCCAGCCCCAGAACTTACATTTATAAAAGGAGAAAACTGAGTATGGTTGCATTCACTTGTACCTGATTCTGGGGTGGAGAACAGGTCCACAGACAGATCCCTGAGGTGAACTTGGCTAGCCAGTCCAGACTTGAATCTAGTTCAGGCCTATGTGAGAGTCTGTCTCATAAAACAAGGTGCCTGGCACCCAAGAAATAACGCAGGTACACAAGTGTTTGTACATATATTTGTACCTTTACACACAAACATGAAAGTAAAGGTGTGTGTGTGCATGCATAAACACACACACACATCTCTATAGTATCTTTGCTGTAATTATTTCACCATGGCTTCCTTCAGCTTGCCAATGGGCGGTTAATGAACACAGACTTGGAGAAACACGCTTACCAGGCTCCTGTGAGCTAGCTCAGTGGTTGACAGCATTGGGCCCCACACTCAGTCACAGCGCTCTAGTGTAGCAACTCTTAATTCCTTTTAGTGTTTCACATATTCTCAAATGTCTCCAATTGCTTGGCTTAGCGACTCCGTCTTTTTAAAGACTGAAGCATGTTTGAAGCTCACTTGATGTCCTCAGCACCTTGTGGCAGGCCTCACCAACTACTCTACCCACGATCCCTGTTTCTGCTTCTTCAGTGACCTGGGGCTTAGAAATGATCTCCGTGAACTGTGCTGAAGACACTGTTTGATCTTCTTTATTTTTCCTCTTGGTACATGCTGTCCTTTGAATGAAAATGATTCCCCTTAGCCATCAGGAAGTGGCAATATTAGGAAATGGGGCCTTGCTGGAGTAGGCAGGGGTTTGTTGGAGGAAGTGTGCCACTGGGAGTGGGCTTTGAGATCTTAGATGCTCAAGCCAGATTCGGTATCTCACTCTCTTTTCTAGCTACTCATGGGTCCAATGTAGAACTCTCGGCTACCTCAGCAGCACATGTCTGCCTGCGTGCCATCATGCTTCCCACCATGACAGTAATGGACTGAACCTCTGAACTGCACGCAAGCTAAATGTTTTCCTTCATAAGAGCTGCTGTGGCCATGGTGTCTCTTCATAGCAATAAAACCCTAACTAAGACAGGAGCTGGTTACCAGGGACTGGGGTATTGCTGTGACAGGCCAGATCATGCGTTTGTTTGGAAGAATATTAGTATGTTGCCTAGAGACTGTTCTTGTGCTATTTTGGTGGAGCAGGCAGCTGCTTTCCGCCCTTGCCCCTCCACCCAAATCTGTCTGAGGCTAAATTAAAGAGTTATGGATTAACGGCATTGGCAGAGGACATTTCAAAACAGCATAGTATCGACTGTATTTCTTGGCTATTAGTGACCATGCTTAGGCAGATGCATAATAAAAGGGAAGAAGCCATGCAAGAAAAAAAAATACAAAATGGACAGTTTGTGCAGAAAGGGGGCAGCAGAAACTGTAAACAGATTAAGGAAAAGCCTGGTGTGAATTGGAATAAAGAGTGTGCTGACCTCAGGGCAAGACGCCACCCATCCATCTAAGCTTCCAGTTTGTAAGGAGGAAGGAAAAAAAAAGCTTAGTACTGGTACACACCTTTAATCCCAGCCCTCAGGAGACAGAGGTCTGTAGATTTCCTAAAGTCAGCCTAGTCTACAGAGTGAGTTCTAGGACACCCACGCCTAGGTAATGAAGAAAACCATTGCAAACAAAAAGCTAGTGAAAATGGATTTGAGCAAGGAGCTATGTTCTAGCCCCAGTAAGCAGCAGAACTTGGCAGCTTTGGCCATGGGTTCTGCCTTTAGTCAAGGATACATGAAAGAGGGTATGAAATCTCCCTCTGGAAGGAAAGCCGCTGAAGCCAGGCATATGTCAGGAGGGTCCCTGCAGGGAGGTCCAGAGAAGCCATTGTGTGAAGCTGTGAAGGTGAAGCCTGGGTTGCCTTAGAGACCCTAAAGATGCTAAAGATGCCGACCCTAAGATGCTGGAGATGCCAGAACCCTGGGATATCTTCCAAGGAAAGCTACTAACAGGGATGGAAACAGCCCAGGAGAAAGAAGTGTGTTGCAGTCAACCAAGCTGAAAGGAGGTGGAGATCTGAAGAGCGCTTTGGGATCAGACATGGAGATGCAGAGTTTGGAGTTTGTCCAGCTGGTTTTGAGTCTTGCTTTGGTTGGGCATTTCCTCACTATGTCCCCTTTCCTCCCTTTAGGGATGGTGATGCATATCCTGTGCCATCCTATGTTGGAAGTATGTGATCAGCTTTCTCATTTTGATTTTACAGAGTCTTGGAAGAGACTTTGCACTTTGGACTTTTGAACCAGTGCTGGTACTGATAGACTACGGGGACTTCTGAAGTTGGACTAAATGCATTTTGCATTATGATATTGTTACAAGATTATGGAGGCCAGGGAGCAGAATTTGGTGGTTTAGATGAAAATGGCCCCATAGGCCATTAGGGAATAGTACTATTAGGGCGTGTTGCCTTGTTGGAGTGGGAAATGTGTCACTTTAGTGTAGGCTTTCAGGACTTAGATACTCAAGCCAGGCCCAGTGTCTCATTTGTGTTCCTGCTACCTATAGGTTCAGACGTGGGACTCTCATCTAGTTCTCCAGCACCATGCCTGCCTAGGTGCCACCACGCTTTCCACCATGACGATATGGACTAAACCTCTGAACTGCAAGTTAGCCCCAATTAACTGTTTCCTTTTATAAGAGCTGCCATGGCCATGAGGTGTCTCTTCCCAGCAATAAAACCCTAACTAAGACAGAGCATATAATAATTCAACATCTGAAAAGCCTGTTTCTTATTTATTGGAGATTTGTATGACTGTATGTTTGTGTGTTGATGTGTGCAGGAGCACGTGTGTTTATGTGCATACTGAGGCTGAAGGTGCCTTCCTCAGTCAGTCTCCACTTCATTTTTTGAGACAAGGTCTCTTACTAAGCCTAGACTTCATTGATTTGTTTAGACTGCCTGGCCAGTTAGCCCCAAGGGAACACCCTGTCTCTGCCTCCCTGGCTCTAGGATCACAGGACACCCAGCTTTTAAAGCAGATAGCTATGTTCTAAACTTGGGCCCTCATGTGTTCTCAGCACTTCACTGAGCGAGTTTTCTTTCCAGGGCCCAATGTGCACCATTAAAATTCCATAAGATAGCAATGCCAGCCCAGGTCTCGTGGCACCGTCACGGATAAGAATGGAAATCCTGTAAGCCTGTCAGAGCTGCAGTGAGTCAGACAGTCACTATACTTAATGAGAATGTTAAAATTCTGAGCAATGTCTGAAAATTACATTCTAGAAATTTCTAAGCCTTTTGACTTTCATTAGGTCAGATTTTAAAATCAGAATCCTTCTCGAGCACTGTTTGTTAACATGAAAAGCATCACTTAATTGGGACTAATATAAGAGGCTCTGTAGAGTGATAATTTAATAATTCGGCCGTTTTATTTGTACAGTGCCTCCAGGCTCCTCGTTAAAAATGTACGAGACCTCCAAAGGGACAACATGGCTGTATTGCCACATACGTGTGAAGAGCTCTCAGATCAGAAAGCCTGCCCTCCGGGCCTTGGGAGAGCCATCTCTCTATCCCGGAAGAAGCGTTTGTATTGTAACCCGAGTGTACTTGGACACAGGAGTCCCTGAAACCACTAGCTTGTCCTGGTAGGCTCGGGGCAGGGGTGAGGGGTAGTGTTCCTCAGCCCACCAGAGAAACCTCCAGTGTAAGGCATGCTTGCCGATCAGGAACTCTGCCATGACTTCCAGTTGGTTTCATTTTGTGTCGAATCTTGGCAAGGCAGGCCCCACCTTGTAAGCTGAAATATATCTTTGCTTCTTCAGTCTCTGAAGGGCTTCTCTGCCCTATCAGTGGTACCCAACTGGGACTGTTTCCTTGACACCTGTGTCACGTGCTTGCCTGTGTGTTCCAGCGGCCATGTGAGTATGGAGGTCAGGAAATCAAGAGTGCTGGTCTTTACCTGTCGCCATGTAAGGCTCTTGTTTGCTACTGCATACTCCTGGCAAGCTGACCTAAGAACTTCTGGAATGCTCCTGTCTCCACCTCCAGTCTCACTTTAGGAGTATGGGACTGAAGCTATGTGTTAGCGTGTGCATCTGGGGGTCTGAACCCAGGCCCTCATACTTAAACAGTAAGTATATGTAAGTATTCACTGCGCTGTCTCCCTCAGAAAGTGCCAAACCCCTCAAACATTGCTAGAATGTCTTCATTTCCTGGTTCAAAGTCCTTGCATCTTTGGTTCCTTTTCTCTGGAGTCCCATTTCTTTCACTACTTTGCAAACTTGACATCTTGCCAAAGTCCGTGGGTCTCTCTGAATGACACATGGCAGCCCTCTTGTCTAGTCTCTCCTATCACCAGACAGATTAACAGTTGGCAATATCATTTTGACCCCTTGGCATACAAGTTCGGTGATGGTGACCCTCCTTTGACTTGTTCAATACCCTTCCAGAACACTGGGAGGTGGGCTCCTAAGAGTGAGTGCCAATTCCTAATTCATTCACAAAGTGGGTCCTTGACTAGTAGGTGACATCAAAACATCACTTTGCCTAAAATTCCATCTCTGCTCATTTCTGTAGCTGAGCCTGATGTCAAGACAGAAGTACAAGTGACAGTGTGACAGGCGTAAGAGACTAGTTTCCTGTAGTGCTATCTCGGCTGAAGGAGCAGAGGGATGAATGACTAGAAACTAGTGGAGAGGGCAGTTCTGAGGGCCATGTCCCTACTCCTTCAGTGTTCTGAATGACCTGAGAGGAGCCCTTTAAGTGTGCTCAAGTTGCAGTGTTGATGTCGACATCCTCAATGATCAGTGCACAGTTTAGTTTGTACGTGTGTAGCAGATTCTGTGTATGGCAGTGTGGTAATGTGTGAGGGAGAGAGAGGGTGAGGGAGGGTGTGGGCGGAGGTCAACTTCATTCCTCAATAAATGCCTGTTCTTTTCTTTTCTTTCCTTCCTTCCTTTCCTTCTTTCTTTCTTTATATTATCTTTTTACTATTCTTTCTTCTCTTCCTTTCCTTCCTTCCTCCCTCCCGCTCTCCCTCCCTCCTTCCCTTCCTTTCTTGAGTAAGGGTCTCTCAGTCCTGTGAAACATGTCAATAGTCTAGGCTGGCTGACTTCATTCCCCACAGTTCCCCTGTTTCTTCAGCCCCAGCCCTGGGATTACCATTCTGTATAACCATATTTATCTTTTCTCTTAATAGGGGATTCTAGGATTCAAACCCAGATCCTTCATACTTGCCCAGCAAGTTCTTTAGTGAGTTATCTCCACAGTCAACTTGTGACAATTTTGCATGTTTAAAAACCTAGTACCTAAAGGATATGTGTGAAAACTAGTTTTAGACTATTTCCAGGGTGAAGAGACCAGTGTGCACATGATATACATGTAACTTCTCTTTCTCAACTGCAGAGTTTTCTTTAAACACAAACAGCCCTGGCATGAGATGCAGGTGAATGAAGGGATGCCTTGGTAATTCTTTCTGCAGTGCCAGGAGCTTGTTTCATCACCAGGGGAGGAATACCAAATGGGCACACACCTGGCATGCCACCTCTTCTATTTATCCCCTATACGGAAATATTCCTGTCCTTTGAGGTCTGCCCAAACATTAATCATAGTTACAGGTTTCAACTTGAAACCAGTTCATCTAAGAACAAACACCAAGAACTACAACACCTGTTTCCACCTGAATAAAGAGGGAAAGGGGGAGACAGTCAGGCTCCCAAGACAAAGTAACTCAGAAATGGAGTTTCTGAGCACATTTTGTTATCACCTGCTACAGCAGTTTGTCATGTCTCCTTTGACTCTAGTGTTGCCAACTCTAAGACAGGATAACTCAGAGTACTTAAAAGAAAAAGATGATTTGCTTTGCTTTTTTTTACTTTAGTGAATTATGCTCTTAAGTACCCCTGGCTCACAAAAGGATTGAAAATAGAACCTCCAATAAATCATGACATTTTTCTACTGTTCTCTCTCTTTTCTTTTCTTCCTTCCCTCTTTTCCTTCCTTCCTTCCTTCCTTTCTTTCTTTCTTTCTTTCTTTTTTCTTTCCTTCCTTCCTTCCTTCCTTCTTTTTTTCCTTCCTTCCTTCCTTCTTTCTTTTTTCCTTCTTTTTTATCTTCCTTTTTTCTTTTCTCTCTCTTCTTCCTCATAATCATTCCCTCACCTTCCTCCTCCTCTTCTCCTTTCTTTTCCTCTCCCAGTCCCTCCCCCACCTTCTTCCTCTTCCTCATCATTTTTGGCATTTAACGAAAGGCAAGGTGCCCGCTTAATAAATTGTGTTTGCAGAGACTGCGGTGCCAAGAGACACAATTATGCACTTGTTGAGTTAGTGGGCACTCCTGCGCAGACTTTGTAAGCCATCACACTTCATCGGGAAAGGTCCCCATGCATCATTATGATCTAGCAGGTAGCCTGCTGCGTTTTACAGCACTGCACACTACATTAACCTTTGGTTCTCCTGATATTTATGACCTTATTAGAAAGTATTTATCAAGCTGAAAGCCAATATGGAGCCCATGTTTTAGGTAGGGCTGTTTAGAGGCCATTATCACTTCTTTCGTTGGGCATTTTAAATCTCTCTGAGATAATGCCTGGTTGGGATGTGAGAGAAAAGTTCAGGCATTCCATGAAGGTTGGTGTGAGTTTAACTTTTTTCCAGAAGGTGATATTTAAAGGTTATATGACTACCCAAAGACTCTTCAATGTGTCTTTTTACTCTTTGACCCATTGGCTCTACTTCTGAGAATTTTCCTGTAGAAACAACCAAACTATCCAGAGATTCCAGAAAAGAAGAGTCATCATCCTAAGTCTGCTCAGGCGAGAAGCGAGAGGCGACCTAAGTACCCAACTCTAAGGAATTTGGTAACTAGAGTATCTCACATTAAGACAATATAAAGCAGCGAAGCACAAAGAAGAGGTAGGAGAGGGTGAGGGAGAGAGGGTGCGGAGGTTGAGGTTTAATGACGTTGAAGGGAAGATGACTCAGTCAGTCAAGTGTTAGCATGAGCATAGGAATCTGAGTTTATGTCCCCAGAATCCACCTAAGGAAGTAAGCACAGAAGCATGGGCCTGTGTCCTCTGTGCTGGAAGTGGAGACAGGAGGATGCCAGGGACTCACTGGCCAGTCACCTTAGCTTAGCCTATTTGGTGAGCTCCAAGTTCAACAAGGCATGTTAGCTCAAAAAATGAAGTCAAGAGGAATAAAGAAAGAAGCCAGAGACACACCTTTGACTCCCTATGGAACTGAGGATGGCCTTGAACTCCTTCCTGATTCTTCTTCCTCTACCATCAAAGCTCTCTGATTACAGGTATAGTACACTACCATGTCCAATGATACAGTGCTGGAGATTGAGCCCTTGCTCTCATGCATGCTGGACAAGCATTCTACTGATTGAGCTATATTCTCAGCCTCATATACAGTAGTTTTTCCTTGTTTGTTTCTCAAGATAAGACTTCTTTATGTAGCCCTGACTACCCTGGAACTCACTCTGTAGACCAGGCTGGCTTAGAACTTGGAGCTCTACCTGCCTCTGCCTCCTAAGAGCTGGAAATAAAGGCATGTACCACCACCACCTGGCACCCGATATACATTCTTTATTTAAAAAAGAATCATATGTGTGACAGGTGTGTGGCTTGGTTGTTTGTGGGGCTCCCAGTAGTGGGATCAGGACCTATCCTGACACTTGAAATGTTTTTGGGGAAGCTATTCCTCATGCTGGGTTGCCTAGGTCAGCCTTGATGAAGAGAAAGGAGCTCAACTTGATGTGCCGAGCTGTGTGGACAGCCACGGGAAGACTGTGCCTTTCTGAGCAGAAAAGAAGGAGGAGTGGATGGTAGGGGTATAAGGGAGGCAGAGGGAGGGAACAGGAAGAGAGGAGGGAAAACTGAAGTCAGGATATAAAATAAATACAATTTTTTAATTAATTAAATAAAAAAGAAAAAGAAAACAACTAATTTTAAAAAGAATTACAGAATTTTAAAGAAACATTTTGAATTCTTCTTATTTTTAAATTTGGGTAAAGTATTAGAGACTCTAAAGATTAAGCATCCCAGCCAATGAGGTGATTTAATGACCATATTTGTCATCAGCGTTCTCCCGGGTTTGTACCTGTCCTCTGCTGAGTATTAGTTACTTCCACCATTTAAACAGTCCTCTGGGCCTGGCTGTCTCCTGATCCACAGTGCTTATTGCAGAACCAGTAACTGATTTTTTTTCCCCATTTTCACACTGACATGAAGGGTCTCAGATTCAGGTGATGAAGGCATAAGCCACAAAACAATCCCACACAGTTTGGAATTATGATTAATAAGAGGGTTATTTATTTAAAAGGAGAAAAACCTACAGATCACAATCCCAGACAACAGCCCTCTGCGCAATCGCAATCAGGATTGAAGTCTAACAGCTGGAAGCAGAGCCCAGAGCTGGAAGCAAGAGAGCAGACCAAGCACAGGGCTATCTCTGCTTTCTAAAACAAAAGAGACCACACCCAAATGGGCTGGTATTTTGAATGCTATTGGCTGAAGGAGCGGAAGTAGCTCCTGCAGCAAGGTGAGGACTATTTCAGTTTTTAAAACACCTTGTAATGATTCCAACATAACTTGCATCTGATTTCTCCCAAGAGTCTCCAGGCAGTCCTGTCAGGTTGTCCCACCACCCAGCATGCCAGGCTGTGCTCCCCAGCTGTTTGTTCCTCAGAGCCTGGGGTGCTAAGCACATAGGCGATGTGCTGATGGTCACTTGGGGTCAAGCTGAGTTAAGATCACCAGTCAGCTTCTGAGCCTGCATTCCTTTCTCTCAGTTGTTTATCTTTTCTGCAAATAACAGCCAGCATGAAGAAGGTGGCCACAGGTCTTTGGAGACACAGTAGAGGTCGGCTCTTCACTCGGGGCAATTGGCTTTATTTGAAATTCAGTGGGCTGGTGTTAGCAGCGGCCGAGCCAGAACTCAAGAGAACAAGTCAGTTGTAGGCCCCTCTCTGAGGCCCCTGAACCAGAATAACCCTGTCCGAGGTCTATTAACATGGCTTGCAGCTTGTGGAGGCTGCATGGAGCAGGGGGGGTTGCTGCTGGAGTTTTGATGTCTCCCAGAATTATCGACTAATGTGTGTCTGTTGGACAGGGAGAGATCAAAGCTCTCTGAAGAGAGTGAAGGCGGAGGCCTGGCCTCAAGCAGGGGGCTGCAAATGATGCCCCCTCCCTAGTCTTCACTGCCAGGGTCCTGCCTCTCACTGGTGGGCTCCTGGCTCACAGGACAACTGCTGTTTCTGGAAAGGGGGGGTGGAGCTCTCACCTGTCAATCTCCATGGAAACATCCTTGAACTATGTTCTCTTAGTCCACAGAAATATTCAAGTTCACCCTGGCTTTCAGAAGGGCCCTAGAAAAAAAAATATCCACCATGCTTGGAATGGTAATTACAAAGCTTTTGTTTTGTATGTATGCTTTTGGCTGAACACCGCTTGATACATTTTTAATATCTTACACTGTTTGATCCTCAACACAGCTCAAGTCCTTTTTTTCCTTTCTTCCCTTCCCCTCTCCTTCCTTCTTTCCTTCCTTCCTTCCTTTCTTCCTTCCTTCCTTTTTTCTGTCATTTATATCAACACATTTTTACTGAAATTGAGCAAAGCGCCAGGCATGCTATGACCATGAACAAGATACAGCACAGTTTCTGATATCCTCTGATGGCTGGCAGGCAGGAATGAGTAACCAAACTAATAAACAGGATTATTACAAGTTGCATCAGGTTCAAGAAAAACAAAAAAAAAAATAAGAAACAAATAACTCTGATGTTATTGGTTCTGTATGGTGACTGTAACAATTACAACAAACTTAATATCTAAAGTAATGGAAAAGTCAGATGGGAATGGACAACTACAACTAGAATCTCAGTTGATAGGCTGTCCTCTAGGGTTGCATAGTGAGATCCTATCTCAAAATCAAAGTAAAATCAAATCAAAACCAAACAACAAAAATAAAAAATGTATATTCACACAGTTCCAGGGCAAGAAATTCAAAGTCAGAAGTTTGCTTAACCATGCTCTCTTCCAAGACTCTCAGAGAGAGTCTTTTGGGGACCCTTCCTAGATCCCAGTAGGTCTCAGCAAGTGTTTGCTTGTAGGTATATAATTATAGTCCCTACTTCCTGTGGTACAATGATCTTTTATCCTGTCACTTGTATTATTTTTAATAAAATGCTGATTGGCCAGTGACAAGGCAGGAAGTAGAGATGGGGTGACAAGAAGAGGAGAATTCTGGGAAGAGGAAAGTTCAGTCTGCAGTCATCACCCAGATGTAGAGGACACAGATAAGAATGCCTTGCTGACAAAAGGTAACAAGCCATGTGGCTAGCACAGATAAGAATTATGGGTTAATCTGTCAAAATTAATTAATAAGAAGTCTGAGCTGTCTATGATTAATGTAGACCTCCGTGTATTTCTTTGGGACTGAAAGACTGCGGACATGGTGGGACAGAAAACTCTGTCAACACCCACTTTTATGGTCACCTGTCTTTCTGACTCCTGTGTCTTTACGTAGAACTTGTATAAGTATATCATTCATGGAAGTTAGGACTCATGTCTCCAGCCATACCACCTTTGATGTACTTTACTTCATCTGATCTCGGAAGCTAAGGAGAGTTGGTCCTGTTTAGTACACAGATGGGAGAATTTATAATATACTCTAATCTAGCAAAACTTCATTTAGTTCAATTATATATTTCAATAGCTCAATCTTTTAGTAAAGTCTCATCCTGAGACTCCAAGTAACATGAATTTTTGAAGACAATAGGCAATCACTGACAAAAGCAGTGGCACCACTACCATATACTCAGGCACATGGCCGTCTGACTCCAGCATTCCCTCCGTGAGCAGTCAAAAGACAGGAGGGAAAGAGCGTGCAGTGTGAAGAACCATGCTAGGAAGAAGCTTAGAGGCTTTCCGGTTTCCTGAAACTGCTCTGTGGATTTCTGGGACCCTCTCATGATTTGTAAAACCTCTGAGAAGACAAGCAGAGATAAAAGTATTCTAGACTCTTAGGAATTTCCTACAAGTAGCCGATGTCAAATAAATGACGGATTTCAATGAATCTTCTAACAATGTCTCTTGGTGTTTAGGTGCAAAAACTGTTTGAAATGTTGTGTGTGGGCTGACAGGATGTCTCAGTATGTCAGAGAGCTTTCTCTGAAAGCATGAAAACCAAAGTTCAAATCCCCAGTACTCACATAAAAAGCCAAGCATGCAGGGTATCAAGACGGCTTAGGGAGTACAGGTACCTGTTGCCTGATGACGCCAGCTTGGTAACCTGAGTTGGGCCCCTAAAATCCACACAGATGTGGAAGGAGAGTACCAACTACACAAAGCTGTCCTGTGACCTCCACATATACACCAAAGCGTGTATGCATATCACATGGAAGACAGGGAAAGAAAAAACAAAGAAACAAGGAGAAAGTAACCATCATAGTGTTGCTACAGACACTGAAGGACACCATCAGGTCATCCAGAAATGGGAGGTTTTATAGGGGTTTCCCCATGCCAAGTGACATAAAGAATGATTGACATCTAACTGTTCCTGGGTCATGGTAGCTGGTGGCAGCTATCATTACTGTTCTCAGTCCCTTGATGTCTTATATCAGGTTCATATACCTTCCAGAGCTATACATTGTTTATTCTAAGGGAATATTGAACATAGTTCTTCAATCCCTTGTGTAAAGTTCTGTCAGATTAGTTTTGTAAACTCACTGCAGGAAGTTGGCAAAACTAGATTCCAACCAGACATATAGGTACATATGTATACTTTTAGCTCATGGGAAACAGAAGCAGAACTTCCTGTTCAAGGGCAGGTCAGGCTACATAGTAAAATTGTCTAAAACAAATACCCCAAACAAGCAAATAAACAAACAAAACCTAGATTCCCCAGCCATACCCTGGCGTCCCAGCTCAGTGGCTGAGGGGTCCTATGGTTCAACAGTAACCCTAGATGACTTCAAGTCATCTTTGGATGGAACAACAGGAAAAGAGGTTGTGCACTCTGCCCACGTTCCCCTGCCTTCAAAGCCAGGCTATCCACTTATGTGAGGTTGTGCACTCTGCCCTTGTTTGCCTGACTTCAAGGCCAGGCTATCTACTTATGTGAGGTTGTATACCCTACAGCATTCACTGAGTTCAACCCACAGTGGAGGCCCCAGTCTCAAGATTGTCAGCTTATGGGGTGATGTCACAGGATTTCTGCTAATTCCATCATGTTTTAGGGGAAACAAAGATTACAAGTGGGTTGAGCTACATCCTTTCGTTTTTGTCCCCCTTTCTCTCCTCCCTTCCATTTACTTCCCTTTTCCTATCCTTCCCTTCTTCTGTCATTTCCTTCTTCTGTCCCACCTTCTTTTTTCCTTTTCCTTATCTTTTTCTCCCTTATAATTTCTTTAATCTTGTCCCTCTAGCAACCCTCCCCGATCCTATTATTTCCTTGGTTGCAGTTGTCTATGTAAGTAGTTAGAATTGGCCCTGTAATCCAGGCGATCAGGACAGAAAATGGAATTAGAAAGCCAATACAAGTTTCAGGGTATAAAGCATCTCTGCACATCCCAATCTTTGAGCATGAACCAAACTTACCTTGATATGTAATTGAGAGTATTGGTTTCCTCCATGGTCATTGTCCTCTATGGTTATGGGGAGGGAGGTCATGGAGTGAGTTTGGAATGTTCAAGTTCCTATCCTTTATCATATTGAATATCATAGAATGCACACCTGTCATTCCTGAGAGAAGAGTTGTGTTTGGTGCCCGTCTCTGTCACAGCAAGCTCTACCCAGCTCAAGACCAGCTCCCAGTTTCTAGGCCAGGTTTCCATGGACTGGCAGTAGTGCTGGCCTTTGGACCTTGTCTCTACAGGAAACTGGGCTTCTCTTGCCTTAAGATGTCTTTGTAAGCACTGATACTATGGATGGTCTGGAAGATTCCCTAAGCTCCCACATCACTCATATTATTCTGTCTCATCTTCATGACAACCAACCAGAATCATTTGCCAGGTGAAGGACTAGAGACATGGAGAAAGTGACAAGCCCTCAGGACATGTGGTTAGTGAGGAGAACACCTGCCGCTCAGACTCCTGAAGACCAAATGCTGAGGGCCCAAACCTTCTGAGCATTCCTCAACAATCATCCCCAAATCTCAGTGTCAAGCTCAATGAATAGACAGTCCCTAAACCTTTATGCACACAATAATATTTGGAGTATTACTGGTAGAATAAGCAGGATTCCCATAGAAATTCACATACTTTTCCTATATCCAGAATGTTAATGAACATCAAACTGCAAAGAACAAATGAATAAGATACCACACACATTAAAAAGGCACTGTCATTCCCATCAGATACAGGCTAGTGTGGCAAGAGGAAACAGGAGCCGGAGTCTGGTGTCAGGATTTTTCTGGAATCAAAACTGCATGTATAAAAACACGCTGTACCTGGACCTAGGACACTCACTTGACCTTGCAGTCAACAAAAGGTGAATTCTCCCTTTCACAGCTCCAGAGATGAACTCTTCTTTATGAGGGAAAGCAGCTCCTGCTATTTGGCTGAACAACTTATCTTTGAAACTGAGTGGGAGCTCTTTGTACTTGTCCTCAGATATGTTTCCTGGATAATGAGGGTGAATTATCTTTCTGTTCAGGGTTTACATAGCAGCCAGGGGCAGAAAGGGACGTCTATGAACTGTACAAGCTAGGGATTTCTGCACAGGGCACCTTGTGAATGGAAATACCGTGAGTTTGGGAGAAGGAGGGTAATGTTGTAGTTCCTCTTACCTTCTAAGAAGTGGTCAGTCTGCAATTAGAATCAACCAGAGTCATCCCAAGGAAGGTCCTTGGAAGCCATACAGAAGCTGTTTGCTAGGGGATTTAGATATAGACGGAATAAATGCAGCCTGGTTGCATGAAAAACAGAGGTTGGGACAAAATATAAGACCTCCATAGGCTCAGATTTTTTGAGCAGCTAAAGGAAATTTCTATAGGATCCTAATGTAGATGCTGGGGTGACCACAGAAGACACTTCTACAAAGCATAGCCTGCCATTTGATGGCTGATTTATCTTATTGCTCCTTTGGGGGGCACGCACAGATACTGATGACACCTGGACACACTCAAGAGTATTAGAAGCAAACACTCATCTATCACTCCTCATTAATAAACCCACCCATCCATCTTTTCTATTTAAAAAAACCAAGCACAGTAAATATAGAGAAGATGATCTGTGTGCATTGTCAAGCTCTCTAAGTCTGACACTAGGCTGTCTCTACAGTCGTTTGTTTGGGTTGGCCTCCTAATGACCTTTGGAGACAAACATTTTTATAATTCTAAATGTAGAGTTGATAATAAGCGACATAGAACAGTTGTGTCATTTACCGAGGCTTAAACAGATCCTATACAAGTGGGGAGAAAGCCTGTACTCTGTCATGTTGGTCTCAGCATCCATAGAGCACCATACTCAGAGTTTTAAACCACAACTAATAATACAGTTAGGGACTTCCGGGGAGGACAGCAGTGTTAAAGAGACAGAAAACCAGAACAGGGATCAGGGATAACAGATGTCCACACAGCATATGATAGGAAAGGGAGAGCTAAGCAAGAGTCAGGGGCTAGAAGAACCCCCACTTCCCCGAAGAGGTGTTTTACTTTCTGAGTTTTGACAGTAGTATCCTGTCTTATCATAGCCACAGGATTAAATAGGGCTAGCTCAAGGCCATGGCTACGGCACAAGCAGAATGATATAAAGGTCCCACTTCCCCACTTTGAGACCCCCCGACAGTCCAGCCACATGCATGTGCGTGTACTGTGATGATACTCCTGTGGGAATATCATCATTCCATGCTGAGAGGAAGCCCAAGCCATTCCAGGGGTGGCTCTCTGTAGAAAACATAATAGCCTGTGTACAGACTTTGGAAAGAAACCCTGAAATGTACTACAAACCTCAGCCTCCAGCATGAAGTCAACCCAGTCAATCTCCATGTACAGGACTCTGAGCAAAAAAGATAGCTTGTATTTCACAGGGGAGGATAGTTGGTTAGGAAGCAAATATTATGAATGCTATTATGATGTATGGTATCTAGTTGTGTCAATCTATTTTAA
The DNA here is from genome assembly GCF_018167655.1 of Microtus oregoni. NCBI lineage: Eukaryota > Metazoa > Chordata > Mammalia > Rodentia > Cricetidae > Microtus > Microtus oregoni. The sequence goes on along the minus strand of NW_024543086.1, from coordinate 24,936,302 downwards.
ATAAAGACAGATTGCCTCAAAACTATGGCTCATTTCTCCCTCTTGATCTCTAGCATTTGTTATATTGTGGTCATTCATCGAATGAGCTACTACTAACTAGTGAGAAGGGCATTAGCAGCAACACTCAAAGGGTAGCTGGGGTAGTGATAGCAGGGCAGGGTTAGTCATGGCGATACAGCAGTCCCGCTTCAGGAGGAGCCAATGAGGATGCTTAGCCTGGCTGCAAGGCTGAAGGCCTCAACAGGTTCATAGAGATGGAGTGGAGAGCAGCTAGAAGGAAACCATGCAGCTGCAGCTACAGGCAGGTCGCAGCCTCGGTTATAGCTGCTCGCTCACAGATCTTCTGGCATGCTGTTGTTCTGCTGCTTGGCTGTGTGTCTCACATGTAACTTTCATACTTACAACCCCCCCCCCCCATTTCTCTCAGCCTCAAGTCTAACCCCGAGCGGGTGGCTCGCTGGGTCACTCTATTGATTTCTCACTCTTCCTGGGTAGGGACAATATCTGACTCATCCGCTTCCCAGCAAGATCCTGGCACACAGTAGGTGTTGATAAATGTTTTCTGAATAAAATGGAGTTGGGACCAATGCCCAAAAGGCAGATTCGCTTGTTTTCATTGTTTAAAAATACCGTGGCTTTCCTTTTACGCATTATGCATTGCACAAATTAATTTATCCAGAACCGTTTCCCCATCCACAGCTTCCAAAGGCTTTAGACCACATTCCAACAACAACAGATCTGCTCTGGGGGCCCGACTAGCATCTATTTCCCATGCGAATTCCCACCATCACTTGTGAGTAGGCCCAAGGAAAGGGGCTGAGAGAAATCATGGCAGACGCTGCTTCCCTTGGCAAGATCAGGGTATTTTCTAGGAACACCTGAATTAGTTAGATTCCATGTGCTGGGACAAACATAACAAAATCAGTTTAAGGAAGGCCACGTATATTCTTGCTCCCAGTGGCAGGTACAGTCCACCCTGGTGGAGAAGTCAGTGGCTGGAGGTGGTGTGTGGTCACATTTCATTCGGAGTCAGGAAGCAGGTGGAGAGAAAGCTTTCTGTATTTGATTAAGTGTGGGAACCCAGATAAGGCAGTGGTATCATGTACTTTTAACCTGGATTTTCTCACCGCAGTTAATCTAATCAAGACAATTCCTGCCTGGCATGTCCAAAGGCTAGCCCAATCTAGACGTGATCTTATAGGTGTGCCCCAAGGCTTGTCTCCTTGGGGACAAGCAGTACTCAACCTGTGGGACATGACCCCTTTGGGGGATTGCATATCAGATATCCTGTATATCAGATATTTACATTATGATTCACAACAGTAGCAAAATTACAGTTATGAAGTAGCAACGAAATAATTTTATGGTTGGGGTCTCCACATGAGTAACTGTATGCAGGGTCGCAGCACTGGGAAGAAGAGAGCTACTGTATAGCTCCTGTCAGTGATGACTGTGATTAACTGTCACAGCACCTCCTTTGATCGTCTCGACTTCAACAGCTTCTTTATGCCTTCAGAAAATGGCAGGAGAAGCACTGACTTTTAGTTAACAGTGCAATTATGCCGTCAGACCCCACCGAAGGACAGTCGTGAGTGCTGTGGTCTTGATGATGATGTCACTAAGCCTCAGTTTCTTCAACTGTAAAGACCCCATCAAAGGACAGTCATGAGTGCTGCGGCCTTGATGATGTCACCAAGCCTCAGTTTCTCCTGCTGTAAAGAGAGCTAAGCCCCATGTACATCTAAGGCCCACTCTAAAGATGAAACAAGAAAGCTCTCCATTAACTCAGCTTAGGAAAGGTCTTATGCCCGAGAGCCATGTCTTCTAGAGAGCATAGGCAGACTCTCTGGCCAGCTGATGGTCCATGCCAACCATTCCCCAGACCACATGAGATCGTGGTGCCATTTCTTAGATTTCAGGAGGAATTAGTAGTTGCTATTTCTGCCATGACCCATTGCCATTACTGCTCCTCTCTACAGTAAGTCTCACCTTCCAGTTAGACCACCCCTAAAGCGGCGGTGAAATATGACATCTCTCACATAAAGTCCTCCAGTGACCTCTTATTTGTGCTAATGATAGAAGACACCCCAATATGACCAACAGAATCCTGTGTGTTTCCTACTTGCCTACAGATAAGTGCTGCAGAACCCTATTTCCTCCTCCTCAGCCTATCACCCTGGAGTCCTTTCATTTGAACTAGACCATGGTCCTTGCTGCCTTGATTCGATGATGATACTGACAGGCAGTTCTCCAGAAAACAGAACCAGTAAATCCCTGGCTAGACACACTGCCTAGTTTCCTAGTGGACATACTCACGAAGTCATACCAAGCTCTGTTAGGAAGATGTGCACCGGAGATAATTGCAGTGTAGTAGAAGCAGCATCTAGCTCACTGTGAAACCTCGGCCCTGCTTTTACTCTTCCTTCTACCTAGAATATTGTGCTCTTCCTTCTTTTCCTAGTTAATAGTTGCTTATTCGAATTTTAGACACCTCTTCGAGGAAGTTTCCCGATGGCCCACCCTGATTTAACAACCCTCTTGTTACCTGTTTACATACCAATTTCCACTTTTATTTTAACTAGTTTTCTGAAACTCAATGATGTGAACCATGTGATTTATGAAGAGGACAGTATATGCGTGCAGCATTCACCCCTGCACCACCATGGCCTCTATGCTGTCTAAACAAAAGGACTCAAACAATGGCCGTCTATGAATGATGCATGTCTGCCTCGATTCAGATGCTATTCCTGACATTAGGAATAACAAAACGACGCAGGAGGTGCAGTGGTGACCTCAAGGACCTTGTAACTCTTGTACTGTTGCAGTGAGAAACAATGTTGTGTGACTGTAAAACTCTTGAGTGTGCATTTAGTAGATTGATCTGTGTTTGACATCTAGGAGGAGTACAATAACTATTTTTGGATGTCAAGCAAAAAGATATGTTTTCCTGGCATGTACAGTGTGAGAGAACCAGCCGCGGTCCTGAGATGGTATCTGGAAAACGTTCAGAGAGAACAATGATTTGATAGAATCTCCAGCACAGGCAATTACGAAGGCTTCAGAATTGCCTTCCAGCATGAGCAGGCTCCCTTCTCTCTCTAGCCTCCTTCCTGAGTCCATCTAGCCCAGTTCATTTTACAGCTATGCTGAGTATCAGCAGTCGTCTGTATTACTGAGCAGCAGCATACAGTGAGATGTCTGGGAACTTGGCAGGCCAGCATCCCCACCGTGAAGAAAAATGATGTGGGCCAATTGCTCACATCTGTGGAAACCTAAGCGACTGTGAAGGCAAACTCCAGTCTCCCAGCTACGGAAAGACCTGCAAGTCCGGCAACCCTAAGCTGGCCCCAAGAAATGATGGGGAATTCAATTTCAAAAGGGCTGTTTGCAAAGTAATCCAATACATACAGTGTGTGCATTATTATTGTATTATATTGAGTAATATCACATTTAAGGAGATTTCATAGCATCATAGCCTTACACAAGGGAATATAAAAGCAGTTCATAAAGAGAGGAGTACAATTTCCCTTCAGTGTTCGTTATGCTCCCATTATCCTCTGAATAATAATCAGAGGTCCACTTAGTCTGACTTGGAAAGGAACAGATCTGTAATTACCTCAAGTCTACAATGTCCTTCCAAGGGCTCAGCCCCAGTATCGGGAAAATGAATCCACAGAGCTCCTGCAACTATCTACACTGAGGTTGAAGGAGGAACACAATAGCAATTCCAACACACCCCCTCCTCTCCCATTGCGGTGAGTGTCCAGAGTGGACATACACTAGGAAGATGGGTCAGATGAAACGGCTCCCAATGATTTCCTTCTACCGCAGCTGGCACCAAGAAAAGGAGTTATGTGATCCCCCTTGATCCTGCCACCAACTTCAGTTCTATCTTTGCTGAAACTCCCGAGGGAAATCGAAAAGTAATAGGCTGAGGATCTGCTGAGAGAAATAGAAGACACTTTAAGGACTTGATCCCAAATGACTGTCCATGGCTCTCTCCACATCTTGTGAGATTCCTCCTGGGAACAAATACCTATCTAAGGAATACCACTCTGGAGTTACCTCGATATGCATGCTTGTCTAGAGAAGGGGCTTCAGCCACCCATTTTACCAAAATATTGCTTCTATTTTCTGTACCTTTGTTTGTTAAGGTTGCCGTGGTGTTTTAGAAAAAATAATGTCAGGCTAGGAGTGTTGGTGCACACCCTCAATCCCAGCACTCAGGAGAGAGAGGCAGTTATGATGTGGGATGTCATTCTGCATATGTGTTGTTTTTATTGAATAATTAATAAAGCTGTTTTGGTCAATGGCTTAGCAGAGTAAAGCCAAGTGGGTAATATAAACAGAGACATTAGGCAGAGTCGAGGAGATGCCATATAGCTTCTGAAGAAGATAGATGCTGAGCTGGAACCTTACCTGGTAAGCCATAGCCTCATGAAAATACACAGAATAGAAACAGGTTAATTTAAGATGTAAGAGTTAGTTAATAAGAAGTCTGAGTTAATAGGCCAAGCAGTGATTTAATTAATACAGTTTCTCTGTGATTATTTAGGTCTGGGTAACCAGGAAACAAACAAGCACTCTCTTTTTACACAGGTAGATCTCTGTGAGATCAGGGCCAGCCTGGTCTACACTGGGAAACACTGTCAAAAAATAATTTAAAAAGTAAAAGAATGAGGAAAGAATGATAACTTCACCATCATTCAGAATGGGAGTCAGCAGGGGAGCATGAGAACCGTATCTCTCATCTCCCAGTGAAGAGATTTAGGGAAGTTTGAGGAAGCTCTTTGACTCTCTTCCCTTAGGTATAAAAGTGAGGCTAAAACTGCTCACAATAGGTCTAGAATGTGTGGAATTGAATCACACACACATTGCATACTATCCATGTCTGACACTTATTAAAAACTGATCATGTTGGTGATGGCTGTTATCCCAGCATAGGATAGCTAAGACAGAACAGTCATGAGATCTGGGCCAGCCTAGGCTAGACAGCAAAGTACTGTCTCAAAAAATAATGATAACAACAATAACAATAACCATTTCAATACTTATGCTGTGACTGCACCTGCCTGGTTTAAAATCTGCATCACTAGTGGCATAGATTTCTAGTTCAAAGAAGGAAAGTCAGGTCATTATCTCTCTGTGTGTCTCTATCTCTATATATTTTATATATTTATCTGCCTAAATAACTATATATAGACTATATAGATGATATAGCTGTGTGTGTAAGTTGATGGGTGAGTGAGTGAGTGGTTGGGTGGGTAGAATTGGAATATATTATTAAAAACATAACCCAGCAAATCCACAGATGTAGATCATATATTGACAAATGCCTATGAGGACCAGTTCTTGCCACTGCCACACAGACCTGGAACATACAACCCCAATCCCAGAACTATATATATGTTGTTAGATTTTTTTTCATCTTTTAATCAGAAACACCTCAATGTATAAAAGCTCTCATTTTAAAATATAACCAACATATTTCATTCATGAATCCAGTAAAACATGCCCGAGGTCTGAAGAAAGCCAGCCAACGAACAGTACATAAACATTTGCCAAGATCAGGGATTGGCAACTTTTCCCTTTGCAGGTTAGACAGGGAGTGCTGTTCCTCTGCGGGTCACACTTCACTGTCACCCTCACTCAGCTCTGAGACTGTGATGCAAAAGTGGCCAATGGCAACCCATGAGCCAATTGCTACAGTGTGTGCCAATAAAACTTTATCTTCAGAGACATGTGGTAGCCTAGAGTTATATCGGCAGCCTTTGTTAGCCAACTCCTGGCCTAGATTCTTAATGCCGAGACTAAAAGCTTGGAGAGGTCTTGAGATAAGGGAGCAAAGGATGAGTCGATGGTGAGCTTGGGTCCTACTGATAGTTGTACCCAGCAGGGAGGAAATCTGTAACTGTTTGCTTCAGATTGAACATTCTCTCTGGGAGGGAAGGGGTGAGTCCATGAGCACATCAAGCTTACAAGACTCCCAAGGGCTCTTCCCCAAAGCTACACAAGCAGTGAGCAGTTGCCTAGGGAGAGAAGACTCTATGGTGGAACTGCCTACTGTCTGAGCAGAAGAGTCCAGGAATGCAACCTTCTCACTGAACACTATTATGGGTGGCATTTACCTTCACCTATCATTTTCCTGTGTATTTGGGGTGAATAGAAATAGTCTCCCTGGGAAAACTCATGCCACAAGAGCCTTAAGTTCCAGCAAATGCTGCCAAATTCCCTTCCTCAGCTTCCATCAGGTCCCCTCCAGTCTCTTCCATTAAGAGCTTAATCATGCTACCTACTTGGACCTTCAATAACTTTATCTGTGTTTTATGAGAATCTTCCTGGGTTTAATTATCCCTTCAAACAGAAAAATTCCTTAAATCCAAATGCCATCCCCTCTTTCCTCCCTATCTTTAAACTTCTATCTCCTGGAGGTGAGGTGGTTGTGAGGTATTCTCACATGCATGCCCAGTTTTCTGCTCTTACTTTTCTTTTTTTTTTCCTTTTTTTAAATTTTTTTTTAATTTTTTAAATTTATTTATTTATTAAAGATTTCTGTCTCTTCCCCACCACCGCCATGTTACCCCTGTATCAGTGCCTCTGAGACAGTGCCTGGAAGCCTAGGCAATTTCTCTAATAATTGTTGGCCTTACTCATCCTAATTGCAAGCCAATTAGAGAAAGGAAAATGGGACCAAGTCCATCTCCTGTCATTAGACTAGCACTGCCACCATGGCTTTCCTTAGTTCAAAACAAAAGGTAGCTAATTTTTCTCCCTACACAGGGCCAGAGAACAATCTATTCAAATTACAGGGATACAATGTGACACAAAGACGCAGAAGTCAAATACAATTTAGGTTATAATCATTGATTTTATTGTAAAAAATAAAATCTCTGGGAAATCTAAGTCTCTTCTTTTTGTTTTGTCACGTGTTTTCTCTCTGGGACCAGTGGACACCACAAGGAGAGGGAGGGCTAGTGTTGGGGAACTGAAGACAGAAAGACAGAGACAGAGAATGCATGCCCACATGCATGCCCTTGGACACGCACACTGAAGTTACTCAGAGTTAAAGCTGATGTTGCAGAGACAAAGGTTGTTAAGATATCTGTCTACAGTGATGTTATGCTTAAACTAGAAAGCAATTAATGTTGATAGGTGATTTCCAGTTTGTTCTGGAATCCACCAGGGCTGTCTGCATTTACTTAACACTCAGATCTCAGTTTCCCTACCTGCAGTTTTAGCATTCTTATACTAATCCCTTGTTGGATTGTGTGAATTAAATAGCTCATGGAAGACTTGAGTGAAGAGGGAGGAAGAGAGGCGTCTCTGATTGCCAATCAAATCTAGCTCTGCTTTTCTCCACTTTGCTACACTGAGCATCCACTTCTCTGTGCTCTGGGTTCCTCGCCTAGGTAAAGAAGGGTGAACTACGGCTACTCTGAATCCTTTGGGGATTCAAGCAGATGATGCATATACACGTTAAAGCTTTGCTACCCCTGCCTTTAGCCTGGATGCACTAAGTGCTGGTTATCCCTCTCCTTTATTGCCAATAGTGACAGTTGCTTCATCTTGTTTCCTTCTTTTCAGTCCAAGGAATTTTTATTTATTTTTCTTCATCTCAAGATGGACATTTATATTTCTCTTTTAAAAGACCAAAACTATTAACTTTTTTAAATTTGAATTTTATAATGTGCAATGTCACAGCTCTTTCTTTGGGAAAATACCCTTTTTACCCTTGAAACATGACTTCCTTACTTGACCCTACAAATTCCACTGGTCCTGGTGACCTGGTTTGTCTGAGATGCACAGTTGAAAAACCTAGATTTCTTTTTTTCTTTTAAAACAAACTTGAACTTGGCCATGTAGCTTTCTTCTCAAGGGCAGTGAAGCTGCATTAAAGCCAGATCCTCAAGGATGGAACATTCTGTTCCTGATATCAGAAGGATAGTTCATTCCCTAGCTGGGAATAACATTCTTTTTAGAGCTCAGAAGACAGAGGTTCTATGAGGATTTGGGACATCCAATATGCCCTGTCCAACTGTCTTGTGAGGTCTCTTTTCTCTCCCGTGATGGGTAGAGTTAAGTGCTGTGTCCCTACAGGTCTTTTGTAATGGCAGACAGCTCTACATGAAAGATTACCGTTTGAAAATTTAGTTGTTACCAGCCACCATATGCCTCATAGTCACAACAGTCAAAAGCCAGGCCTCTATTAGAGTGTCGTGATGCTGAAATGTCAAGAAGGTCAAATCTACATAGCTAAGGACCCAAACGGCAAGTTATGGAGAAAGGGAGCCAAATCTATTGTATGACTACTGTTAGAAGGGTGCCATTGGGTTTTGTCCATGTCAGTGTGCTAGGTCACCTCAGTACATGCATCCTCAATCTACTGTGGAGTCCAGGAAACAGAATGTAAAGGGAAGGATGGAAAGAGCCAAGAAGACTGTACAGAGATAGGTATGGTACAGGAACAGCAGTTTTTAGGCTATTTCCCTTCTGGTATCTGTAGTGGTATTTGCTCTGTAATTCAGGCAGATAAATTTTCCTCTCTGGATACAACAGGTAGTTCAGATAGCTACTTAAGTAAGGTCCTGCCATCCCACAAGGTTTTACAGTCAGGTTAAAATACCCAAGTGCCCTATTTAGAAACTTGAATTTTTTTCTCTCTTTAAAGGTTAAAGTTCCTAATTTCAGGGCTTTTGTTAAAATATAGTACTATCTGATTAAATTAGAGGTCACAGATCATTATCAACCAATGCAAAGCAGGTAACAAAACTTTATAAAACAAAGAATACACAGAGAAACCAAATTACTGCTTACTTTTAAGAATAACTCAAAAGATAAAGTACCAGATCAACAATGCAAAATGCCGGCAAACTTTCCAAAATAAATGCCAATACAAACTGGAGTCTCCAATCTGAATGCCAGTGGCTGATCAATCACAGGCCCTATCAAAGGTTAACAATGCGTCATCCCTGCTAGTTGACAATTTTGGTATCATTGGGAAAGTAATAAGGTACAATTATTTGTTGCAAATTGGTTTCCATCATAAAATAGTCTCTTCCACGCATGTATATTACATGCCTAGGCTCGAAAGCATCTGAGTTTCTACTACAGCTTAAGCGATTATTTTAAAGTCTGCACAGTGAGAAAATCAGGTGAGCTCCTTGGTCCCACCCAGTTCTAGCAAGACAGAAATCTGCATGAATTATCCCTGTGCCTCTGTCCTCAGAGAACAGTCAGCTTCTTTCTATTCATTTTTATATAGAAAGAACACACATTTTATAGAAGCTCTCTATGAACCTAAAGAATCTATAACCATAAATTAAGGACATGAACTGATGGTTGGCTAATGATTCCAAGTAGTACCTGCAAAACAAAAGGATGTCTGCTTCTTGCTTTTCTCAAAAGCAAACAAGAGCAACATCACTGTTCATTGTGCCTATGGACTTAGTAACAGCGTGTATGACTTTCAGGCATTTGAATCAGTACTTGGTACATAGGCCGCCTACTTCATGTTCTCATTATCCAATCACTGCTACAATGTCTTCAAATTCTACTATGTTCATACACTCTCAAAGATTAACCTCTATATCAGAGATAGACCATGAGAGGTAAACTGAATGGAAATAAGCATAGGCATGAAAAAGCACAGAGCATCAAATACAAAGATGGATGGAGTTTCTCCTGGGTACCACTCTTGTAATGGGAACATGAACACAGGCCCCTATGGAAACATGAACACAGGCCCCTACTGAAACACTAAGAATGTGCCAGAGCTTCACTAATTTTTTTTTTTTTGCAGAGGCAGGCGGATCTTTATTTTTTTTTATAAATTTATTTATTTATTAAAGATTTCTGTCTCTTCCCAGCCACTGCCTCCCATTTCCCTCCCCCTCCCCTAATTAAGTCCCCCCCTTCATTAATTTAACAAAACAAACTGTTCTTGATATTACGAGTAGAATATCAGGCATCCATTTTTTTAAAAAAATAAATCTTCCGTCACCCAATTCTTTGTCTAATCTCAGATCAAGGAACACTTTGTATCAATCTATTGTACTCAGTCATAGTATTTGAAATATATTTATCTATGAATTATTAAGTAACAAAGTAAAATTTTAAATCAATTAGGAAATGTGAGATTCAATTTAGCTTAACAGAAAGCACTTTTTAGAACGCCTGGCATATAAATCTCCATCCGACTCTTCACCTCCTCATCCAACCTTGAACTCCACATTTCAGGGGCCTTCAACTTATGATCCTCTTACTTTAGACTCATGAGTCATGGGGTCACCAGCCTGTGGTAAAAGTTCAGACTCTTGAGAATAAAAATCTTCAGTATGAATAACTCCAAGTCAAGGGCAACCCTGACACGGGGTTTATCATTGTGCCAAGCTCTTCACTGATACCTCAGAAACTGAAATTTTTTATGTGTCCTATGTGACAAAGAAACAAAAGGCCTCAAAGGCTAGATGACATGCTTCTGGGTCAGAAATAAAATGACAACTATAGTTCCTTTCCTTTCTCTAACTTTTAGTGTATGACTGTGTACACAGGGAACTGGGTAATTGTGGGAGAGCATGTACCACCACACATGTGTAGAAGGTCTTTGCCATTTTCTTTGCTTCAGACTGGTCTCTTTTGGCTTATTCTCTACTGGCTGTAAGGCTGCTGGCTGGTTCATGAGTTCTGGGGATTCTCTTGCCTTACCGTCTCCTCCTATCTTGTTGAGAGAACACTGGTATATGTAAATATATGCTACCTCTCCCCCATTTTTTATGTGCTCTGGGATTTGAAATTCAGGTCCTCATGTTTACCAGGCAAGGTCTCTAGCCACTGAGTCAACCCTGAGAACTGAAGCTTCTTTACCTAGATTCTATGATGGTCACACCCAAAGGTATTATCTGGACCATTTTTCCTAACTCTGTCTCTGTCTCTCTCAATCTCTCTCTCTCTCTCTCTCTCTCTCTCTCTCTCTCACACACACACACACACACACACACCACACACACACACACACACCACACACACACACCACACACGCACACACCACACACACACACCACACACACACACACCACACACACACACCACACACACACACCACACACACACACACACACACACACACACACACACACAGAGTCCTTTACTCTCTGAGCTGCTTAGCTCCTCCCAGACATCTTATGTTGAGCTCCATGATGCTTGCTGGCTCCTAAATATTAAGTACTCATTATCCAAATGAGACGTTTGAACATTAAAAGGGTCTTGTATCTTGCTCCCACTCAGTGCAGACTGTAATTTTATTCTGAAAGTCATGGGCATGCACCCTGATGCCTTCACAGGATGCCCAGGATCATGAGGAAACAAGAGGCAATACCTGTAGCCTTAGGAAAGTGGATCTGATGTTGACAAGACAGCTCAGTTACACTGTCATCTAAGAAGACAATTTTGAAGCCACCAAAACATGTATTGGAGTTTGCTTAAGGTACAGGTCTCAGGCAAGAGTGCATTCTAAGACTGCAATCTCAGATCTGCTGGGGCCATCCCTGGGGGGATGCGAGCAATTCTCACACAAAGGATTCCTGTCTGTAACTGTCATCTATTCAGTAGAGTGCATCAAACAAGTCCAAGTATGTCTGGAGAAATCCCTGAAACCTCCAATCTGCACCACTCTGGTCTTGTATCTGGCATGCCTAGGACTGAGCATCTGCTCCTCGTTTTTAGCAACAAGGACCATGTGCAAGGTACTTGCCTTGGATTCTGCACCTTTATTGTGGGATGGTAGCATCCCATCCAGTTTGGGTGGGCAAGAAAAAAATGAGTTGAGGTTGTTCAAAAACACTGCAATGAACACACCATGATGCTGAACAAAAAGGACTATTTCCGAGGCTCGAAGTCTCGCTGCCCAAATTAATGTATCTATCCTATTTTTAGAAATGTTATTTCTCAATGGTCTTGCCAAACTTCCAGTGTAATTCATGAGACTGAAATCTCCTCCAAAGGACAAGACCGTGGTGTTCTGTAAGTCATCAACTGATGGTCTGTAGAGGGAAAGGAGAGAAGGACCATGTGGAAAGGAGGCAGTGGGAACCACAGGAATGGAAAGGTTTGTGCAGTAGCTGGTTTGAGGCCCAGTGACTGGGGTACTCGGGGTTAGATATCGGCAAACCTGGAGACCAGGATTTTGGCTGATGTGCCATCAGAAATTAGAGTGCAAGAATAATAATGGTGCTAGACTTGGGGACAATTCTGTCTGTTGCCCTAGCCTCAAGCACTACACTGTTAAAGGAACAGATTGGGAGTGGACAAAGAGCTATAATTTGGCATCAGAAGACCTGGGTATGAAATTTCACCATGTTATTTCTCAATTCTTGACATCATTGCCCGCTATGCCCCTTTACCTCTCTAATGCAAAATGAGGGGTTGCTCGTACCATAGAAGAGATCTAAATCAAGTGTGGTGGTGCATACCTGCAAGCTTGATACTTGAGAAGCTGAGAACTTTGAGGCTAACCTGGTCTACACAGTGAGTTCAAAGATAGCATAATCTTTATAGTAAGGTACAATTTCTAGCAAAACAAAATAAAATCTCTAAAACAGAAGTTTGTGGGAAAAACAAAATGGTCTAAGTACCAAAAGAATGCCTGTGAGTCTATATAGCCCTCAAAAGATGTGTGCGTACCCTAGTTTCTCTTCTCTACAACCCCAAGTCTTAAGGTACCTTTTTTTCTTTCTAAAAGGGAGGGATGGCCACAGCCAAAACCACACAATCGAGATGGCTATAGATTGAGAGTTGGCTACCACACTGTGACGAGAAAGCAACTTCTTCAGGTTCAAATTAATAAGTGATTTCTGCTAGTGAAATGATCAATGTGTAGATTTTAAACCCATGTACTCTTCAAAGATGTACTGAGATAATAAGAAGTAGACCGTGACATTAATACTTCACTCTTCCCTGTATCTTGATTGAGAAAGACGACAAGACCAGACCAATCAAAGAAATCGTCTACATCTTCCCCACGGGGATACCTTTGTCTGCAAGAATTTGCACAGAGGTAAAAATAATTTCAAAGCACGGTACAGACCTTCTTAATCCAGGGGTGCTGAAGTGGATGCTCTGTGGGTCTCGTCTCAACTGTTTTGAGAATTTGAGCTGGCGAATGGTTAGTGGATATACAGATTAGATTTGTAACAGACCACGGGGATAGAGCTACAGATAAGAGCAAGAAAGGCTGGGATGAGGGCTTGGGTTTGCTTCTGCATAAAACACATCTGGAAGGGAAACGAGATTTTGGTTGCGCCTGTATCTGGCAGCAGTTCCTACAAACTAGGGGTGTGAATCTGAAAGACTTAGCTTTTTCTGTGCATCTTAAAGTAATGGACTGCATCTATAGTTGTGTGTTGTGTGTGGGGATGTGCACACAAGCACGTCTATTTAAATATTTGTAAAGACCAGAGGTTGACATCAAGTGTCCGCCTCACTACTTCCTACATTACTTGCTGAGACAGGGATGCTCACTGAGTCTGGAATTCTGGGCTAGGTAGACTGACACGTCAGGGAATCTCTAGGATGCTCTGCCCCTTCCTTCCCCCAGTACCACCCCTGACTTTGACAAGGATACAGGGATCTGAACTAAGGTTCTTATATTTTCAAAGTAAGTGCTTTGCCCACTTAGTCATCTTTCCAGCCCTGAATGATTTGATTCTTAACAATAGTTTTAAATTATAATTTAAAGTTAATATACAAGATAATGGGTTTTGCAGTGGCATTTTCAAATGTGTGTGTCATTATGCTTTGTTCTAATACATCCCCCTCTCCATCACTGCCCTCCTCCATTTCTCCTGCCCTGCCTCTTGCTGGATTCCCTCCTTCCTTCAAATATCTCCAGCTTTCTGCTTGTGTGCCAAATGCATTCCATGAGGTTCTCCCTTAAGGTTTTCCTTCCTCATTTTATGAACACACAAATATACATCATATACTTATCCTCAATTTCAAGTCTAGGTGCCAAACTTGAGACAAAAAAATTGTCTCTCTGAGTTTGGCTTATTGTGCTTAACTGTGATTTCTAATTCCATCTATTTTTTGAGAAGGAGGAGGAAACCCTCCCTCACTGTTACTAGGACTGCAGTCTTGTGTAACCTCTACAGAAACCAGTGTGGTTTTCTCAAAACAACTAAAGCTAGAACTACACCACTCTTGAGCGTACATCTAAAGGGCCTTGTCACCGCACTGCAGAGGCACGCGAACTTCCATGTCTGCTGCTCTCTCAGTCACAAAGGCCAGCAAGTAGAACCAGCTTAGATGAATGGAAAAGAAAATGTGGTACACAGACAGGTTGGGAATTTTCTTCAGCAGAAAGAAAAAATACAATCAATGTCTGACTCTTTAAGCCTAAATTTTAATTGTGAAAAAATAAGATATTTGTTAAGCAGGATTTCAGTTTTGTTTATATATGTCATTCCCATATCTAGACTCATTGCATAAAAGGTCAGGAGTAAGGCCTCATCACCTCATCTCTCATCTACCTGATAGTCTTAAAAGAATCTGGGGACACCACTAACACTGCCACTAGAAACCAGAGGCTTCTTAGGTAGTTCCTCTCCCTGTCAGCAAATGCAGGCTGGAGACTCAGTTCAGGGACCTGTGTTCTTTATCCCATCAGAGTTCAGAGGGAGAGAGAAAGTGTAGGAGACTTAGGCAGACTGCAGAACACATGTTAAAAATAGAAGTCAAGCTGCCATTGGAGACACGCGGAGAATTCTCCACTCACAAGTCTCTAATTATAATATGTCAAGAGTAAAATACCTCATGAGGAACAGTATCTGGGAAGAACACCGCAAAGGCTCTGTCAGCACAGTGAGCTGGGATATGTTTGGAACTGTACACAAAATAGAAACTCAGCAGAAAACATCCTGCAGGGAGTTGTCTCAGGGCCTGGGGATGGCTTTTCTGCCCATGCCTTACTTAGTCTGCTTGGGAGCTCAGGGTTGCACGCCGCCTCCCTTTCGAGATCCTGCAATTTGTGTGAAGTCATGTGCATATATTAGATGTTCTTGGAGGCCACCATATGGATGGGTGTTTTCTTTTACCCTGAACCATTTGGTTTCTCCAAGAAAGCATGGCCTCCACAATGTCCTTAAAATGCCACAGATAGATATGCCAAAGGATGGTTATTCCAGGAGTAACACTCTCCTATGAGGAAGAGCCTAGCTGTTCTCCCAGCATTAACCTTTTCTGCCCCCCCCCCCCCCCCCGTGGTTCATGCTAAGCACGTGCTATAGAACTGGGCTACAGGCTCTGCTCAAGAGTAACTTCTTGCTAATATAAGACTGTACGTATCAGTGAGAGAACCATCTTTTTGACCCACTTTGAAGTCTAGTTCCTTCCATACAAAATATAGAACTTGAGAGAAAGAGAAAACAACTCCATCAAGATGTAGGGAGATGGAGATGATTTGAAAGTAAACTTGTTGCAGACAAGTTCAGATTAGAAAAAAATATGGTTCAGAAGGAGATATGAATGTAGAGAGAAGGGTTGGCAGGCAAAAGCATGCGTGCATAAGCCTGGGGACCTGGGCTCTGCTCTCAGCCTGCATGTACAATGGTCAGGTGCAACCACAGTGTGCCTCCAAGACAGGGGCAGTGCAGCTGGCCCTTGGTGACCTGCCAACCTAGCTGAGGAAGCAGTGAGATCCAGGTCCAGAGATTGACTCTGTCTCAAGAGATTAGGGTGGACAGTGATAGAGGACATTCAAGTCCTCATGTGCCCTCCACAAGGGCATATACCCAGACACATGAAGTGTCTTCCTTTTTGGCCAAAGAAAGGAGCAAATCTGCATATGATTGTCTGCAGCAGAAAGGGCAGCGTCTTTCTTCAATCACCCCCTCTCCCATAGTGAGTATCAATTACATGTGATCAGAGAAGACAAAGCAATGACCAGCCTCACCCCATAAGCATGTTCTCTAAACTCGGGAATTCCCTGCCTTCAAATATTCTAAGAATTTTCAGCAGTATATTCCTGGCACATTTGCCCAAATTCAGAACCACATCCCCCTTTCCAAACACCACCATTTTGTTAGAGTGGAAAATGAAGGTCATACAGATTAAGAAAATGGAGGTCTTAAGAAAGTCCCTTCCTCAGTTTCTGCTTTGAACCAAAGTTTCTGTGCGTCTAGCACACCTATTCTTCCTACTCTTCTGTGTGGAAATTGATATGCTTACTTGTGTTCACATTCATTTCCTTTTCTGTGAGCTTACATGGATAGCAACCCAGATGTCTGTGCATAAGTCAATGAAGAATCAAGCTGAGGGATGTCCATGCAATGAAGTGGTATTCAGCAATACAAAGCAGTGAGCTACTTCTACAACCATCTTCATGGAAAAAAATGAAAGACAGTGTGACGATCAGCAGAAAACCTGAGCACCCAATGTTGACTACACTGATATGCCCACTGAAAGCCAAGTATGTAGAAGGAGGAGGAGGCCAGTTAGATGCGTAGGGATGAGGCCAAGCATGGAAACATGAGGGTAACAAAGGTGTAGGAAAAATTACAGGTGATTATATTTTTATTACTTTTAATATTGGTTAAAGTTCTACGCATGTGTTCATTGGTACAGATGGATCAAACGTGCACTTTCCAGACGTGTACACTGTATGTACATTATGCATTTAAAAAGTTGCAAAAGCATTAGTTTCCTCTTTCCTGTTATGTCTGCTCTCTAATGTGAATACAGCCTCATTTCTTTCCTTTCTCTTTCAAGCATGTAGTTGCCCCTCCCCCGTGTACCTTTTCTTTGTCTAAGGTCTTGTCTTCTGTGTCCCTTAGAGATATCTTTCCCTTGTCTTAAATTAGTGAACTCAAATCAACCAGCCTATGAACTCTTCGTGTATTTTTTCCTCTACTGATATCTTCCTTCTTTTCTCATTGTCCCCATTGCTTAAGATGTGCCCTGGTGCCTTGATTTCTGATTCCCAGTCTGTTTCACTCGTCTCTCCATTCAGTTTTCCCTCGTGGCCTTCCTGCATTGCCTCTTCACCTTTTATTCTATCCTGTACTTGACCTCTGACCCTCTTACTACTGTTTCTTTCTACCACTGTACCCCCCCCCGCCCCCAAAAAAGTCATTCTTCTAGGCCTTCACTGACACCTGTACTGCCAAGTCAGCAATGCAGAGTTAAGGCCCTGGGTTCCCACGGTCTCTTGGTTCTCTTTATAATCTGATACTCAATTTCTTGTCATTCAGTAGCTCCTCTTATTCTAACCTTCACCATCTAAGAGTTATTACTAAATATTATTATCATTATTAGTTATTATTGTCTTAATAATTATTGTCTAATTCAGAATTTTGTAAGTTCCAGAACAATATACCCAGACCCTACCTGATTGTCACAAAACTATAAACACATGACAAACAGGCATGCCCTGTTTTTCTCCTTTTGCCTATTTTCTGTTATTTTCAGGTCCTCCACACTGTTGCAGGTGTAAATAGCTCCACCCTCTGCATTGCTGAAAGCTAGTCCATTGGACTGATGCACTACACGTTGTTTATCTGTGGGCAACTATCTGTGTTTTCCATGCTGCATCCCTAGCTACCACCTCTTGGTCAACATGACCACCTCACAACCTGGCTAAGCCAGGAAACCAATCTAACGTACACATCCCCAAGGCAGGCCAGCCAATACCAAGGGGTGATACTGAATAGGAAGAAGGACCCCGGAGGGCTTTAGCAGTTGAATATATCACTTACTTGTATCCTTTGCACATAACAGAATACCAATGTCAATGAACCTTGCCAAGATTAAGCCCAATGAAAGAAGCCAGACACCAAAGGCCTTGTATTATAGGACTCTGAGTGTGAGATAGGCCCAGAAGAGGCAAATCTAAAGAGGTTAGAAAGCACATTAGAGGCTGTCAGCCTACAGGTGAAGCAGGAATGGCAGAGGATGGGAGTAGAGAATGGGGGATGGGTGTGGAATTTGCTGCCGAGGAGATGGAAATGTTCTAGAACCAGATGGTGGGGATGTCTGCAGTCCCTGGGAATGTATAATGCCTCCGAATTTTGTATACCAGACATTAATTTTGAGTGATATGTACATTTTATAGAAACAATAAAAAGGTTGGAAACAATAGGAAGTTTCACAGTATATGCTACGTTTAGTATCTTCAAAATAGAGATAGATACAGAGCCAAGCAGCGAAGTTACCCAGTGATTTCCTATACTTCACAGTTGTGTCAGGTGCCCAACACATGTGTGTGCAGTGTCAGGATTCTGGTTTCCAGGATCCTGAGGGTGGAAGGAAGAGGAGAGGCAGCACTGCTTCACACCTGAAAAGTGTGAAATGCATGCTAGCCCTTGTGTGTATCCGTGTCTCTAAGGGGTCTTGCAAAAGGAGTTTCCCGGATGTGGCTTACACAGGTTTATGGATCCTTAATTACTGAAGATGGTTCACAGATGAGCATCATCTAATATCAATGCAGTTATTGGAGTCCACAGTCATGCTTGATTACTACCCCACTATACTAGTTTCCACTAGGGTGGTGATAAAGCTGTGTCTTTTGTTTTCTGATTTGTTTGCTTAATCCTAACCCAGCAATTCTATTTTTCTGTTTATACTCTTAAGGTCCAACAGGTTTCCTGCCCAACTAATATTCTCTCACATCTACCCCTTCCTTATGCGCCAGCAACAAACTCTTACAGACTACAGCTAGACGTTATAGCTTAGCTGGAAGAGCGCCTGCCTAGCATGCACCAAGCCTAGGTTCTGTTCTTAGCACTGCAGAAACTGAACATGGTAATGCATCCCTGCAACCCCAGCACTTTAGAGGTACAGGGAGGAGAATCAAAAGTTCAAGCTCATTTTCACTGCAGAGGAAGCTGTGGGTCATCCTGGATAATTGACATGATCCAGTGAACAAATAACATGTCACAAACTAAGGACACATGATATAATATAGACGAGTCTCAAGTGCACTCCCCCAAGAATGAATATGGCTGGCCTGCAAACGGACCCATGCTTTGTTTTAAAGTCAATAAAAATGTTCTAAAATCAAATTTGGACAATGGTTACACTGCTGTGTAAATGTTTCTAAAATCGGCAAAGCATACACTTAAAATAAATAAATTTGCTATATCTAAGTTATGTGTCCAAGTTGTGTTTTTTTGTTGCCGTTTGTTTTGCAGTGCTGGAGACTAAACCCAAGAACCTGGACATGACAAACAAGTGCTCTGTCTCTGAACTCCATCTCCAGACCCCCACATTTCCACGAAATGGTTTTAAAGTACGCATTCTACTGCCATAGCGTTCTGGAGAACGCATCACTTTAGAGACAGGAAAATAGATGCCTGTGCAGGGCTACAAATAAATTCAGCCAACAGAAACACGCTCTAACGAATAGGGAAGGATATCCAGTCACTAAGGAAATCTCTGGGAAGCTGGTAGTATAAGGAAAAATTCAGAGCTGCTTTGCTTGACAACATGCCCAGCACACCGGGTACAGAGTCCGCTAGCAGCTGCAGGGCTGCGGCACGGGCTCAAGAACAACAAGGTCCAGGTCTGGGATGCAGAGTCCACTTACTGTGGCGGTGCCAGAGACGGTCTGCGCGCTTGTGTCAGCGCTCTGCTCCGAGTGCGTCTGTGTAGGAGGATACAGGTTTAATGTGTGGTCAGGGACGGTGGTCTGGCCGGTGTACTCTGGCGCAGGATGGGGATGAGGGGCCGTGTATTCTGCGGGGATGCCATTCTGAGGTGGAGCGAACTGGGCTGAGGCATAAGGCTGAGCCATTGTGTCGGGGGCGGCCGCTGCTTCCTGATTACCCTGAGAGACAGGGGAAAAAGGAGAGGGGGAAGAGAACACCGTTAGTGCCCTGCAAAGAGAACAGTACCCCAGAGTCCAGGGACTCAAATCCTAGTATACTTTCTTGGGTCCAGTGATGACCCCCAGCCCAAGAGACCACCCCAGCTAACTTCAGGAGCAAATGGCAGTCATCATTATTTTCGATCTACAGAGGGAAAAGATCAAGACACACAAGGATGAAGTCGCTTTCCCCAAGACGTCCAATCTAACTTGCTGAGACAGTAGGATCTGCTCACCACTGATTGAGACTGTACGATCTCCCACCACTGGCTGAGACCATACGAGTTGCCCACCACTGGCAGATTCTCTTTGTTTCATTTCAGTTTTGGAAGAGGTTAACATCGTGTTATCTAAGGTGACAGTGGAGTTCCAATTTGATAGAGTGCCGAGAACAACCAAACTGCTTGAGTTTGTACTTGAGAGAAACATTTGGACTTCTTCAATTATTAGTGCTTTGGAAGGGCCCTGGTAAAGATCTTGCTGGTGTGTGTGTGTGTGTGTGTGTGTGTGTGTGTGTGAATGTGGTATTTTTGTGTGCATATCTGTGATAAAATGGAAATTTAAGTCTTAATTTAGAGATCCCCTGTGATAGTCCTACTTTCCCCCTTTTAGATGCTGGGTTTAACTCTTAAATCTCATTAATCAATGCCCTCCATCTTGTCCTTTAAAACACACACACACACACACACACACACACACACACACACATATAATTTATATATTACAGGACATTATATAACAATGCACCCCTCAGTTATAGCCAAAACACGCTGTATGGTAATTACAGTCAAGTCAAAAGAATTAAAAAAAAAAACCTGAATTCAAATGTTTCCATTTCTGGAAACATCTCCCTCCCTCCACTTCCACCCCCATAACTCCAACTTCCTTCACACACTCTGCACACACATATGCAGAACAGATAACAAGCTGTAGTCCAGTGGTCTGAAACTTCATAGTCTCCAGAGATAAAACTGTACAGCCAAAAAGAAAGAAAGTGGTGGGGGATAGAAGGAGGGCGAGAAGGAAGGAAGGAAGGAAGGAAGGAAGGAAGGAAGGAAGGAAATTAAACTCAGCAATTAGTGGCCTCTCCCATTTTCTGTGGACAGTTACATGTGACTTGATCCTCCTGCAAGAATTGCAGGGCACAAGCATCAGTATGTGTCACCAAGAGACCTCAACCTCTGTTACAGTCACTTGTGCAAGCCCGTGCTTTTGTTAGAGAAGACCCTTAACTCTGTGGTATTGAAGATGGCACACGCAATAGTCACATGCTTAGCATATGTTTAAAGACTTTTACAAGGAATGCATGTTTACCAGCTTTTTCTTCCTCCATAGTAGATCCAATATCTGTTTCACTGGGGGTGAAAAGGGGCATCCTTGTTTCTGTTCTGACCCTATAGCACTGGGGGCAGCAGTAGGTCAGCCCTGGCTGAAGTTGGGTGGCTACAAAGGAGCATCAAACCCCAGAAGAGTACAGTTACTGTCACTGGTACTCATATCCTATACTTAATTCTTCAAAGATATGCTCCATTCTGGTAGACACTGGCCCTCTGCGCATGCTGTGCAGAAATGGCTATACTCTGTCCCTGGTGGTCTCTGAGTGACCACCAAAGTCAGCCACATGACATCAGTTGCCAATTACAGTATTGGCTTAGAGCGATTGATTTAGCTAACTCTTCAGCTTTCTTCCTAGTCATGCCAGTGAGTTCTTGTCAGCCTAGGACAGAGTTATAGAATTTGAGCATCTTTCTTTCCACTGTGATACAGTCACAGAAATAATTGAAAACTTTAGAAACAGTGTAAGCCTGGGACTGCCAAGGAGTGCCATTGAAAGGGAATTGCCTGCAGGTGGTTACACAGAACAAAATGGTGCCAAGGAGCTGGGCGAAACAGAAGAAACTCTCAGGGCTAGGTGACATCATGTCAAGATTGAAGCTAACTGCACGGGTAGTTAGGAACAGTGCTGTTTGACTTACAAAAGGGGATATATATTCTCTTTTTCAATAGCTTTCCTAAGCAACCATTAACATAGAAGTGTACGCATTTAACAGGCACAATCTGATGTTTTTATACACATAGACAATGTGAAAAAAAACCTGATCCAGATAGTCAGCTTCCCAATGCCTCTGTGCAGTTACCATTTGCCCACATGCCCGGTATTCTTGAGATTTCACCTAAGGTACATCTTCCTAGAGCCGTGCATGACATTTTTTTTTTTTGGTGGGGGGTGGTTCAGAGACAGGGTTTCTTTGTATCTTTGGAGCCTGTCCTGGAACTAGCTTTTGTAGATCAGGCTGGCCTCAGACTCACAGAGATCCGCCTGCCTCTGCCTCCCGAGTGCTGGGATTAAAGGCTTGTATCACCCCTGCCCGACACCACGCATGAGTTTTTGAACCATTATCTCCATTCAACATTTTACTTCTCCAAAACAGCTTCATTGTGCATAACTCAAACTTTTCAAATCATATTTTAGAATCACATTTCCCCCTTGCTTTTTTCTTCTTTTTTTTTTTTTGTGGTAACAGTGATGAAACTCAGGGCACCATGCATTACAGTCAAATGCTCAAGCCCTGAGCTGTACCCTCCTCTCTCCTTTGACTGTCCGTTTTTGAGACAGGGTTTCATTTCACAAAGTCATCCATGTAGACCTTGAACCTGCCACTCTCCTACCTCAGTCTATTGAGTAGCTGAGGTTATAGATATGAGCCCTCAGACTCAGTGATTGTGTTACTTTTAAGGTGGTTTTCTGTCCCTTAAGATCCAAAGGACCCAATGTAACGTGTGTGTGTGTGTGTGTGTGTGTGTGTGTGTGTGTGTGCTGTTTTGTTACGGAACCTAAGTACTTTTCTTTTTTGGGAGGACCCTAGAACCTAGCCTACAGAGGCTGGCTTGGCAAACAAC
Source organism: Microtus oregoni (assembly GCF_018167655.1). Lineage (NCBI taxonomy): Eukaryota > Metazoa > Chordata > Mammalia > Rodentia > Cricetidae > Microtus > Microtus oregoni. The sequence goes on along the minus strand of NW_024543086.1, from coordinate 24,913,549 downwards.
TAATAGAGCAACCCTGTGCCATTGTTGATTTTTGTTAATAAAGCTCCATTGGGACATGATCCAATAAATGGGCTCATTTGTTTAACAAATTGCCTATGCTGCTTTTGTACAACAAGCACAGAGTTGGTGTGTTGTGACAGAGACCATACAACTCTCACAGTCTAAACTGTCTGGACCTGTGTAGGAAAATCTTTTCAGCAGCGATTGCAGAATAGCATTAGATATGGGGAATCCAACTAGGAAATCACTATTGAGCATAGAATTTGGGCAGGTGATGAGTCTAACAGCCACACAGGAGGAGGAGAAAGGGCAGATATTCTGGCTCGGCAAAGGAGGGGGTAATCATTGGCTGCTCCTTGACTTAGCAACGGTGATGAATGGCACAAAGAATAAGTTAGATTCTCTCTTCTGCAATTTTCTTCACTTCATTAGATGTGTGATTGTAAACTTAAATGGATACACACACACACACACACACACACACACACACATACACAAGACACCACTCCCAACACACACACATACAAATGACACCACACCCACCCACAAGGCACAGAGCGTGCCTTTTACTCATTGGTGCTCAGGGGACAAGCTGTGCAACATCGCCCTTCACTTTCAGCTTGGTACTTAATGTCAATAGTTCAAGGCAATGACAGGAGACATTTTTGGCTGTCACAGCCTAGGAAGGCTGTGCTCTTAGCATTTAGTTCTTAGACACCAGTGATCCTGCCAAATCCCAGCAATGCACAAACTCTCAAAGGACTAGCCATGGGGCCCAAAGGCTAATGACGTGGATGTCAAGAGTTCTTGCTTTGCATGTTCTAGACCCTTACCTAGTCTACTTAACTTAGCTGTCAGAAATGTTTCTCAGTTCATTTAGAACTGAGAAAAAAAATCATGCAAGATCCAGGGCACAGACCATTTATGGGAAAGCAAGGAGCAGAACTAAGACCCATTTCTGCTTTCATTTGTGAGTCATCTGCTGTAGAGGTCAGTTCAGTTTGTAAAATGAATACACACCCCTCTCTGTAATATATATCTTGGTACTCAAACTTACTTTGCCTCCTTCGATGGGGAAGTCAGGAGCTGAGGTACAGGATTCAGGATACCAGTGATTCTGTTTGCCAGATGCAGAAGGTGACCCTGGATACTTGGTGGCGCAGCAGTATGGGAAACCTGAGTGCCAGCTCAAGTTTTGAGGTTTATTTCCAGAGTAGCCAGAGCCTGGCATACGAAAGGCCAGGACCAGCTAAGTCCTTGAAGCCAGTGCAACAAAATCTCTCAAGATCTGCACCACTCTGGCAGACAAAGGTGTCAAGCTCTGAGGACCAATTCGGTGAGAATCAAGTGGACAACAGCTAGCTTGTTCAGGAACACTGGGGCTGTGCATTGTATCTTGTACCTGGAGGTCTCAAACAGATGTTGGCAGGACCCCCTACAGCTACTTATTAACACCGACAGCTGCTCCAGAGAGACCCTAATTAATATTCCCAACATTTGCACTTCGGCTAATTACAGCTAATATTTAATTAAGAACACTGGACTTCCTATGGAATATTTTTCACCTTCAAATGACTTGAGAGATGTCTTTGTTCCCTCCCTAGTGATGCTCCTAGGTTCTCAGCTTAGTTCGAAATAAATTTCCTTAGAAAATTACATGAATGGCAAGGGCACCCTTTCTGCTTTAGGTGAGGGCAAATTCCAGATAGGTGAACCAGATCCTGTTAGAAGGCTAAAGTCGCTCTCCTGTGTGTGATGGTGAGAGGTAAAATATTGAGAGTGTTCTGGGTGGACATTCATTGGCAGAAGCTGCCTCTTCTATGCAAGTGCCATGCCTCCACTTTCCCCTAAATAAATGGAACAGTAAGAGATCTCTGGCTATCTGCAGAGTCAGGCTGCTGGTGGGGGCCCCTCCTTTAAGGGGAGGTGATTCTGCTTCGCAAGGATCCCCCACAAGCACCAACCGAGCACTCCAAGAGCTTCTTCAAACTTCACACCCAGTTTCCTCTGCCAAGACATTCTTAGGGTGCTGCTAAATATAAGGAAAGGGGGAGGGTAGGTGGGAAGAGGTCAGGATCTCTCGTGTCTTAAAACCCACGATGCTGCAGAGGAGAGCTGGGTGGAAGCGTGGAATAAATAGAGCCTCCGAGGGTAAGTGTCGAGGAAATTTCCTTATCCTCATAGATCAAACTTCTCTATCAACCAGATCAAGTCAGAAGCTGCTCAATGACATGGAGTCCAGAGTTGTCCAGGATGCTCCACGGGGTTTCTTACACTTGTTTACTAAGAGCAAAGAGATTTTTAAGATGCAAACAAATCTTATTCCTTAAAGAAAAAAAAAAACACACCCCCCAAGTCATTTCAATTTAAGTGTTTTACTGAAGCATGAAATAGAGAGAATATTATTGCTATTTTAAGATAGGCAGTGTAATCTATTTAGCTTCATGTATGCACACACTCAGAGCCACGCCTCAGATAGAGTCCTTACACAGGCACCGGAAAAAATCGATGTTATCTCTGGGGTGGACACAGGAGATGAGTCCCGTTCTTGTCGTCCTTTCTGCCTCTCCACCCTGCCCCAGATAGCCTTTCATTTGGGTACCACTCTGAGTGGCTTAGTAGAGCTCTTCTTAGAGGAACACAAGAACAAACAGCGGCAGCCAGGCTGACTTTGCAAAACATGTGGCCTTGAAAACTAACGCAGGGTGCATCTTAAGTGAAAAACAAGCATAGTCCTTGTGTGGCAAGAGAAGGGAAGGTGCCTGACTGCATAGCTGCCAAGGGAGACTGGAAAATAACCAAGGGTTTTCCTGCAGGAAGGGGTGTGTATGTGTGTGAGTGTGCATGTGTGTGTGTATGAATGTGCATGTGTGCACACATGTTTGTGTGTGCATGTGTGTGTTTTCTTCAGCTTTTACAGTCAAACCCCTTTTTCTGGAGTACGTTTGTCCCCTATTTCTTGCCCTAAGTCCCTCTCCTGGACTACTCCAATTCTTAGAATGAAGTACACAGGAATTGTCAAGAATTAATAAGCCTGCTGATTACACATGTCCACACGGCCAAGGAAAACACCTGCTGTTCCCAACACCCCCCCCCCCCCGACAAGTCAAGCACACACCTAGGTAAGCTCTTGAGAAGCCCGCCGATCCCCAGTGGCTGCTTGCAGCTTTCAGCCTAGCTGACAGTTTGTTTTACTTGAGTTCAGCAACCTGGTCTGCTCTGATCTACTTCTTTGGCAGGAAATTGCACATTCAGAGAAAGCCTCTTGTACTGAGCCGAACCCGGCTAAAACACATCATGTCCGAGGGGCAATAAAACAACGAGGAAAAATGCAAAATGACACCATCAACCTGCTGGTCCTAGGACAAGCATAGACTCATGCAAAGAGCACCTCTTTGCCCACCCTTGTGTATATATTCACACAGACACACAGACACACACACACACACACACACACACACACACCTCCACAATACTCCTGTCCTTTCACCAGGCATAATGCAAGAAGAAAATTGTCTCCCAGAAATACCAGGCTTAACACTGAAAAACACAAGGCAAATGCTTCTGCTCCATTCAAATCACAGTTTCAAGTGAAAATTCAAAATACCTGCTGCACCATGCTGCATGCTCTCTCCTCCATAAACTTAGCAGCTGTTCTAATGCCACACCACGGAGCATCTGCCTAAAGCCAGCCTCGATGAGGAACAAGGGTGTACAGGCTGGGCACTGTAAGAATGATCGGGGTGTTGGCGGAGGGGGAGCTGAGGCTGCCTGGCTGACCTCCCCCTCAACATCTGACTGCATCCAAAACCAGCCCCAGATGGGACTCTTCTGCAAGGGAGGCCTGGCCCATCAATCACAGCTAGCTCCTCCTCTGGCTGCTGCTCTGGGTTTCAGAGTGCACCACTGAGCAGATGATTATGTAGTGGAAGGGAAAACACACAAACACACACACACACACACACACACACACACAGAGCTCCACTACACTAATAGCTATTTAAAAAACATTAGAAATGCTATTCTATGCATAGCCTGGAGCTGGAATTTTTCATTACTAAACTAAATATATGATATGCAAAGTTATAAAATCCACTGGGGAGCTTGCTACTATCTTACTTCATTTTCTGAGAAAGGAAGGAGGAATGTTTGGGGGCTACAGGGAGAGCAATAGAAGGAGAATGAAGAAGGCTCAAAGAGATCAAGAGATAGTCACAGGTAAATTAAAAAATGCCATAATTACCATAATGGGGCTGGGGAGATTGTACGGCCGGTAAAGCACGCATCTTGCAAGCATGAGGACTGGGCGTTATTTCCCTGGAAACCATGTTCAAAAGAGAAAGCAAAAACCCAACATGGTGGTGGGTGCTTTTAATCTTAGTGCTATGGAGGCAGGGGCAGGTAGACCCCTGGGTTTCTGGGTTTCTTGGTTTCATGCCTAGCCAGTGTACTTCTAGGCTAATGAGAGATCTGCCTCAATAAATAAGGTGAAAAGTACCCAAGCAATGGCAGTTAAAGTTGTCTTTTGGTATACACCATGGGAGCAGAAATGCGCACATGCCCAAGTACAGTTCCCCCTCATGTTCCTCTACACACACAAGCGTATGTATATGCATGTTACACGCAGTCATTCACATGCCCATATACAAACACATGCACACAAATACAGCAGAAGAACATGTAAATATTTATAATACAAATGTGTGATTAATCATAAATTAATCCTAAGATAAGGTCACCAGTGGTTGCTGGGCAGACTCTTGGCAGGCTGGCTGCATACCCTGAGTTAAGCTGCTGCCGCTGGATGCCTCCCCTGGCTTCTGTGAAATGGGAAAACAGCTCAATGTATTATTGTAAAGAGAAAAGTATTTTTATTTATTTATTTATTAAAGATTTCTGTCTCTAAGAAAGAAGAGCCCAGGATGAGGCTCATGGGGTACATTAAATTATCAGATGTTTTACTCATATGCCAAGCAATGGCCCGAGTTGCAACAAGGTCCCTGTTCCTGTCCCATACTTAGATAAGAACTCAGTGTGTCGACATGCTCTCAGTGAAGGAACCCACAGGACTCCAAAGCCCAGTGGCCATGCATGCGTAAGGAACAGCACAGGGCTCTTGCTGCCTCCGTTGCCTCTCCTGTCTCTGTCTGTCTCATTGTTTGATCTTCTCTTCCAATAAGTAAAGATGAATGTTGTCTAAAACATTTGCTCCTGCAGCCTCAAAGCCAGCTTCAATGTCCAAACCAGACCCTTTGTTTAAAGCTGAAGATATTTGGCTCTTCGTTCTTTATTAAAACCAGAACAATCAGAGAGAAACGTCAAAACAATGTCAGTCATATTTGGCCACGTCTTTCTTGTTCTTCAAAGGAGTGGTTTCAAGGGTCCCCTGCACCTCTGTGTGGATAGCTACTTAGTACTGACACTGCTGGCTGTAGAAAGAGCTCCTGCGTGAATGGAGGAAGTGGATGGGGATTCTGAGGTGACTGCACTTGTAATTAAATTATATCAGGGAAGAGGTGAGGGGCAAGAAAGCCTGGAAGACTTCAATTTTACTGTCTTTCTTGTGCATTAATTCAGGAAAACCCTTGATGATCGATAACTTTGTTTTTTAAGTCCCTAGTTATCTAGCACTAGAAAGAAAAGTCTAAGATAAAAATCATTCTTGTTGTTCTTACATTGCCAACCATACTATGGTCTAAGCCAATACACTAGCAGTCAGGGTTAAACCAGCAGCACTCCGGGGCCTTATAGGGTATGCTGACTGTTCTCTCTGAACTGCTTACTCTAGAGAACCCAGGTCTTGCTTTGCCATATTCAGTTCAACGACTCCTGCCAAGAGCCAAGTGTTCCTTGTTCTTACTGACCACTACAAAGCCAAACTTCCATTCTCCAACCTGGGAAAGAAGCAGGGAGTCCAGTGTAGACCAAGTCCCTGAGAATGATAAAAAGAATTCTCAAAAATCATAACTATAATTATTAAACATAGTAACCAAAGAAAGTAGTAAAGTACTGGTTGAATCAATCAACAAACTAGTAATCACTGTCCTGGAATCATTAGGAACTAGGGGATTCTTTCCAAATCATCAACTCTCAAAGGTCTGCAGCAAAGCTGATGCCTCAGAACCGCAGAGGGTGGGACCCAGACCAAGCACTGTCACGGGTCTCCCCAAAACATGCTGCTTCACGGTACTAAGAGAAGAAAGGTTTCATCTTCCAAATTGTGGGTGTGATACCATGTATTATAAAACCCTATGCATGGGGTCATCACACTGACATATGTGTGCTCATTTATACATAGATGAGACATCAGAGGTCTATGTTAGAAGCATCTTCCTCTTTTGTTCCCCACCTTAGTTCCCCATTGATCCTACAGCTCTTTGCTTTGGCTGTATTCGCTGGCCAGTAAGCCCCTGGGATCAAGCAAATGCCAGATGTGGATCATGTGCCTATAGCCCCAGTGTTTGTGTGGGTGTTTGGGATCTGAACTCCCATCCGCAGGCACCTATAGTACTTTACCTACAGAGGCAAATCCCTAGCAGCCCCCGCCCATTTTTGTTTTTTGAGCATTAAGTGTTCCATTAAGTGAGCATACATTGTTTAAAATACTGATGACAGAATATTCAACAAAAACCTTGCCTACATCACCTCATGGGATCTGAACTCAACACGTACGTTTGACGGGCCCCATTGTTAAGAGACATAGAGGTGTTCATGCTCAGAAAATGAGTAAGCAAAGGTTACCCAGCCTTTCAGACTCCTTTATGCTTCATTTTTAGGTAGTCAGGAAAAATATCCAAAGCTAACCTCCTCTTGGGCAACATACGAAATGTAGTCCCCTAATTCTTCCAACTTGTGCAAAAGCACCTCTTAAACTGAGAGCTGGGACGCTGCCCTTAGGTCAAGAGTTCCCAGCAAACCAGCACAAAGACAACAATAATCCATACCACAGACTCCGGGGAAAGCAATTTGCTTCATCTCGCTTCCCCAGCCTCTACGTGGAAGCTCAAGAGGACAGAAGCCATCTCGCCACGGCTGACAAACACCAGCCCCAGAAACACAAACCGCCTGAGTGGGCGGCAGACTTGCAAAGATGAGGTGTCATGTTTGCCAAATGTTCCAGCCCGAGTTTTCCATTTGGAGTTACAGAAGGCAATGTAGAGGTTGTTTTTCTCCACTTTTTAAAAGTTAGCGATCATCAAATATTTATGGCACTCTGTTCATGTCAGGAACCTAGCGAAGGTTGCTTCGGAGGTGATATTTCCAAAGGGGAAAGGATTAGCGGTGTCATGGGGAAGTAAAACTCCAGCCATGAGCATTAAGTTCCTAGGAGGGAGGGGTTCTCATCCTGCTCTCTACTGTCCCAGGGCACAGGGGACCCAGCCTTTGCCTGGAGAAACCTTATTTAGCCAGGGAGTTGGCAGTCTTGTAATCTTGGTTACTAGGAAGGCCTTGGGCTCAAACTGTTAAGTTCCCTGAGTTTAAGAATCTCCTCTGTGCTTTCATACCTGTTGCATGAAGCTTCTTAGGGTGTGACAAGCACACCTACATACAAGAACAGACACACGCAGGCACACTCAAATGTTTATAAGATTGAGAGGTAAGTCCTGCTTCTGTCTCTCTGCACAGAGACGTTCTCTGACTATTGAGTACCTAGATCCTGGCCAACACTGCCCACCACTGCTCTGCACTGGTGAATAATGGTCCACATTAGAATTACCCACTGTAGGACTATGGGATGCCTTGTCCCAAAGAGAGAGAGAGTGCATGCTGGATCTATCTATAATCTACAAGCTACCTATGTGAACTACTGAATACTGCCCTACACAATACCTGACCTCATTTCCGCAGGAGCTCTGTGAGTCTTAGTCCACCCTGTCTCCGACAAGGAAGTTAAGGCTAATGCTCTACATTGATACAACCAAACTCTGCCCACACATCCCTCTGTTACCTACAGCTGACCTTAGTGTGCTCAGACTAGGGATGACATGTTCATGGATAGCTTTGGAACTACCCAACCGAAGGTACTTTTAAAACCTGGAAAATGTCTCTAGTATTCAAGGCAAAGTTGGAGGTTACCAAAAAGTCATAGAATTTTATTCCTACCATCTTGAACTCCAGGTAGCTGATAAGGCTGCTGATGACAGTGATGCTGCTAAAAGTATTAGTAATGATAAAATTAGAAGGATTTTTTCACCATATATATGCTTGCCATTGTCATAAATGATCTAAAAATGTCACTCTTTGGATGCAACCCACAGTTCCATGGTAAGGGTACAAACGTTACCTCAATTGTATAGATACCACACAAGTTATCACGAGGCCACTGCAAAAGTGTGAGATAACATTTGATACAATATAATTCTGATCATAGAGCTTAAACTTATAACAATTATTATTTTGAATGTTTTATTTTCAAATTAGTATAGAGAAACAGAAAGTTCTAAGGCAAATTGAGGAAAGTTGTTCTTGCAAGCCTTCACTCACTGTTCTCTGGGCACCTTCTCGCCATTTTGACACACTGTCTGAACCAGAAAAAGGAGCTGACACAATCATCCCCTTACACTACTGTGGATGTTACTACACTTATGTCACGGAAAGTTCAGCTGCTCTGACTATTCTGCCATCAGCTCCATCATGCCATCACCATCTACCTCTGAGTGACAGGTACATCAGCTGGCCACCATCATGAATACAGCCATGTGGACACAAAGGCAGATGAACACACAGGAAGTAGAATTGTGCAAATAAACATTGGAGAAAATGTTTTCATAAGGGAAGGGACAGAAAAATTCTATTTATAAATGTTTATTTAGTTATCATTAGTGTATACATATATGAATTGTGGGAGCTCATGTGCCGTGGTGTGCAGTGCTGATCAGAAGACAACAGTGTGGATTCATTCTCTCCTCTCCATTCCTTTGGGTTCCAGGGGAGCACCTTAAACTTGCTTCTGATCAGCAGGCTTCCATAGCAAGTGATTTTACCTGCTAAGTCATCTTTCTGGTCTGATAAATGTACTTTAAATAATAATTTGGTAAGAATTGTTCTGTCCTGGATAGGAAGGACATCACAGTTTTAAAAAGATTTCACAATCTACTTATTTCCACTCTCCCTACCTCTGCCACCAGCCCACTTCTACCACCACAGCCTCCACCACCCACAGCACTACCACAACCTCAAATCAGTGCCAATTCCTTGTTCAAGATGAAACGACCTTTGCATTGCTCATCCTGCCATAGTGAATTCTTTTTCCTTCAGAAGCTTGTTTATAGTTACCCTGAACATATGATTTGGGACAGCAACAATGTCACCTACACCTTCGTAGTGAACAACATTTTGTGGATGTGACATATGGTTTTTATTAAGACAGAAGGGTAGCATTGAGGTAAAGTGACTAGAGTAACCTAGGATGATGAAGGCACAACTGTGGGTACTATTGACTATAAGTCACCAAGAAATCATCACATATCTGTCTCCAGATTGGCATGGTTGAGACCTTAAGTCACACTGCTGAAATAGAACTATATACCTTATCCTTATTGGGATTATGAAATGGATAATGAGCTGTTTCATCAAAGGAGAAAACAGACATTGCAAATACAATGAAATACATGGCTCCTTTCAGATATAGTTCTTCATATTATACACTGTAAATTTTTCTACCCATCTAGAAAGTATATGTCACATAGCCATGGATCAATCAACATATCATCTTCATCTTCAAGCCCTTCACAAAGCTGGATACATAAACACAGCCAATTATTATGTGGTTTTCATGAAACAGGACCCAGTAAAGAGTCAACAAACAGCTTGGTAATGGTTAATCTCAATTATCAGACTATTGGGGATCTAGAATCCCCATGGAAACAAATTTTTGCACATATCTGTGAAGGATTGTCTAGATTTGGCTATCTGTGGTGGATAGACCCAGTTTAAATGTAGCAATATCTTTCCACGTGCCAAAGCTCATTCAATAAAAAGCAGAAAGTGAGCTGAGCACCAGCATTCATCTTCCTTTGGTTCCTGACTGCAGATGCCACATGACCAGATGCCTCACCCTCCTGCCTCCAGGCCTTCCATACCAAGATGAGCTGTAACCTCAAGCTGTAAGCAAAAATGAACCCTTTCCCCTTTAAGTTGCCTCTTTCAATGTGCTTTGTTAACCTTGGAAGATTAAGGCAATCCACCACTCCTATTCTATCTATGCGGAGTATATAAAAGCAAAATTTGTTTGTATTTTAAATAACCCAATTTTGTACCAGGGATATTTAAAGGGCTCTCAAAAACCTATAAAAGACCGGGTGCTTATCCTAGGGATCTTTTCTATTTCCCTCTTGTTCACCTACAGTTTGTAATCAAGGTGTTTGACATGATAAATATCAATTGGCTGGTATTCACCTCACTTGTAGAAAAGTGTCTAATCTAGTTATGGCAACAGGCAAAGATGATAAAGTATGACCTTGTCTTTCACTGTGCATTGCATAAGTTTTAGCCTCTAATAGTTTGCCAGCTAGGAAAAAACGGCTGCCATAAAATGAATTATTGTCAGACATAGAAGAAATAAAAGCAGGAGAGACTGCCAGGAAGTGAGGGCTATGACCGAGTCAAAAAGCAAGACAGACTCCACTCAGCCCTTTTCAGCAGCTCGGTACTCCACATCTTCCCAGGTGTAGCCAGGGGATACAGCGAACTAGAAAACCGTGGCCCAGACAGCCCAAAGATCCAGGCAGACCAGAACCCAGAGATAGATTTGGAATTTTCTGTACAATGGGATACACGTCTTGAGAGGAGGAAAGAAAATAGCTGAAAGAGTCAAGAATGCCCTTGAAGAGAGCTGATGTCTAAGCTTGGAGCTAAGAGTAAGCAAGAAAGAGTACGGGGATGAAATAGTCAGAAGAGTAAACGGAAGGTGGATGCTGTTAAAATGGGGTCATACATCCACATGTGGAGTGACAGGATGAAGGAAGGGAAGCAAAAGGGGGTATTCAGATTATCCTCTGACATGTAGGACTGACAGTACACTACCGTTTAAAGGCAGGGGTTCATGTCTGTCTTACAGAACACTATGGGCACAGGACTGCACACCAGAGGAGATGCAACCATGATACTTCCTACAGGAAAGCCACTCACAGTAACGAAGAAGGAAAGGGCAAGAAATCTGAGCATATGACCAACTTCCTGATGCTGCATTCTCATGGAAAACAACACAAATGCTTGACCATGAATAAAGAGGAGACAGTTCTTCAGTTTAATTATGGAAGACGGGGATATTCATGTCTCCAGGGGTGTATTTATTTCTTCATTGGTACCCTCATAACATCTCAGCCAAAGGTAGCAAGGAAGGTTCCTGGGAGCAACTCCACCTGATCTTCCTGCCTGAGCATCACACACAATATCGGAACTGGGAGGTGGGTAGAAGGCGTCTTGCACGTCCATTTAAGAGAAGTATTCAATAGCAGCTCATTCACTAAAGTCACAAAGGCCAGGCAATTGATACAAGTTGCTGGAGCTTGACGGTGAACTCTAGCTACTTTCTGACGATGTCCAAGGCTCCCTAAGTTCTCTATCTACATCACCCAACCAGAATAGCAATTGCACTAGGTTTTCACATCCTGGTGCTTTTTGGGTCCCATTCACTCTCCTAGTAACGTTCATATGGGGAGTAGGGGAGTAAGAAAGCTGAACATGGACATCATGATGTGAAACACAGAGCACTAGGCATCTATTCAGAACCAAAAGGGACGAAAACCTCATGGTTTTCCACATTCAATAAAACACAGCTGAGCATATGCATGCCGGGAATTAGAGCCCCCACTATTATTCTTTTCTTCTTCTTTTCAGTAGTAAGCGTGAAGCCAGGTCCTTACACATGCACTCCACTACTCAGCCGGAGCATGCATCCAGTTCACTACTTACTAATGTGCTTAAAGAGCCTGAGGAAATGGGCTCCATCTTCCTAAGCCCTGTAACAAATTCTGTCCCTCCTTCAGTAGCTCTGAAATCCCACGTACATGTCAAGTACCACTCAAGATTGGAAACATGCTGATGATTCACACAAGGTTGATCAGGGCATCAGTACTGTTCTACAGCTGAGGGTGTGTGGTCTTTTGAGGACACCTGCCTGTTGGAACACTGAGATGGGTGGGCGGCAGAAGCTGAGGAGCACAGGGCTGCACTGACTTAGGGGAGAAAAGGTTTTGTACGAAATCAAGGCAAATCCAAAGGAAGCCAGGTATTTCTATAAATTAAAAAAAAAAGCTTGTGGTTTCGGCAGAGAGGATGGAAGCAGCCCAGAAGTGAGCAATTTTGTTCGGATGTTAGCAGATCAAGAGTCTAGGCAAACCACAGTGTGTAACCTACAGTGACATTCTAGTTAGTTGGTTTAAGAATTCGGAGACCACAATGCCTAAGAAAACAGAGAGAGGCCAGTGGGAATTTAATTCAATCCCAAGCCATCAGAGATCAACAGTAACATTTGCCACTCTGTTAGTGCAGTATGTGTTCGCATGGTGCATTCTGTCCACGGGCAGCCTTGTTTCTCTGTCCTGGATGGTTTGTCTCATTTGATTTCCAGTATGTCTATCTTCAGGATGGATGGAAACCCTGGGACCTCTCTGTGTAGCTGAGCCATCCTCTTTATATTCAGCTATTCTATGTTCACCCACTTGACTTAAACTCACAAGCTTTTTCTTATAGGTTGAACTGTTTTAAACTCAAAGTGACACATTGATGTTGGGACCAGGCCTGTTGCAGTAGTGGTTAGGCTGGGATCATCCAAGAGTAAGGAGCACATGGGTGTCCCAAACAACTTTATCTCTATGTGTGCATGTATGTGAATGTATGTACGTGTGTGTTTATGTGTGTGTGTATACCAGTTCATGTGGTAATCAGAGCAACACTTTGGGTGTCTTCCTTCCTTCCTTCTTCCTTCCTTCCTTCCTTCCTTCCCTCCCTCCTTCCTTCCTTCCTTCCTTACTTCTCCATCTTTGTTTTTTTTTTTTTTTTACTGAGACAGTTTCTCAATGAACTGGAGGTTCACAAATTGGCTAGACTGGCTTGTCAAAAACACTAGGGATCCTCCTACTTCTACCTTCCTTGTGCTGGGATTATACATGTATGTCACTGTGTTCTGCTTCTTACATTCTTCCTGGAGATGAATGCATGTTCTCATGGCAACAAAACTACTCCCTAGCCCTATGCAACTGTATTTTATGCAATGGGGCTTTTGGACACAGAGGCACACCTAAGGATAAAGATGGATGTAGATGAAGGCAGAGGCAGGGGTGATGTTTATACAAACTGGACCATGTCAGTAAACAACAGGAAGCTGCAAGAGAGACACCAGAGATTTTCCCTCATAGTTCTCAAGGAAACAGTCTAGCCAACATCTTGATTTCTGTTTTCTGACTTGCACAATAGTCAGAAAACAATAGATTTTTGTTGTTGAAATCTCACAATTTGTGATCCTTTGTTTTGGCAGACTTTGAACAGTAGCACATCTCCTATGTGCTACCTTCTGGACAAAAAGCTAAATGAAATCACTCTAAACTTCATGACACTTAAGTTTCATAATAGAAACAAAGCAACCATGTGACTCAGTTAACGAAGCTGCCAGACTCGTGGTTACACTTTGGAGAAGCAGATCAGGGTATAGGGCAGTTTCAACATGACCTCATTTGCTCTCTGGAAAACGGACGCTGTTCTGCAAGCTGCAGAGCTTCAGATGGTGAGATCTGTTCAAGTGTGCAGCTTTGTGCTAATGCAGTGATAACTAGCTGCGCAGGGGCATCAGGTGACTCAGACGGAGCTGGTCTGAACTCAGGAGTGCTCTGTGTGTAAACTGCATGAAGAACGCAGTGACTGTGCCATGAAGATAAGGCAAACCAGTCCTAACGTGTTTATTTTGATCATGTGTTGCAATAACAGTTACATAGATGAGGCTGAAGAAAATATTCCTGGTTACATAGGAAGCTATATTGGATTGTGTAAAACACTAAAGTTAAATGTAGTTATTTCTGCTTTACTTGACTTAATGTGGTTACTAGAACATAGTCTTAAAACCTACACTTGTGGCTCAAGCCTCACTTTATCTCCATCCTTTCCTCCCACCTTTGCCCCATTTCCATTTTCCATTCTTCCCTTATTGCTGGGCTTTCCTTTAGTGTTTATCACTGAACTACACCTCTCCCACCTCCATTGCTTTGCTCTTGGGCGTGGCTGGAATTTCCACTGGTGTGGATGCCATAAGTTCTCTCTGGACTTGTAATTGGCAAGTCTATTATCAGAGCTGAGCTCAAACTCAGACCACTGAAATGTGAAGTCCCGGCTCCTCACGATAGCCACTTGCCATCTTGTTACCAAAGATGAGCATCTTTGCAGGTGCTTCCATGGAGATACATCCAGCGAGGCTGGGTTTCCACCCTAGCCCACTTGTTATCCTAAAAATCCTGTTTTTTTTTTTTCTGAAAGATTCTGCAAAGCTGAGACATGAACCTAAGACAGCTTTCATAGAGGTTCTCTGCATTCATAATTCTACTTTTCCTTTACTGGATCTGACAAAGCTCCCAGGTCTCTGAGAACCTGCCTAAAGTACTTAACTGGGACAAGAGAGGCAAAGGCTTTTAAAAGCTTGCTGTAAATCTGGGGGAAATCAACTGACTAATGTTCATAGTGGGCATCTTTCTGAAAAGAGGAAGCATGTACAATGCAGAATACAGACCTTCCCAGTGCATAAGGTCAGAGAAGTGCCCTTGAACGCACTCCAGTATGCAGGCTGCTTAAGGCATCAGTAGACACTTGGAGTCACATCTTACTCTACGAGGCCAGCAATGGAATTGGACCAGAAAGAATCAATTTCTTTATTTAAACCATATAGATAGATGTTAGCATGTCGTGAATCCATGCATCTGCCCATCCGTTACTTCATTTATCAACCCATTCATCCATCATCCATCTACCAGTTCACCCATTCATCATCTATCCATCCATTCATTCAATCATTAAATATACATTTCTCAATAAAGTAATACTAATAATAATTATAGCTTTATTTATGATGACAATGCCAGTGCACAACAATATGCATTCAGGAATGAGAAAAGTGTCCTTTAATTAACATTAAAATCTGAGTATAGAAAGATACAGAAAGATTGCTGATCCAAGTGTCACGGAGTCTGCAAGCACAAAGTATTTAGCAGCAGAAAGGAAGCCCCTGAATCTAGAGATAAAAAGTACCAAATGGCTCATGAAGGCTCTGTTGAGATGAATCTTGAGAAGTATGAGTAGATTGGAAGTAGGGGAAAAGCAAGCATATTGATACCAGAACACAAAAGAATACAGGGAATGGGACTTTATGAACAGTATATATGTGCATGTGTGACAGAAACTTAGCATGCACTAAAAATAAAAATCAAAGTTGAATACATGAAGAAAAACTGAATAAATAAGAGCAAGTAGTTTGCATTTGATGCTTTAATGGGAGCACCAGAGATGGAAATTGGGCTTGTGTCTTAGGAAGTCAGCTGGGTGTAAAGTGACCATGGACAAGACAGGAAGTCACACATAGGGTATCAAAGATGGCTGTGGTGCTCCAGGTAAGGAAGGACACAAAACAGCAGAGAGGCTCAGGGATTCAGCTGGTACCAGTGGTTCAAAGAATGCTAACTTCCTCATCTTTTCTATGTGCAATGCAGTATACTCTGATTTTGAAATTATTTCAGTAGGATGCTAGGAGTTTCTCCACCTGAAGCGGGAGGGAGAAATTAGAGTGATTGACAAAGTAAGCTAGTTTGTATTTTCAAGGTTGCTTTTGAAAAATACAGAGGTCCTGTATTGCTCAAGGTGCAAGCTACCCTCCTGTTTTGAGCTCTTTGATGACAGTTGTTTCTTACCTCATCCAGTTTATAATCTTTCCTTATGAGATCACTAAAGATATAGAATGTTATAAAATACAGATTATTATTAAAAGTTTTATTGTTGAGACTTACATCTATTCAAGGGTATACTTCCAACATAATGTAAACTAGCACTTAAATACGTCATATAGGCAGGAACTAGAGAAATGAGTGTTCCGGTAATAGTGGTGATCCTTTACAAAGCCCTGTGTCCCAAAATGGCTTTCATCTCACTGAATGCTTTTAGATAATCAGAGGTGGAGGTTGCCACCCCATTTAAAAGATGAGGAGGATGAAGTTCAGAATGAAGGGTTGATTCATTCACTGGCATGCCATTAGTACATGCTGAGTCTAGAACAGAAACACAGCCAGGCATATCTCCATTACATATGCTGCTGAACCTCTCTTGGATGGTCATATTGGTCTGCCCTCTGTATGGAGACCCTGACCAATAATGGAAAGACTGGGAATGTAGCGAGTATCAGAGCAATAACTTAGTACATGCAATACTGTGAGTTCCATGTCTAGTACCTCAAAGTTAAAAAGAGTCCAAGCCAATTTACATGGACTATTTTAAAGAGATTCTCCTGATTTTCAAGTAAATTATTCCTTGGGCAAGGTGTAAAAGAAAAGATAATCACATTTCTGAAACGCAGTGGGAAGGAAGAATGTCGTTTTCCCGAAGAGTAGAAAGCCAACGGCTTGAATTTGGAATTCCGCTGAGTGAAACCCATGGTGTAAGTGGCACCCTACCCCATGCTTTAGCTGATCTCCCTAGAAATGGGGTGACTAGGTGCATGGGTTTTGTTGGGCTGTTCATAAAATGAATTAGGTAATGCCCATGAATTCTTCACAATTGCTTAAAATGAATCAAGCATTTGGCAAAAGTGTGTCAAATAATCATGTAATCCTTACTCTTGTTATTGCTATTATTTAAATAAGGAAATAATTTGGATGAAAAGGTATACTAAGTAAAGAAAAATTTCCAGAATATAAAAGATTCATCAAAATTCAGCCAGGGTGGAAAGGAGCATGGTAAGGGAGTAGAGACTCAGTTTGAGTCATCATACCCACGATGTCACACTGGGATTGGGAAACAGATTACCAAGATCCACTGGCAAGAAGGACAGAAATATCCCTGAGCTGCACCTATTGGGATGAACTTTGGTTCTCATTTGACTTCAAGGTTTTTTTTTTATTTGTTTGTTTATTGAGGTAGGGTTTCATGCATCTCAAACTATGCTTAAACTTATTACATATCGGACTGCTGATATTCTCTCCTACAATCCAAGAATTGAGGAGATGGGTATAGGAGGATCCTTGGAGTCTGCCTAGCCTGGCTGATAAGCCCCAGGTTCAGTTAGAGATCTTGCCTCTAAAGATAAGTTAGAAACTGATACTAAAATACCTGACACCCACCTTTGGCCTTTGCAAGTATAGTGCTGCTATTTCAGCCATGTGTTTCCACACTGAGCTTTTTACGTGAATAATGGAGATCTGAAATCAGGTCTTTGTTTGCATGACAATCACTTTATCTACAGAAGAAGCTATCCAACCCTATCTCTTATAGTTATGAACATCAAAGAGCCAAAACCTGTTTCAATGGAATATACTCAAGGTGTCATTGGAAATGGGTTTTTTTCTTTCTATAGGCTTTCTAGGCTGTTTTCATTTGTTGCATGTTACCAGCCCTGTAAATCATCACTGCACAGCCTTATTCTGCAACTTCAAAACAAACAAGTCTATCTTTGCTTCCATTGTGATTTGTCTTCCTCTCTCAGTGCAGCTGGCACCTCAGCTCCTCTCTTGTGAAGACTACTGTGGTTATATGGAGCCCAACCAGATGATGCAAGAAAATCTTTCCATTCTGATATTTGTATCTTAATCACATTGATGAGGTCCTTTTTGCCATACATAGTAGCACTCACTGACTCTGGTGATGAAGATGCAGCTCTAATGGAGATCATTTCCAAATCTATCCTAATGCTATCCTGAGGACGCGGAGCATGAAGCACTCTGAGATAATGGAGACACAGCATATCTGGGATGTCTGGTGCAGCCACTGTTTGTCATGTGTAGCCTCCGAGTTTCTAAAGGTGCATAATGTAACTGAGCAGTGGCATTTTAATTTCATTTACTTTTAATCTATGTAAATAGCTACATGTAGCTAGAATCTGTCCTATCCGACAAGACAGTTCCCTGGTAGATGACAGTCAGCTCCCATCATGTCACCAACAGCACCTATAGTCCCAGGAAATGAGACTAAAGGATGATTATAGAGAAACACCTGATCCCTGTCACATAGTCATTTAAGTATAATCGCATTGTTAGGTTGACAAAGACAGAGAAGTTGAATTGGAGAACCAAGGATGTGTTCAGCACCCTGGACAGAAACACAAAGCCTTCCACTTAGATGCCTCCCTCTCTTCAATCTTTAATCCGCATTCTGCTGAAATTTTTGCTATATTCTGTCTAGCAGACGAATCTCAACTGCGTTTTATGCCTGCTTAGATCACATTTGGAATGACAAATTCAGAATACAATCAAAACCATGCAAAGCAGTCAGTTTATTACAGAGCTTTTCCACCTTTTGACATGGTAAGTTTAATGCGGAGTATTGAGCTGGATTCGTGATATACAAGTGTCGAACGCAGGGTCCAGCTGCTGAAAAGTGACAGAGGTGCTTGTCCTTTAATAACGTAGGCTGTATTAATCAATATTCAGAATGACAAAGAAGAGACACACTGAGTTCTGGGATCAAAATCAGTAAGATGTAGAAATTCAGTCAGAAAAGCAGGGAACTGCTAAAGCTTCAAATTCTCACTAAAATTCTTGTAAAATAAGAAGAAACAATGTTCCATTATTATTTTTAAAATGTTTGGAAACAAATACAGTAGTATAAGAAGCATTAGTGTATGGCATTTGTTGTATATGTATGCATCGTATGTATGCATCAGAAGATGGAAACCTTGATAGACTATATTCTAAGAATTGATAGACTGTATATGTATATATATATATATATATATATATATATATAGAGAGAGAGAGAGAGAGAGAGAGAGAGATTATATATTGAGAATTAAAAGTCAGACATACGCATTGTACTTGTTAATTTTATGTCAAGTTGACAAAAGCTGGAGCCTCAAATGAGAAAGCACCGCCTTAAGACCAGGGTATAGGCAAGCCAGTAGGACATTTTCTTAGTGATTGATGGGGGAAGACACAGCCCATTGTGGGTGGTGCCATTCCTGGGCTGTTAGTTCTGGGTTCTATAAAAAACCAGGCTGAGAAAGGCAGAGGAAGCAAGCCAGTAAGCAGCACTCCCCCATTGCTTCTTCATCAGCTCCTGCCTCCAGGTTCCTGCCCTGTTTGAGTTCCTGTCCTGACTTCCTTTGACGAACAATGTTATGGAAGTGTAAGTTAATAAACCCTTTCCTCCAAAACATGATCTGGTCACAGTATTCTATCACAGCAATATAAGCCCTAACTAAGACATGTATGTTGATTTATCATAAAACAATGGAGGGGGATTAGAAGAGGAGAAAGAAGAGGAAAAGGAAGAGAAAGTCAGAAAAAAAACACCATCAATAAAAGCCTGGCCATGACTGTACATTAGAGTTAAAAAAAATGTAATTTCTTAAAGGAATTCTGAGTTGAGAGAAGTCACATACTTAATATGGCTGGCATCATACATGTGTCTGGTCCAGCTCTCTAAAATGCATTTGTTTACGATGGGGGAAGTCCCTTAAGCAGATTGAATCTTAAATAAAAAATGAAGGTGTTCCCATTAGTAAGATATTAAATCAAGGTCAAGATCAAGATTACAGATCGTAGTGAAACAGAAGTGAAGGTATGAGAGTCAATTAAACGGAGTGGGAATGCTGGCATGGGTAAGACCTAAGACAAAAGAGTGGTGCACAACCAGACAACCAAAACATCACTGGACATCCAAAACATCATCAGAAAACCAAAATATCACTGTGGTTCAGACCTGGCTTCAGAGAAAAAAATTCAGGCTTTTGATGTCATAGCACAAATAGCAATCTGCTGACATTATTTCAGGGTCTGGATGCTAGAAATAAGGCGAGGAGGCAAATGACAATGATCTGATCCTTTGTGCCCAAAGAAATACTAGTTTATGGGTCTCCAGAACAATAGCTTTGTGATTCTTCCAATGGTGCAGTGCTATGATCAGAGATTTTTTTTCTGTAGTCTGCACAGAAATAAGGCACTGATATGATCTAAAGTTGTGTGGGATTCTCATGATGGTAAAGATGTCCTATTGCCAGAACAGAATGATCTGAGAATGAAAAAGGAGCTATTACTACGTGTAAGTGGAATTAGATTATATTTACCCAAGTTCCTCTTTTCTGCAACATGGAAAGTTTGTTTCATGAAAGCCATGGAAAGATAGACCATTTGAGGTGAATTAGCATCTCGTAAGTTCCCACCTTTAATTAGAGTTGGGAGGACTAGGATGGATGGTATTTGCCTCCTGTCTTCTCCAAGAAGAGTTTCCTTACTCAAGTTAATGAGAATTGAAAATGTTATAGTTTAGTGGAGTTTAATTCTTATCCCTTTAGGACAGGAAAAGTTGAGCTCACTATTTCATGTCCGACCCAACCCCTTCATTTAGGAAGGCAGTCTCGTAGGCTCCAGGATTTGAGTCACACCCTCTGAAATCAGAATTCTAGATGATTCATATGAGGAGGGTCAGATCCCAGATTCTGAAAACATAATCTCACAAAGATGGAGCTCAGCAAAGTCCTAGGTCCCTGCAGGCCTCGCCGAGCTATCAGCATCAAGACCAGAAACTATACAGGTCTTATAAGTGTCTAAGCACTTGCTGAGACAAAGTGTCATTCTTGTCTCCATAATGAGAAAAGTATCTGCCTTGAAGAAGGAGAGAAAGTCAAATCAGACATTTCTGCCAATTTATTTTGGCTCAGTAGACGGATGGAAGTTCTGTAGTCTCCTGGAATCAAAAGCCAGCCCCTTGGCCACGTGGTGAAATTGTTCACTCAAGGAAAATGGGACACTGAATAAAAGGGAAAGAAAAACCAGGAAAACTCTAGGAGACACATACCTGTCTTCTCATCCACTTGAAAGAAAAACTGGAGAAAGACAGATGTGTAGCATGATCCCTATAACTGCATTGCTGAAATTCTGACTTGAGATGACTAATTTTATCCTTCAAAGGCACTATGCATGTGTTTTTGAACACAGAAATAAGGTCTTAATCTCAGTGTGAGATTGTGTATTATGGACAATACAGATGACTCTTTTTTAAAATAATGATTTTATTTTTAATATGTGTATATATGAGGGAGGATACAGACATGTCTAAATACAGGTCACTGCAGAAACCAGACCAGGACATTAGGATTCCTGGATAAGGAGTTACAGGTACCTGTGAGCAGCCTATATGGGAGCTGGGAACAGAATTCAGGTCCTCTGCAAGAGTGTAACATGTTCTTATCTGTGGAGCCAACTCACCAGCTCCCACAATCCTAAGCTCAGTTCTTTCATTTTCAAGTAGGAAAAAGACAGGACTACTATTTTAAATACACTTGACTAACTATGCCTACCATTAAAAACTAGCACACACTAGGATATTAATAAATGTTCTTGATTACTAGATAACAATAAAAAGGTACCTCAGGCAGTTCCTTGTGTTCATGTTTGTTTAACCAATGGCCTCTTACATAACACAGAAAATAAAAACAAAACCAATAACACTTGCTAGAGGCTTCCTCACACGGACACATACGATAGGCCTACGGGACATAGAATAGCAAATATTAAGATGAGCAGTGAGGAAAGAGGGGTAGAGTGAGGAAACTTCACACAAAGAGAGACAGACACGGAAGGATAAAGATAGATTCACAGGATTGTTCATAAAGAGGTGGCTAGACAGATGCTTGTAGACACACAGAGAAATGCATAGATACACACAAGGAGGGATAGGTTGGTAGATGAATGGCTATAAATATACAAATACAATTATATATGGACTATGAATTATTTTCCATCTATGCATAATCCTGACTAGAGTCTATGGATGTGTATATATATATATACACACACACACACACACACACACACACACACACACACACACACACATATATATATATATATATATATATATATATATATATCTTCTACCTGTCATTTTCTTTCATTTTCTTTCTTTGGCCCATTTTTTCTATTCTCTTTATTCATACATACATCATCTATACATCCCTATAACCCATCTATCTTCAATCTATATATCTATTTATCATCTATGTACCTATCTCCTAATAATCAATCAATCTGTCTGTCTGTCTGTCTGTCTGTCTGTCTATCCATTCATCCAGAGACCCACCCAACTGGCTTCCCACTAAAGGAAGAGAAAGCAAGAGAAGGAAGCAGTGGAAAGAGAAGGAACACTTGTACATCAATGCTTTTACTAATCCACGAAACACGATCAAGGCAAGTGCCTGCACTGAGAGTTGGAGCCCCTCCTGCCTGCGGGGACTCATGCACACTGCAGATGAAGATGTGGGGGAACCAGCTCATCAATCACCATCATGCAGGGATACAAGAGCCAGCCAGAAGGATTAGCACTACAACCTGCTCAGATCTCTTCTTCTAATGGCATCTCTTTAATTAAACATCACCTCCAGTGCTCACTTCTGCAGAGTGCCCTCTCCCCTCACAAGGTTGGTGTCTTGTAATCTAGGCTCCTGAGTTAATTAGAAATGGAGCCTTGGAAAAAAATCCATTTCAAGAGTGGAAATGCCTGGACAGAAATTGTAGGATGCTAATAAAGAACTGCCTTCCCCCGGTAACGGCATGGATTGTTAAATGACTGCCGGAGAGCTGGAACTTTCGTCTATTTAAGACTTCTCCATTAGAGCTACCATGCTTCTTAGCGAAGAGGCTCCTGGGTTCTCTCTGTGGTTAGTCAAGAAGCACTTAGACAAACACCATTGTTCAGGATACGCTGTCTGTGCTGAGCATTTGGATCCTAAGCACCAGCATAAAAAAGCCAGGCAGGTATGGTAGTACCAGAATGTGGGGGTCAGAGATGGGGCATTCCTAGGGAAAAGTGGGTAGCTAAACTACTCAAGTCAGCAAGTTCTAGGTCCAATGAGATACCTTGACTGAAGGAACTAGGAGGACAGTAAATGAAATGAAAAGACAAAAAACAAACACCAGGCGTTAACCTCTGACTTCCATGTTGCTGCATGTCCATTTGTGCAAATGTGTGCCAGCACGTGTGGCTATGCATACATGTACTGCATGCATAAAACACATACACACACAAATGCGCACACACAATCCAAATAGTATACACCTTAGGATTTAAAAGGTATGCATTTCTGTTGCTGTATCTCAGCTCCGTGGTTTTAATAAGAAAGCACCTATTAACAATATGTAAATTATGGCTATTGCTGTATGCCAATAAAACTTTACATAAAATATAAATGGTGGGACAAATTTATCCCACAGGCTGACACTTAACCCTTGGATATGCATCAGAATGATTATTAATAATAGGTATAGATAATACTCAAGGGATTTAACATCCTGATATATATATATATATATATATATATATATACAATATATACACACGAATACACAATAGATGTGTACATATGCATGTGTAAATGTATGTATATATGACAATATAATACTAGTTTCCACATAATGATAAATGGGTATTATTTAGAGCCACATGGGTTCACATTGGATAGTCACCTGTTTAAAATTTCTTTGTACAATCCTCAGGTAGTGACTCTTATATGGCTTTGTCAGGGGGTTTAGAGTGTTTACCCCGTGGACAAAGGCCACATCCTCAGCTCATTTACCTCCTTATCCGCTAATTTTCAGAACTAATAAAAAGCACAAATTGGACATTACAGAATATAGTTGGGTTTGGGGAAATCTACTACAGTCCTTTGGAAAAAGTTATAGGGGAACCTCTTACTGCAGAAACCTCCCACTAAGCATGGTAATCCATTTGTAATCCTACAGGAAGAAATGAAAGCATGAAGCAAAAATGCGGGTGATGGCACGATCTTTTCCAGCAGTGTAGTGTGTGGCAAGGCACAGCATCAGAGAGTCACCATGGAGGCTGACTTCCAGCACAAAAAGGGGACGATGATACACAGGTGTGTGTCTGTGTATGCAGGTGCATGCATAGTTGAAACCTGTCATTGGAGTCATAAAACAAACGTTCTCCTTGCCCAGTAAACACTGTGTCCTTTTGATCTACCCAGATGGTCACACCAGGAAGAAACATTTCAATACAAAAGTGACTCTGACTTTGGTACAGCTTTGTTGTTAAAATAATGATAGATTAATAATATCATAGAGATCCAGAGAGCAGTTCTCATTCCTCAATAGTTTTGAGTATGTCAGGACTTATACCCTGGGACAGAACACTTTTTTACTAGCCTAATGCTGACAGCAGCAGCATTCACTTGAGTCCAAAGGTGAACATGAAAGGGATCAGAGAGTCTCTATGCAGGGCAGACATAAACGGGCATTTGGTAGCTGCGACAGGTACATACTGGTGGGAATTCAAAATGGTACAGCCTTTAGGGGATGCTGATACCTGCCTGAAACCCCAGAAATCAAGAAAGGGCTAGGAGTATAACTACAAGTTCAAGAAGAGCTTGGGCTCTGCAGTGAGTTCCAGGCCAGACAGGGATATGTAGGGAGGCGATGTCTCAAAATATTGACCTTCAATAACAACAACAAACACACTCAAAACAAAACCACACCTCCACATTTGAAAACAGCATCTTAGAATGTTAAATTTGAAGTAATGTGCCATGCATCAACTCTACTTTAAGTGGTTTACTTGTGAACATAAAGTAAGATGTCCACACACCAACACACTCAAGTCCACAGCATTCTCAACATCCCCAGACTAAACAAAAATGCTACCAACTTGTGAATGCACACCCAGACTGAGATGCATTGCTTTCACAGATGCACAAGGTCATGGATGGACTTGAGAAACAGTAAATTAAGTGAAAGGTGACAATGAAGAAAAGCTTCCCAAGAAGATTCCACTGTCACAAAATTCAAAATGGACAGAAGGCGGATCTGTGGTTGTCTAGGGCCTGGGATGCAGATGGAACAGAGTAAATCCAGGAATAAGAAAAGTTCTGAGGATGAAAGCTCAGCAGAGATGATGTAAGACAATACACTGACCAAAATTTAATTTTCATGCTTAAATGGGTGTGTTTTATTATACATAAGCAGTAGCTGTCAAGTGTCACTTATGCCTCTCTCTATCTACCTATCAGCTATCTGCCTATCACCTCTGTAGCTGTGAATCACGTTATCTTTTATCTCTATCATCTTCCTCTCTGTCTGCCTATCTATTAGCCTGCCTATCATCAACCTATTATATATCTCCATTCTCTCTTTATTTACTCTTGACAGTCAGGGCTGGGTGTTGAACCCATGGCTTTGTTCATACTAAGCAAGGACTCAACTACTACGCTGCATTCTAGCCCCTAACAGTAACATCCTAACACCTAAGGGTGACTTAATTCCAAAAAATCCCTGACTGTCTCCCCTCTAATTCGGTCAAAGCAGACTTTATCAATATAAAAATCATCTTGATTTTCAGGCCTTACCCTTTACCATAGACATGCACCTACATAGCCAAAGAACATGTTTTTTTGCACTCACATCCATTAACAACTGAATTTTGAAGCAGTGATATTCCTCATCCTGCAAGACAAAAATCATACTCTAGTATCTACTGCCGCAACAAGACCATTGCTGTGCAGGTGTACTCAACCCACACCTACATTCCCAGGAATTGCATAGGCAGATGACAACATTGTCATATGGGAGGGTCTGGATGTTAATGACACAGAAGCCAGCCTACCCTGTACTAAGGGTTTATTAGGTGTAAGACACCATGCTAAGCATTTATCTAATAGACTTTTATTTTCATGAGACACACACTATTGCCCTCCTTTCACAGATGAGAGAAAGGAAGATAATGGAAGATAAATAACTGTCAAGGTTCTCATCTTTAGCAAGGCTCAGCTGGGGTACAGCATAAAATCTGTTGGAACTCAAAGGTGGTGTTCCTCGTTGGTAGCCTGAGCATTTCCTCATCTTACTGCATCTGTCACCACTTCTAGCAGGGTCCCCAAGTAGTCTGACAAGTCTATTCTAACAGACACCTAAGATGATAAGAAATATGCCTTGCTAGTTGAAAGGATTCAGTTCTGCGAGCCCAGGAAAGGTGCTCATAATGACAGCACCTCTTGGTCCAAGGGGGTGGCTTCCCTCTCCTCCCACACCGTTCCAGGCAGAGACAGCACCCAGGTTCATGGCCTGAGAAAGCCAACTCACAGTGCTGATCATGCTGTCAGGTCTCATACCCGGGCGAAGGTCTTTTGTCAGCGCGCAATTAGTCTTGGAGATCATTCACTGTGGGCACACACTGTCCCCTCCGCAGGTCCTGTTTGTGTAGCGGCAGCCGAGCCCATCTCCTGCACATGGTGTTTGGATTTTGAGGACAGCACATCCCAGGCTTGTGGGAGGACTCATTTGCATAGAGGTGGGCAGACAGGGGCTCACCAGCATATCCAGGAGCATCAGCAAACACCCAGGAAGGAAAATTCCTTCCTTGCTAGGGGCTCTAACCTCAAGCAGTGCAGCATCTTCCTGTTAGCAGGAGCCTAACCTTCACATCTTCTTCCTTCCCCCTAGCTAGGAAAACACATTTGGGGCCAGATACCTTCCTCCCAGACTAGCTATCAAAATGAACTCCAGGCAGCTGAAGGGAAGTGGCCCACACTCTTAGAAATTGACTTTTGATTTCAAAACAAACTGGGAAGAAGTATAGCAGGTAGTGAAAATGTTCAAGATTGTAAGGAACACAGTACAGCTGCCACCAGAAACACAGCACCTGAAGCCAGGAGTCATTATTATCAGAGTGGGATGGGCAGTGTTCACACAGTACACACATGAACCACAATGACTGTGGTTGGCATCACTTGATTTCCCACAATGCAATATACCTACTACAGGCCAAGAAGTCTGCGTACATCTTAGTTGGGGTCTCTATTGCTGTGGTAGAACACAACAGCAACATGAAGAAGAAAGGATCCATATAAGCTTACAAATCTCAGGTAACAGTCTACCACTGAGGAAGGCCAGGGCAGGAACTCAAGCAGGACAGGAACCGGAGGAGGGCAGGAACCTGGAGGCTCGCTCCTCATGGTTTGCTCACTCTGCTCTCTTGTATCATCCAGGACCACATTCCCAAGGGTAGCACCACCCTTAATGGTTTGGGTCAATCCACGTCAATCATCATTCAAGACACTACCTCACAGCCAATCTGGTGGTAGTGGCGGGGGTGGGAGGTGTTCTTAATTGAAGGTTCCTCTTCCAAAATGACTCTAATGTGAGTTGATACAAAACTAGCCAACACAGCAAGTATTGCATCACGCAGGCCCATCTGTGACAGGATGAGGTAGGAGCTTCAAAATACGCTTATTATTATAGACCGGCAAAGCTTCTCATTATTACACCATTACTACTTCTTGCTGTGTGCGGACACTGTGCCCGCTGATTTATAGGCATGAGCTAATAAGATGCTCAAACGGGATGGTAAGCCCCAGTGCAGAGAATACCAAGTGACTCCGAAACAGGAGACCTGGCTGTTACTGTTCTAAGGAGGACTTACTGCAGGGACTGAACAGCCCCTGGGCACGGCAGGAGTCATTGAACTTCCCAAACAGCGTGGCAACAAAGCAAGAGGAAATTAACACTTAGTGGACACTTTCCAATTCACAGAGAGGCAGCAAGCTGCATTAGAAACTCAATTTAATTTTTCCACCAAAGAAGGATAGCTGACATCACAAATAAAATAGATGAATGATTCAGCAGTGGTTTTCTAGCTACTGCAGGTGGGATGTATGCTCTTCCCACAGAAAAATCTACGATAATCTACTGGTCTATACACTACAGACTATAGGTCAATACACTTCCCCTGCACTCCATATTCACCCTGTAAATGGGATATATGCCTTCCTAGTTTAACATTTTATTCAGAGGACTTTTGAGTGTCTGCTTTGTTTCATTCGTATCATTAAATTTCTGATCCAAAAGCCTTGAAGACTATGTGACATCATCACCACTTTACCAAGATGTAAAAATGAGATTCCCAAGGAAAGAATACACCCAGGAAAACTACGGAGTGAGGGATAGAGGGATAGGTTAAAATGGCTTCTCTTGATTGTCAGGCTTCTGGACTGAAGTCACTGTCACTTGGACACTGGGCATGGGAAGCAAATCAGTACCAGCCCTGAAAGTGACAGAGACCCAGCCACCTAAGTCCTTCCAAGGGCTCCCACCTCCCTCAGTGAAGAGCCTCCCAGAGGACAACTCGTTTCTGAGAGGCTGTTCCAATTCCCAGTGGCCTTCTGTTTCCTTTATAGGTGCCAAGACCCAGCAGATCATTAATTATGACTTCTCACAAATGATTTCCCACATCCCTCACAGGCATGCCTGTGCCCTGGGAAGGAAACAGATTTCTCAGCAGCAGAAAGGAGCCTGAGCTTCCAGGCTCCCAGCTCTGCTCTCAGCTTTGGTTCTGCTCATGCAGTACCAGGGCCTTGGGGCAGGAGGGGGTGCACAGCTGAAATGAAGCTATGTTAGAGACAGGTAGGGGGATGAGAGAGGGTTTGCAGGCTGAAAGAACTGAATGGCACAGGAGCAGAGGGAAAATCAAATACAGGAACTAGTGAACATTGGGACAAAGAAGGAATATTCTAGCATATTAATTTCTCTTGAACAACTGCCTTTACCTTAAATGGGATAGAACACTGTCCCAGGCTGAACCCATGCTTTGTACTCAGCTCCGTGTCTCATCATCTGAACCATCTAATGGAACACCACTAACTCCAGTTTGCAGACATAGAAACAGAGTCTGCAGAAAACACAGGACAAGTTCTCTGGCTTGCCTTTCCCAGTTTCATGTGTAGCCATGAGTCTGTTCCATGAGATTAGATGCTTTTTTAGGCTAAGATGAATGCTCTATCTAAAGTGCCAAAGACTAGGTCTCAAGAGTTTGCTCACGTATTCCTAGACACACAGCCTTAACAAACAGTCAAAAACCTATGACATTTCATTTTCCTTCAAGAGCTTGACAACAATCAGCATAAAGAGGCCATTCAAGTCAAAGGAATGTACGTGTTCATCAGACACCCAGTCCTCGCAGAACGACTCAGGGAACAGGGGGACAGACTGCCAGTCTCCCTGCCAACAGAGCCCAGCATCTGCATTTTCTTTATGAATCTGATCACCACCTAATACAAAGGAGGGGAAGGACCTCTCAAATAAAGCTGGAAGATGAAGTTGGAAATGCCCATTATGTAGGCCAATAATTGCTGACTTTTCTACAAATACTGTTCTCACAGAGTACTGTTAAAGATCCAGCAGACCGGGCAAGGGCTCAGGTAATGGGCTCTGTTAGTGAAATTCCTCCACATAAGCCTGAGGACACATGTCCAATCTCCAGTGCTCACGTACAAAGACAGGTATGGTGGTGTACACTTGTAATTCCTGAGAATCACTGGGGATGCAGAGAGAGAAGGGCTGGGGCTGACCATTATGGCTTTCTGGCCAGTCAGCCTATATGCTACTGCAGAGTTCAAGGCCAGCAAAATATTCTGTCCCAAAAAGGAATGGCACCTCGAGCTTTTCTACACACACTCACACATCTACACTTACTCTCCTAGGAGCACCTCTGCACACACACAAACACCACACGTGCATATACACAGCCCACTGTACTGGGGGAAAATGAGAAACTAAAGTTATCATATATGGAAGAACTATGCACATACACATGTTCTCGCTTGTGCACATGGTCTGCACCTGGTAGAACAAGAGATGAGAGCAGCTACCTCTTACTTCCCTATTGATGAAAGATATGCCAAGGCTGTGGCATACTTTGTGCTCATTTCCACTTGCTTGCCTCATGGACGTATTGAAAGTCTCCTAGTCCAGGATGGGAAAGCATTACAGAGGCAAACATCTGGGAATGAGCTCACTTTTCCTCTTGGTACTACCTGAGGAAGATGTTGCACATTCACTACTCTTAAAGCAGGGAATGAGTTCTTCAATGTTCACGCAGTGAAATGAAGACAGTGCATCAATACCCTCCTTCACATGAACACACTGTAGGGACAAGTAAGTGATAAAATCCTCACTGCTACTCAGTGACTCAGCAAGCCAGCCTACTTGGAGGCCTATGTGGAGAAAACATTTCAATTTATTTGTCCTGGGAGTGAGAGACTATGCAAATATCATCAAAATCCTCACGATGTCTTTGGTATCAGTGGAGATATGTTTGTTTAGGGACTAGGACTATATTAATACAGGAATTACTGTAGTCACTTTTTGATTACTTTAGCTAAGAAATACAAACTAAGATCCAGTTGCCCCTATTCAGGGGATAGAGTTCTGAGGTAGTACGTGACAAACCATCAATAAATAAGGGGGCGGAGGATTATTGAGCAAGCATGAACGCCTAAGTTGAAATCCCAAGAACTGTGTAAAAAGATAGATGTGTTCACATGTGTGTATAAACCCAATGCTACAGCTGGAGGAGGGGGATTGCTGAGACAGGAAGATCACTTAGGCTTGGTGGCTGCCTGCCTAGCTTCAGGTGAGAGAGAGAGACTGTCACAAGGATACAAAGCAGAGAGCGATAGCAAAAAAAAAACACACCCAAAGTTTGCATCCTCTGGCCATCTCCACATGTGTACCTAGTGCCACCACACACACATGCACACAAAGGGAGAAGAGAAATAAATTCTGAACTCACCATAATCATTTATAATTTCTGTCAGTGTATTTGTAGGAAATCATCTCCGATAGGTAATCTGGTGTCTAAAACCTAGAATCTAGAAGAACTTTCAGTATCCAGAAAGACGTCCCCTCTCCACCCACTGCAAGCTCACTAAGAATACTTCTGCATATACTCCAGTTGCATATATTCTCTCTCTCTCTCTCTCTCCCCTCTCTCTCTCTCCCTCCCTCTCTCTCTCCCTCCCTCTCTCTCTCTCCCTCCCTCTCTCTCTCTCCCTCCCTCCTTCTCTCCCTCCCTCCCTCTCTCCCTCCCTCCCTCTCTCTCTCTCTCACTCTCTCTCTCTCCCTCCCTCTCTCCCTCCCTCCCTCCCTCCCCCTCTCTCTCTCCCTCCCTCTCTCTCTCTCTCCCTCCCTCCCTCCCTCCCTCTCTCTCTCTCTCCCTCCCTCCCTCCTTCCCTCCTCCTTCCCTCCCTCCCTCCCTCCCTCCCTCCTCCTTCCCTCCCTCCCTCCCTCCCTCCCTCCCTCCTTCTTCCTCTCTCTCTCTCTCTCTCTCTCTCTCTCTCTCTCTCTCCCTCTCTCTCCATTCTGCATACCCTTACAAATCCTGACCCCAAACTGTCCACTGCTTAGATATATCCTCCCCATAAAATACTTGAAGCAAATTCTGTGCCTCTTCTTGCTCTTCTCTCTACATATTCAAACTGAGGGACTCTCTGCCCTCTTAGGAGTCTCCATTCTACTAACTACCATTCTCTGCAAAACATGGAACTCCACAGCATGAAAACGGTAGCCACATTTTCTATACATCGCATATAAAATGACTTCTCACAAGGGCCTGTCTTCCACAGAGCCATTCTCGCAACTTCCTACCTTCTAGAAATGTAAGCTTTAACTCTGGCCCTTAATCACTGGGTTACAAGGGCTTATCCACTTGAAATGCATTGATTTGATTTGGAGTTAATTTTCTCCATGGCTTTCAAATGAAGGAGGAGCTCAAATTAGATACTTATAAATCAAAGTCAAAGTTTCAATTATGTGCAGGAGTCCAAAAGTTCAGAGAGTGCAGAACAAGCTATAAACATGAGCACAGTGATGCTGAGATGATGTTGTCAGGCAAGTCTGGCGACCCTAAGAAAGCCACTGTAGCTAAGCTCTGCAGTTTTCCGGTGGTACTCCTCCCACTCGTGGTCCATGTTTCCCTTACCTCCTTGCAGCTCTGTAACCGTGGGGGAAGAGAGGTAAAGGCCACATCTGCAGTGGAAGATGCTGCCCCTAATCCCACCTTGAAGTCTGCGACTGCTCTCTGGGGCCCCAGGAAGTAAAACCATGCAGCGAACTTGACTTGCATGTACTTACTGTCATCTTAATAAGGTGAGAGCAGCTTGGGGACCCCAGGAACATGCAACCTAGGCTTTGCCATATGGAACCAGCCTGGAAACTGTCAAGTTCACTTAACACATTTTCTCTTTGGGGAGCTAGCCAGGCAATCATCGGGGGTGGGAGAGGGACAGGAGGGAGCAGGGGGAAGAGTGGGCAGGCAAAGGCTGTTAAAGGCGCTGAAGCTGATGGCAATAAACAGCACACGCACAGCATCACCCTTCCACCCTCCACCAGGAAACACTTTTTTCTTTTTCTCTCAGACTAAGGCTGGAGATGAGATACTGACAGTGATTTAGGGCTATTTGGAGATAGGAGCTAAATAGCTGGTAGAAATATATGTATTTCAGGAAGAAGTAATAAGCATGTTCCTCATTGTCGGTGGATGAACCCCATTTGCAGAAACATCTTATTTCTGCCCTGAACAACCCTAGAAACAAATACAACAATTTGAGCGTCCCCAAGCTTACTTAGTACGTGTATGTGTGTGTGTGTGTGTGTACACTTTTATGGATAATTTTGTGATCTTTGTGTGTGATAGATTTTAAGAACTAAAATAGCCCCCAAAAGGCTGTGAATTGGGGAGAGGGGTGCAGCGCGGAATAAAGAAGTCAGTCAATAGGGAGGCTGGTACCTCACTGTTCCAGTCTGACAGCAAGCTGCAGATTCCCTTCCCAGGAAGGGATGCAAGGCACGAGACTCCACACCAGCGCAATTGTGCTGTGATGGATGGAGCGGATGAAGGCATCTCTGCAGAGCTTTGGGGGAAAAGCCAGAATTGAAAATGTAATCTCCATTTCATACTTTTCGCTGATATTCAGCATAAAAGCAATGCTAGCCCATGGCTGGCCAAGTTCAATGCAATTTATATGCAGCCTCATACATCTTCCCAGGGATTTCGTGGGGGGGGGGGAGTGGATTGGACTCACATCCTCCCTTGTCTCTGCAGTGCAGATGTGTGTGAGGGAAGCAGAGCAATGCTTCTGAGGGGTCTTTCTGGGGGAAATGAAGTGAGGGATTTAATTTTGTACAGTTTATAGAATGTGCCCCAGAGGTGGCATCTCTGAGGACAGCTGGGTAGACTTCTCCCTGGAGCTGAAGAAGACGTCATTTTCAGGATGCCACTCATTAGGCCCCTACTCCTAAAGAAGAAAGGAGAGAACCCGAGTCTGCTTCTTGTATCTTCTGAAAGATGAAGCCTGCACAAATGATACTGCCTATAATGGGTAGTGTGCACTATGAACTTCCCAGAAGTTGCAGTCACCCAGGAAGTGGATCTAGGGGCATGCCTGTTGCAGATTATCTTGATTGAGCTAATGAAGGTGGGAAAACTTGCGCACTGTGGCCATACCTTCCCTGCCTAAGATTCTGTGTAAGTAAAGGAAGTGAGCTGAACAGAAGCATGCATTCGTTACTCTCTGCTGTCTGAGTTCCCACGCAATGTGACCGGCCCTCTAGCTACTTGCTCCTGCCACCATGTCTTCTGACTTCCCCACCTGCTGCAATGTCCTTCACCATGCTGGACGGTATCCCTTTAGAACTGCAAGCCAAAAAATGCCCTTTCTCCCTTGCATTGGTTTGATCCAAGTATTTTGTCATCATTATAACAAAGTAACTGAGCTATGTATGACCTAACAGTAGTGATTGATGGGTGATAGGAATAACCACCATTTACTAAGTCACCTAAAAATGTTAAGCTTTTGCAAAGTGTAGCACATAACATGAACATGGAGGCAACAGAAGAGTTACAGAGACTTGCTGAAATCGCAGGGCATAACCATGGGGCTGAGGGCTCAAACTCAGATTCTGACTGCAGCACCTATTCTCTGAGTCATGAGACTACACCCGTCTCTCTAGCATGAAGCCATCTGCTAGCCTTGAACTCACAGAGGTCCACCTGCCTCTGCCTGCAGAATAAATGTGTGCGCCCACACACTAGCTTCCAATCAGGATCTTTACTAATGGACTGTGTGTGAGGTCACTGGAGGACAATGGCACATGTCATTTCATTTGCCTAAGTCTACTGAAGGGTTAGAACACTACATATTAACAGACAACTTTCATCGCATATTGAAGGGCACTCAGGAACCTAAATAGGAAAGAACAGGCCTTTTATTCATATTGGGGGGGAGAAGATAATAGCTGGAGAGATGAAGAGTCTCTTCATAATGAAAAGACCATATTAACAGCTAACAACCAGGTACTTGCCGGTTAATAGACAGTTCAAAGGTACTTGAGCGATTTGGAGCAGGTGTTAGAGTTGGATGGCACTTGGGCACTTGGCACACACCCTCTCACCCTGGTCCACATCACTGCCATGTTATCACTTTAAGAACTACACAGAAAGAAGGCAACTGTGAGACAAATTGCACATCTCCATGCTCCATTCATGTATGATCCCATAAGAGGAATATTTTAGGTAGAGAATAAAATATTTTTTTTTGGTTTTCTGAGGCACAGTTTCTCTGTAACAGTCATAAAAATAAATATTTTAAATGCTAAAATATTTAAAATAACACAAAATTCATAATAGTGAAGAGATTAGGAAGGGGGGGGGAGACTGAGATTCTAGAAGGGATCAGCTCTGGTCTGCACCCAGTAATTATCTCTCCTATTAAGGTAAACAAAGCAGAGCTCAGGAAGGTATGGGTGTTACTGGGATTTTCTCAGGGAAGAGTGAGTTGGGGAATAAAAAGAGAGTGAGCAAGGCTCATCCATTGATTATTGCTATAACCATCCGTTCATATTTGTATCTACCTCCTGAATAGACAGAATTTCTTCCATTTGAAAATAAGGAACATATTAACAAGAACTTTCCAAAAATCACAGGCATTGAAAAGTATAGTCAAATCCATGTGGTATTAAGACCATACTTAATAAAAACTATCAGAAGGCAATTAAGAGGCATGTTAGCACTGTGTGGATGCATTTTATCATGCGAAGATTTCATCTGATAAATGCTATAAAGCAAGTATATTTTTCTGCACCTTGTATTCATTCTTTAAGAAGATTCATTTTATCATTTTCAATTATAAATATGTGTGTATGTGTATGTGCACACGAGAAAAAGTTCCTATGGAGGCCGTAAGAGGGTATTGCATCTTCTGGAGGTGAAGTTACATGTGGTTCAGAGATGTCCTGATGTAGATGCTGGGAACCAAAATCAAGTCCTCTGGATGAGTATCACCCACTGTCAGCCAACGAACAGTCTCTCAGGATCCTATACTGTACTCTTTGTTTAAAGTAAAAAGAGTTTGCAATTGCTCTGTATTTAAATTGAATGCAAGTTACCACAAGGTGAAATTTCTGTGACCACATGCTTAGGTATTGATGATTCCCAGACTAACACAGCAATGATCGCAGTGGCATCTCTGGGGAGAGCAGCTAAAGTTATGGGAAGAGAAGCCAAAGGAGGAAAAATCACAGCAAATCCTATATGTGCACTGGGGTACTGTACAAATGGAATATTATAAAACAAAGTACGTTAGATAAAAACAATGGAGTATGTCCTCTGAAAGTTTCATAGCACTGTTTCCAAACTTAGAATGGAGAGGAGGTGGAGGAAATTAACTTTCAAGTGAACTACCACAGAAAGCAGCAAGTATGAAGAGTTGCCAGACAGTCCTTTTGACCATGAAAAACTATATGTCTGCATAGCTCTCCTCATTACAGCACAAAGGATGGTGACCAAACTAGTCACGTGTTTAGAGCAAATGACGCATGATCCGTGTTTGCGCTTGTGTATACCTACAAGCTCACATCTATATGAATACCTGTATCTATATTTTTGTCTCTATCTTTTGAAACATGGTCTCTTTCTTATATTCCAGGTTTCCCTTGAACTTATGCTACCCCTGCCTCTGCCTCCTGAGCGCTGTGATTATAGATGTGCACTTGCATGCTGTTTTTTAATCTCATCGTTTGAAAAGAATACCCTTGTCTTTGGGAGAAAGAGAAGATCTAAGAAATCACATTCAACATCCTTTATTTTATTTTTCTACGGGAGGTGTTAAAGGAGAGGCACCAGGCAGTACAGTTCTACTGAACACATGCTCAACTGTTCTCACTAATTTCTCTACCATGTTCTCGTCTGTGCACCATAAAACACAGCCACAGAATCCCCACGTCAGCTTCTCAGCCTACACTGAGTAGGGCTGACATCTGACCCATAGAAGCTAGAAACGCCATGCAACAAGGGCATACCAAACCAGTGACATTTCTTGCCAGCATTAGTGACAGCCAAGTGGCAGGTCAGACCCTCGAGCTTCCAGACAGTAGAGAATCACACATCCCTCTTAAGGGATGGAGACTGAAGTTCTTAACCTCTCCCATCTTTCCTACTTTAAATGGACCCACCGAGGGCAGGAAAACAGACAGAACTTCAAATCAGATCTGAGTTTAACAACTCTGGATTCTTGCCTGTTCTGACCTGCTATGCACGATTCATGGGTACAGGTGCCATCTTCTCTCCCTTTCAGAACTGATTACAAAAGAGGGGCTACCATGACTCACTCCTTGAAATGTCCTTGTAATATTTAGGGGGAAAATGGACTTTATACAACTGGGATAAAGGAGCCCCCCCCTCAATTGTATTATAAACAATAAGCAAAAGGTGGAAACAACCAAAATGTCCACTGGTCAGATTAGCAATAGACAGTGTGTGATGTACACATACACTGGTGTTGTAGTCAGCCTTTGAAAAGGAAGGGATTCCCGACACATTCAACAGCATGAACGAACCTTGAAGCGCTTACGGCCCAGAAAGATGCTCACCACATGCTGACATCTGGTCCCATGCATGTGACATGCTTCTAGTCATCAAATTCACAGAGAAAAGGGAGAATTACAGTTTTCAAGGATGGGGAAGAGGGCCGAACGAGGACTAGATGTCTTCAGGTACAGAACCCAGTTCTATCTGAAGAGGAAGATTGCTCAGCCACGTGACTAGATGTGAAGACCCTGAACTCTCACATAAATGGTTGAATTGATTCATTGGCTCTGACAAATGTGCTATAGTACAATCACAGGACAGAGCAGGCGGGGGACAGAGAATGTCTGCTATCTACCAAAAGCTACTCCAGCATTCAGAGTTAATTTGAAAATTCGCTTTCAAGGTGGGAACAAGACAGGAGATCTTACAGAGGAGTAGGAGCTACTTAAATGAATCACTATGCTATGCTCCTTTCAGACCGGGGAGCTCCATGGACAGAGGTCAAGTGTGGACACATGCACAGTCTCAGAAGACAAATAGTCGGGAGCCTGACTGTCCTCATGGTTCTACAGCACCGAACTCCTAGACAGGCCCCTTACATAGGACCCTACCACAGTCTACAGTAGTCACCACCCACCCTGAGAGTGGCCTGGGCACCGCTGGGATCCATCAGTGGAATGCCTTTGCTCACAGTGCCTGAAGAGACAAAGAGTAAGGAAAATGCCTACAGAGGCTGTCTTATCTTTTACTAATTACTTACGTGTGTGTGTGTGTGTGTGTGTGTGTGTGTGTGCGCGCGTGCACATGTGTAGAGGCTAGAGGCCAACCAGAAAGAGTCAGTTCTCTGTCTCTATCAGGTATGGCTTCTGGGAATCAAGTCCAGTGGCAAGCACCCTTAACCATCCTTCACAGCAATGTATCTTTGGGAAATACTAATATCCCCCCTTGTATACAGTGCTGATGGGCATTTTCCTCACAAACGAGCTCTGTAAGTGATCACAGTGGGACTTGCATGAAACTCCAGAACACAGGAAAGCCTCACAGTCCAAAAGTTGCATGTGAACCAACATTAATAACTTGATAGAGAAATGGAAGGGAAAAAACTCTAATATATTATTTTCAAGTTGTCATGTTTAAAAAAAAAACATTGAGTGACTCAAAAATACGCCGTGTGGTGAGTGCTAGTAGCAGCATGAATTTATCTCTGTAACAGCTTGACACAGTGTCAACAATCTAATCGGGATGCACGCAGGGGACAAGAATTTATTGTTTTAATTATAATCTAAAGCACAGCCTTATTTCTTGATAAGATGCCAGAGTCTATACTCTTTGGGGTTTTACTAATGGAAAGGTTTGGGCGAGCACGCAGAAGGGAGTCTGTTCATTGTCTTGGTCCCCTTGCGGCTCTTTTGATCCTGTACACCAAGCAATTTTGCTGTGGAGATTTAATCCCGGGGTTTTCACACGCAGCTTGTTACCTTCTTGCCGGCTCAACCAAGTCCTGTGAACCTTGCTTATTCGCAAGCAGCTAAGCTGATTCTGTTCTCAGAAGCC
This sequence comes from Microtus oregoni, assembly GCF_018167655.1. Taxonomy (NCBI): domain Eukaryota; kingdom Metazoa; phylum Chordata; class Mammalia; order Rodentia; family Cricetidae; genus Microtus; species Microtus oregoni. Next base: position 24,875,161 of record NW_024543086.1, on the reverse strand, counting down.
CGGTGGTTAACAAGCCTGAATTAGGTATTTTCCTCCTGTTCTGCTTGCTGGGACTGTATTGGATTCAACTAAAGATTCTTCCTCTTAGCAAAATAACCTGTTATCTAAAATGTACAAATTACGGACACGGCAACTCCAGTTCAAGGACTGGAACTCCTGGGCTGAATGAGATCAGGTTCACTACACTGCCTAGACTGAGCTCTCTGGAAACAAAGAAGTCCTCTCTAGAGACTGACGGCAGGCAGGACAGCAATATCCCGGAAAGGGATGAGGCGGAAGCAACACAGACCCTGTAGGTGCAGTACATATGACCAAGAGGGTCCTTGTGGCCAGACCTCAGTTCTTTTTCCTATTTCACCATAGGTACACAATTTCACTTACTCCCCAAGCTATCCAGCAAGGTCACACTTATTATCATACCACAATTTTTTTGAGCTGAATTATCTTACCCAAGGTCCCACAGCTAGTAAATGACAGAGTTGGGATTCCAACCAGCATTTATTTGATTCCAAAATCTATGTGTTCAACCATTATATTATACTGCCTTCTCTAACAGTCAAGGGGTTGAATGTTCTCTTTGGGCATTGGGGGTTTGTCAGTCATTGTGGTTGCTATATTCCACTATTTTCTTTGTCCAAATAGCATGTCTTTAAGAATGCTCTTAAAAGACACAGGGACACGAAGTCTCTAGCGTCTGGAGTTGACATCAGAGATGAGTAGAGCTGAGAGAACGGAGATGCTTGCAGTCCCTGCTGTAGTCACGCAAAGTAGTTAGTTATCTGACATTGTCACCTGCTCTGTGTGTAAGCGTCAGGTATAGAAACAAGACTCAACTGGTTAAAGGTATGTTGCTAGTTATGATGGAGCTGGGTACCAAAGCAAGGATACTTTCCTAACAGCCCAGGCTCTATCTTCTTGGAAAGCCTATGTGAAGGTAGCAGAGACTGAAGAGGGAAAAATTTCTTCCAAACACCCCCATGACAGATGTCCATAAAATGAAAGTTTCACAACCTGGTTCATGGGGTATGGGGCATATCCAATAATGAGTCATAATTTGAAGGTCTTAGCCTGCCTGATACAAAATAAGCAATCACTTTGTTTAACTATCATTAAAATGACCACATTGGTTAGATTAGGTAATTCAAGGGAAACAATGACACAATCTACACAGGCTAACTGCAATGGGGTTGTTAGTGCTCTTGTTCTCTAGATCCTATTTATATGGTATGCAAAAGACAGCCATGCTAGATTTTTGACAGTGGGATCCACTTGCTGCCCCACACAGGGCACCAGACAGTCAAGTGCTGAGGAGAGCCCCTGAGCAGACACACTTCAACCCAAGCTGGTGGTCAGAAAAACAGAACTAGCCCATTTTTCACTTAAAAATGAAACAATGCAATTGGTAAAAAAGATGTCTGTTCCCAACTGTCAAGGCCATGTGCATTGGGGGCAGTGGAGCAGGCATACATATGCACATATAAAATGAAAGCCAGAGAGAACTCTCTGGGGCCTTGCTCAGGTGCTATCCACCTTTTTGTTTTGAGAAAGAGTTTCTCCTGGACCTATGACTCACCATGCAGGCTAGGCTGCCTGTCAGAAAGCTCCAAGGATCTACTTATCTTTGCCTCCCCAGTGTTTGGGTCATAAGTATATGCCAACATGACCAACATATTTTCTCCCTCTCTCTCTTTCTCTCTCTCTGTCTCTCTCTCTTTCTCTTTCTTTTTTCTTTCCACCTTCCCTCTCTTTTTTCCTTCTTTCTTTCCTCTCTCTTCTTTCTTTTTTCCTTTCTCTTTCCCTTCCTTCCTTCCTTTTTTCCTTCCTTCCTTCCTTCCTTCCTTCCATTCTTCCTTCCTTTCTAATGTGAGAAATTTTGAGTATTGAACTCAGATTCTCATGCTTGCTGGGCAAGTACTTTACTGAATGATCTACCATGCAATTAGAATTCTTTTAAATGACTAAACTGTTAGAATTCTTTTAAATGACAAAACTGCTCAGGTTCCTGGAAAGTGCAGGCAGAAGGATTATGAGTTCAAGACCAGCCTCCACTCTGTAGCAAGTCCCTGCCTCAAAAGTAAAATAAAACTAACAAAGCCCCAAACTAAAAACTACATAGATAAGCAGCAGGGGTGCTTCTGTTGGGAACAGTAAACACAAAGGCAAGTAACAGTTACCAAGGGATCAGCTACATTGGCTATCCTAGAATTTCTACATATATGACAGTAGTGCTGGATTCCTTCTTGCTTATGCCCATTCTTGGCTCTCCGCACTTGTGGCTCTGATCTCGCAGACTAAAGGTGATCCCATGAGCCTTCGTTTGCTAACTACTTACTCACATGCAAGTGACTCTCCAGTGAATGGCTTGAGAACTCAGCACATAGATTGGCTTTCTCAGAGCAAGCAGAACAGCCCAGCTCCATTCCATATCAGGTCTAGAAAACAGCTGGGTATTACCGTGCTTGGTGGTGGTGGTGTGTTTTCATGAGCTAACTCAGCCTGATAGCGCTTCCCACGAAGCTGGGGACAGAACATGAATGGAATTGGAGAGAAGGCTGTGAAGAAAAGCAGGGACAGTCTTATTATCCACATGTCTTTTCCCAAACACCTGACTATGGGTCTGATGCCAAGAAACCATGACAACCCAATAGAAAAGAAGGCAGGAAGGGTCCCTGCTCCATAGAGCTTAGAACTGCATAGAAGATTCTCTACAGTAGGCAAAAGCAAGAAAGACCATGAGTTTATTGTAAAGGCTGTGAATTTTACCTAAGTTAGTGTGAGAAAGGGTGTTGCTAAGGAATGGGCCATACTTACTGCAAGTCTGAAAGGTTCAGCGAGGATATCAAGCAGTCAGAGAAAAACTTCCTTGTTGGGAAAACAAAATTTGCAAAGTCTGGAGTAGAAAAAGGCTTGGATTTCTGAGGAAATGGGAAAAGATGGCTACAAGGTGGACTTCTAGAGATAATGTTCAAGCCTCAGGCAAACCCCAGGACAGCAGAAGAGACACTTGGTGTCTGCAGATACGTGTGAGGGAATACAAGACTGCAGATGCAGCATTTACAAGGAGGGAGGGTAGAAGAGAAGGGAGCAGGAGGAAAGGAGAACACGGAAGAGAAGGAGGAAGACAAAGAACAGAGAACGACATAACGGTGCAGAAACAGTCATAATCAGCGCCAGTGGCATTAGGTGATTCTACATGGAGACATCAACTATCATAATCATATAAGTAGAGAAAATGCCGCCTGTGATCAGTCACTTCCCCGAGAATGTGGTGGGCAGCATCCCTGGCCTCATTGACACGTTGGCTCTGTGTATATAGGCTATGACAATGGAAGGTTCCCTGCAGTTCTAGTCTGCCCACTGTTCTGGTTTGTCCTTTGGCATGTTAATGGGAAAACTCATAACATTTTTATCCTGAAGATCACAGGGGACCGAAGAGTGCTAAGAGGAAGTGAGAGCATGTCACGCTTTGGAAACAACACTCAAGGCTGTGCGACACTGAGAGCTCCCAAGGAAACTACATAGCTTTGGGTCTCAAAATGTGGCTGAGATCAACTTTAGTGTCACCTTTTAGAACATCTGATTGTTCAGGCCCCACTCTAGAACACCAAATCAGAAACCAAGAATATACACCGTAATTCTGCCTCTGGCAAGCATCTATTCTAGCTGTTTCTGAATAACACCCATTTTCAAACTTGAAAATAATGGTTATAAGTCAACCTTGGGCAAATAATTTCTTTGCTAAGTGAGTAAGGGGGCTGGAACAGTCTGGGCACGTAGCTGAACCGGAGTCTTTGGAGCGTTTCCTGAGGTGAGGGGGGGAGTTCTCATTTCTTTTGGACTGTGGTTCCGGGAAGAAGGGCTGATATCTCAGGATCAGTAGTAATGCCAGCTGAAATGGATACTCCGAGAGATTGAAAGTGGCAGCAGAGAAACACAGGGAGAACCAGAAGCCTTAATGGTATTTTTGAATTTCTAAATTATCCAAGCTAGCCAACCATACAACTCGTACCTTGTGAAGTTCTGCTTTCTGAAAAACGCATGCCCCCTTTCGATAAGCTACTTTAGATTCACGTTTCAATTATATCATGACAAAAAGGTCAAATCATTAGATGCAAACCATCTAAGTAGGATTTCTTCCTCTTATGAGTTTGGAACACAAAGAATTATTCAGCAGGTTAGAAAATGAGGCAATAAATTCAAGCCAACAATCATATAATCTTGTAATCCCAGTTCTGGGGAGGCATTGATCCTGGAGGCTTACTGATTAGCCAGTCAGTCCAGTTGACTCTGAAGTTCTAGGTTTCAATGAGAGAAACCCTGTCTCAAACAACAAAGTGGATAGGAACTAAGGAAGACACCCAAAATTGTCTTCTGGCACACACACACACACACACACACACACACACGCAAATGTTCACACATAACAACAGAAAAAAGTAATCCAGTAGTGTGCATATATTAGGGTCTGAAAGAAGTTAACAAAAGACAGAGTGAAATAAAACCAAAGTGCTGAAATCCTCTTCCCCATATTTTCTGCTGCCTGTTGCATCTGGAAAAGATACTCTTGTGCTTTTGCCAGATGCAAGCAGTAATCTGAAATGCCAAAATGTTGCAATTTCTAGATCATTCCTATGATTGACAGAAACAACAGGAGGCTATTTGAAACTAGAGCTTCACCCTCAAATTCAAAGTGTAGGTTGACCATGTCAACACATTTTCCTTGTGAAAAATGAAATTTGCAGCCACTCAGCAGGGAGGATATAATGCTTTTAGTCCAGGCACATAAAGCATATAATGATTTGTAGCTTAAAAAAAACCCTCTTCTTTCACCTCCAACAGTTTTTGGAAGATCTTACTTCAATGATCACCTTCAGTTTGTCAATGAAGGGACAATGGTAAGTTTTTATATAAGATGGAAAACGCACAGTAATTTCCCATATGTATTGAAATTAAAAGAATTTCTGAAATTTCCCAGAGTGTACATCAGAGTAGTACTTTGTTATTCAGTCTGAACCCATAATCTAGAAGATGAAGATCACTGTTGATATTAAAATCTAAGGCAAAATTCATTTTTGAAATCCACCTACCCAGTCATGTAGTCACCCATCCATGTATTCATTCATACATCTATATGCCTACCTATCCACCTATCTAGTCAATATTTATCTATATGTCCATCATTTTTGCCTATCCACTCCCCAAGCACCTACCCATCTACCCATGATTCTACTGACCTATACAGTCACCATCCATCCATCTAGCCAACAAGCCAGCTAAATTCATTCATTCATCCACCCATCCATCAACACATGCTTCTATTCATTCCCCTATCCATCCATTGCCTATCCATCCAGAGACACTCAACAATCAAATAAGTAAATGACCTTTCTTGGTGGAACCTGTGTACTAGTGAAGTCCAAACAACTGAGATGACAAAGCACGATGACTCTGAGATGGCAGCCAAGTGATAGAAGGTGAATTGCCCATCGGGGGAGGGAAAGGGAGGGAAAAGGAGCCTCAATTCCATGGAATATTCAGGAAATTTCTGCCTAAGAAGATATTTGTAATGAATTGAGAGGCAAGAAAGAAGCAAGTTTAGCAAGACTGTTGTGAAACTGCATTCTAGGAAGAAGACACAGGGGTTACAAAGACCTAATGAAAAGTGTAAATAGTAGAGGAGTCAGGAAAACAAAGGATGGGGTATTCTGAAAATAGGTCAATGATGACCAATGTCTCTTCCGCTAACAATTATGGAGGAAAGACAATAGTGTTATAAAATAGATGGATGGACATGTTAATGGTAGATGGATGGATGGATTACTGGATGGGTATGTAGCTAATAACTAGATAATGGATGGATTGGTAAATAGGCAGATTGATGGAAGGATAAATATGTGGATGGGTAGATGGAAGTCAGAGTATGAGATTCCCTTTGTCTCCAAATATACACTGGGTGAGGTTTGAAGAATAAATGCATATGAGTTCCAAACATTCTGTAAGTAAGAATTTACATGAATAATGTAATTTACATGAGCATGTGATTCACATCATGAAAAGAACGTGACTCTGGAAGAAAAGACATGTGACTCACATCACGAATAGAAGCACGGTTTGTTAGCTCTGGGAACACAAAGTTCTGTTCTAGTTTAAAAGGCTAAACAGGATTAGATGACTAGGGAGATAACGTCTAATCAAGCAGGAATGGACATGTGTCTGAAGGAACATGGCAGAGCTGGGAGTATAACCATTGCAAGTAACCAATTGTGCACCTGTCCTGTGGCAGAAAGAGTGTGATCTGATTTTTATTTTGAGTTATTTCTGCTGCTTGTTAGGAGGCTTACAAGGAGGGCCATGAAGATTTGGGATAAGAAGAGATGACTCTGGGAAAAATCAGAAGGACTCGTGACAATAGAAGGTTAATATGGGGAAAGGCCCCAAACTAGAGTGATGAAATCCAAGTCATATGTTTGAAACATGTGCAAGGTCTATTTGTGATTGTAAAGAGGTTGAAGAGAAAGAAACAAGGCTCAGAGAGCTGCAGGGGAGGCCAAAGCAGGAGAAGACAGTCCAGCTTCCCATGTAATTAGACAGGAATGGAGGGCAGTTGAGGACCATGAGCAGATGATAGTATGTGCATGCATATGTTTTATCTGTATGTGCCTGTGTGTGTGTGTGTGTGTGTGTGCGCGCGCACATATGTGTGTATGTGTGTTTATGTAAATGTATATGTATCTCTGTGTGTGTGGTGTTACTATTCAATGTTAATACTTCAAACAAGAGACTGATAAATTGTAATATAGTTATAAAATCCCCATTTTGGAACCGAGAACACAGTCCTGAAAGCCATGGCCAACATGATGGCCCCATAGTCAGCTACTAGATTCACTGGATACCTAGGGCACCTGGAAGATTTTTCCCCTGCTACAAATCCTATTTAATAGGCAAATCTTAAAGTCAATTTGGAAATGACCATTTGCTGCAGGTTACATCAAATTTTGTTAAACCAAAGAGGATAAGACATAAGACCTTGTTCCTTGGCAAAAGACAGTGGGTGTTGGGAGACATACTGTACTTGTGATTATGTTATTTTTTTCAGCTGAGTACTTGAGTTTTTTCTTTTTGAATTAATACAGACCCACAAGACAAGTACTATATCAACACAGCAGATGTACTGAGGTTACTGAACCTAAGAGCAAAACCTGGAAAGATAAGCTTTCACCTACAATGCCAGGAATAGACTTTAATCATCTGCAGTGTTGTGGGTCTTCATGTGATGGTCCTGTACCATCCTGGCCTAAATGGCTCTCTGCAAGTTCAAGACAAAGTTCATGAAGGAGAGAGAACACAGATTGGAAGTGTTGAGGTAGAGGAGGGAGAAGGTTGGATTTTTTTTGCCTAAATTAAATCTCATTCTTTATCACATCTCTTCAAAGTCCCACCCAAATATTTGAAGTTAAACAGGCAGATTCATCATGTCCTCTTTCTCTTTGTCTTAGTTCAACTTACTGAACTTTCATATCATGACGACTTTCCTTCAACACTAAGGCAAAAGCTTCCATTCTTACTGGCTCACATGTGTGGGATTCTGTATTTCATGAACCCAACTTTTTGTGCTGTGATAACCTGTAATACTTAAGGCTAGAAACAGAGAGCACAATCTCTCTCTCTCTCTCTCTCTCTCTCTCTCTCTCTCTCTCTCTCTGTGTGTGTGTGTGTGTGTGTGTGTGTATCTGTGTGTGTGTGTGTGTGTATCTGTGTGTGTGTTTCATTCACACTGTTTTCTCCCTTAGATCTAAGATCTATAAAGTCCCAGGCAATCTACCATTTTCTCCCACTATTAAATCTTCAGCATCAGAGAAAACATGTGTTACATTTCTGTGAGAAAATAAATTAGGATATCAATTGACTCCTCACAGTTAAGACTCTTAAGTCTAGAACACCATTTACCTGTTTTTTTTTTGTTCATATTATTGATAACAAAGTAACATCCCTTTTATGAGAAGTAAAGTGCCATTACCATCCCAACATGAGATCAGAAACCATTCTGGACAGATGGGGACACACTGGGCATCCGGTGTTATTCTCGGGTCTTAGGGCGATTCAGATCACCTACACCCTAATGGGATCTGATTCATTCTTCAGTGATGTACTTTTCATGGAAATTATCAGGTTACATTGTTACCCTAAATTGAATACTAGTAAAATGTTTTAACCAAGCCAGCTGGAAGTCTTAACATTCTATTCATATAGTTATTTATATACATATTGACAACTGCCACCTGCGTGTGACTTCGCTGTATCATGGAGTAGCATGGCTCTGCCGCTTCATTACACTCTGACAATTTACTAAAGCCACACTGCTTCCTTCTTCCTTGGCTTGCAATTGCTCTGCAGCCTCCCTTAATGACACTGATTTCATAACAGCACAACAATAGTTCTCTGTGGTTGTGCCTTTTTCTTCATCTCCTTTCCCTCATTATCTAGGCCTCCCATATCCCATACCCAGAGGATCAAATGGAAATCAGTACCTGGATCCCTTCAGTCCAGTTTCTGCTGCTTAAATGAATCCCCACAAACTCCACAGGGTTAGATTCGATTAGGGAATTGGAAGGGGAACATTGGGGCTGGGCAGTGATTGCCACTAAACCTGACACATATCTCGCCCTTCCACTTCGAGATGGAGAATAAATATTTCTTCCCCAGAATGTTGTTTAAGGATGCTGCCTCTGAAAAGGAATGAGGGAACAATGCCAAGAACTCTATTAAAGGCAGGAAGACTTAAGTGCAAAATCTTAGCAAAGTCCAATCTGAAAGAATGTTAGTAACTCACTTGGAATAGAAAGTCTAGACTCCAAAGCCAAGGGGAAAGGTGAACATAGAGCCTGGCCCTCCCACTGCATTGCTTAAATGAAGTGAAATAGCCCTGGTAGGACTCTGAGTTCACACTGGGGGCTCAAACTTTAGCTTAATGTGAGTGAGTTTGCCAAGGCATGGAAGCCAGGAAGAACAACTGAGATTTGCCTTCCTCTTTAGTCCCCTGAGTGGTCGTAGGCAAAGGAAGGACCAGTCACGCTTCATTCAAGAAAGACTTCACAGGACTGAGTCCCATGTTAAGGGATGTATGTCCTCACCCTGAAAGCCATCTTCAAAATCCAGGCAAGCTTCCGTTGAAGGGCATCTAGGTTGTTTCCGGGGGAGGGTGAGGGAAATGGGAAGCGGTTGCGGGGAGGAGGCAGAAATCCTTAATAAATAAATAAATAAAAAATAAAAAAAATACCCCCCCAAAAAATAAAAAAATAAATAAAAGTGACAGCTGAGGAAAAAAAAACAAAAAACAAAACAAAACAAAACAAAAAAACAAAAAACAAAAAACAAAATCCAGGCAAGAAATGCCCTGTCCACCGTGTGTGTCCTTACACACCAGGAAGATGCCTGTTAGTTTTCTTTTCCTCCTCCTGTACTTTAACCAGATGCTCTCCCTGGCACAGATGCCTCAGAAGAGATTACAGCAAAGATTGGCATAGCACCTTACATGGGTTCCACCCAGATGACCTCTAAGCAGCCAAACTCTGGCACAGACACACGTCCCTAAGCCCACTCTCTACTGTGCTTACTGTGATGTTGGCTACAAGATGTAGGCCTCACCCTAACCCTAACCCACCCCCTAGAATGTGGAGCCAGAGATGCAATTCTGTATTCCATGCACACCGATGGCTCAAGAGAACCCCTCTGAGATTCCTCTGGGGTTTTTTTTTGCCATGCAGACTTCCACTTTGAGCCCGGATGCATGCACACGCACATGCACACATGCACACACACTCAAATATCACTTTTGCCCAGCTGAAAGTATCTTTTTAATGAGTCAATACTGAAAGCCTACTAGACACCAAAGACTCTTCAGACTCAAGGGGGCATAGATCTCAGTCTAGCAGAGATGAAAAGTTTAATGAGAAAAGAATGTTCCAGATAAGTAAACAGCATTTACAAGAATGGCAGAGCTACAGAATAGGATGATGTAATACAGCGTGACCCAAAGAGCCACGTCTGCTTGACTAGGTACATAGTAGTATAGGAATAAAGCCTGGCTAGTAGCCATTAAGGACCAATTCCTCCCAGACCCGAGCAGAGAGCACCCAGCAAGGAAATCAATGACAGTGCAAAGGTCCCTTGCTACAGATGGAGAAATGGAAAAAAACAAGAATCCTGGGGAACAGCCCTCTCCATTATCAGCACGTATGAAGAACAGAGGTAGGCATAGGCATATAAACCTGTGACCCCAGTATTTGGGAGGTTAGAAAAGGATTGCTGTGAGTTCAGGTGCAGTCTGGATTATTTAGCAAAAGTTTGCCTGAAAACCCAAACAAAAGGAATGAAGTAGAAAGGTTCCATTGTGGTTCCAGAAATAAAGAGTTTTCAACAAAGCACAGCATATCTGGGTTTCTCATAACACAGTCAGCTTTTCCCAAAGCCTGCCCAGGCAGAGGATGGGATGGCTCCCAGCCTGGGGTACCGGCTAGCCTAAGCCCTCTTTCTACATTTACAACCGTGAAGATCTCAGTGCTCCAGAACCACACCTCCCAAACCTCTGGGTGAGGGTTTCCTGGCTCAGCCATTCCCTAAAATGTTAAGGAAACTCTTAAAGAGTGTATAGCCTCTTCATGGTGACATGCCTGGGCTTGTCATATGATCACTACTGTATATGGGCTCTTCTCCTTCTCTGTTACCCAATGTCAGTTTTCCCATTCAAGCTTTGCCTGCCGCACTGCTAAGACTTCAGTTTCTTTTTTTCATCCAAAATTGCCATGGGAATCTGGTCTAGAGATCTAAAATGTCTGGGACAGAAAAGTATCTGCTTCCTTTAAACACCATGAGCACTGAAGGGTTCCTGGGCTCACGTGTCTCTTCTTACTGTCCACCTGTACCACCACACCGCCTTTACTTGGTGAACCAAATAGTCTATCCCTACAGGGCTGACACCTACTGAGACCCTAAAATGCAATCTAGTAGAAAAACAGGACATTTGGTGATAAGACTATTGAGGATGAAATCACATATGAAGCACGATTAATAAAAACTCAGAGAGAGAAATCAGGGTTTAACCTGAAAGATTCAAAAAGTAAAACAGCCAGCCATTGGCTCTTACCTTGACCTCAGACCAAAAGGGTGATCCTGCCTCCAAGAATCTCAGAATGAGACTCTGTCTGAGAGCTGTCTCTCCCCCTTCCTCTGGCTTATATTCCTCTCTAGGGCTGGGATTAAATGTGTGCACCACTGGGATTAGAGGCATGCAACACCCGATTTCTATGGAAACTAGGGTAGCTACTAGGATTAAAAGTGTGGGTTATCATAATCTGGTCTATAAGGCTGACCAGTGGGACAGTTTTACTTTCAAGTCTTCAGGTGGTCTTTATTTATTAAAATACAATTGAAATACCATCACACCCATGGGATGGGCTGTAAATTCAGTGACATATATTTCTAAGCATATATGAGGACGGAGACCTAAGTTGGACCTAGGCAGATATAAACCAGACACATGGACTGCCTAGAGCCATGTAAACTGGGAGAGAGGCACAGAACTGATCCCTCTCAGGAGGAATCAAGCCTGCTTACAGACTGACTCCAGACAGCTTCCAGAACCAAGAAAGATCTCCCTCTCTGCCAATTCATCATGGAAACCTCAGGAAGCTAACATGTACTTGGTGATTTCCATTTACTCTTTAACCCTCAATTAATGTTGCATCTTTGGAGCAGCAAGTCTTCAATGCTTCTTGGGTTTCAGAGTTCTGGAAGGTGAACTGTTCTTAGGAATTGAGTTCTCATTTTGATTAGCCTTCCGAAAGAGTACTTCCAATTAGACACATCTTACACTCATTTAGCTAACCTCACCCCAACTGGAAAGACAGCAAAGATGAATTCAGGATGGCAGGAATGGATTGTGTTGACAAGAGTAATGCTTCTGGTGATTCTGGGATATCTGGGTGGGACTGAAAGAGAGATGTGCTGAGCTCCGAGGTCAAGCAGGATATGGACATGCACATTTTGACAGTTGAGGAAGAACAGGGCTGGACGAGCACCCTGAAAGAGATGTGTTCCTGAAACTGCTACAATGACATCTGCTCAGTACCAGGTGAATGCTTAAAATTCATTAAGCCTTTTCTCCCAGCCTATCTTCCTCTTCCAAGCTCTCTGGAACATAATTCATGTATAGGTAAATGCAGGTGTGGAGGGAGAGCCTGCTGGAAACATGGCTGCAGTTCTGCTAGGAAAGTGTGGCCTTGTTGTGCTGTGCCTCTTGACCTTGGGAAATTAGAGCTACTTATTTTTTCCTATTCCAGGACAGCTTGAATGAGGTTGCTCTCGAGTTGATAAACTCAAGTGACAAACAACTCAATCACAGAGCTGCAAACGAAGGCCTTCTTTTAGGGGAAGCTCAATCGGTGGGCAAACATTCCAGGAGCATTGCTGGTTACTAAAAGCCCTATTTGTCAATGCCAGTGCTGTCTCCTGCTCAGTGTTAATTAGTCATTTCACACAGCACTGGTGACAAGGAGTTAAGTCCCAGTTAACCCAGACTTCAGATAAGATGGAGTAGCAGAGGAGGAGAACCTGGCTCCAGAGGAAACATCATCAGGACTGTTCACTTGGCTGCTGATCAGAAGAAGAAAAGTGCTGGCCCATGGGAATGGGCCTACATGGGGAGGAAAGGAAGGATAAGAGAAGCAAAGGTAGGCCTAACAGTTGAATTAACAGAAAACAATCACCACCCAATTCAACCTATGTCTATAAATGAGTTCTGAATATGGCACCCAATAAACAGTTGCAGAATGAGGGAGTTGTGGGTTTGCTCATCTTTGGTTTGCTTCCAATGGTCCCCCGTGGACAGAGGCAGAAATGAGAGGTGGCACATATGCTCCAAATTGCAAGAAAATTCTGCATATTCTATGCAGTAACTTTTCTGGTGTGGAAACACTGTCCACTCTGAATCAGGCAATGGCAACCATTTTGCCTCCAGGCTACCAGTCATTTGATGCTTTGTGGATTACATGTTGAGAACCATCTGATGGACCTCTTCAATGCTCAAAATCTACTACTGCTTATGGAGATGCAGTGCAAATATTGTGATTCCTAACTTTCTGTTCTCAAGCAGAGTCAGTTCATATGGGGACGCTGAGATTCGGGGATCTGATAAAGAGGAAGCGGAAGGAGGGAGAAGTGGGGATTCCACTGTAATGACAGATCAGATAAGATAATACAGACTGGGGCCATATGGGCACACACAACATGACTTTCATCCAATTACTAATTTCCTCCCTACTGTTTATTATCCATATTAATACTACTGCAATATCCTCCTTTATTTACTCCTTAGTCACCCAAGCACATACATAGCCCTTTAGAAGGGACCATACTTTTAAACCCAGCATCCTTCAACAACAAGAAAACATGCCCTCAGGCAGCAATGAACTTTGATTTTCATTCTTTCTAAAAAAAAAAAAATCCAAAACATTAAAGTAAGACTTACCCACAAGAGCAGAGGATGTTTTTCTATCCTCCTACAATGATGGCAATGTAGTTGCTGAGACTTTGAATCCATCATAAGCGTTTTGGGATGGGTCAGATTCACTTCCCCAAATCAAGCCAGGCAGCAAGAATCTGGTCAGAAGAAAGTCTGCAGCATGCTATACCCATAGTGGTTTTCCTGGCTTTGCTCCCATGACTTTTGTCCCTGTTGTCATTCTCTGCTGCTCCTGCTCATCCTTACCACCCTCACTTTGCTCTCTCAACTTTAGAGGACGCTAACTAGTTACTTTATTTTAGTGTGTGTGTGCATGTGTGTTGAGCATAATGTGACTCACTAAGTGGCATGCACATGCTTGGTCTCGTTTAACCTCTACAGACATGTTCAAGTGTGATTCACAGCAAGCACAGAACACTTGGATTATTCCCTGATAGACACATTGCAAGTTTCTCTTGAAGCTAAATAGGTATAGTTTTTATTTTAAATCAGAGAAAATATATTTCTGCTGGTAACCAAGTGATATACAAACACACATGCCCTGCTGTAAGGAGTTTGGAACCCTGTACATGCACTTTCTGTGCATCCCTCGCTGCATACAAGGCCTTTGGTAAATGTTATTTCTACTTCATGGACCTCTCTAATAAAGCCAGAGGGATCTCTTTCCGATAATTCCCAAGTTGTTTATTTTTTTTAGAGGTTCAAATAAGTCAGTACATGTGAAAGAAAGTTTGTAGAATAGAATTAGCTATAGAAATATGCAGATCTATATTTCATATCCTATAGCTATTCTTTGTGAGGAAGGGCCTCAGGTAGGCCAAGGTAGCCTTGAAACTATGTAGCCAAGGATGATATTGAACTCATAGTTACCCTGTTTCCTTCTTTGTGGTATAGGGATTAAGGGGTGAGCCCTCACACTCAGTTTCTGCAGTGCTGTGACTCAAACTCAGAGCCATGTGCACGCAAGGCCAGCAATCTACCAACTGAGGCACACCATCAGCGTCCATAGTGAAAATTGTATGACATTTTGTTAATAAAGCAAATTTCAAAATATACCTCACAAACCACAGAATCATATGATAAGGATCCTTATTACAAATCAAGTTGCTGGGTTTTATACCTCATAAAACACAAGGGTTTTGATAGACTAGTCATACTCTCACATGAAACCACATAAGGAGAAAGGGAAAAAAGAAGCCAAAGAAGGCTGGGGGACTCATGATGCCAGAGCCTATTAAATCGATTACATGATTAATTTGAAGGATAGCATGTGAGAGAGAAGAAATGGACAGTGGTTCATGCCATGCCATAAAGGCCGCTGATCAAGCGTTTTCTGTAACCTTCTAAGCCACCAAGAAAATTGGCTTTTGGGAGATGAATCAAAGTGGAGCAATATATTCGTTGGCAGCTATTCATATTAGAAAAAAGTGGGAGTATATGAAATCTCTTGTACCACTCAATGCCACAATTGACAGATATTAGGAAACATTAGAAGCTTCTCCACAGGAATCAAGAATGACGTTTTAGCCTTGGCCAGACTTTTCTTTTCCAGCTGAAGGGGGGAGCTATAATTTTGATGTGAATGAAGATACCAATGGGGGCAGGGGAATAGGATATTAATTAAAGTGTTTGATGGAGTTTCCTTTCCAGTGCACCATGGGAAAAGTCCGCACAAACCCCTGATAGTTCCACACAAGACCATTCGTCAGGATGACGGAAGTCATCCCCTTGATGGAGTTTTAAGATGAATTCTTTGTGGGGGCCATGGGCCAGGTCTTGAATCAGAAAGTAAATAAATAAATAAAATCACCCAGCCATCCCGACCAAATTAGCTGATCTAGTGGGTGAGAATGGAAGGCTGAGGCCAAGGTTTCTATTAGCAACTAGGTCTTTCCCGTTCCAGTTGACAAGACGGACAACCGTCCACCCTCGTAAAAGATTCATGACCCCGACTTTGCACTCTCGACTGCTTGCTTTCTCATAAAAACCAGTGCAAATCCTATCAAAAATTTAGCAGAATCCCTGCCTCATCTGTTTAGGCCTGAAGCTAGTTGCAGGGACAACTCATTAGGGACAGGCTCATTAAAACCAGCCCTTGGGCAAAAGCAGTTTGCGGGGCCTCCTCATTTCTATTCACTCTTACCTCTCTGGCCCAGCCTCCTGCAGCCCATAGACAAGAGGGCTTCTGAAGGTTTGCATAGTGCGCAGGTCCACTTGCAGAGTCATAAGAACCAGGGCTCAACAAATGCTGCTCTTTACAGCTGTCAAAGATCATCTTTATCTGCTCCTTTGTATGCACTGGGAAGGCTGATACAGGAGAGGGAGGAGGGGTCCAGGAAGTAGGGAGGGAGTCCTGAAGGCTGGCATCACCTGGGGTTGGTGGGAAATAACACCCGGCATTGTGGAGGTCACAGAAGCCTTATGGACAGGACAAAGGCTGGGCTCTAGCCAAGTGAAGGCCAAAAGGCAGAACCTTCTGGGGCCCCTTCCCGAGTCATGTGCAGCCCAGCTTTCAGACGCATGGGCTCCTGGTGCCTCTGCAACAGTCTGCCTCATGGACTCACTACCAGATGTTTTCTGCTATATGCCAGGGATACTATTCTTTACGCAAACTCGGGATTGAGCTGAGAAAAAGTTGTTGTCCTCCTTGGGCATGGATAAGCGTAAGAGGTATGGACAAGAATAAGCAGCGCCATTACTGACACAAAAGTATCCAGGCGTCACTGTTGCTGGGCAAGATTTCTTTTCCTGCAAGGGCACAAGACAGCCCTGTAAATCTGATAGCTATGGTACCCATCAAAATCTGAATAGGGCACGTCAAGGTCGAGAAGGACCAGGCTGTGGACTGAGAAGCTAATGCTTAGATGTTACATGTAGATGTCATGTAACATGGTACAGAGTATAGGGGCTTAAAGATTGTCAACTTGCCTGATAAGCCAATGAAATTTTTGTGCATGTACATGCGTTCACATGTATGTAGGTGCAAATGCATGTATGTGCATGTACACATAGAGGCCCCAGGTAGACCTTAGGTGTTATCTCTCAGCTACTTTCCACCTTGAATTTTTGAGGCAGGTTCTCTCACTGGGACCTGGAGCCAGCTGATTCAGCTAAGCTGCCTGACCAGGGAGCCTGTCTCTCCTACCCCTGCCTCTCCGGTGCTAAGAGCATATGCCTGCCGACACACCTGATTATTTTATGTGGGTTCTACAAGGGTCAAACTCCTGGACTCACGCTGGCATGATAAGTACTTTGCCAACTGAGCCACCTTTCAAGACTCTCAACATGCTAGATCTTCACTTTTCACAAGAAGCCAGAAATGCATTTTGGTTTTTTTTTGGGGGGGGTAGGGGGTTAAAAAATACTTTAGACAGCTTTGCTCTTCAGTACAGGTGGAACATGGAACTCATTATGCATCATGTAGCCTAGGCTGGTCCAGCTCTCCACCATCCTGACTCGGACCCCCATGTGGTGAGAATTTAGAACCATACCACTGTACCCACGCTAAATTCATCTTTTTCTAAACATCTCCTACAAACAATGAATAGTACATCAAGGCAATGGGGCAAAAGTGTGAACTCAGATTTGAAATAACTGATATGAAAGTGATACGAAAACAGGAGAGATTTAGACAGCAGTCCTCACATACTAGAAAACTGGTAAACCCCAAGAGCCACTTATACCAGGGGGGCAGGTGACATGATCTCTTGGAGAAAAGGCCTGTGACTAATAGTTTAAAAAGAAATTTTATTAGATACGTCTTATCATTTCCAAAAGCACTTTACCATCGCAAATGGAACTAATATGCTAACAGCCCCTGCATGAGCAAAGCCCTTGATGCCAATTGTTCTTAAAACATAGATTATTAGCCTAATAGAGCTTCCAGAGGTGGGACTGCCAAGTCACATGCACACAGCATCAATTCCCTAATGGAGGGGGGGGGGAGAGATTGAGGCTGGCTTACAATGTAGACAATAAAAGGAGGGCAAAGTCTAAACTAAAACTTGCAGGATGTGTAACATAATACTGTATCCCTCATTCTCTTGTAAGAGGACACAGGTGGGATGACCTGAAGGTGGCATCCATTGGTTCTTGGGACACTGCTGTAACCACTTGGAGGTTGCTATGCATAAAAGTTGAAGATTTTTTTTAAATCAACTTTTTTTGATTTATTTAACTTTTTTTTATTTTTATGTGCATTGGTGTAAATGTGTCAGATCTTTTGGAATAGCATTTTTCAGAGCGATGCAAGGAGACAGAGACAGAGATCCACATTGGAGAACCGGACTGAAATCTCAAGATCCAAATCAGGAGCAGAAGGAGAGAGAGCATGAGCAAGGAACGCAGGACCGCGAGGGGTACACCCACACACTGAGACAATGGGGATGTTCTATCGGGAACTCACCAAGGCCTGCTGGCCCGGGTCTGAAAAAGCATGGGATAAAACTGAATATAGCAGACAATGAGGACTACTGAGAACTCAAGAACAATGGCAGTGGATTTTTGATCCTACTGCACGTACTGGCTTTGTGGGAGCCTAGGCAGTTTGGATACTCACCATACTGGACCTGGATGGAGGTGGGTGGTCCTTGGACTTCCCACAGGGCAGGGAACCCTGATTGCTCTTTGGGATAAAGAGGGAGGAAGACTTGATCAGGGGAAGGGGGAGGGAAATGGGAGGCGGTGACGGGGAGGAAGCAGAAATCTTTAATAAATAAATTTTAAAAAGTTGAAGATTAAGGGATGTGAGGAGACAAAGCCCCGAGGTGCATCACCCTTCCTTCCTCCTTCCCAGCTCCAAACAGAGATCCTCCTATTTCTAAGCACTGTTGAGTGTGTTTCCCTGAGCTTTGTGGGAGAGTGTGTAAGGCTCAAAGACAAATAAATGAGTGGATTACGTAGTCATCAAGTCCAAAGCAAAGAAATTAGAAGAGACTCTGTGGGTTCTCTTTCTTTAATCCTAACGATTAGACCGCCCAGCCGAGCCATTTCCTGACTGAATCCGGTCCTGACATTCTAGCTCTGTCTTTCCATGAGCTTTATCTACAGTCAACAGAAACTGGAAACAACCATGCGTATATTAGTAACTTTTGCACAGCTGTCCCTAAAATACCCAACAGAAACAACTTAATGAAGGTAAGAGAGATTCGGGCTCACAGTTTTAAGTCCATCAGTCTGGGATGAGTTTAAGAGGGCTTGGCAGTGAATAGTACCATACATACTTGTAACCAGGGAGCAGTAAGAGGGGCAGAAGTGAACAGAGATAAGATATTCCCAAGTTCCTTTTCCTTATGACCTAATTCTGTATTGGAAGGTCTGCAAAACCTCTCTGTTAGCTCCACCATCTGAAGGATGAGCATTCAACCAGTGCACCCGGGCAGGACACCCCTTATTCTACATTAACAGGATGGCCCAAGAACAGCCTCCCCATCCCACAACATTAGCTCAGCACATTCACCGCCTTTGCCATAGCACTAGTTTGGCATGCTTACTTCCTCCCTCCTCATAGTAAGGACAAGGCAATCCTCTGCCATTTGCTGGAGAAGCAATCAAACCCTCGTTGCTAATTCACTTTCTTAGGACTTGAATGGTCTGTAGCTGGATGATACCTGAGGCTTGCATGCAAGCCTCTCCCAGTGCAACAGCTTTCCGTTCACTCATAACACTTTGCTGAAAACCTCCCCATCTATGTCATTGCCAGTCTCCTCCACACTCTCTCCAAACTCTGGGATGATGAGGGAGGAGAGCACAGACTTGACGGCGGATGCTCAGGGAGGAGTACGCATAAGAATAAGTCACGTCCATTAGCAACGCCGACGTCATCACAGAATGAGACAGTCCTGGCATGCGACACACCTTGAAAACTTGTTATTTATTCCAGGAAAAACTGTCTTTTTTGGGGGGAAATGGGCTCTATGGGGACTCAGAAAATCCAGAACTTAGACATAGAGGACACATTCTTCTCATTTTCTTCTTATTAGAAGGGTTAGCTGCACATCTTCAGTTGGAATGATGTTTAAAGATTAGAGATGGCATAAGCTAAGTGGATAATTGTGGGTTAAAAACCCACCCCTAGGACATTTAGTTTGAAAGGAGATATGTTGTGGGGTATAGAAAGATGAAGTGGAAGAGTGTGGAGGTAAATATGATCAAGCCATATTGTATATATGTTTTCAGTTTTCAAACTTTATATATAATATAAATTATATATAATTTGATATTAACCAAAACTAAAAAATGCAACTGATTTGTTCTTTTTATAGTTGGTAAAAATTTCTCACTATATAAAAGTAGGGAGGCTGTGTTTTTGTTTTCATTTTTAATCTACTTTTCTTAGAATTCTAGAGCCAGTATAGATTCATGACATTCTGTAAAGAAATGAAGAGGCAGTCTGGAGTCCTAGGTTCTGAGGATGCCACGCAGGCAGGGTGTGGTGACATCACTTGATTCATCCAGATCCATGAGTTCAGGGTCTCCTGTAACTATGAAGCAGATGTGATACACAGACCTCTGTAAAAGACCTGGGATGTCAAGGACAGCCTTCCCCAGTGCCATGAATGGGCTCCTAGACACATTCTATCTGAACACACAGAGACCTCATACTGGCTCAACCAAACAAAGTATAGGGACTTGTGTTGAACACCAGCCAGCAATGGTGTGACCTGCCCTCATTAAAGATTCTCTACAAACAGGTGCCTCTCACTGGGCTCACTTCTGAAATGGCTTTCTTTTTATTCCCAGGGACACATCAAGAAGTGAGGGAGGGGGTTCATGCAGTATAGATCAGTCGGTCATTGACAGCGCATCAGGCTTTGACAAGCTGCTTGGCTGGGTTGAAAGCCTAGGCTAGGCATGGGCCTGTCAAGGCTACACTACTGAATTATTGACAGGCGCTCACTGTGGTGCAAGGGGAGAGCAACCACAGCGTCAGCTCAATAAAGATGAAATGGAAACCCTCTCTGAAGCTGACTTTAGCACGTTAAAGGAGTTTTAATGGGCTGGTTTAAAATTCAGTAAGAGAATGCATTAGGCTGATTGTATTTTCAATGGCTAAGTGCAGACATACGCACAAGTTTGGGGCTTGGAAGGGTTTACAAGTGAGTGGGAAACCTGTCAGGGTGGATCACACCGGTCTTCTCAAGCAAAGCAAGAAGCCATGCATGTTCCAGGCCATTCTCAAGAGCCGTGATTTTCTGCATTCTCTCCTTTATTTCCTTCTCTCTGGACTGGGACAATGCTAATCTGGTGTTCTTGAGGTGAAGATACAGTAAACAGAAGCTGTTCCTCATCCTGGTCACCGGACCTCAAAAGACCAGGCACTGAGTACTTAGTAACGTTTGTGCTGTTACCTCTATCCCCAACCTTTCTCACCACCCAGCAAGAATAAATAAGGGGCAGGTCCTCATCTCGATGTCTTACCGGAAGGGCTGGAAGACTCTATACTCAATGTCCCCTTATTTAGCAAATTAATATTTTATTCTGAATTTTCTTATGTAATCTTTTCTTCCTTAAATTTCCACCTGCCAAGATTTACTTGTATTTTAATAGCTGATGTCAGACGAGTACCAAGCACCAAGTCTCATTTCAGGACTATAATTTTAAATACAATGAGACGCACATCAACTGTCGCATTGACATGCGGGGAAATTATTCCACGTGGACTTTTAAAGTGCATCCTAAAAGCTTCAAAGACCCAGCACATTTGAAAAGAATTTAAATTGATGATCGTGGTATGTGGCTTTTTTTTAAAAAGCAATTTGTCTAATATGACCCTATATTCATTTTTTTTTCTGATTTCTCTTCCAATGGGCTGTCTCCTGTCAAGTTGCCGCAAAGACCAATGTGCACATCTAAATCTGGGTTCATTTGCCTGCTGCAAGATTATCTTTGCCATGTCGAGCCATGTGAGTAAATCAGAGATGCTTCTCCAGGCTGCAGGAGTAGGCTAATCTCCAGACAAATATTTAGAAGGCAGCTTTGCCGACTCTGGCCTTAATCGTTTCCAACTGATTTGACTTATTCTAATTACAGCCTTTATGTTATAAAAGCCATTTTTATGTTGCCGGGGAGCAGTTTCATTGCAAATACGTGAAATTTTGCTGAGTTTTCCTTCCCATGATGATTATGGGAATAGTATTCCACGGCTCAGCTCTAATTAGAAAAACATACTGCGTGGAATGTCAACAATTTTTAACATTAATAACATGCTGACACTGTCCTATTGTCTCCGGTAGCATCCTTCCCACAGTGTGACATGAGAAAGCCTAGAATTCACCAGGCTTTGGAAGGGACACTCATTTATCCTGGGTTTGACGGGCAGGAATCCTTCTCCTGCCCCTAAGTGGGGAGTACCATATCAGAGGGAGAAGGATACCACGTAATATAGCATAATGGGTAGGGAATAAACATGCAATTCTAGCACCACTGAGGGCAGTGCATTTGCCTCCCAGTTATGAAGTCGGCAGCACAAAGCAGATGAAACGGTCCCGTGGTATATCAGTGGTTACTGGCATCTGGAACTTCCAAAGTTTTCCTTTAGCACCATGGTAGTTTAAAATGTACCAAGAAGATGCCAGAAAGGAAATCAAATGATTTGTGGGGAGGGGGGAAGGTTGGTGGATCTCATTGAGACTGGAGATCCTAGACCAGGAGTCAGGTGTCAAGCCCTGTCTTCCTCTCAGTATTCTATACACCCCGGGAGTATCTATCGGAACAGAAAATGCCCTGACACTTGTTAGCCTCTCTCTTCCATTTCCAGAAATGAATATATATATATATATATATATATATATATATATATATATATTATATTGTCTCAAGAGGTAAAAAGGTAGCAATACTTGATACAATAGTTGCATTAGCTAACAACAGTCTGACACCACTGGTTCGTTACTTATGATGAATGCCCCTTACTAAATATAAGCTATGAAGGACAGAAGGGATGGGATGCAGGCAGACTGGGGCCTGCAATACTATCTTTGCAACTGTTGTATACATCTAAGCTACCCAAAAGTCTCATTAGCAACAGTGTATGTGATGGGTCTCCCAGGGCCTTCTGGATGCAGTCCAGTGAGACAGGCTGACTACGCTGTTTTCCCCAACTGTGTTCCCAGGTTTCTCTCCGCGTGCCTTTGCTATCTTGTGGGGCACTATCCTCTGGTAATAGCATCATCTCACATCTGCCATCCGTTTCACTAGTGGCTCCTAAGTATCTTCATGATACATTCAGCTCTGACCTCTCCAAGAGCAGCTTCCAGTCACAGCAGTTATTAGCTATAGACACTTGTCAACCCCTACCCCAACTCCACCCACTTCTTTCTTCATTAGGTCCTATCTAACACTCACGTCCCCCATCAGATCCAAGACTCGCTTACTTGTGTGATGGGCTCAGTGCATGTGGACTAGTCATGGATATGGTCCATGGATCAGGTCAGCTCACTCCTATTGTCAGGGGTAAATTTTAATGGAACACCATTAACATCATTCACTTATGTGTGTATCTGGCAACTTCTACTTTTCACCAGCAGTGTAGAGGAGCTATACCACTGGCCAAATCATTTAAAGTCCAGAGCACTTATATCTGGTCCTTTACAGCAAAACCTTCTTGAAAACCTAGTACAAGACAAGGAAGCCTATATCTTTAAGAAGCTCCATCCCCAACAGCCCCAGTGGGTGCTGTGGATACATTAGCTGAACCCACAAAAGCATTTTCCTCTGGGCATAGGACCCTAGAAACTTCTGAGCTTGATGAGCTGGGTAGCAAATTAGCTTCTTCTCCGGAAGTTAATTTCCCCCTGCTTCCAGGCGTCGATCATATCCTGTGAGCCACAGCACTCCCTGCCCTGTTTAAAATAAAGATTTGAATTAAAAGAAGTGGATTTCCTGAGGGCTGCATGCCTGCTCCAGGTGGAGCTCCTAGAACAAACCTGTGCTGTGAGGTGTCACCTCTCATCCCTACAGACCTGGGGGATTTCTACAGGAGCAGCATAGGCTGGGGGTTCCTGCCAGGGTCAGAAGCTACACCCATCTCTGGGCATAAAAAGTCAGAGCAGATAGGGTCTCCATGGGCCACAGTCTGGCCACCAATAGGAAAGGCAGAAAGTCTCTGATAAGCACATCCTCGTATCTTTAGGGTACTAAGCCCTGCATACTAGGTGGTGTTAGACTGGGGAGAGGGGTACAACGAGACAATCAAATGGGACATCATCAGCAGTGTAGACAACTAACCACTGCCAATGAGAGGCAGGAGTTCTTGTGCCTGGCTCAGCCTTGCTTTGATGTGAGCTATTGTTCTGTGAGGAGCAGGAGGCTGAGACTCCTGTTGGGTCAGAACGCAAAGCTCGTTCTCTCTCCATTCACGTTTACATGGTTAGATGTATCTGAGTCTGAAAACTGAGCTAACTGAGATTTGTAGGTAGCACGCTGGTTCTGTCCCAGGCATGTCCCCACAAACAGAATGTTCAGGACACCCAGACTTGCTGTCTACATACAAGGACACCAAGTTGAGAAAAGGTCAATTGATTGACACCTGAACATCCATCTATCCATTGGGCTAACTTAGGGTTCAAAGCGGAGTCTGGTCATAGAAATTGAAATCCAATATTCAATCCATCACCACTCTCTCAAATTTTAATGAGATTAAATGGTACCAAATGGCTGTGGACCTTTTTAATTCAGAAGGATGCTGTTGAAAATAGTCCTTTCAGTGAACTGTGGCACTGTGGCCTTTAGGGATGGATACTAAAACCAATCAACTCTTTCCCAGACTTAGAACGTGTGTGCAGAAAGACATGGGGCTACAATAGCTATACAGACTCTGAGGATTATTAACAATTAAGAAATATTTAAATAATTGAGCATGTTGGATGCAACAGCTCTATAGTATTAGTGGAAAATCAGAAACAAATATTGGAGCAATTAGTCAGTCAGTTTCCTTTCACCAGGGACTCCATAAAGAACAGAATTAAATGTTGGGACAAACTGTCATAACAGATGGCCCTTGGCCAAGAAACACTCAAAAATAATGGACAGAAAGTTAGTAGGCAGACGTTAGGCTGTGATATAAACCCCCAAAGACAGGACTTCCTTAGACTTCATGTTTACTGATGAACTCTCCAGTTTGCCAAAGGGTGCCAAGAAATAGTATAGTGGAGTAATTGCTGGAGGGAGGGGACAAACAAGGTAAGGAAAGAAGGAGGTCAGAAAAGGAGCGGAAGGATGGAAGGATAAAGTCAGAGGCCTGAGAGTAAGTTCTAAGAAGTAAGCATGGTTTCCAACATCTGTAATCCTAGCACTTGTAGGGCAGAAATATGAGGATTATGAGTTTGAGGCTAGTGTGAGCTACCCGGCAAGGCTGTCTCCGAACACCAAACAAACAGCATGACCAACGTGGAAGTGGAACGCGTGGCTTGCATTCTATTACTGTCCTTTCTCCAACAGTGATGGCTCTGCTTTCCCCGGGGAAATGCAACAGCGTCACCCACCTTTCCTTGTGCCCTGACTTTACAGGGCTGCCTTGGCCCATTCTCTCGTTGGCTACCCATCCACAATGACTTCCTGCCTGCCTGCTGCCTATTGCTGTGAACTGGGTTCTGAAACTACAATGGAGGAGAAACAGGTAGTCCTGTGGACACGTGGAGCTTCTGGTAGAATAGCAAACAAAATCACAGAGTGCACGCATGCTGACTCCAAACCGCTGTAGTGTTAGGAAGTCTAGGACATGATTACAGCTAAGAAAGGCTGCTTGCTGGGCAGGAATTGTCTTAAAGGGAAGGAAAGAACGGGCTTCTAGGAATTCGTGACTTACAGAAAGTGGGGTACAAAGAAGAGGGGTATAAATTCCTCCAGCAAATGACTGAAAACCCAAAATGCCCCCCCAAAAGACAGGCTGAGAAAGGTCAAACAGGATATGCTGGGGTAGCCAGGGAGAGCAGTGTGACTTTGTCTCTATCAGTTACCGAGCCCCTTCCTTCTTATGACTCTAAGGCACAAGAAAATACTCATTTGATTATTTTAGTGAGATCCAGACATCCAGACAAAGTAGCCCCTCCTCCTGTTTCCCTGTCTTTCCCGAGGGTCCTCCCCACTTCCAATCAGCTTCACACGAACGGGAATATCCCAGAATACAAGAAATAAAATAACACCATCCTCTGATGCACTGAACTTTTGCAAAGGAACAGGTCCCAGGCTGTACTTTTTCTCACTTGTATGTGAAGGACAGAAGCAGTGTGAGGCTGCCACCGCTGGTACTGATTCAAGCTGGCTTTCAAAGGCACATTATAAAGATGGGCAGCGCTGAGTTTCACAGGAAGGAAATGAACCGCCCTCCAGGCAAAAGCCGAAGCAAATAAAACTCTCATATATAGTTGTTCAAACACTCAGGTACTAGGGGTTTTCTGATTCTAACATCTGGTCTTTTCCACTACATACCTAGTCTCATAACTCACACCGGCCTCAGAAAGACTTAATAATGATTTGTTTAAGAAGCACTTGTGTGGTGTGACTGTGTGTGGAGGCAGCAGGAGGCACTGAAGAAATGACGTGCGTCCTTGATTTTGTTGGGTTGTGTCTGCGTAGGCTCTCTGGTTCCACCTAAGACCTTCTGAGTTTGACCTTCTGAGGTTGTGTTAGTCAACATCAAGTCTGAGATCCCCTGTGTTGTTCCACACTCAGCCTGCTCTGGATCACTAATCTGAGGTGTGCTAACCTCAGAGGCTGCTCGGCCCAGGCTTCCAGTTGAGATATGGTCCAGTCACTCTTCTCAGGTCCTTACAGGAGGAAAAGGGAAATTATTAGCCAGGGGACCAAGTGGGGTCCCAAGGATAGTGTGTGCCTCACTTCTGGCTGGTTTACAGAGAAGCCTTCTTGCTCTCTCTTCTATATGTTCTACTGCATGGGGCACCAGACAACTGCTTAAAACTGTGGTTTGGAAACGCTCATTAGGTAAAGGAGCCTGTGAGGTGTCCTACTAATGGTTAGACAGGCCAAGCTAGGGTGAGGTGGACACCATGCCCTGGAGCTGGTGTTAAGTGGGGATTCACAACTCCTCTCCGATCACCTCTTATTAGCAGCAACCATAGGCAAACTGCTAGAGAGGATTAAGTAGGGGGGAGCAATGCTGGATCACTGTCAAGCAGAGAAAAGACTCAATTTGTGGTAATCGCATCTCTGTAATCACTTCGGCAAGAGGTCTTTGTGGCTTTGCTCGCCTTTCCAAGGTATGGACCCAGACCAGGCAGCATAGACAGACAGCCGCAGGTTGGCCTTTGCTTGAGCATATTAAAATGAATCCTCCCGTCCTGGCTATTAATAGTACGTTCCCTCCATGGGTCTCTCTCCCAACATCTGAGGCCCAGATGCTCCATAAACAGTTGAACATCACTGTGCATAAACAATTGATCTGATCTCTATAAACACAGGAGAACCTAGAAGGAAGCTTTACTGGGGGAGTGTGGGGATGCACTGCACTTCCTCTATGTCTGTCTGTGTAAGGTGTATGTAAAATAAAAACAAAACGAGGGAGTACTTTAAGTACACTTACACACCACTGTTTGGACTAGGAAATACACTTTGTCCCAGTCCAAAATAGGCTTCTTTAAAGTGGGGGAAGGCTGGGAGAAGGCTGCTTATAAAGGTTGTGTTCCAAAAGCCCCTAGCCAGGCCTCTACCAACCTCACTGTTTTCAGACTGTGCTCTGGAGATGTGTGCTAACAGAATGAAGGAGAGACCAGGCTACCATAGAGAAACATTTGGCAACCCTGAAACAAAGGAAGCTGTAGAGATAAGATGCTATTAAAGCCCAGATGCAACATTCTCTGCTACAGATGCCACTTAGGTCCTTGAGAGAAGGGCCCCTCAGTAAAAAATGGGTTTTGAGCAGGTTTCCTTTGCATAATGGGGGAGGGGGAAGAAGGGCTGAGAAAGAGTAGGAAAGGATAAGAGAAGTGGGGTTCTCAGGCTCTTAAGAGCAAGGGGGACTGACCCTGAGTGCGTCTTAAGCTTCCTCCCTTGAAGGCTTAGAAAGAGCCACAGAGAAGGCAGTCCAAGCACCACCTGTCTCCTTCAGCTTACGTCATAAACCCACATTGCAAAAACAAAGAAGTCAGCAATACTGGGATTTTAGCATGCTATATATACAATAAGAATGATCATTTGAGCTGGCGAGATGGCTCTGGGCGAATGATGCTCACCGCCAAGCTTAATGGCCTGACTTGATCCCTGGGACCCACGTGGTAGGAGATGAAAACTTCTGCTATTGTCCTCTGACTACCTCCATGCACTGTGACAAACATGTGTCCTCCCCACAACAAACATAGACACAAAACAAAATTAATAAAAATAGCGTAAAATGAATATTAAAAAGCATTCTTCAAAACATAAATGTCATACTTTTCTCTAACTGCCCAAATTAGATTTTTTTCTCAACAGTATATATGTGTGTGTATGTATATAGATATATAAAAGTCAACCATTACAACAGATACACTAAGTTTCTCTTGTTTCAAAATAAAAGCTCCAGAAGACTGTATTGTACTGTCGTACTGATATCTCAAGCACATTTATTCTGTATGCCCAAACTTCTAAGCATCATTTCTGTCTACATAAGAGGGTCAGTTTTTGCGTTCCCCTCTTTAATTTTACCTCTTAGAGGACCATCCAGTTAAAAATCACACCTGTTATTCCCAAAGAAGGAGCTAGAGCCTGAAAAAAAAATTAACTGGGGATCCCAAGTGGGGGCTCTGGTAACTACAACTGGCTCCTTACACCAAAGCTCTGAGAGATGAAACAGGAAAAGATACAAGGCCACTCCTCTCCCCGCCTCATGGGAGCCTGGTTCTTTATTCTGCTGTGTGATACAGGCAGAGGAAATACAGACAGCCGGTGCACACCTCGTGTGTGGGTGTTCCATCAACAAAACGTTACCACTTACCAGAGTCCTCAAGACACAGTGCAACCCGAATCACACGAGCGACCCTCGCAATTGGTCTACTTGTGCTTCTTTGTCTTTTTAATGGAAAAGGGAGCCACAAGAATCCTTGTGCCATAGAAGCAGTCCTAGTCCTGAAAATTCACTGAAGAATCTTCGAACATTTTATAAGTGTGAGCACATTTGCACACACTCAACACAAACCAGAGAGATAATCAATCCAAAAGACCACTTCCTGCCTTGCACTGGTTGTGCAAATGAAGAGAAGAATTGTGTCAAACTCTTTCAGCGCCAAACTCTTGGGATTTTGCTGTTTTAAGGGAATCTTTCAAAAGAGGGATATCTGAAGGCAAAAAAAAAAAAAAAAACAGTTTTCCTAAAGTGTGCTCTGTGCTGGTCAAAGAGGCTTCTGTAAACTACGGAGGCCCCGCCCCCCAGCTTCTGTTAATTTATGATTTCCAAAAGGCATGAGTTGAGTGGGAAGAAAGGAAGCCTTTGGGAAAACAGAGGAGAGAGCTAGAGCCACTCAGGACCCTGTGGAGTGTGGGAAGGAAGTGGTCTTGCCAGCTCCTCTACTCTACTCCTGACACATGAGCAGGTTAGCAAATCAAAACAGAGATTCCCCCAAACCCCCTTAACAGACACCACATCAACACAGCAAGCTGGACCACATGGAATGTCCTACTGTCCCCCAGTCGGCATCAAACACTCCTTCCCTTTCCAAGCACAAATGTAAAACAGGCAAGGCAAGCTGCTGATGGAAGTTTTGATTCAAAGGACCGCACATCTCTCAGAGACCTAGAGCAGCCTCCCAAACTCTCATTATTTCTCTCCTCAAACCCAGTGTCAGGTGAAACTCTGTCACCCCCAAGTATCTGAGTAACAACAGCCAGGCCGTGACCTGCCGTGGTGGCTTCTCTTTATTTCCTCTTTCCGACTTTTACGATGTACACTCTTAGTGTACAGAACTGCTGAGAGGAGATGGGATTAGTTCAAAAAGAGATTTCTGTGTGGCAGCTGAATTGGGGTCGGGGACAGTTATTCACTAACTAGCCTGGCTTTGTAGCACACCCCTACACAAAAGGCCAAGATCAAACACAGCAGAGTACAAATCTCTCTCTCTCTCTCTCTCTCTCTCTCTCTCTCTCTCTCTCTCTCTCTTTCTCCCCTAGAACCACAGTCCCAAGTGGGAGGCAATACACTCACCCCAAGTGTGGAGGAACAGGCACAAGGTTGAGTGACGGTGTCTGGGTCAGGTGCTGGAGATTAGCTCCATGGGCAAGAGGGTGGGCCACGGGAGATAAAAGGAGGAATGACCAGGCTTTGCAAAGGGCAAAAAGCAAAGGGGCAGAAGAAAAGCATCGGGAATATGTACCAAGAAAAAAAATAAGGCAAAGGGAATGGGAAATTAATACTCCAACAAGCAGGATGTCTCTGTGTTATTAATCACACTGCCTCAGAGAGCTGCAGAGGAGTGCAGAGCTGCACATGGGAGAGGAGGGGTTTGCGTGCCATTGGCTGCCTCTGCTCACTCCCATCCATCTCAGCCAATCCTCCCTGCGCCTTGAGGTACAGATAGATCTGCGCTGCAGTTCCAAATCACTGGCATCTGAGGAATCGTGCTCTGTGGGGTGAGGCTGTGCTCTGTCCAGTTAATGCACTATAAACTTTATTTGAGCTGACTTCTCACTGGATCCCCCAGTGACGGGGTCAGGGGTGCAAGCAATTCTACCCCAAATCATGCCATAATCGAATTGCTGCCTATTTCCCGAACCTATAATGAAAAAGGCAACCGAAATAATGCCGGTAATGTTGGCGGTCTCCCTTGCCTGTCCGACGCTATTACCTGCAAATGCCTGCCGCCATTTCCTGGGTACTCTAACAATGAATATATTTCACAGCTCACTGGCTCTCCTGCGTGGGTGGCGTGGTATAGACACCTACATGATAGGAAAAGAAATCTAAGACAATAAGGCTGTGTCTGAAGGCTGTGCCTGGCAGCCCACTAGGGAGAGAGGCCGTTTTATCCAAGTGGTGTACAGAGAGAGAGAGAGAGAGAGAGAGAGAGAGAGAGAGAGAGAGAAACAGTGCATGCAGAAACACAGTTCATCCAGAGGCACAGCTTAAGCTAACACCAACTTGATTTCTCTTTAAGTCCCAGCGTCATCACCTGCGGCATAATAACCTGGAGTTCCACTCCTTCATCAAACTCAGGTGGTTTTGATGCTATGCTCCAGCCTCTGAACAAAGTACGACAGATACAGCTTTAGGGACTGGGATGCGATAAAATAATGTGCGCGCGTACCTTACCTGAAAATGCCCTTGAAGTCTTCAACCCCTTCAAAACAGTTTCTTAAATCAAAATCCTCTATTTACATGTCCTTAAAAGCACAAGCCAACATTCCCATGGTACTTCATGCCTCAATAAACTGCTGATAACAACAGGACACAGTTGTTCAGAAATTCAGGGCTACAAAAACCCCAATACCCAGGTGTTATCTGCACAGCTGCCTGCGGGGATAGACTATCCCCTGGCCAGTGGGAAGCTGCAGCTGGACTCTGGGTGTGCCTGAAGTCCCTGAAACCTTAAGATACTCACAGGCTTACAGACCTCGCTAATGTCTCCCTCCAGCTGGTAGGTTTGGGTCACTCCGAGCAGTTATTTCAAAACTGTCCAACATCAGATCCCTGCTTTATAAAGCTTGGCTGTGCCAGAAAATGTCCCTGTGCCTAATCCAAGCTCAGTGTGTCTGCAGGCCCTGACTTCATACTGGGGATGTGTGTGCTTGTGACAGGTTGAACACTGAGACTCAGCTCTGCACAAGGCCAAGGCCGACAGAAAGCATAGGCTACCAACACCTATGATGGCAGGGTCTCAGACAAGAGGTGTTGCAAAATGAGGAACACCGAGTATCCAAAAATTATCTTCTAAATCGTTGATAAGAATACTTGCTTCTCCTGTTTCTTTTTGATGTCATTTTTATCTCCCTTTTTAACGGAGGAACCCCCATCTCGCAGACGTTACTTCATACCAGTTTCTAGTTCAACAGAGTCACCTTCTTTGTCTTCACCATTCCCTTTCGTAATAAAACAGTCTGAGTTATCACACAGTCACAAGTATGGGCGGTAGCCATACGAGACAGATCTAGCAGGGTTTGTCAGGTATAGCTCACTATTATCCCGCCCCTGTCATATACAGCATGGAGTGAAGAAGGAATCACATTTTTTAAAAAGATACATAGAGGGCATGCTGACACTCGCAGACAAAGAATAATCCTTTAAAATACTCAGCACTATGAGCTAGAGAGACCAGATCTTATAAGAAAAAAATCAATATAAGAAAAAAATGCTCTGAATGTAATTGAAGCCACACATTTGTACACAACTTCTGCTATACGCCCAATTACGGCTATTTATCAAAGAGTAGACAACATTGAAACCAGCAGCATGAAAAACAAATTTTACTAAGTCAGAGGCAAAAAAAATCATCAGAAAGGAAGGGGGTACAAATAATAAATAATTCAATATTCTTGAGAAAATCTCTTGCAGAAAGGGCCTGGTTGATTCAAACATCAGACGTGCGTCTGACAGGAGACGTATCGATTCGGACGATCCTATCATCATTATTCCAGCCAGAGTCCTGCACGGAAGCTGTTCTTTTTGCTCCTGTTTTTATTGCTGTAACCACTAACCTCCTCCAAATACCTCCATCTCTTTGAACTCATGTTCCTTACAAGTTACGTCCTAAGCCTAAATGGAGGAAGGTGATAAATACATTTAGGGTCTGCTCGGAGGAGGCAAGGGCTCTGCTGCCCTAAAATCTAACAGGATTAGGGGCTGGTGACAATCTGCTGGGATTTCTGCAGTCTGGGGAAGGAGTGGTGGGCCCCATCTGTGTAATTACCAAGGCAGAGTATTTAGATTCCAGGGAAAGTGCACATCCCCAACAGATCAGACTCATAACGAACAAAGAGTGGTCCAGCACCGAACAAGAAGAGTGACAGCGAATCTACTCATGTTACCTAGAGCAATGAGGAGCAAAGTGACAGTTTCTGACTGTAATGATCTCATCCTCTGCTGCCCAATGGTCCTCAACTGCACCGGCTCCTCCAAAACAAATAAACAAATAACAATAGAAAGAAAAAGAGTGAAATGGGAGGGAAGCAAGCAAGAACTAGAAAGATCGTTTCAGGTCAACGTGGATCAGTGAATACAGCAGGGTAATTAGAGGAGGAAAAATACCTCCATTAGCATTCCGCATAAAGCAGAGCCTTTTCTCCGATGTTCAATGTGTTAATTACTGCCACATAGGAGGTGCCACCGAACATTAACAGTCTTACAAAGGCACAGGAGGTAAACAGATAAGGCAGAAGCCACTAGAAGGTCGGGAGAGCAAGTCAGTTTTGAAGAAAGATAAAAGAATCTTCACTTCTGTGCTGGTGGAGGAGAAGGGGACAGGGCAGCAGGCCCTGTTAGACATGGTTAATTAGGCAAGGATTCCAAGCTTGCACAGGGTGCAGCATTTGCCATGGTAATCAGGCATATTATTCAAATGTGCAGGAAAACAAAAGGCAGGCAGTGCCTGACAAGACACATTATAGTTGGCCCCATTCAGAGCTTCCCTGTGTACCAAGTTCTTCTGGGAGCGAGCTGGGCGTACTTCTCAACACTGAGGAATAGAGTCCCCTTAAACTTAGATGACTAACCAGGCACAGGATCCCTGAGATAAAATCTTTCAAGTCTGTGTTTGTTGTCAAGCTAAAGAGCTCCTGAGGAAAAGACTGGAAAAGCAGCAGGTTGTGCGACAAAACTTATTCCAATGTTAAAAGCAATGCCTAGGGACGCTGGAGATGGTTCAGTGGGTAAAGTACGTGCCACACGGCATGAAGACCGGAGTTTGATTCTAGCAGAACCTGTGTAAAAAAT
The DNA here is from genome assembly GCF_018167655.1 of Microtus oregoni. NCBI lineage: Eukaryota > Metazoa > Chordata > Mammalia > Rodentia > Cricetidae > Microtus > Microtus oregoni. The sequence continues at coordinate 24,841,790 of NW_024543086.1, read as the reverse complement.
ATCTGTGTGCTGTCATCTTTCTCAGCACTGGGGATGGAGAGACATGGGGAGCCCTGCGGCTTACAGGCCAGCTGGGCTAGTCCAATCAGAGTGGGCCAGTTAGTGAGAGACCCTGTCCCAAATAAAAGATACTGAGCAACTGAGGAAGAAAAATGAAGTTTGCCTATGGCATACACAACACACACACACACACACACATCCCAAACACACAGACACCAAACACACACACACATCACACATACCCCCCAAAAACACACCTTCCCCACACACGCTAAACACACACACGCCACACACATACAACACACACACACCAAACATACACACACACCACACATACCACACATACCAAACATATACACACACATCACACACACACACACCACACACCAAATACACACATACACACTCCCCACACACATATCTATACATGTACACAGCACAACAAGAAAGTGAAAGAAGGCAATGCTTAGATGGTGAAGGGGTTCTAGACGATTCTTTGTCTAACTTTACAGGGAAAGAAGCCAAGAATGGGAAGGAGAAATACGGGGGGGGGGGTGTTGACGGAAGAGAAAGAAAAGACAGAGAGTGAATGACAATATTTTGTGTAAGCTCTACAGAGTGAGTAGTGCAAGAACCATCTTTCCTTATGGTTTCAAAGATGAAGGTAAGCATTTTCCATATTCAAAACTCAGTCTTATTAAACAAGGCTCTAGGGCAAATGACAGGTCAACCACTGCTGCTCTTGCCTTTGGAACCCGACAAGTGTGGAGGTGGTACAGGCAGTGGCTTCAATAGCCTCAGAGTCAAATTGTGAAAGGTTTGATCTGGAACAAATAACACCTTGTCTCCCCACTGAATTCTGGCTACAGACCCTATGTCCATGTATTTAACTAATTCATCACTGAAAAAAATATGCTTTCTTGGCGAACAATGAGGGCTGATGAGAAGCCAAGGACAATGGCACGGGGTTTTGATCCTACTTCATGTTCTGGCTTTGTGGGAACCTAGCCAGTTCACCTTCCTAGACATGGACGGAGGGGGGAGGACCTTAAACTTTCCACAGGGCAGGGAACCCTGACTGCTCTTTGGACTGGAGAGGGAGGGGGAGAGGAGTGGGGGGAGGGGAAGAAGGGTGGGAGGAGGGGGAGGGAAATAGGAGGCTGGGAGGAGGCGGAAACTTTTTTTTTTCATTTTGTCAATAAAAAATTTAAAAAAAATGCTTTCTTAAGTAAGGTGTTTGATGATGGGGCATGTTTATAATCCTAGTTACTCAATAGGCTGAGGCAGGAGGATCATAAATTGAAGGTCAGTCTGGGCAACTTAAGTGAGATTTTGTCTTTAAAGCAAACAAACATCAAACAAAGCATCAGGATAAAACAAAAACTGTGTTTGTACTCAACATGTATAGACCTGTTTTTTGTTATTCCCTGGACAGCCCAATATAAGAATCATTTAGATTATACTGGGGACAACTAGAGACAGATGGGTATAGGATCATATATGATGCATTATATGCTGCACTGGAGTGTCTCTGGATCTAGTTAGGGGACAATCCCAGAACCACTGCCTCCTAATGCTGAGTGATGACCATACTGGTCATTCATCAAAGCCTCTTTGCCTCCAGTTCAGTCAGCTTGTGGGAGGGAAGTGGAGATAAGATGGGAGAACGTCATAGGAAGTACCTTGGCTTCCGGGATCCAAACACGTTGCTAATCATAAGGAATTCTCATCAGAGGGCACAGACCAACTTAGGATATGTAGTGTATGAGGGGTGTGTGTGTGTGTATGTGTATGCATGCATGTGTGTGCATGTGTGTCTGTGCGTGCACGCGTGTATATGTGTGTGTGCATAGAATGATGAATCAACTAACTGTGGGACATGATGAAGCCCAGAAGAGACTGAACTCTGTCTTTGGACCAACATATAGGAAGAGAGGAAGAAAGAAGAAGGGACAGAAAAGCGGAAGAGAGAGACAGAGAAAAGAGCAACTTTCCATGTACTATTCTGGAAGCAACCATTTTGTAGAGATGCAGGAGAGATGGGTAGTGGTCTAGTGAGGGATATAGGTGAGAGGCATCCTGGGAGTAGAACTATTATGCCGTGTGCAGACTGTGATGGCCAGCACAAGAAAGAATATACTGCAAAGCAGTCAGTGTAGCCATCAATGTGTGCATCCAAAGCTGGAGTCCCAGAACAGTGGGCTGCACTGTTGTGATGCTGCAGGGGACTAACACCAGGTGTTACCCTCTAGAGCAACTGGGGCATGGCACTTGGAAACCATCTCTTTTTACTTCTTACACTGGAATCAGCCTTTAGTCAGCTCAAACACCAGAAAGTCCAAAGATAAGATTCCTACATGTAAGACCTTGAGTAAATCCTTTTAAGTCCCAATATGGATAATCATAGTTCCTCTTCTGAAGCATCATTGTGGAGATAATATGGGATAGTAAGTACTTTGTGCTTGGGCCACTTGCTGGCACTTCACAGGGGCTCTATATCTGCTAGTTATTTTTATCAATATTATCAATTCTACTTTTACACAAACAGTGTCCAAACAGGCTTACAGATAGCTCATTGCGTAGCTTGTCACTTAAGCCTGAGAATGTGAGTTTGACTGGGCAGAACCCATGTAAAAGCCACATTGTCACCCACTGTCTTCCCCTGCATCCAGAATGGACCCAGGTCCCCTTCCACTGTTCTTCCCTAACAATTAGCAGGTGGTGGGGGTGACACCAGGTCACTCCATCCCATCAGTTAAGCACTACGGGAAGGGACAACAGGGAATAAAACTCTCTATTCTGATCAAATTAACTGGACATGGATCAATAGGGAGCCTCAGCATGTCCGCAAGTTGAGGGTCTGTGGATTCTGGGCACAGAGTAGTCAGAGAAAGAGAGAAAGGAAGAGTGGGGGGGGGGCGGAATATCTGCCTCCTCGGCACAGAGATTTCCTTTTATTGAATCTGTCACTTCCCATTTCGGTTAACAAACTGCTGCACAGAGCTCATAGCTGGGCAATATTACAGCTCCATGGAATACAAAGTGCGAGCAATTGTTTCAGATTGGGGGTTTAATAGGCAGAAAGGGCAAGGAGAGAAGAAGGAGGTTGGCAATTCGGCTCCTTTGAGGGGAGACCATGGAAAGAAGACAGGAAGCAGCCAAGTTCCACTCCTTTCTTTCTCTCTGACATCACTGACAGCCCAAGACTCAGAATAAGAATTCACCAAGTAGAACACTTTTTTTTCCCTAGCAATATGCAAAAAGAGCAGTTTTATCCTCCACTGTAGAAGAGTGGTTTCTTTTGGCAAGGGTAGGATGTTGTTTTGTTTTGTGTTTGAGACAGGATCTTACTGTGGAGTCCTGGCTGGCTTTGAACTCACCGTGTAGAACAGGCTGCCCCTTAAACTCATAGAGATCTAAGGGTCTCTGCCTCACTGATGCTGAGATTAAAAGCATGTGCCCCACATTCTACCTGGAGAAATGATTTTATTGTTGTTTTTTTAATGCACTAATTTCTTTTATTTTTCCACAGTGGAACTGTAGCCGTCATTGCTCAATACATGAGAACTTCTGGCCTTTCCTCACCTCTTGAAATTGGACTCACGTTCTTTGATTGAGCATGGCATTTATGAAAGAGAAAAGACTGTATTCTTAACAATGTTAGCTCCCACAAACACTTCAGCATATTCTCCAAAATCACAGAACTAGAAAACAGCAGAGCTGTGGACACTGTGGCCTGTGTTGATTCTACAACCTATTTCTGTCTGTCCATTCAATGAGTTTTCTGCCTCTTACTTCTGAGAGCTGCATCATTCAAATGATGATGAACTTCAAGTGCACTCTTCACAGCAACCCTCTGCATATGTATTCTCAACCTGACTCCAACTGGCAAGCAGCCAGGCATCTATCAATCTTGGACCATTGATAGTCGGTGGTACCCAATTCGGACAGAATATTAGAGTCATCTAAACACTTAAACTCCCAGATACCCAGTCTGTTACTCTCAGTGGAGTTGAAGATATAATGAAATATGTAAAGCAATGAGCAGAACAATAGTACAAGAAAGAAAACTGATAACTAAGAAACTAGGTCTTCATGAAGATCGGGACAACACGGTTAATGTTACTGAGGACTTCAAATACATATAAAGGCCATGTCTTTATACGCCAGAGTTAGTAAGTTATGGTGGGAAAAGTTAACATTGCCTTTTTACTATTAAATCTCTTTAGGACTTTTCTTATTTATAATGTACATGGTTATAAGTATTGAAATAATAGTGGACAACTTCAGAGAATTATGCTTGGGATAATATAGACCCTCAACAAAGTCTATTGTACAAGCTGATAAATCAAAGTTTTCCATTAAGAAAACATTTAAATCAACAGCATTGATTGTGTTAAGTTGCACCTGAAGATTCTATCACATGTTTCTGCCTTTATTTCCTCTAGTGTTGTCTTTTCAAGACCTCTGACAAATGATGTCCATCTTCTTGCCTCAATGAACGACTCAACCATTCACCATATTTACGTTCTGCATGTCACAGAATCCATAGGGATGGGGATTTGTCCAGAATATCCTAAAGCCCCACCTGGCTCATAGGCATCTATGACAAGTCTGTGTTGAATAAACAAGCAATGATGGACTGTCTATTACTTGATCTGGGTTAATCTAGGTTCCTTACCAAGCGTGCATATTCACACCCTACCCCTAGACGAGTGAGAATCTGTGGAGACAGCATCTGGGACTTTGAGTCCCTCAGGCTGCACAGGTGACACAATTTTCTGGCCTTGTTAATTGGGATTACTATCACTGCGCTGACAGTCCAGGCTCTTTGTACATTGGCAAAGAAGATCCAGTTACTCTTCACAGAAACTGAAGAGGTGTTTCTGAGCCTCTTCTCCATGAGACCATGGACCTTAGGAGATGTGCCCAAAGGCAATTTAGCCTCTCAGTAATAGACCTGTCTAGCCCTACACAGGAACAGAAAAAAAAATAAATTGGCATCACCTGGGCTCCTTCAAGAACTACACATTTTGGGGAACCCATCTGAGACCCCCTGAATCAGGAACTGTGAGCATGGGGTCAGTCATTTGGGTTGGCACAGGGCAGGCAAGGGTGGGAGCCATTAATAATGAGGACAGATGGGAAGAGGGCAAGCTGCTGCAGTGGTGGCATTTCTTGGGGACAGAAATGTGTTAAGAGGTGATGCTTCACAGCAAGGCAATAATGAAGAGCTGCAGGTACGGGCAGAGCAAGCTCTGTTCAGAAGTGCATTCTGGGAAACACTGGTGTTTGGAAAGTACCAGGACTCAGGAGCGATCAGGGCCCTGTGCTTTGTTCTATAATTATTTGTCTAATGAAGAATCAGTTTGGGGAAAGTGGGCAAGACCCACAAATGTGTTACTGTTTGCTGTGAAGCTGCAAAGCTGTGAGGAGCCTCTGACAGATCATGAATGAAAACCACTAATTAGGAAACATCTAGAATCTGGGGACTTGTTTCCTATTTTTATGCATGCCTATAATTTTTTCCTTTATAGAAAATTGTTGCATTTCTTCCTTTGAGGGACATGTGTGTTATGGTACACATATGGAAGTCACGAGACAGCTTGGGGGAGTTGGTTCCTTTCTTCTACTGTTACCTGGAACCTGAGGACAGAACTCATGGTATCAGGCTTACCCACTGAGCCACACGGTCATCCAATGTTTCCCTTTGAAAGCTGAGTTTAGAATGTGTAACTGTGGGCATGGTCTGTATACATGGCCAGTGGAATGTGTCTAAGACCTCGAGGCTCACCAGCAGTTGAAGAAGAAGGAATAACTCTCTTGTGGCAGGAATAAACCGAAGTCTTTATCTCTGCGTTTAGTCTCAAGTTTATTTCATAGGGAGCTCGGGGATTCTGTAAGTGACTTGTACAACTCAGGGTCCACATTACAATTACAACACAATTTCCAATGGAGAAACATTTGGTTCAATGAACTAAGAGAGGCTTGTTGAATGTGTAGGGCTGGGCAGCAGCTATCACCCAGTGCAGATTAGCTATCATTTGAACAGCTATTGACAGAAGTCATAGGAAGGGGACCATTCTATATGCTAATAATTGTCAAACGCTGACCCTTTCATATGCCATAATCTCCTATTACCACTACCATCATTCTGGAAGATAGGAACAGCAATGTAGCTGAAGCAAGATCGAAGCTACCCATGTTCCCAGTGCTTCCCTGATCACCTTGTCAGAAGCACACGCTCAGACAACTGGCAGTCCTCCCCTCATTTACGGGCCATCTTGAGCAGCCCCTCATCCCATTGAAGACATTGCCATAGCTTCATTTTCTCCACACCTCATTTTCTCCATTGCCCAGCCTGAGCCATATCAAAGAAAAGGCACTAAAAGAGAAATTTCATAGCTCCTGACCTTCAGTGAGGAATGCCCAGGAGCAAAGGATGAATGAAACATGACGAAGTCTCATGAATTTTTCTAGAAAACCTAACTTTCAATGAAAATGGGGAGGGGTAGAAGGGTCAAGGGAACAGCCAGAGATAGAAACCCCAACTGGCAGCAATTGGATTACATCCCGTGGCCTGTGACTCTTTATTAAGACCATCCAAACGAATGTAATATACATTACGCACACATACATATTCAGCACACAGATCTGCTGCTTAGGAGAGTGGAAGATAATGGAAACAAGGGACAGTTGGCAATAACTTTTCAACGCAATTGTGTTCACGGGGCCCTGTGTTGTTTTCTATATTCCGTAACAATGGGGAAAGGGGAAAGAAATGTCATTTTCTAACCACTAGAAATAAATACTTGTGTTATATTCTGTTCGCTCCGCAATGAATAAAACAGGCATGCGGGTTTATAATATCAATTCGCAGGGCTCTTTCTGCTCCAGTGAGCTGTTACTGAACGGTTCAGAACAAAGCTACAGGCAGATCGGACGCAGGCCCTCTAACAGGGTTGACATTAGGCTCAGCCTGATAAGAACGCATCAGAGGCTCTCTCATTCTGCAGCCCCTCTGATCACAGCAGCCAGAGTCTGAGAGGTCCTGCAGCCCCCCAGAAGTCGCTCACGGGCCTGCTTTGCTGATCTACTTAGAGCGACGCCAACAGCAGCTCAGCCTTATCAGGCAAGGCTGAGAAGTTCTGGGCAATCTGGTGCTGGCAGCAGATTTAAACACAGAGTGAGGTGAAGTAAAAGGAAAAGCAGGGGTGGGTGAGCTCAAGACTCCGGCAGGAAAAGAAGAAACATTCCCCTAGGGGAACACACAATGATACCACACAAGGAAGGGACAATGACCCCAAATGTGCCAGCACTGTTCCATGGGCTGGGGTCCCAGGCTGAATCAAAAGGATTGAATGATCTGAAGACCAGGAGTCACCTCTCTGCTTCCTAAGGACGGATGGATGCTATGTGACCAACCACCTCATGCTTCTGTTGCCATGGCTTCCCTAACACCACGGACTATAACCCCCCAAACTATGCTCTAAAATAAACCTACCCTTCCTGGGTTTCCTTTACCCAAACATTCTGTCAGAGTAAGGAAAAACAACCTGGTGTATCCACAAAGCGGCTAAGACCAGAGACAGCACTGTCTTTGCCGGAGTACACAGAGCAGCTGCAGACGCCACATAGATGATCCAACCCAAGCACAGTGAGCAGCTGCAGGCAAACTGCTCTAGCAGCCTGCAACTCTAGCTGCCTGTCCAGATGCAGCCATTACCTTAAAAGATCAACAGGTCAGCTGTTAAGCACAGCGATCTCTAGGCCCAGTGCAGGCCACGGGTGGCAGGAAGTGAGAGTGGAGAGCCATGACTTCTTAGCAGCAGATCTGGGTCACCCGTGAGCACCTATGGGATCTTTATGTAGAGGTGCAGTGTTGATTCCTGACCATATAGACACAGTTTTACAATGTTTACTGTGTTCACAGAAGAAAAACCTTAACCTTTCCCTTTTCAGAATGAATATAGTTACAATGTTAACTCTCTGCTTTTGCCGCCAATTATAAATCACCACAGCTGAGCAGGATTCATCTCAGTAAATACAGAGGTGGGGGGGTTCTAAACAACATATGCCTGTATCTGCTGATTTGGGCACTACTTGTGAAAACGTTAATAGAAATAACTTACTACTGACAATCTAGCAAAAGATGGGTTCTGACATTGGAGCAGCCCACAAGTTCGAATTTTGTTTTAGCATGAGAGATCACCAGTACACAGCTTTCTGAAGCAAGGGCTTCCCAGCTCTGCTTTCTGCAAAGAGGTAGAACATTGGTACTCCAGGCACCACGGTCCAAACCATTTTCCTACCACTTAATCCTGCCACTATAGCAGAAGAGTGGTCATCAATTATCTATATGGAAACATACACCAATGGACTCCCATAGAGTCTATTCAGGAACAAAGTCTGTTTGCCAGATGTGGCTTGAGGGCTAAGTCTGTCCTCCTCTGCTCAAGGAGAAAGACCCTCAGTATGCTAGACTTCACCAGGGAGACAGGATCTGCCAGGGTGTGCCAGGCGCTTCAAAATCAGTGAAGTTGCCAGGTTATTATCAAACACACGAATAAGCACTGTGCTGCCTGGAGGCCTAGCAGGAAGGAGAATGGATGGCTATGCTGTCATCCTCTGCTCATATATACACACTTTCCTCTGGTTTTGGCTAGACTCTGTATTTGCATTACATAGAAAAGCAAGGGACTGCAGCAGAGTATGGGTCCTTCCCACATGCAAATCTAGGTACTAGCGGGACATGATTTACAATCACACACACACACACACACACACACACACACACACACACACCTCAATCTTCATCCAAGCCCAGAGAAAATAAAGAACATCCTCCCCTAACCAGTAGATCTCTTAGTGGTCTTTATAAAGCAGATGCTATAGGCAGCATAACACCTTTTGTAAGAAAATGACAGTGAGAATATGGCTTCTTAGATATGGCTCAGTTCCGGCTTTTAAGGAGGAAGGCCTACGTTGGACTATCTGGGTGGGCTGGAGACAATAGAAACATAAGGGTCCTTAAGAGGTTGCAGAGACAAAGTCAGAAAGACAGTTGAAAACATGACACTAGTGACTTTGAAAATGGGGGAGGAACCACTAGACCAGGGGCTTCTAGGAGCTTGAGAAGGCACAGACTCTTCCAGCTGCCAGAAGCATCCAATTTTGTGGACTCATTTCATGATTTTGGTGTCTTAACACTAAGAGAGTAAATTAGGCTGTTTTTAAGACAGGCTGTATATGACATTTTGCAATAGAAACATGAAAAGGGGTGTGTGTGTGTGTGTGTGTGTGTGTGTGTGTGTATACCAAAGAACCACCTTAGTTGTCATTCCTTAAGGTGCCATCCACCTTGGAATTTGTTTGTTTCCTTGTTTGGTTTGGTTTGTTTTTTTTGAAACAGGGTTTCTGTGTGTAGTCCTGGCTGTCGGGGAACTCTCTCTATAGAACAGGCTGGCCTTGAACTCACAGAGATCCGCCTGCCTCTGCCTCACTTGTGCTAGAATTAAGGTGTGCACCACCATCACCTCATGTCACAGCACATGCATGGACTAGAAACCAGATTAGCAATGTGCTTGTCATGTACAGAGCTGCACTGTTGGCGTCCTCTCACTCCTGCGAGCATCCCAGGATGCGTTGTGATCTAGAAGAGCTCTCTAGAGTGAGCACAATTGACATGATTTGTTTAAAGAATGCAACCTTTTGTCAGCCAAATGTCTGTCTCTAGGATGAGGTTTCGCATCTTTCAACACTATTAACATCTTAGAACAGATCATTCTTTGGGGTTGGGATTGGCCCCTTGATACAACATAATGTTTGGGTTGGGTCCTTGGCTCTATTTAGGAAGTGTCAAGGACAGCTCTCTCAAGTCAAAAGTAGTGGCCATCTATTGTATCTCTGGAGGTAGACAAATAAATCTTGGGACACAGAAATACACCTGGCCGAGGAACACTGATCTAGGCCTACCACTTCATTGATATAGACAAAGAGTCTGGGAAAAAAAAAAAACAGAACAAATAAGCTGCCTTTACAAAAGAGGAGAAATCCCCAGCCAAAAGGCTGTTCCATTCTGGACTGCCCAACACTTCCGTGAAAAGCCAAAGGCTGGTCATAGGTACAGTTGGATTTGGGCTGGAGGTCTAGATGCACACACTGGATGCGAGAACATATGGGAAGACCCAAGTGTGCATGCAAACGTTGATGTGAGATGGGAGGCAGGGGTAGGCACTTGGATATTTAACTGTGCCAGAGCGAGGGCTGTTCTCATCAGCACAACTCATTTAATTGCTGCCTCCCGAGCAGCCCATGGGTTCCAGACCAGCTGCAAACACGCTTCGCCTGGAGCCTGGCTCTGCTCACTGTTCTCTGGCAGCACCTGGTGGAACAGAGAAAAAACTGCACAGAGCCTTGGCTTCAGCATCTGCATCCGCTATTCCCATCTCAGTGGAGGATTTCCAATGGCACAGGTTTGCAGCAGGAGAGCTGGGCGTCAGAGGCCTTGCCTCTGGGCTGGCATCAACACTGTGCCGGGCTCATCTCTGCCGTTTTCTTCTTTCACTTTATCAAGCGAGAAGCCAAAGCTGCTGCATAAGGAACAGTATTTCTACTACAGCCTTGCTAGAGATTTTCCTCTAGGCTGTGCCCAGAAAGCTCTCAGGAGTTATCCAGAAACTTAGCGTGCATTCTCCAGCTTTAAAAACACACCCTGGAGCTATTACTATATGCAAAATAATACCATTTGTGGTTTGGCTAAGCAGTCATCGCTACAGCTGCAGATAGGAAGATCTCTCCGTGGAGTTGAGAGAATGGGGAATAGAAACTCAGACATCTAGTCATAGGAAAGAAAATGCCTTAAAACTTCATTCTGGCTCTCAGCCTTCACATCACCTATCACATCCTGGGTGAGCTGATGCCCACTAGGGATGGGTAAGGAAGACGTCCTCACTCATTAATCTTTTACCTGATAATGACAAAGCAAGAGACAATAAGAGACTTTCAAAACTGCACTTGGACTTTTGGTAAAATGTTCTTTAAAAACCCACATACTTGCTACTTACTTCCCAGAGAGGCTGCTTTGGATGAAGTTCCAATGCTAGAAAGATGGAGATAGGCAGACCCCTGGAGCTTCCTGGCCTGCAAACCTAGGCTACTCAGCAAGTTCCAGCCATCAAGACATCCTGTCTCAATAAAAGAAGTTGGTGATACTGGAGGATTGACTTGGAGGGCGTTCTTTGGTCTCCATATGCACACACACACACACACACACACACACACACACACACACACACGAGAGAGATAGAGAGAGAGAGAGAGAGAGAGATAGAGAGAGAGAGAGAGAGAGAAATAGAGGAGATAGTGTAATTAAACTAGGCATAGAAGTATGTGGAGAGATGTGAATTCTTTCACTATGAATACCAACACCCAAAGTTGTACTTCTTAAACACATGTAATTCCCGTTTCTCAATTATTTTGCAGTGAAGCCAGGGGGAAAGCGCTCAGTTAATTAAAGAGAAAGCAAGCCCAATTTGTGACAGAATTATGTCATGAATGCATAGTTCCAGGCTCACTGCTTATTTCAAGATCACTCCTGGAAATGTTCTACAGGGTTTCTGAAACCATCTCCAGATCCGACTGCCAGACTGTTGTCCTTCCTCTGGCATCTGAAACTGTCTCCAGATCTGACTGCCAGACTGTTGTCCTTCCTCTGCTATCAAACAAAACACTTTTCTTATAGTTGAGCTGTCCCTGTGGTTAATGTTGACATTCAAAGTCCTCCAGAGTCACGGGTGGTAACTTACTTGTCACACTGTGTTCCAGTGGCTACCCGATCAGGCTCATCCTGAACACTGCAATTAGCCGAGGGGAATCTCACACGCTCATATCTAACTATGTAGAAGGCTTGGGAAGCCAAGTAGTGTCTTCAACAGTAAATATTTAAAAGCTTTCAGGTTTGTTATTTCTAATTGTTACTCTCTAGAGTAGAAAGGACTCTCTACATACCTCTGCTCCTGGTGAGGTGTTCTCAAGTGCAGGAGGATGCAGCTGTATTTAAAACTTTTGTTTAAGATAATTTTTATAGATGATAACCATTTATATCAAAAGACAATGACTTCATCTCAAATTACTAAAGATGGATAATGGAGCTTAGGATCACAGTATTTCTCACCTCAAAGGGAAATTATTAACTTTTGTTCCAGGATGCTTAACCACATCCAAGAACAAAGCAGTTACTTTGTTGCTTACTCTTGCAGGTTAAGTCCAGAGACAAAAGCTTGGAGAATTTTTAAATAAAGCATTGCAGGTAACAGCTAGAGTTCTGAGAGCTCCCAGATAGAGTTTTCAATTTGGGCAAAGTCTCCATTCTATGCTTTGGCTAAACTTTTATTTTTAGGGAAGTATCTGATCCTGTGGAATTTGCGGCTCTGTGTCTTAAAGATACAGCTACACAATGAAGACAAAACAAAAAGAGCTTCGTTAAATGGGAGAAAACTACCATGCTTAATATAATGACCTAGTTACCCTTCTGCTAAGGATCTAGGCTTATGGATATAGGACATGACTAAATAGAAGATTCCTTTAGTCAACTTTGCAGGATAACCAAGTTTCCTTGTGGAATTTACTTGGTATGTGTATGTATGTATGTATGTTCATGTGTGTGTGAGTGCATGCACACACACACACACACAGAAGGCAGAAGACAACCTGAGTGACCATTTCTCAGGAGCCATCACCTTTATTTTTTTCTGAGACAGGTGTCTCCCTGGCCTGGAAGTCATTGTGTAAGCTAGAGTGGCTGGCCAGCAGGCCACAGACACCCCGCCCGCCTTCACCTCAACACTGGAACTGTACTCACGTGCCGCCACACCTGGCTTCTTTGGAAGGGTGCTGAGGATCTAGACCAGGTCCCTCGCTGCACCAATATGTCTGCTAGGCCATAACATTTTCACAAACCTCTGTTGGTATCTCACTGTATCCTCAACTCTGGAAGCATTAAGAGTGATTGCTTCCTGTAGTATATAAATGGTAACAATGAGGTATAAAAAAGAAAAGAGTAAAATAACATAATTCCTAATTGCTGCCCTCATATGGTTCTCCACTCAAAGTCTAGCTTCCAAATAATTTTTAGTGTTTTCTTCTTTTTGAACCTGGCAGTCCCATCTGCCTGTATACACATATGTCCTATTGCTATTTATTAACCTATCCACCTGTTTGTCGTTTTGCTAACATGCTGGCCGTGATTCTAAGACAAGCTTGACTATTTCGCAGAGAGAAGTCTGGAGCATGTCTGATGACTTACAAAGTTTTCTGCTTCAGTAGGAGAATGAGCTGGAGCCTGCTACAAAATTGGAAACTCTACCTCTTGGAACACTTCTGCATGGACTGACTCATTTCACAGAGAGCAATTGCATTCATGCCCATTGTTTTGTGAGGAAATATGGATACATTAGTTTAAAAATACTGTCACAGTGGGCTTTATGTATACATATATACAAAATTACTGTCACAGTGGCTATGTATATACAAAGATACACAACCATTATCACAATGGCTACAGAAGGTAGATATGGTTAAAATACATTGTTTGCATGTATGAAATTCTCAAAAAGTCAATACAAATGCATTTGAAAAATCAGCCGTTAAAAAACTTAACTCTCTTTGATTTTTCTGATGCCATTACTTGTTTCCACTGTTTATACAATATCTTTAGAATGTTCTGGTACTGATTTTAGATAAATTCCCTCAAATCAACTAGAAACATTGCAGGTATTCTAAACTTAAAATCTGTAGCAAGAGAAGACCTTAGGGATTCCGCCCCCATAGATAACACAGATAAGTGTGCAATGTGGTTATGATTGAACCACGATAGAAGACCTGTATTGAAATCACATCAGACATCTTAAATAAGTGATTCCTGTTGGTCAATTATATTACAGTAAGAAGTAAAGAGGGGCAGCCGGTTAAACAGGGAAGATGCAGTCCATTTTGTGCATAACTGGATCACACATGACATGAAGTTTCATGCTTCTGTCTGTTTATGTTCTGAGGTTGCGTTACAACTTCACTACTGAGAGCACAGCATGGAAGAGGACAACGTGCCCCTGTGGGGGAAAACACTTCAGTCTCGCTGCTTCAGCTACTGAAATCATTCACCACACCCTCTCTGTATGCTGGGAAGCCCCTTCAGCATCCTTCTCTCTGTATGCTGGGAAGCCCCTTCAGCATCCTTCTCTCTGTATGCTGGGAAGACCCTTCAGCATCCCTTCATGCAGTGCGCCCTGGTGACAGTGTGGACACTGGTGACCCGTGACATCACCACCATGTTGTTCAGAATGAAAATCAATTTTTAATTGACTGGATTATGATAGGCTAAGGTGAGTCTCCTGTGCTCCACTGAAGAATTTTTCCAGCCCTGGCTTTGTGGGCGCCATCCATGTGGAAAAGCTGAAAGCGTTAAGGAGCGAGATGACTCTGCTGCAGCCAGGGCTGGGAGCAAACCAGCCCTTCCCACCTTTCCCACGGCAGGAAGCAGGGAGCATTGCAGCAAAGACCAAAAGTGGAAGGGTAGATCAGAACACGAACAAAAGCAATTAACCAAAAATATTAAAAATTAAAAATACTTAAAAAAAACAACTGGAGCTCTTCTCTGTGTGTATTTTTTCCTTTACTTTTGAGGATTTTTCTCTTCAGATATCATGTGAACATAACTGTGTCTAGGCAGTTACCTGAAGGATGGGTTAAGTGGGAGGAAAGAGGGGGTAGAGTTACATAATGCAGTTATTTTAAATGCAGATCCTGGCCCTCCTCCTGTATCCCAAGAACCAGAAGGCTCTAAAGATGGAGCTTCGAGAAAGGTAGGATATTAACAATCCCAGCAAAAGCCTATGCATGAAAAAATGCAAGAACTTCAGGCATCAAGATTCCAATCATGAGGACTACTGAGAACTCAAGAACAATGGCAATGGGTTTTTGATCCTACTGCACATACTGGCTTTGGGGGAGCCTAGGCAGTTTGGATGCTCACCTTACTAGACCTGGATGGAGGTGGGTGGTCCTTGGACTTCCCACATGTCAGGAAACCCTGATTGCTCTTCGAGCTGATGAGGGAGGGGGACTTGATCGGGAGAGGGGGAGGGAAATGGGAGGTGGTGGCGGGGAGGAGGCAGAAATCTTTAATAAATAAATTAATTAATTAAAAAAATAAAAAATAAATTAAAAAAAAGATTCCAATCATGAAGTGGCCTTTGTGGGTCAGTGGGTAAAAGTGATGCTAATCTGGTGATCAGGGCACAAGATCCATCATTGTGTGCACGCACACACACATACACACACACACACACACATAAAAAATTAACTTTTTGTGAAAATTCAGATCATAAGCCCCAGTATTTGAAATGTAAATTTGTAAGATAGGGATGATGTCTGTTTCTTGGTTCAGAGAATAAGAAAAGTTCAGTTTCTTATCAATCCATAAAGAAGGAAAAGCCTTACCCCTCAGAACTGTGCAAGCGAATTTCAGAAAACAATGCCATAGTCAATTAGCACCATTCTTGTGACAGAGTAAGTGCACACAAAAACAAGACTACTTATATGATTATGTAATTGTTGGGAACTGGTGCATGTTAGACTGATTGGTTCTTCACCCAAGGATGCTAGACAGTGAAAGAGAAGTGGACCTAACAGTGCTTCTCAATGTCTTAAGCACAAGTTCCTATCCATGTGACCTTATTTGGGAAGGGGGCCTTTACAGATATAATTACTTGCTATGACTTCACGCTACATTTGACTAAGACTTAATTCCACTGTCAGATCTTACAAAAGCAAAAACAAAAGATAGAGGAAAATATCAGAGAAAAGGTAGAGAGATGGCCTGGCTGATAAAGAGTTAGGCTTACAAACATGAAGACTTCAGTCTGATCCCCTTGTAATCCCATATTGGGAAGGTAAAGATAAGAGCAACCCTGGAGCACACACTAGCCACTAGTGAGCCTAGCCTACTTGCTGAATTCCAGGCCAGGGAAAGAGCCTGCATAAAAAAAAAAAATGGGTGGAAGAGCCAACATTTTGGGAAAGGATTGGCTCTTCACAACTGAGGGCTTTTGGTAGGGTGCTGGAGGGGAAGACTCAGTTCTACTCATGGGCCTGGCCACTGAGAGTTTGGCCATATTCCAGTGAGTGTTTGGATAACAGAGACTGGACTTTTAAACTTGTGTTTTGGGGGAATGGAGGTTACAAGGGACTAGGAAGGACATAGAAAGACTGGGAAATGAGTGTGATCAAGGTGCATAACATGAAATTTTCCCCCAAAATCAATTAAAAAATGTATGAAAGGGGGTAGGAACACCAGAGAATGATGTTTGAAGTTGTCCTCTAACCCTCATGAGGGTACATGCACATTCACAGTATCTATCACACACGTGCACACCCGCGTGTGCGCACATGCGCACACACACACACACACACACACACACACACACACACACAGAGAGAGAGAGAGAGAGAGAGAGAGAGAGAGAGAGAGAGAGAGATAGTGGAGTGATGGAAAGATACTGGAGGGACACATGATTGTGTGTTCAGACTTTTAAAAGCTACTAGAAGTTGAAAGAAAAGCACAGAAGAGACTCTCTGAGTATCTATTAGGATTCCATCATGGGGACATTTTGATTTGGGCCTTTGGAGTCTATGAAAGAATGAAGTTTCTCATCTAAGGCCACCACATGTGTGATAGTGCAGTTTGGACAGTAGCTCTAAGAAGTAACAGTGTCTTTAGTTTTAAGTTTAGCGTGAGGACTGAATTTGAAATGTCTCCAGAGATTATCTACCCAGGGGTATCTGCTGCAGCAGGAACTTCTTGGGGACAGACACAGAACTTGATGTCATACTTGCGCATGCCACTGACTGTCCTGGCCACAACCCACCACATGAGCACATTTCCAACCTAACCTTCACTCTGCCGCTCTGTGGAAGGCTCCTGAAAGAATGAAGATGCTCCCTTCAAGATCTCTGAAAGTATATGCAGAAGGCATGTCAGGTAGGGGTTAGAGGTAAAATCTCTCAGGACAGTTGTTAGCCTCACTGGGTCTTCTCTCTACAGTCTCTCCAGATACTCAACCATTGATTCTTATTCCCAGGAAACACATAAATAACAATAAACAATGATGATGTTGATGATGATGATGAACACATACAGTCTTCAACAACCTACATATTGACTAAACCCTTCAATATCATCTCCACCATCATATTTTTTTCTCCATATTTTCTATAACTGTGTGTGAATTCCAATCTCTATACTACAGGGGACGAAGTAGAGGCTCAGCAAGCTCGGCATCTTGTGCATGCCACTCAGAGAGGAGGGAAACCCAGAGGTTCCAGCACTCACCCCCTCCACTCTGACAAGTGCTCTGGCGATGACGGTGGTACTTACTGATGAAGACCAGAGTCATTGAGTCTCTGGCACACTTTGAACAGGTCCATCTGAGGCGCACATCCTCTCCACACAGAGTGCGACTGGAATCTTACTCAACGAGAGCTCACACACAGCCCCAGGAACAGAAGCCTCTGGGTAAGCTCAGTCTCCAAATAGTCACTTTGAGGAGCTCGTAGGCTACAGCAGTTTATAAAATAAAGCTTTGTTTACTGAGCTAGGAAATGATAGAGCCTAGTGGGGCCTGAAAAATGGGTAGTTTTATGTGACTATTTCACAGATGAGAACAATGAGGCTCAAATAGACTATAAGGTTTATTGAGGATTAAATAGTTTGCAAAATGACAAGACTTAAATCGAGAATACGTGATGCTAGTAGCCTTCTATATGGGTCTGCTACTTTCCTGCGAGGGTTGAAGATAGGGTTACAAACATATCCCAGGGTACCAAAAGTGTCCTCATGTAAATGTGACTCCATTTGGAAACTACTAGCACAGCGGTGCCTCTGCAGTACAGATTATTGGTTTTAATTCTTTCCTTCAGCTCACCCTTCTTGCGCCTTGGGACCAATTGTAGACTATGGGCCCTGCCATGTTTGTGTCACAGTGGGTTCTAGTCACTTTCACAGAGAAAATTCAATGCATCTCAACACTCAAAGTGACCTCAAAGGGACAGATAGAAGGAAGGAATGCCACCAGTTTTATGTCTGAAGCTCCCATAAACTAGTGTTGACAGGCTGGTGTCGTATTCCATGGATAAGTGGTCCTGAGAACTCACATATATAATGAATGACAAGCTAAATATCTTGTTATTTGAATCACAGAATAAATACACACCAGATTCAGATACAATCCTATAAAATTCTCCAAGAATCTCATTCCGTGACTGCTTTTGGATAGAATATCAAAAAGGATAATATTTGCAGGTAAGACCTTATACCTCAAAAAATTTTTAAATTAAGTATAAAATTATCATTTATTTACTTATTTAAGTCTAAGGGATTTTTGTTTGCTTATTTTGGAATAGAAGACACATGCAAGACAAGTACTCTACCACTGACCTTGGCCCTGAAAATAACCTTGGCAGATCATATTCCTAGTTTTTCCAAGTCAAGTCCGGCTGAAGGAAGTTCATGTTTGCCCAGGCTCACAGGAAGCTGTGTTGGGACATCTTATCCTTCATTTATCTACACTGACCTCACTGCTAGGCTGGGAGACGTGATACCTTTTCTGCGGAAAGAACTAAGCAAGGGGATCAACGAGGCTTGAATACGTGGTTAGGGCACAGTGAATACTCAGAACTTCTGGACTCTGTACAGTACTGGCAGCTTCGGGTGACCATGTCTTGCATAACCACCTAACATGCAGATATGCAGGAAAATGGAAAATGGTGATTTGGTCCTTCAGAATGTGATCCTGTGAAATGATGCACAGAATGACTCAAGGAGAAAAATATAGAAGAAAGCATACAGATCTGATATAGTTCTTTCAGCCTCCTGGGCGCGTCTGTTTACAATGCTATAAGTTTCTCGGTAGGGTAGGGGCTGTCCTCCTACCCCCCAGGGCCAGAAGCAACAAATACAGACTTATAGCATCACGCTGATGCAGCCTCATGTTTGAAGGCACATAGAGAAGCCAACTCCAAGAAATCTACCTTCTCAGAGAACACATCCTCCCTCCCCTACTGTGGCTTCTGCTCTCCTCCGTCAGTGAGCAGTCCCTCTGTCCCTTCCCCCTCTATGGACATTAACAAGCTAAGGATAAGATAGGAAGATGCATGGGATATAAACCCACCATTCCTAACAAAAGCCTTCTCTTCATCACGGGAAAGCCCCTCCCTCCCTGCCAAGCCTCACTGGCAGACGCTTCAGCACATAATTATCTTAATTTAGGTGTGTATTCGGTGACAATATTTTAGATAACACCAGCACCTACTCTTCTCTATTACAAACATTTATGTAACCATGCCAGCCGATTAATCTGAAAGATGTGGCAAAAAGACGGGAAAATTTCACCCACAGGAAACAAAAACCTCATCTTTGAAGATAAATATGTACTCCAAAATTCATAACTTATTATAGACTACTATTGATATTTCAGAAATGTATTTATCCCTTGGACATAGTCACAGAGCATTTTTAGGTCTACAGACATACTTGCTTAATCACCCTACCATATAACTCCTCCATGCTACAAACACAGAAGGACCTGGATACCCCTACGATCCCCACGGCAAAGGCAATAAGCCTTTGTCTCGCCTCCTCACCCCTCCTCGCTTTAAGCATTTCCCTTAATGAGCTCGGCTTCTTTGTAACTCAAGAGATTTAGCATTCTGTCCAACAAAACAATTTATTGCCCAAAATGTTCCTACCGAAGATAAAATCGTAGCTTCCCCAATACTTCTGGCTTCACAGTTAATACCCTAATGTTTCATTTACAGCCGAACAAAGCGGCTTATCTCCACTAAAAGGGGAATTAGTAGTAAGGAATGATTCCCATCATCTGCCGAGTTTCAGGGTACAGTGGTGACTTCAGGAGTCTTGCTTCCATATGGTGACAGGTGTGTTGGGGGCTCTCAGAAAACAGAGCAGTTCTGTCACCGAGACTTTGTGGTTTGAACAATGCAGCTACATAGATCAGGCGAGAGTTAGGTCTTGGCTGTCAGGGAGGGAAATCTACATTCCGAAATTTGCTGTAGTCAGCAGTTCTTAGCTACAGATTGGGTACTAACTCAGGGGAAAAAACTGGTTTGAATCAACAAATGCCTCACCCCACCCCAGCCTGCAGAAAACTTATTATATACCTAAAAACACACAACCATAGTCTATTATACTTCCTCAGCACATACACACACCCACACCACACTGTGACGCCTATATATCCTCACACGTGTGTGCAGATATAAAGACTGCAGGAGGCAGAGGGAGAATGGCAGGGGAGGAGATGACTGTTGAAAGACAGGGAAGCAGAGGACCAGAATGAGGCTGTGGCTGCGACCAGTTTACTTACAGAGGATGGAGAACCTGTGACTTGCCTTCCTGAGGACTGCGTGGGGAAATTCAATCTCTTAAAGCTCCCATTGTACCCTTCATACAGGAAAAAGTCTGGAGGTGGCCACCCAAGATACCTAATCTGTGAACTGGTAATAGGGGTGTGTTCAAGAATCTAGACACTGGGCTGACTCCCATTTGGGGGAAGACAAAGAGGCCATAATGCATTCTGTGTACCTGATGGATAAATAGAATTGCAAAGGAGTAGAAACTACTGGTGACCTCATCTCTGTGCATTGGAAGGCCTGCTGACCTGCCTCCACAGCGCTGCTTAGCAGGAAATAGCTCCTCGATGCTGAAGTCTGAACAGATCTTATCACCCTGATGGATCTCAGGGTCTACTCTAAGGGGACAAAGTAGAAGATCAAGGCAATGAGAGATGAGATGGGATGGAAACTCATCAGGAAACATAAATAGAGAGGACTGCATATAAAGAAATCTCTCCAAGTTGAGATATTATGTAGTCTAGAGACCCTTAAAGTTGGTATCTTGGTACTCATTCTCAGCTGCTAGTTGGAGTAAGTATTGGTCACCAACTTTTCACAACCTGAATTCTACAGGAGTTGAAATTGACAGGCAGGATTGGCCTCAGCTAGAGATGCCTTGGGTGACAGTAGGATAGGAGGCTATGGGGTCACTACCTCTCCTTTGATGCACCATGTGGCCAAAGACAGAGGAAAGGGAGGAGTTGGGTTTTGGCTTTGTATGAAGCCATCTTTGGCATAGTGACACTCATATTATCATCCTAAGGCTTCATTTCCACATATTTTCTTTTCATAACTTCCCTTCTCTATCCCAGTTCATTGTCTATAATCTGACACATTTTTCCAATAAATGACTTTCATAAAAATGATACCCCTTCTTGGGCCTTAAAACATGACCTAAAGCCAGGCGGTGGTGGCACATGCCTTTAATCCCAGCACTCGGGAGGCAGAGGCAGGCAGATCTCTGAGTTCAAGGCCAGCCTGGTCTACAAGAGCTAGTTCTAGGACAGGAACCAAAAGCTAAGGAGAAACCCTGTCTAGAAAATAAAAAAAAAATGACCTAAAAAGGTAAAGAAAAACCATATATAATACCATATGAAAAGGATACCCAAATGAATATGTACTTCAGTATAAATAAGATTTGTATGGAATAAATTTATCAATAAAAACTGGTTAATTGGCACCCAGGGATGATATGTCAGGAAGTGACATATCACTTGTCAAAGACTATCTTCCTGGACCTGTATACAGGAACTAAGAGTCAAGAATGGATTTAGATCTCACATAATTTTCAACTCTTTTCCACCATCATGCATGTTCTTCTAAAACCCACACCCATGAGTATTTGCAAGAAGGTATTGTCCCTGAAAAATGACAACAAAGAGACACAGATAGACAACAAAAAGGAGAGCATTCAACCCTTGTGACCGGCCATGACTAATGTGTCATGGAAGCCAACTTCAGACGCTTGAATTATCTTCACACCAGCAAGGCACTTCAGAATTAAGCTGGAAGTCAGGTACCACCTAAACACTACTTAGAGTTAGCTGTGGAGCATCAAAAGAAAGTGGCTACTATAGGTTTTCAGGGTTAGGCAGGTATCTTCAAAAATCCTCAGAAGGTGAGCAAATAAATACCACCTAATTGTCTCACCTCTCCCTTGGATTCTCAGTGCCTCCTTTATCATTGTTTCTGGAAGGTTCATAAAGGACATTTTATCTTTACCCACCATTTGTGGAGCGCTTATTGTGAACTGAATCCATCGTGATGACCAGGACAGATGCAATGAGTTTCCACAAATAGCTGGTACTCCCAAACCTAGCAGGCATTGTTCAAATAAAAATATGCATTTCATTATAGCTCTGTGAAATGCTTTGACAGAAAATAAAAAGTACAAACCAGGAAGGTTATAAGAGTAACTAGCCTGAGCATCTGGGGTCAGGAAAGGCTTCAGCAGGCTGTTGGTGCAGAGTTGGCGATGTGTAGGGCATGATAACAAGTTTCTGATCATGGAAAACGACATATGATGCTCACCAAAGAAGAAACAAAGCAAGATATAAACTCTGAAAATAATTTCAGCTTAAACTGGCAACTACAGTAGAAAAGGAACAAGGGATTCAATGAGATGGCTGAGAACAGGAGGCCTGCATGCCATGGAGTGATGTTCCAAGGGCATCAGAGAAGCAAGAAAGGGAGTTAAGTAGTAATGGAGGGCAAGCAGTAGACTAGTTCAAGTTCATATCCTTGTCCCTTTATCAGAGATTTTAATCTATCTCAAAGAACAGATATCCTGAGGAGATGATCATATAGCCTTCCTTCGCTCCCTCCCCCTTCCTCCCCCATCCATCCCTCCCGTTTTTCCTTCATTTCTTCATCTCCCATCAGTCACTCACTCAGGTCCACTTTCATCTGCTCAGTCATTCTCAAAAGCCTAGTGTGTATAGGGCAAGTAGGTCCTGGGGGGAGGTAAAGAGAAATTAAAATGATACATAGTCTTTTTCTACAGAGAGCACAGTCAGGTAAAGAACACCAAAGGGTAGAGAGCTGAAAAGATCACTGCATCTGAGACTGGAGGATGCTACAGTAGACCTACATGATTGTTCAGGAGAGCCATGGCACATTTAGTAGAAAAAGAAAGAAGAAAATGATTTAAAGACACAGGTCAACATTAACTTGGGAAAGAAGAAAAGGGGTAAGTTGGGAGCTATAGAAACCACGGGAGAACTTCCAGAGGCAGTATGAAAGCTCATTTAATCCTACGTAAAGTATTCTTAGGGTCCCTGTGACTGAGAAAATTTTCCCTGCATCTCTCTCTTTGAACACTTTCTTTTTTTTTTAATTTATTTATTTATTAAAGATTTCTGTCTCTTCCCTGCCACCTCCTCCCATTTCCCTCCCCCTCCCCAATTAAGTCCACCCCCTCCTCAGCTCAAAGAGTAATCAGGGTTCCCTGCCCTGTGGGAAGTCCAAGGAACCCCACCTCCATCCAGGTCTAGTAAGTCGAGCATCCAAACTGCCTAGGCTCCCACAAAGCCAGTACGTGCAGTAGGATCAGAAACCCATTGCCATTGTTCTTGAGTTCTCAGTAGTCCTCATTGTCCGCTATGTTCAGAGAGTCTGGTTTTATCCCAGGCTTTTTCAGACCCAGGCCAGCTGGCCTTGGTGAGTTCCCAATAGAACATCCCCATTGTCTCGGTGTGTGGGTGCACCCCTTGTGGTCCTGAGTTCCTTGCTTGTGCTCTCTCTCCTTCTGCTCCTGATTTGGACCTTGAGATTTATGTCCGGTGCTCCACTGTGGGTCTCTGTCTCTGTCTCCTTTCATCGCCTGATGAAGGTTAATATTCAGGAGGATGCCTATATGTTTTTCTTTGGGTTCTCCTTATTTAGCTTCTCTAGGATCACTAATTATAGGCTCAATGTCCTTTGTTTATAGCTATAAACCAAATATGAGTGGGTACATCCCATGCTCCTCTTTTTGGGTCTGGCTTACCTCACTCAAGATAGTGTTTTCTATTTCCATCCATTTGCATGCACCAGAAAATGGAAGGATCTCCCTTGCTCCTGGATTGGGAGGATCAACATAGTAAAAATGGCAGTTCTACCAAAAGCAATCTATAGATTCAATGCAATCCCCATCAAAATCCCATCAAAATTCTTCACAGAACTGGAGAAGACAATAATCAACTTTATATGGAAAAACAAAAAACCCAGGATAGCCAAAACAATCTTATACAACAAAAGATCGTCTGGAGGCATTACCATCCCTGACTTCAAACTCTACTACAGAGCTACAGTATTGAAAACAGCTTGCTATTGGCATAAAAACAGAGAAGTCGACCAATGGAATCGAATAGAAGACCCTGACATTAACCCACAAACCTATGTACACCTGATTTTCGATAAAGGAGCTTTGAACACTTTCTATCACAATAGAAAGACGTATGTCCTGAAAGTGTGCCTAACGGGAACCCAGCAACTGGTCTTCTCAAAGAGACTGGCCTAGAAAACAAGGCCAAGATCAGCACTCAGGTGGAATGGAGGTAGGGCCACCAAGTGCACGGATGGTGCTGGGCACGCTGCCCAACCTCAGGACAGACTGACTTTCACAAATTTAGGTCAACCAAGGATAAGTGGTATGTTCTTCAGGACAAAGAGAAGAGGAAACAGCCAAATGAGGAGACCTATGGATCCTATCCCAAAAGTGGATGTCTAACATACACAAGTTTCACAAAAGACTCATGCTCCAAGCCATGTACTTGAGCCAGATAGAATAAAAAAAATTCTTCTTTTTGGAACTTTTTATACTATATTTGTAATTTTCTGACATTGCCGACTCCCCTCATCCCTGGGGCATACAAATCACAGTAAACAACCTGATTGTTGGAATTTGTCTTCCCTTAAGCACACACGTATTCTTAGAAACGGAAAGAAAATGGTCTCCTTGTGAGCGATTGAAATAAAAAAAATGCAACAAATCTCTAAATGCATTGCCAGTTCTAGTAACTACTAATTCCTCTTTAAAGAGACAGTGTATCGATTCTTTTCATCAAAAGCTGCCAAATTTGTAAATTCACCATCTAGGAGACAATCCAAAAACAATTTATTGTCTAGTGGTGATGCAGAATGAGGCACCTTGCTCTTGTAATCTTCCTGACACTCAAAGATATTTCAAGCTCGTTTTCTCATTAAATCTTTACAATCTAAGAAAGAAGATTTTTTTTTTATATTTACTTACATTTCCCCCAGCAGCACTGGGGATAGGGCAGAGAGCCTTGCACAGGTAAGGCATGCACCACCACTGAGCTGTATTCTCAGCTTACTGAGTTGCCCAGGCTAATCATGAACTTAGCCTTCAGTTAACCCAATTAAGGAAACTGCTCAAAGACAAGTCCATAGGTCAGCACCTGAACATGTTCTGACTTCCCCGCAAAATTATAGAAACCTCCATCTAAGGAGGGTCCCCAATAGCACAGACACTAGTAGAGAGGACCCTACCTGAGTAGTCCCTAGAATCCGACCAGGACAGGAACTGGGATTTATCTTTCTGTCCCTATTCCATGTTGGATTAGCCAGTTGCTTGCTCAGAACCCCATGAAAATGATCATGTCACAATGAAAGAAGCATGAGTAAGGTTTACTCAATCTTGGTTAAAAACAATGAAAATGACGTTGGGATCCCATTTAAATTTAAAATGAAATAAAAATAATCCCCCAAAGAGAACATCACATCTTTTTTTTCTTCTGTGTGTTGGCCTTCTTATTTTGTTCATGGCCTAGCCAAAGTGTTGAGCTAGCTTTTAAGAAAGGGATACCGCCATTTTGCAATAAAAGCATTAAGTAGAGTTGAAAGTAAAATATCAAAGAGCACATGGTCACAAAATAAAGACATAAAAATGGCCAAAAGGTTACTGAGAGCTTTTACAGTGATGGAAAACTACAACATTTAGGACATGGGAAAAGTTTTGCTTCCCATTGGATCATAAGGAGGGACATAGACTGTAAACATAGTGCACACCATCTGACCTGTAGCTGCCACAGGGACGCCATTCCTCCTGGCAGCCCGCACTGAACACCTGCAGTGTGAGCTTTTCTCCAAGCATGTTCCTTGTTCCCAGTATTCATTCCAAGAGCTCTCTCAAGTGTGTATTTACTGCTATGGTCTGTGATCAATCTATTAGCCTTTATTTATCAGCAAATATAACTGAGAAAAGAAACGAGAGACATGGTATTCTTTCTCCCAATCAGAGATCTGTACATCCAGACAATGTGAAGGAACAAACCCAGGTCTCAATACTGGAGAGAAAAATTCCAGTTCCTCTCTTCATCTTCAAGGAGAAATTAGGCAAATACTCGGTTTTCTCATATATAAAATTAGTCAGTAATGGATGCCCTATAGTATGACTTCTACACACTGAGCAGGACAATCAACTGATACTCTGTCCTTAATGTAAAAGCCCATGAGAGGCAAACATCCAGAGAACTGTCTATCCCTCCTTCCTTCTTCTCTTCCCCACACTTCTCAGGTCCATAGCCTTCTCCCCCACTGTCTGCATATTGCTCTTCCTGTTCCTCACCCCTGGTGACACAGAATGCTGGCATCTGTCAGCTGTAGATGGATGATCCTCATGAGACGCGATCTCTGGACCATTGAACATTCACAAATACTGCAAGAAATGGTTCATTTTTAATTATCCATTTTCAAGAATTCTGAGAAAAATTTAAGAGTGGAAAGGGGCAGACTGTGTATATGAGAAGAGTAATATTTCTCTGGAACCTTGAGCCTTATCCCTAATCCATTTGTCCTGTTTTTCCCAATACCAAGGTGGAGGAATGAGGAGCCATGTTTTCATCTTTTCAGGTCTACCAGTAGGGAATGTGAGAGAGGATAAACAAGGAAAGATGGATAAACCTGAAGAGAAGCAGGGGGTGTTTTCACACCACAACCCTATACTAGTTTCCTTCTAGAGAGGAGTACAGCTAAAAGAAAATGTTATAATCAGGTTGCCTGTACTGGGTAGTGTTTTCAAACATGGTATCTTGCTATTGTAGTTTGAACCTTTAAGGTCTTACATTGCCCAAACAAGGCATGGTATTCTTTGAAAACTCACACAATCAACAAAGGTCCTTTCCACAAAACCTAACATCTATGCTAAAATAGACTCTGAGGAGCGTGTCTCTCATTTTTTCGGGAGGGAGAGGGAACAGGCTCCCAGTTATTCTTGATCAGGAATATCCAAAGGACTATGTCTTATGATATGACTGATATACATGTATATGTATTTGTTTATATGTGTGTGCTTGTATATATTTGTGAATGTGTATTTGTGTGTGCTATGAACTTATATGTGCAATTTTTAAATGTGTGTATGTGTTTGTGCATTTATATTTGTCTGTATTCATATTTGTGCATATGTTTGTATAGTTGTGTGTAAAAAGGTGCATTTGTGCTTGTGTCTGCTTGTGTGCATGTATATTGGTGTGTGTATGCATGCCTGTATGTGTGTGTATGCATGCATGTTTGTGTATTTCTCTGTGCCCATGTCAATACTGATACTGAGATTTTTCTTAGCTGTATTTTGCCACATTTTTTGTTGTATGTATGTATATATGCATGATGATATATGTGCAAGTATACATGAATGTAGTGTTATATGCATACACAAGTGCTTACGTACATGTGTACAGGTCAGAAGTCACCCTGAGTTGTTTCTCAGGAGCTCTTCTCCTTATGTTTTGACACAGGGTCTCTTATTGTCCCAGAATCCTCTATATATGCAATGATGCCTTACTGGGAGGTCCTAGGGATCTACCTGTCTCCACCTACTCAGTGCTGAGATTATAAGCACATGCCACCACACTTGGCTTTGTCTACATGCATTCTCAGCATTGAACTTGGGTCCTTCTGCTTGCAAGGCGAGTGCTTTACCACTGAGCTATTGCTCTAGCCCTGTGACAGGTTTCATAAAACATTCCTTGGGCCTAAATATTTCTTGAACAAGACTTTAATTCAATACACAGAAGGGAAACTGAGTTAAATCTAGACTGATAGAAAAATATTACTCTTAGATTCACAAAGTCATGTATTCTAAGTTATCAAATGAGCCAGGTTTTCAGCACACAGAGAAAGAGAGATTGGGGAGTGGTGGGGTCAGAGTGCCAGGGAGCCCATTCACTGGGAGCTAAAGGATGGCTTACCAGTTCCCAAACCCACTTAGCACCTTATGCCTGTCTAGCACACAACACATATAACTCTAGCGATTATGTCAAGGTAAAGGGGTCATGACCTCATGTATTCGGAATGATTCCTCTCACATAGTTGCCATCAGCACTTTTTTCCTCCCCTGGCGGATCTTATTCTGTCTCAGCAAAGAAGTTCACCTATCTTACGAAATGCCTGCGGCTTCTCCAGTTTTCAAATAAGCATCATATATATATATATATATATATATATATATATATATATATATATATATATCTCAAAACAAGAACCCAGACCAAAAAAATGCCTGGTAAAACCAGAAAGTTAGCTAATAGGAGCTAGCTAAAGACCAGCTTGCATGTTACTCTTCTTTTCTTGCAAATGTCAAAGAAAGGTCTCTGTTCCTTAGGTGTCCCTGGCCTTGCTCACCATTCTGTGAAGGCTAATAAAGAGCTCATTGGCTCAGCGTCCCTTTCCTTCTGTGCAACACGGAGCCCTTTTCAGGGAGATGTCTAAGGACAAATATCTAAACTAAACTTACTCGATTTAGGCAGCTCACAGCCCCTTGACTTAATTGCATTACATGTCTATAAGAAGGAGCAATTTACTCTGAAGTGGTACTTAGACTGCATTCCTCTTGGCTTCTCCCGCAAAGCACTTGGGCTAAATTTCTATTTAATGTATGCTGGCTTTGGAACCTAAGTACAAATAGTGGGATGTGTATTAACATTTTAATTATGTGGCCAGCCTCTGTTGGAAAATGAATCCAAAATGGACATAGAATTTCACTCCTCCTAACTATGAAAAACGTTCTCTCTCTCTCTCTCGCCCTCTTGTACATTAATCAGTCTGTTTGAATGTGTATCTGTGCCAGCCTGTAGCCTGAAAATGTAAGCAATTCTGTAAGTTTCCTCCTCTACATTATCTTCCTAATGTTGTCAGTATTTAATAAGTGCTAACAAGAAGCCAGCCACTTTCATTTAATTAAAGCCATATATCATTTTTAATAATTAGTCATAATTAAGGTAAATGATTAGCTAAGAAAGATAGGAAAAATATATATCCCAGATAAAGCTGAACATTAAATTTTGAAAAGTCCAAAATAAACTCTTGAGGGCTATGCCTAGTTTTAAGTATGATATAATTTATCGAATGAAATAAATCTAGGGTGTTAAAATATTTAGTGGGACTGAGAATAATGAGTTGAGATAGAATTAGTTTAATTAGTTTACCGCAATGGTGTCTCCCAGTAGTTCAGTGTGATATACTGGCTTTTGTCACTAGAAATAAAAAAGAGGTAATTAGTCCCTGCTCAAATATATTGTTTTCTCAGAATAGGCTGGGTTTTATTTTAGGCACTAACCCAGAACCAACAGTGAAAACTGATTTATAAATGTTCAAAGAAAAGATCATCCTTCAGACAATTTAGCAGCCTTCATTATTTGAAATCGGTGGTTCTTAGAGCAGGGTGGTGCCAGCAAATGCAGGGGGCATCTGGCTATTTCCAGAGGTACCTTGAATGTCACAATGACAAGGGAAGGACAACCAGCCTCCAGAAGGTGAAGCCATAGATGCAGGAAGCATCCACTAAAACACCAGCCAACCTCACCACAAAGGTTTACCCATCCTAAGAGCATTAGGAAATGCCGGGGTGGGAAGAGCAGCTGTAAGACACTGGACACCCATCCGAATGTCCCTGCTAGTTCTTAGAGAGGAAGAGAGTTGTCATAGTGATTTGTAAAGCCCCTAATTCATACTACACTTCATATCCAGCACCGCCAGTACGTATAAGAGTAAATTTAAAGTGAACAACAAAAGTAACCTCTCCAATAAGGCATCAAAGAGAAAACAAGAGGCTGAGAACAAATTTGGCATCCCTCATTCACAGCATATCAATGCAATAGGACACTGGGAGTATGAGTGATAGCAAAAGAGCAAAAAGCACTGGCCGCTCTTACAGAGGAACCAGGTTTAGTGCTCAGTACCTCCATGGTGCTCATAACTTCTGTAACTCCAGTTCTTGGGAATTCAATGCCCACTTCTGGCCTCCAGGGCACCATGGATGCATGTGGTACACAGATGTATAAGTAGTCAAAACACATGGGCATAATGAAAAACATTTTTAGAGAAGCAAACAAAAAGCAGTAAAAGCGCAACTGCGTGGCATAGACTCGACACAGAAGAGAAACACGAATTAGAGTCTAGCCGGGCGGTGGTGGCGCACGCCTTTAATCCCAGCACTCAGGAGGCAGAGGCAGGCGGATCTCTGTGAGTTTGAGGCCAGCCTGGTCTAGAAGAGCTAGTTCCAGGACAGGAACCAAAAAGCTACGGAGAAACCCTGTCTCGAAAATAAAAAAAAAAAAAAAAGAATTATTTTTCTGTTGTTAAAAATCAGTTAGGAATTCTACCAACAAAGACTGTGAATTATCCTTATGTATTCAAAGAGATTTATTTGTAATATGCTATTTTTCCCAATTGCTTACTATATTTTATAATGTTCTCCACATGCTGTGTTACTATGCACCCAACAAAACATTACTGTGAGCCGAGACGGCAAAGTGAGACTAGACTGGGAATCATACACGTTTGCACTTGAATTTGGCTTTGCCAGAAAAGACCTCAGCACTCTGATGAGAACTCTGTGTAGGGAGCACCTCGTAAGGTGCTTAACATAGGCCAAGGTCATATAACAAGCCCTTGTGTCCATTCATCCCTTGTGAAGCCAGGATAAGGAGCTTGTTTGATGCACACCATTGCAAGCATACCTGTGAACTATGACTTACATCTTAAGTGGTCAAATAGAGAAAATAAATTCTTTTCAAGAGATCACCGGATATGTCTGTCTTTTTCCACTGGGAAGTCATAGAAATTCAAAACTTCACTTTTAAAAATCTTGTTCTTTACACTTCTTCTCTTTAAGTGAGCACAGCCATTTACAAAGCCTTTGAGGAGCTCCTGGTCCCGATGAATCTGAATGGTTTGATTATTAATTTTAGTTTATATTTAGTTTAATTTTAGATTATATTCCCCTTAGAGAATGAAACATTTGGGGTGCTGTACTGGCAAAAATAAAATTCGGACTGCCTAGTGGTGGTATGACCTGGAATTGCTTTATTAGACTCAGAAGCAGCCTGGGGTTTGTTTTTGCTCTTGTTATTTAAATACAGCTGTCCATTGGGGAGATGGTGGAAGCAGAACTTGAACAAACCATAGGGCACAGAAAAATGACTTAAAAGGCGAGGGAAATTAATGCGAGGTACTGACAGTGGAAGATTGATATGCACCTCCTTTTGGGTGGTAACATAAAATCACAGGTCTCATATAGTGTTTAAGTGTGTGTGTTACAAATTTGCTCAGCGAACATCTGGAAACATTATCCATTAATAATTGCTAAAGGATGGGGGAGAAGAAATAGAGGACACCAGATTTGTTTCACTTTATGTTGTTCTATGTAGTGAGTATGGTGGTAGAGGTTGTTAATGACTCAGAAGATATATTATTTTCAAATATAAAGTTTCAGGGTTACTGAAATATCTATAAGAAAATACAAACATACTCAGACAGATATCGCCACTCTTAAGTAATAAAAAGATTTTGGAACTAAACCCACCCCTAAGACTAACAGCTCTCTGTCCCTCACCTTTGAAGTACGGGTCTCGTGACACTGAGGCTGGCCTTGAGCATGCTGTGTGCCTGAGGGTGACCTTGAGCTCCTCTGGCCTCCACTGTCCGGGTCCTGAGATGGCAGCTGTGCACCAGTGCACATCTAATTGTATATGATGTTGGAGGTAGAGCCGGGGCTTCGTGCATGCAAGGCAAGGCCAGCACTCTGCCAACTGGTCTTTTCTTTAACCCCTTTCTATGATAACCACGTATGTGTGATTTGTTCAACATCACTGAAACTAAAACACCTACCTGCATGTTTCAAAAATCTGACTAAATTGTCTTTCCTATCTTCCATCATTCACTCAGGAGTCCAACTGGATTGACAGAAATAATTTTTCCCTCTAATCTGTAGCTATAATTTACTTATTTCCCTGCCTTATGATATCCACTACACACAAGGGTCCTCTTTTAGCATTGGTGATGTTTTGATTTTTTAAATCAGCTAGTTGCTACTTTTGTTATCTTAAAGGACCCTAAATATGAAAGAGAGATTGAGTAGGGAAGGACAAGACACAGTTATTAATAAACCTCTTCAATTTCGTGGCAAAATGTGACAATGGAGTACCATCCCACCTCAATTATTTTTCCATACAAATGTTTGCCTCACCCAAGGAGAATGCAATTGAGCATGGCTGCCACTGTTGACAGCAAAAACAGTATTGACTGTCATTTGGTGCATGCTTAGGATGCTAGACAGACTACTGTGAAATGAGTACCCATAATATTCCCATGTTACCTCTGGGCTTACAGAGGAAGAGCCTGCCTCATGCTGTCTGTGACGGTCACAGTGCTGGTGATTGGGATGTTTAGAGATCTGTTTGTTGCTCAACTGGATCTTCTCATGAGATAACATGCACTTGTATGAATTCCTTCCTCAAACCATTGGATGGAGGATCCTATTGTTTTGGAAGGTCATTCATGTCCCATGAAAGGAACGTTCCAAGATGATACTAGTTTAGCAGCATGTTCAACGCAAACTGTAGTGAACAACCATTACAAAAAATAATAGCAAAGATCTCTCCAGCAGAACAGAGGATACCTAAAGACAAGGCTCAGTGTGGAGTGTCAACATTGAGCATGTAGCGAGCAAGCTTCATGGAAGATGAGAAATAGCATAAGAGATCATGTTCCCAATGAAATGCATCTCTATAGCGGAGTTACCACTGACTTGGTACAAATGACAGAGCCAGATGGAAAACCCTCTCAGAGAGATGGCTACAAAATTACTGACCAATATGGGAGCAAGTAGCAGCTCTGGGATGAACTTGGACTGGCTTGCCATGGCTACCCCTTATTTTGCTTAAGGACACTCCAATGATGTGAGTAGTCATTATCTGGCTGAAAGAAACACATTCACATTCTCTAAGCCTGTGAACCCAGAAGTTCGAAGATGTCTCTGTGTTGCTGCTGCATTTCCCTTTTCCTGCCATTGGGAAAGGGTCAAGACTGTGCCCACTCATCAACACTTGTCAGGTGAGTCATCTTCCCAGCCACTGAACCCATGTTTCAGGCTCCCTACATGACAGCTACCAATGTTTATCTTGTACTTACCTATCTACACCTTTTATTTTGTCTTATTCAATATCTTTACCCCAAAACAATATTCTGGCCACCTAAGCGTTCTTTCTTCTTCTTCAGACAGACCATGCTGGTTTCCTCCATGAGACTTTCATATGTTTTGTTCTTATCTTCTGCCTGTTTGGTAATCTCATAGCAAGCCTTTCTCATCTAAACTCTTACCTTCTTAGACATTCTCTGAACGTCTAAACTAGAGCATCCACATTCTCCTTTTACATCATTATCTAGTAGACATCCCTTCCTGTGCCTGTCACTCTGGGTCTCTTCTTGGTCACGATCTGACTCTCCAGCAACACTTGAGTGGGTGGGCACCGGTACTGCTTATCCACCCCTTTATCTGTGGCACATGATTAAACTGTCCTCAGCTCTTGGGCAGCTTCAGGTCCCACCAGGAGAGAAGACTATCATATAGCTCAGTTTGTAGAGTGCTTTTTTAGCATGCACAGAGCCTTGAGTTCAATGTGCAGCACTGTTGTGAGATATTTGTGCACTGCATGAAAAATGTATTGCTGTGATTGGTGTAATAAAAAGCCAAGCAGCCAATAGCTAGGCAGAAGGTCTAGGCAGAGCTTCCAGGCAGAGAGAGGAAACAGAAGGACAAGATGGAAAAGAGGTAAAAGTCACATGGTAGATGTAGATTAATACAAATATGGGTTAAGTTGTAAGAGCTAGTGGGACAAGCCTAAGCTCAGGTCGCGCTTTTATAATTAATAAGAAGATTTCATGTCATTATCTGGGAGCTGGCTGGTGGGACAGAGAAAGACTCAGTGTACACAGCATCTCATTAAGCCAGGGAGATGGTACTAGACTCCATCTAATTCCAGCCCTCAGGAAACAGAATCAGGAGGAATACAAAATCGAGGTAGTCTGTGGCTACTTAGAAAGATCAAGGACAACCTGAACGACATGAAACCCTGTCTCAAAAGCAGGAAAAGAAAAACAGAATTCAAAAGAAGAAAACCACTACAATCAATTCCAGTAAATGTTTTCCTGTTCTGAAAATAATGGTCCCAGAGCCAAGGGGTTCCCATTCTCCCTTTGTATTACTAAAGTATCTTTTCCTGAATGATTGGCAGGCATGTAAAGCTGTCATCGTCCATGTATCTTAATGATACAATAATTCTTCAGAATCTCAACTCATGAGTCATCTATAGTGACATGCATAGAATGCAAACAGGCCTAATTCCTGTGAATGAAGATGTCTGATGATTTTTTTTTTATTTTTTATTATTTTTTTTTTTTTTTTGGTTTTTCGAGACAGGGTTTCTCTGTGGTTTTGGAGCCTGTCCTGGAACTAGCTCTTGTAGACCAGGCTGGTCTCGAACTCACAGAGATCCGCCTGCCTCTGCCTCCCGAGTGCTGGGATTAAAGGCGTGCGCCACCACCGCCCGGCATGATGATTTTTCTTCAGCAGACAAATGCATGCTGCCAGCAGACTTCGGTGATTCTGGCACCTTCTGTCCCTGTATGATCTGCCCTAGGAACCTTTGGAAGCTTTAGGGGTAACTGATATGTGGAAGAGCTACTCCTATTGACATATATTCCATGAGTAGAGGAGAACACAGTGAAAATAAACCTATGCTAATAACAGTGTGTATGTATATATGTGTGCATGTGTACTTGTGCAGACATGTTCCTACGTGTTTGGGCACCAGAAAGCAACATCAGGTGCCATCTTCTGGAATACCATCTACCAGAAGGTCTCTCAATGCCCTGGAGCTCACCAATTAAGTTAGTGTGTCTAGCCAGTGAAATCCAGGGATCCCTCTGCCTCTGCCTCCTCAGCATTGGAGCTACAAACATGCATCAGCACAACCAAAATTTTTTACATGGGATTTGAGGCTAGAACTCAGGTCTTCATGCATGCAAGGCAAGGACTTTACTGGCTAAGCTTCCCTGCTTAACGGGGATTTTATTATAGAGAACTTAGAGTTGTGTAAAGAGTAATTTTGGAACTAGATTGTTTTTCTAAGAGAAGCGTGAGATAAAAAAGTCAAAGCTGAAAAATTTTTCAAATTTACATGCTCTTAATTCCTGTCACTCCTGTGAAAATCTTTACTAGGACCAACAAAAGCCACTTCTTTTTTTATCACCCCCATGATGCTTAGGGAGAGAGATGAAAAATACCACCTGTGTTTATTTCACCAACTCAGTCAACTCCTCACATAGCAAATGCCCATGGCCTGGGCAATTCCTTGTGCCCCATGCAAACAGCTTAGTATCTAGGAAGGGATATGTTCTACACTAGGACAGATGAGTGCTGCATTTAATGGCTCCATTCACCTATCCTGCAAGGCCCTTCTACCAGGATAAACTCAGACCCCATACTTGTATTTGCATGTTCCTGTTATTTAAGCATCTGAAAACTAGATTAATTATACTTGTACTTTAGAAAAAAATAATTCCTTTGCTGAATGAACCATGAAAACAAAATGCACTGATGATCTTTAAATGACCCAGAAACCAAGATAATTATAGTTGTAATTAATTACATAACACGATGTCTCCTGGTAGTTTTCTAGAGGTCTAACCCAGAAAACTCCGAGGTCGGGATATTTTAATTTGGAGGCTTATCACCCACACAGAGCGGGGCAAGCATGCACCGGTCTCTAATCTTTCTCTCAGTGCCTGTGGCCCGAGGAGAAATGATCACTTAACCTTTTCCTCTCAGACATGCTCATCTGTGAAATGGGGATGGAAATGCAGGATGATCTCCATGCACTAACTGTGTGGAGTCACATTGGTGATGGGAAGTAAAATGATTTCACATGATAGGCATCGGGGCAATCTCAGTCAAGCTGGGTGTTGGTGAAATGACATGGAGAACCAGAAAGTGTGGCCACATCACTTCATGGATCAGGACAGCCTCTACGGCTACTTTCATTGTATCTCTCACATATAGGTATGTATGTGTGTATACATTAACTCAGACACACATATGTAATACCTATGACATTATAACAAAACATATCATGCTCCCTCTATAGCCACGTCAGCTATTGTTTCAGCAAGTGCCATAGACATGCAAAGCAGTGGAAAAGAAAAGCACACATCATGGTGATGCCAGTTGCAGGATCCTAGTCTCTGAGTTAAGGTTCCATGACCAGATAAGTCTCCAATTCTCTTGTCTCCATCTACCAAATGCTTGTTCCTCACTTTTTTAGTATAAGCAAAGAAATGATGTGCAAAGTTCCTTTCTCTCCAGATTATCTTGTATCTTAGAACATTTGCCTAAAGTAAAATCAAATAACATTTAAAAATATTGCTCATTTCATCATTACAAAGTAGGCCACAAATGATACATTAATGCCGAGGAGAAGAAAGAATATAAAAGAGATGCCAGGAGAGATCTTTTTATTTTGTTTTCTGCTGTATTTATTTATAGGCAAGACATTCTCAGGACAAACTTTCCCAGATCAACAGAGGAGCGCACATTTTAAGCTCAGGTCCTTTGTACCTTTCAGAAGGAGCTGAGAGAGTAATGAGCACACAGACAGAGACATCTGTGGGATGCAAGCAAGCACAGTTAGAACGCCTAACACAGTATCTCACTCTAAAAGCACATTTAATTCCAGCATTCGGGTGGTGGAGGCAAGGGGATATCTGTGTTTGAGTCCAGCCTGGTTTACAGAGTGAGTTCCAGGGCAGACTCCAAAACTACAAAGAGAAATCCTGTCTCAAAAAAAAAAAACCAAATGAATAAATAAATAAATAAGAAGAAAACACTTTTGTCAGACATGAACTCAATTCAGGCCACGCTTTAATGAAGTAGTGATGTGATGAGCAATAATTCAGCTTTGTCCTCTTCCTAGAAAAATAAGGTTCCCACACATTCCCTTTGACTCACCCTAACTACACATTGCTATTAACAAGACTACAAATATTTTAGACTCTATGTACCTTGTGACCAGTAGGTTAATACAAGCAATTCTGGAAGGAGGCAGTCCTAAATTTGAACACTATTGTCACTTGAATCTGAAACGCCCCCACAGGCTCACATGTATTAGCACTTGATCTCCAAAGGATGGCACTGTTTGGGGAGGTTTTAGAGCCTTTGAGATGCAGAGCCTAATTGGAACTAATTAGGAACCCACTAAATGCAGGCCACTAGGCACAGGCTTTAATGTGTAGTCCTGTCTGATTCATTGTGTAAGATTGAGAGCCTATGAAACTGTGAGCCAAGATAGGTCCTTCCCCTCTTAAGTTTCTTTTGTCTGGTATTCTGTTTGTGCAAAAAGAAAAGCAACACACACAATGTAGACTTTGTCATATCGGGGTCAGCAGTTTGGCCAGAGAGGTTTTTATACTTCCTTGGGCTTCAGAGACATTATCATGGGGCCTACATAATGACATTAATCTTCCAAGGTTATAAAAAAGATTATCTAGGATTGTGAATTAAATGATGACTAGTTAACATATGTGAGATACAGTAGTTATCAAAGTATCACTATCTCTATACTAAAACATTGAATAAAATCAAACAAAACAACAACAAACCCCATGAGAATTTTCTGGAAAGCACACTTCACCAGGTTCTTAGCTCATAACTGCATTTTGCCATGTCATAAAAACGTATTCACTCTCACAGAGACACACAATCTTCTCCTCCCCCAATACAGGTGTCGTCCACACCAACCTAATTTACTATAGGCTCCATGTAGACCTATCCATTACTAAGGCTCTCAGATACAACTGCAAGTGATAGATAAGACACATTCATTATGGATTGAAAACCATATGATCAGTGGCTACTTAAATAGAAAGTTGTGTGGGGTGAGATGGGTGAAACTTCATAATAACTGTGAAGGTGCCTATAATATGTTAATAATGAGTAGACAAAGCCATTCAATACTGCTGTGGACTGAAGACATAGATCAGTTGACAGCGTCTTTACTTAACATGCACAAGGCCCTGCGTTCTTCCCCCCATGTGTGGTGGTGTATGTCTGGAACCCCACCATCTGGAGGTGGAGGCAAGAGGATCAGTGCAAGGTCGTCACTGGGTACATAGTAAGACCCAGTTCAGCATAGGCTACAAGTATAAGACTCTGATGTGGTGTGTAATACAGGCAGAGGCATGCTTAATACTTTCTGGAAGAGTCTCACAAGGCTTTTGTTGTTGTTGTTTGCTTGTGGTCCCCACAAACTAACCTTCCTGTCAGGTGAACATGACAGTGGTAATAATAAAGAGAAGGCTGAGGTCCATGAGAACCAGGTTCATCTCTTGAATAAAAAGCATTAATATACATATTGGCTGGAGGCAAAAATCCATGAGATACTATTAGACCTGATCATGGCACTTAAATGCTAATCAATTATTCAGCTCAGAAAAATAATCAAGTATAACTAGCAAACATGTCTACTCCAGGAGGTGCCCTACAGAGCACATACACTCTGCAGCTATCTGCCATACACACAACGTCAAACACTGCAAGAAATACACTCTGCTAAGGCCCCTTCACAGGGGAGTTGGAAGACAAAAGGGCTAAGAAAAAACAAAACAAATCAAAAACAGGAAACTAGGTCCCCTGGAGCAGTGAATGTATAATCCACACCGAAAGCCATATCTGCCGTGTCCCCAAGTCCATACCGCACAACACTTGCCCTGAGTCAGATCATTTGCTAAGAGGTAAAAACCCTCCTCAGTGGTCCCTTCCCTCCTTTCCATCAGAGCTGCCGAAAAGCTCACATTGTCTCCGGGTCTGTGTCTGCCTCTCCATGTGTGTCTCAGAAAGATACTTTATCTTTCAAGTTTTATGGCTCATATCTGTGACTAAAATATCATTTATGACAATTCCCATCTGCTAAGCTTCAAAAGTGATATAGATTCACTGCAAAGGGCTGCTACCAGGGACCCAAGTTGTAAGCCAAGATTTGAGCAGAATCATAATGCAACTAGATTCTCTCACAAGAAGCCGAGCTTCATTAAGAGGCATTTGCTTCTTTCCAGAGAAAGTTGTTTGGTGAACATAGCAGGATACAAAGTGCCGCTCCTGGTGGCTCCCTCTAGATCATTAAAAGGGTGAGACCCTTGCAGCCCCAACAGCCCAGACCCCATTTCTTATTCTGGGTGAGAAAGCAGAAAGCCTGGTTCTTCTGTCTTGCCTGACAGTTATAGACTAGCACTGCACCTTATTAAAGATTGAGGCTTGCCTGGGCACTCTCTTTCGGCCATCTCCGGTTCGCAGTCCAGCATTTATTACAAAGGGGTCTGGAGATTAATACCATCCATTCTGCCTGCATAGAAGGCTGATTGGTGAGTGGCCACACAAAACCGAGAGAGTGCAGAGAGACACAGAGGAGTCTTCCATTTTCTACATCCTGCCTTTCAAGGCTACCTGTAGCTTTAAGACTGTCTTTATTTCTCTGCAGCACTCACTAAGCCTTGTTTCACGTGTGACACCTGTTCTGTTCCCTGAGGTCAAGTTCAGATTATAAAAATGCTGAAATAAAAACCAACCTAGAATACTCTCCATATTTTGGAGTTTATTTTACATCTACCCTCTCCCCATCCTCCATCCTTTGCTACTTCTCCCAGAAAGGTGTTTTTTATGGTGACATAAAATTTCTTTGTAAACTCTTAAAAAAACAACCCATAATAGTAGCTTATATTTATTAAGCAAAGAGGAACGCTGCCCTGCTGACTCCTTTGCTGCTATTCTGTGCCCCAAACAGACATTGCTAATCAATTGTTGAACTCCTTCTCTGAGTCCACACAGAGTCCTTCTCCAAACAGCTGCTACTAATGAATCTGAATCACCACCGC
The DNA here is from genome assembly GCF_018167655.1 of Microtus oregoni. Taxonomy (NCBI): domain Eukaryota; kingdom Metazoa; phylum Chordata; class Mammalia; order Rodentia; family Cricetidae; genus Microtus; species Microtus oregoni. The sequence goes on along the minus strand of NW_024543086.1, from coordinate 24,801,617 downwards.
GGCTTTCTTTCTCTGTATCTTCTCCCTGCCCTTCAGAAATTTTCACTCCAACCCGGGAAACAGAGGAAGCAATGAGGGGAACTGCCCGAGACATGGAATCAGCCGTCTAGACCAATCTAAGGCTATCTAATTATCCCCATTAGAGTCTGCCGACACCTAGATAATCTGTTTCATGTGGGGCATGGAACGTGAAGTGCTTTCTTTATCTCCTATGACCTCCATTCCTGCAGCACTGTCCTCAGCTCTGCAGGATCCCCAGCACCAAGTCACAAGTGCAGGCAATGATAGCTAAGTAACTGTAACATGCCTGCTGTGTGTGTATATATGTTCTCTTTCTTGTCAGCTATCATCAAATATCATGTATGTGCCAATGGCAAGAAAGTGATAGAAACTGTGCAAATCATCCGTGCCTATGGAGTAGGCAGGAAGGTTGTTTCTGTCATCTACTTTTGAGACAGATCCTTGCTCCATAGCCCATGCTGGCTTGGATCTTTGATCTGCCCGAGGCTACTATCCGAGTGCTCACTTTATAACATGTATGCCCTGACATGAAGGTTAATAAGGTTGGAATTTGCAATTGGCCAGATATCTGAGGCTAGCCTGGTCTACCTAATCAATCCCAGGCTAGCCAGGGCTACAAAAATATCAAGCCAAACCAATCAAAAATGAAATAGCTAGATGGCACCAACATTTTAGCCCTGTAACCACACTGCTAGGAAATTAATGGGCTCAGTAAAAAGTAAGTGAGGTTAATGCATCCATGCTCTGCTTATATATTTATAAAGATTTAGAAAGCTCTATTTATACTGGTAACTCAGTGTGTATGTCTGCTATTAATGTTCCCAATTCAAAATACCACAAAGGCCATCAGGGAAGTGATGAAATCAGGAATACAAGGAGCATACAGTAGAGGACAGGTCAAGGAAACTCCATAATACACCGTAAAATACAGATAGGTAAACATGAAACCGGGCATCTGGCTTGATGTGGATTTGTCTTTGTGTGAAAATAAATCACATCGATTTCCACAAAAAAAGTATTATCAATTTACATACCTACAGATCTTGGGATCCTCTCTCCTCCTCCAATAGCGACTGAGAGCGAGTAATTAAAGGTCATGAACCCCTTTCCTTTGTTGCTGATGGTGATACTTGATAATAAATATTTGTCACTTGGTTGGTCTGGGTACTGATTATCTGATACCTGTTAGTTTCCTGATGCCTCCTGAAAAGTATGTACCACATGCATACTGTTATCAAAGGGGATCATGAGTCTCAAGTGATGGAGAGATAATTCTGAGAGAAACAGACAGGGCAGCCCAGGGCCACACAAAACATCACTGGAGGCAGTTATGGTGGTACAGGCCTGTGATCCCAGCCCTTGGGAGGTGAAAGCAGTAAGATCAGGAGTTCAAGGTCATTCATCCTTAGCTACCTAGTAAGTTCAAGGTCAACCTAGACTACAGGAAATTCTGGTCCCAAAATGAAAAAGAAAATAAAAGTATCAACATAGCTTCAGAAAACCTGAACAAAACCAACCACTTTTGGAGGAGAGGAGAACAAAATATAGGCAGGTCAGTAAAACAGACATCCTGATTTGAGTCCCACAGATACCACCTACCAGTGGAGAAAGTTCCCTTCCTGAGCTCTGCCTCTGGGGTCATGGGGCATTAATATTCTACTCACCATTGCTCTAGTCATCTTCTCTCCCCATTTCTTTTTGACCTCAAGCATTTTATGCATAAATGTCAGTGTTCTTTGCAATTAATCATGCCTACCGCAGACTAATTGTGGACAACAGGCCTGCAATTAGCCAAAATGCATTTCAAATATGCATGAACCTTCAGAGAGCACTTCCATTCCAAAATCTCGGGTGCTGAAACGGGAACAATTGGCTACTCTTTCCTAAGTCCCTTTCAAATTCAATGTGAACTAGCAAGATAATCAGATCATAGCTAATGCTGCCCATGCCCATGGTCTGCTAATGAGAAAGTGACATCTCAGAAAGCCGCTGTGAACTGTGCAGAGCGGCCTATCTGGAAACACTAAGACTGGCCCTAGAGGAAGCATGGGCGTGGGGCTTCACAGAGCACATAAAACAAAGATGTCTTTGATTGGGAAGTACAATGATTCCCAACAGAAATGAATGAAAGACTCAGAAATAGACACAGGAGGTCACATATAACACAGACTCTGCATATGCTTATAGCAATGTCACCTTAATGCCACCATCACCAGTAAGTGAGCCTAGACAACAAGCTTGCTTCTCAGTCTTGACTTAAGATATGAATAGCAGATAACTGGGGCTGTCAAGGTGTCTCATCAGGCCAGAACTCAAGAGTCTATGAAAAAGGCCAGGGAGGTGGCTGTTCTCCTAACTCCAGCTCTGGGAAAGGAGAGGCAAAATGACCCCTGAAGCTCACTGGATTGCCAGTCTAGCTGAATCAAAAAGGCTCAGTTTTACTCCATCTCAAAAACTAGCAGTTAAGGAAAGACGTCGTCATTGACCGTATTGACTTTGAGCTTCCATACGCATGTGTGTGTGCCCATGTGCATGTACATGCACACACAATAACATATACACACACGCGGGGAGGGTAGGAAGGTGGGAGGGAGAGCAGAGAGAGGAGGGTGAAATGAAAAAAGAAAGAAAAGGAGGCTACTAAAAGCAGTGGTGCTCAACAGTCTCCCACTCCCCCAAGGGAACTTCGGCAGCATCTGGAGACGTTTTGGTTGTTGTGAGGGAGGGGTATGACTGGCATCTGAAGGGTGGTGGTCAGGGATGCTGCTCAAAGCCCACAAATCACAGAGAAGTCTATGAACTACAAAGAACTTTCTAGCAATAATGTAAAGATAAAAATGTCAATAGTGGGGCTGTTAAGTTGGGCCAGTGGGTAAAAGCATTCACTATGCAAAGACAAGGACCTCAGTTCAAATCCCCAGCATCTATGTAATAGCACAGGGTATAAGGTAGCATTGCAACCCTGAGTTAGGGGAAGACAGAGGCAGGAATATTGCTAGATCTTACCACAGACCCTGGCTGAAGGGACTAAGGCAAAGAGTTGATAGAGGAAGACACCTGACACCCTCTTGTAGATGCTGCATGTACATACATAGGCACATATCCATACATATATGTGTGTACATACAGCACAAACACAATGTCAACAATGCTGAGGTTAGGAAACTTTCTCAGCAACTGGGCACATAACGGTGCTGTGACTTTGAGCAAGTTCTTTTCCCGTCTAAGCCTTAATTTCTCTCTCTGTTTAGTGGGAATAATAAGAGCCTTTTTGCAAAGTGGCTGCAAGAATCTGAGACAATAGAAGGAGAAACACCTGCTAGATTATATGCGGGAGCTTTTGTGATCATTGTAATTATTACTGTTTACTTATTTTCCAATCACATAATCAAACCGAGACAGAACCAATGTTGGCGAGTTGTGCAACTGCCAATCAGGCACCATGGCAAATATTCCCTCCATCCTCCCAGGAATAAACTAGTCTCACTTCAAACAATTGTTACAGTTAGAATCCAATTGACTCCAGACAAAAGTATTGAGATAATCAGCATATTAAAGCCAACACTATAACCATATGTTAATTATGTAAATGATTCATTTTAATCAGCTAGAACCATGTAAAGAGTAACTAGGAATGCAAATGCAGGGAGTTATTAAAAACCTCATTATTATTCATCTTGGTTCCATGCATGAACGTATCCATCCAAACAGATGAATTAATAGTGAGAGGAGAGATGAAAGTGCTTGGGGGAGAGTCTGCGGGACACCATCTGTCTGCCTCGCCTCTTGCTCTGGTCTTTCCTTTGCAGGAAAACGGGATAAGGGATGGGGGGGGGGGCTTAGGTACCAAACTATGGATTTCAATGGACAGAGTCCCCTGATCCATTCTCTCTCTCTCTCTCTCTCTCTCTCTCTCTCTCTCTCTCTCTCTCCCTCTGTGTGTGTGTGTGTGTGTGTGTGTGTGTGTGTGTGTGTGTATTCATGAATTCATGTGGTTTATTCAAGTGTATGTACCTGTATGTGGAGGTTTACTGTAGGTGTTTGGTATTGTTCCTTGGATGCAGAACATCTTGTTTTTAAGATGAGTCCCTCACTTTTGCCTAGCTAACTGAGACGTGGTCTCAAAGCCTACAGCAGAAAAAGAGTTAGGGATATAAGTAAGTGTAGGTTGTTTGGCATCTATGTGAGGCCCTAGATTCAGTACCAATATCTAAAAAGAATAGAAGGGAGGGATGGAGAAAAGGAGGAAGGGCATAAGGTAGGCAGGCAGAAAGCATGATGGGCAGGTCCCGGTGCAGGTGAAGGGACCTCGGGGTACAGGGAGGGTCACTTGTCTACTTGAGGTTGAGCTGGTGGTTTGAATTTGAGCCCAAGTCTATTTGGCCCTTGCTTTCCTTTCCACTCTGAGGATGAAACTCATCCGTAAATCCATCACCTCTTTCTGTACTAACGAGTAAGTTAGATGTTTTCCTATAAGAAAGCATCCCATTATAAAAGGTTCTGTGTCTACACTACCCAACATGGTGACAACCAGCCCCACCATGCTCCAGGACATTTGAAAATCACCACATATATCTATGGAACCTATGTTCTAAGAATTACTTAATATTAGTGAACTAAAATCTAAATAGTTACACAAGGGTATATGTTGTAGAATGAACTGAATAGCTTAGATGTCCAAAATGCAACTGCACCATCATCCCTACTCCAGGCTTGGGAAAGCATTTTGTGGATGAGGGCTCAGAGGATGCTTCTGTCAAGTGAACTGATGGACAACTGCAGAGGTAGACAAGGCCCATACTCGGAGGATTACCTGGGGGTTCATCTCCAGCTCCTGGCTCTTCATTGTTGTTGCTTTGTTTGAAGTAGGATCTTGTTATATATACACTAAGGCTTGCCTCGGACTCCTTATACAGCCCAAGCTGGTTTCCACTGCCTACATAGACCATGCTTTCAGCAAACACAATTTATGCATGGGCTGTCTTTGAACTCACAGTATAGTCTAAGTTGGTTTCAAACTCACTACCTAATCTAGGCTCGCTTCCAACTCAGTAAATAATGTAGACTAGATTCCCGCTCACCATTTAGTTCGTTTCATCTAACTATACAACCAGTGTGACTTCCGGCTCACAATCCTGCCTCAGCCTCTAGATTCATTGGGAATTCAGGAAGTGTGTCAACATGCCAGGCCTTAAATTTGCCTGTGATAGAAAAACAAAGATTCATCATCCTTACCTCCTCATGACAATTGGGTGGAGCCTCCTAGACACAGGGATGACTTTCTGTGTTACCTGAACCTGTAGCTAAGTATCTAGGGCTCTCCCCTCATCATCACCCCACCTTAAACTATGCCAGCACATATGTGCCCCATCTTCTAAAGTGAATTAAAATGAACGATGTGTTGCCATCTGCATGAAACCTTTTAAGTTTATAAAGGTTTGATCAATGATGCTGGTTTCCTGATAATGCTCAAGTTTTCCAAAAATAGCACTTCTCAAGACAAATGGCCAGAAAGAAAAGTGCTGACGGAATGTTGGGCATAAGGGTGGAATTACATATGGCCATTCTTTCTTCTCTCTTTCAGAAGACATTATGAAGATGTAACCCTTGGGCTAATGCCATGTTTAGTCATGGAAAAAGACAAGAGAAAGTGGTGGAAGAGAGAGAGTATAAACTGTGGTGAGTAGCTTCACATAAACTAGATTTTTAGAGTTTCTCTTAATGTATCAGGAAATCTGGAAGCACACAACCATCCCTATCACACGGAGAAGTACGAATGCAGCCAGAGTGGGCTGTCTCTTTCAAACGGAAGAGGAACAATGGGTGTTTGTTCTCGCCCTTTATTGTGAGTGAGAAAATGATAAGGAATGGCGTGGGCATCAAGTCTGTGGTGGAAAGAGCGAGGGTTCGAATGAACTTTTGTGAGTCTCTATGCTACAAACCTAGAACAAACACTGATCATGTGGTAGGAGGGGAAGCCTGCTTTTCTCTCACAGGCAGTCATAGACATGGTTTCATTGTAAGAAACTGAGGGCAAATCAAGCAGGTAAACAGAACTTGAACCAGAATGCACTGGGGTCCACAGATGAGGCTCCTTTGGTGAAATGATTGCCTAGCATGCATGAAGCCCAGGACTTGATCCCCAGCGTAACATAAACACACATCTGTAATTCTCCCATTTGGGAGGTAGATGCAGGAGGATCAGAATTTCCTGGTCAGATGAATAGTGAGTTCAAAGCTGATGAGACTCTGTCTAGGTGATCTGGGGCTGAATGAGACTCTGTCTCAGAGAGAAAGAGGAAAAAAGAGAGAATGAGAGGAAAGGATGAAGAGGAGAGGGGAGAGAAGAGGGGAAAGAATATGAAAAGGAAAGACGCCAAACAAGAGCCAAAGACAACTTCACTGAAACTGTTGCCTGACTTGATGTGGTTCAGCTGTGGTAAGACTTCTTCAGGGCTAACGTGAGACTCACTACAACCTGACTGACATCTCCCCATCTCAGAGCAGCAAATCTCCAATGTATACCAGGCAGGTTAGGGTCTCCTTTCTACCACCAGTAAAGATGGGGCTGGAAACCTTAGCCACTGCCTAAAGAACAGCTGCCACCTCCTCCCAGCCAAGAGCATCTCTGTCAGCTCAGTGCCCACTGGCAAGATTTCATGACTCAACCATTACCATGTTCTCTAAGAGCAAGGAGGGAAAAGAGAGATGGCGAGTTGGGGGGGGGGGAGTGTGGAATAAAGTCAGAAATCGATCTGCAATTCATTTCACACCAGACTTTGAAAGCATGTCCACCTGACAAAAGGGTAATCGATCATTTCATTTTACTTTTTGAAAGAGTAAACAGGCTGAAAATTAAATACTTCAGGGGTGTAAAGTCAGGATACCCTGACAGTTCTGCGTGGCTTTGTTCTCTGTATTCTAGTTCTTCTGTGTTTCTCTGCCTGGTGGCCCCTAATGCTTTCTCTGGAATCCCCTTCTGATCTCTAATCCCTTTAAATGTTTCTCTGTGTTTACTCTCAAATGTCTCGGTAGCTTCTGCAGTTGGGCTCACTGGCACCAGTTTAATAGAGTTTAGCACAATGCAGCTTGACAAATGTCTTCTGAGTGGAATTAAGAGCTTTGCTCTCAGTGTCATTGTTGGAAGTGACCAGAGTTTGCCAAGAGATACAACAAATATACCAAACAGGACCTAAGATGGCTATATGGTCTCACAGTCAGAGCAGCAAGGACTAAGAGGACCATGTAAGACTGAGCCTTCCCAGCCCATCTATCATGGAGAATTCTAAATTCACAAGTCTGAAGACAGAAGGCTGGGCCAGATGACTTTTCGAGGCTCAACCAAGTTCAGCATTCTCACCAGAAATGTCAAGGCCAAGCTTCCCTGGAAACACACAGGCTCTGCTTCCTCCCCAAGAGCCTGTGCTGTTATGATATTCAACCAAGGTGTTCGGCAGTCTGGCAAAAACTAAGTGGCATTCTCTGACATAGCTGGGCTGGAAACAATGTCAGATTTACAAATGTGCTGACGGTAAGAGAACATGCAGTAGAAGCAGGCCCAAGAGGAGGGGAAACCTGGTTTCCCTGGGAAGAACTATGCAGACACAGTGCTGAGAGCATGTGTTACAATCCAGCTCCATACCTGGGTCCCAAGCTGATAGGTTCAATAGAAATCATAGGGCCTGTGCCAAACCAATAAATTTCCTTCCTGGGCACTTCTGAGAAGATGATAAAGCAAAGACTTAGCCTCTCCTAACCTGAGATAGATAGACTTGGAAGCTCTTGGCAGCCTGTCCTCAGCTGGGCAGGAAAGCTAGCTTGTGGACATGAAACTGGCATTAAAGATGACACCGTTCTAACATTTTGCCCATCTCTAACCTGCATTCTCCATGCTAGAAGCTAGTAATTTGCTCACAGCCGTGCAAGGGTATTCTCTCACACCAAACTCGAGTCCCTCTGCCTCTCTGCTCCTCCTAACTTGGGTGGGTTAATTCTCCTTTGAGTCTCAAATTAGATTCCGATTTTTGCAACGACTCTAAATTCCTCCTTGCTACAAAATATCTGGCAAGCTCCTCCATGTATTTATGACCCTGTGGAGTGCATCATCTGGAGATGTGGTTTCTGATGGCATTTATATCTCGCTACATGTATGTTTATGGTTACAAAGAGAAGAGGTTCTGCATACTTATGACACTGGGTTTGAACACGATGCACCGCTGAGACAAGAAGGTAGGCATTTGAGTGAATGGAAGGAAAGAAAAGGGATGGTGGATGGGCGCTTAGAGAGATAGAAGATAGGGAGACACATAGATAAATAGATGTGTAGATAAATGTGTGGATGCATACATGGGTATGTGGACAGATATACAATAAGTGACAGATCTGATACACAGAGAGACAGAGGTAGATAGTTTGAGGGCAGCCTGGTAGGCAGACAGATTCTCCCACAGTAACTCTCATGGTCATTGCACTAACACATGAACATTCAGACATGTGACAGCTAAAAGGCTTACACGGTAGAATTTATCACACTTCCCTAAAAACATCAATTTCAGCAATCACCACTTCACAGTTTGTGACCAGAAACATATGGACCATGCTCCAAAGGGTTCCTGGGACTTCTTCCAAAAGACCCCCATAGGGCAGGAACATGGCCATGCCCAGGACTTGGCACTGTAACCAGGGTGACATCTTCGAAGAGTCATCTGGGGAACTGTGTCACTGGGAGAGGTGCCCCTGCTATCGGCAGTCCCTAGCAGTTCAGCATTCCCCCCGGGTGCCTTCCTCAGCATTTCTGATAGTGCACAAGCTACTGGATCTTTTCCTAGTAAGTGCTCCTCCCTGCCAAAAGGAATCACAATAAATTTTTAGTATTGAAACCTGGGAACTCAACCTAATACCACCAAGCATGGTCAAGGAAATGTCAAATTAAGAAAATATAAAGCCAAAACCAAAAACCGCTGACATGCAAAGACCTATGAATTAAAACCATGATGTGTCAGGTTTTTTTTTCTATTAAAAAGGTCAAATTCAATAACCTATATTAAAATCCTTCCTCCACACAGACTGCAAGATAAACAGATTTCATACTTAGGAGAGGAAATACTTCCCTGGCAGCCAAGTGCCTAGGAGATGGGGGAAGCTGCTATCCCTGTTCACCCCTCGGCACCCATGTGACAGACAAAGCTGTCAGCAAGACACAAGCCAATATAGATTCCGAAACCCTCAACTGTGAACCGGCAGGAAGACAGATTCCTAATCTTGAAGATGCTTTGCAAAGGTGTGGGCTGGCACGGGACCCAGGAGCCTGGCAGCTGACTGGTTACTCTACTTCTCCCTCACACCCACAAGGACCATCTTGCTCTAGCTTCCTGTTCAGAAATATTTCCCCTCAAATGCCCTCTCTTCCTCGTGGAGAGATACCAGGAAAGCCATATGCCTCTCCCTCCCCAGCCCTCACTGCTGAGTGTCGATACTGAAAGCCAGAAGCTGACATGTGCGAAAGCTGCCTGTCCTTCCCACTTCATAGAGATAATAAACAACCCCAAGGAGGACACAGGGTTTAGGGCACTTCTTTGCGCCCCTAAAACCAAAATCCACTCAAACTTCTATGAGAAGTCAGCGAACACTCCCCGGACATGTTCTTGGCCTTGAGTGAGGAGGTTTTATCATCCAGCAAAAGCAACTTAGATGGCCCAGCAAGAGTCTGGCGGCTTTTAGTATCAGATGTTGGGTTTGGCAAACTCAGAACGACCTTTTGCACCTGTTAGGCATACTGCCTCACAAACCATGTGACCTATTTTGTGCTAGGCATTTTGTCCAGCCCCCCAAAAGAAAAAAAACCTTTAAAAGATCTCCAGTCTATATATTTTTCACTAGCTATAGGGGCAGGGATGTGGCTTGTCATTAAGAATTCAATCTGTGTCAAGCACAAATCTAAGCCTGCCATGTCAAAGGCCACTGGTGACAATGGGGTGGACTGGATTTGCTTTTTGCCCCCTTGCACTGAAGAAGTCTCATACCCAGGACATGAGAAGGGAGACAGAACCCCTCAACCGCAGCTGCTCTAGGTAATGGCTTTCTCCAGTATCACCCTGGATTACACATCAGAACCATAAAGCCATGATCAAGGCTGATGACAAGCTGCTCTGTGGATCTACCTCTGCTGAAAATCTTGCAAAAACAAACAGCAGGAAAAATCATGACAGTACCTCCTGGCGGGAAGGCCAACCTTGCAGCATCCGGATGATCACTTAAACTGCTTAAACTGTTTGCCAGACCTCGAGGTGGGTGACTCACAGAGGCTCTCGGGTAAGCCTGAAAGAACATGCCATGTGGGTCTGTGTGCTTGTATGTTCACTTATAAATGTGTCCTCATTTTATGTAGTGTATAAACATTTGTATGATTGTGGGGGGAATGGTCTGGTATGTATATGTGTGTGCATGTGCGTACATGCACAGGTGAGCCTCTGTGTATATGTTTGGGTGTATGTTTTGTGTGTGGTATAGTGTATGTAATATGATGTGGTATATTGCATGCCTATATGCACAAGTATGTATATGTGTGTGCAAATGTATGTGTATTGTGTGTGTTTGTTGTGGCATGGTGAAGTATGGTGTGGTATGTGTGTGCATGCCTACATGCACACATGTGTGTATGTTTGTGTGTGTGAGTGTAGGAGAGAGCAGTATATGTGTGTGTGTGTGTGTGTGTGTGTGTGTGTGTGTATGCACGAGCGCGTGCCTATTCCAGACATTTGCATCAGGTATCTCCTTCTATCATACTCCATCTTGCTTTTTTTCTTTTTTTTCTTTCGTATTTTTTTTTGTTTATTTTTTGAGACAGGGTCCCTCCATGTAATAGCCCTGGCTGCCCTAGGACTCACTTTGGAGACCACGTTGGCCTTGAGCTCACAGAGATCTACTTTCCTCTGTCTCCCTCCTGAGTGCTGAGATTAAAAAGGTGTGCCACCACCGCCACGCTCCACCTTACTTTTTGAGGATCTCTACTGAACCCGGTGATCTCTGATTCCGACAGATAGACAGGCCAGCATGGATCTTCCTGTCTTTGCCTCCCCAGCTCGCCAGCACTGGGATTGCAGGCAAGCATCACAAGGTCCCAGTTTGAAAGTGGGTTTGAGGATCTAAACTTGGACTCTCATGTTTGTGTAGCAAGCACTTTACTGACTAAGCCATCTTTTTAGCTCTCCACCTGTATCTTAACCATTTTTTTCATATATTAGTAAAATTAAGATTGAGGGAGGCTAATTGACCTACCCAAGATTAGCTAGCATAGTGGAGTTTGGAAGCAATTAACCGCTGCATCTGCCATCTACTGCAAATTCCTGACTCAAATACTATAAAACACATACACATATCAAAATACACACACACACACACACACACACACACACACACGTGCACGTTTATCTGCCTTTTGACAAAGCACGGAGAACCTGCTTTTGGTCCCTACCACCTTCTCACCCCCTAGACTTTGGCACACCTGGTTGCAGCATGATCAAATTTCAGAAACCTTCATTTCTATGTTCCACCTCCATCTGATGTGTGACGGTGGATCCCATGTGCTTCGGTGTCTGTCTTTAACCTGTTGAACAGAAACGGTGCCAAAAGCACCTGCCAAGGAACTATTCTTGTCTCTGCCACCTGCCTCCCTCCAACTCACCTGGGCTCACCTGGATTGCCTCCATTCTAGGGATGGAGACACCATCAAGCAGAAGACAGGTGGGTCTCTGTGGAACACAGCGAACCCCTCAGCTTTCCTTTCACACATTGGTAAAGTGCCACCATCTCTTTCTTTGACGCAAAATGGTTTTAATCTTCCTCAAGAGCAAACACCAGCTAAACAGGAAGCTTTTGAAGTCAGCTGTGGTTTCTCTGAGGACTCTCTGTCACAGGCAGCCCAGCGAGACAGGACTGCGGCACAATGAACAGGGACAGAAGCGGACCTTTTGATACCAGAACCTGGTCAATAACCTCAAGCGGCTATTCCACACACATTTTACATGCAGGTTCGGAGTTTGGATCTAGAGGACTGGCTTCTGGGAGAGGAGAAGGACTCTCTCTGATCCTGCACAGGACACGGGACTTCTCCACTATGAGCCCGGGGAGCCCCAGGAGGCCTGGAGTTTGCAGCCACGCATCTAGGAATGTGGCTGCTGTTAGGCCATTTGTGTGGGGGTTGATGCACAGGTAGATGTACATATATACACACGCTTTCGGTGCTTGTTCCAGTGTGTGGCCTGGGGTCCCACCTGATGTCTGATTCCTCAGTCTTTCTCCATTGAGAGACACTGGGAGTGTCTCCTTTTGAGACAAGGTCTCTCACTTATCCTGGAGCTCACTGATTGGGCTTGGCTGACAGCAGCAGTTCTCCCCAGTGCTGGGATTACAGATCTAGGCCACCTTCTCAATTTTTGACATGGGTTCTTGAGGATCAAACTCAGATCCTAGAGTTGTCAAAACAAGCATCATACTTACTGAGGTAACTTCCCAGCCCTGAGCCTTTCTTACTGATGGGGACACTTAGGATTCGGGACACCAATGTTGCCTTTAAAATGGTTGTAAAAAAAAATCCATACCCAGAGGATGTGACTGGCCATGGATGAAGATAAATTAAAGGCCTGTAAATACACTCAAAGACATCAAGGTGACCCGGGTGTGATCTCTGGGCATTGTGGATAGAACGTGGGCATCTAATTAATGGCACTGTCTGAAGGAAGGGACTTTGAAAGGAGACCTGGCCAACGCAGGTCAGAAACAAAGAGAGCTCTGAGCTGGGCCCTGGCAGTGGGCCTACAGCATTGCCCAGAGATTCAATGAATCCTCAGAATGCAGGTTCTCCACATGACGAGAGGATGAGCATCCTGCCCCATGGGGAGACCTGACTCCTCTAGCTTTGCAGCCTCTACAGGAAAGTCACTGGAAGCCAGGTTTATGCGTCACCAGCACTTCCAGCACTTGGCCGTCTCAGATTCTCTGATACCAGGAATGCTGTAGCCAGATGAGCATGGAGAGGTTTTCCCAGAACTAGAAAGGGGTAGCCTATTTTTCTTAAGTACTCATGGCAAACTCTCTCTCTCTCTCTCTCTCTCTCTCTCTCTCTCTCTCTCTCTCTCTCATACACACACTGCAGGGCCTCCTGATTTTGGAAGCAGCCGAGCTGTTACTTCCAATCTTCTCAGGGACACTGTGGTCATGGCAACATTTGACACACTGCTGTCACCAAGTCGCCACTAACATGTGATATATTGAGAATCTCCACTAGCAATTCCGGGACCCCTTAAGTAATCCCAACCACCTCAAAACTCAAAATGGACAAATATCCGCGTTCTTCTGGTGGAGCATGGACTACCACTCTGCACTGGATGGTGTGTCCTGGGTAATGCAGTGTTTGTAGGGCGCTAAATGACACAGCCGCGACACAGAAGTTCTGGCCACCTTTGTGTGGACTGGCCCATGTTTCTACCATGGGAGGAAGGAACACAGAGGTGGCCTAAGTGAAGATTCCACAGCAACAACAACATCCCTTGGTTTTTCCAGAGTGGTTCAGTTTGAAAAGTAATACAATGGTTTGGAAACCTGTGATGAAGACAAACAATGCAGACAGAAGGTTGGACCACACACAGCAGCTTTTCCTCTTGGTTATGTCTCGAACAAGGCCACACAGCACACACACCCTTCACTCGGAAATATGCTTAAGCCCTGGGAGTTTGATGACCACATCCATCTGTGAGTTCTCAAATGGCTATAACTAGAAATTCCCCCCTTTTGTCAAAGTTAAGGGATGGTAGAGGCAGCAAAGGTCAACTTTACATTTTCTACTTCCTAAAACACAAAATATAGTTTTGATTTTTTTTTTCCTTTGGGGTTCTGGAATTCTAAGCATTAAGAATAAAACTAGTAAAACTGGAGCCAAGGGCAGAATGGCTTCACACCTACTGAGAGAAAGCTTACCCACAGCTTACAATTCTATCACTAAGGCTATGAAGCCTTTCTTCTGCAGTTTCTGGGGTCGGGCACATGACATTACTATGTAGAAGCTCACGGCTTACCCTCTTTCTAGATTAGAAATGAAAAACCTTACTTTTCTCATGAGAGCATCGTGCTAATTGAGAAGATGCTTCCACCATGGCTATCACCTTCTCTGTTGCCCTATGTAAGGCAGGACTCTCCTTCCCCTTCATGGTTTCTGTATACAGGAAACTGGACTGACTGTGTATTCTCCAAAAGCCCACCCACCCTCCTAGGGCAATGAGTACCTGCCCAGTGATGATAGCACAGGCATAATTTATCTTCTAGCCTGAGTTATGAAAGTTAATCAATATGAAGTGGAAGACTTATAAATTATCTATTGAAAATCAGCCTCTTAAAGATTCTTCTCCTATAAGGCTGGTTGGAGCTGAGGTCTCAGACAGCGCTGTTTATAGCCCACGTGTGAGGTAATACGGTTCTCAAGCGGACGAAGCAGGACTTGTTATCAAGAAAGAGACAGTAAAAATAAAAATGAAATGTATTTTGCAATAGCAGCAAATCCTGTGGCCATGATTGCCAGGATAAAAATAATAACAAAGTGGGGGGAGAAAATTCTCCCTTCATGAAGAGTAGACAAGAAGAGAACATAGGCGAGACCTTGCATTGAGTTTTCCCAAGTTCAAAGTAAAGTGGTTAACATGTCACTAGGCTGTAAGGAGCTCTCTCCTCTCAGGGTTCTTGGCCAGGGAAGGAAAACAAGTCCCTTAACACAGTTCATACCCTATGAAGGCTACACCAGGTTCTGTGACGACCCAGACAAAGGGTTGGCTATTCCCTTATGAATTCAAACAGTCCCATCTGGAGGAAGGCTCTATGGTTCCAGAGTAAAGAAAACTAACAAGTGCCAAGACATCCTGAAACTTCCAAGATTCGTGAGACTCCCCCCCGGGTTACATAAGCAATAGCAGTTCTGGGGGAGAAGACACACTGCAACTGGCCGACCTGCTTCCAGTCGTGCTCAGAACCCTAGGCACATAGCTTTCATGAGTACTCAGTCCCAGTAGGCTCTGAAGGGATTCAGCTGCCTTGAGTTGGCCTTGCTCCTGTAGTGACCCCTCCCTAGTGCTGCTCCAAGTGACCCCAGTGAACACCTGGGTTCACTATTATAGACTTTGTTGTTGCTGTGACTTTGGTCAGTCCACGGTGGCCCTGCTAAGACAAATTGGCACCCATCCATGTCTGCCCAGCAAGAGTCACATAATAAATGGACACAAGGCTTGGTTCTGTGTTGAGGAACCAGGTCCAGTGCACAAGGCACACGCATGGGCAAAGCTTCCTGGGCAGGCCCAGGTAGGTGAACATGAACAGCGATGGAAGTAAGAGCACTGTGTTTCCTCCAGCTAAGACAACTCAAAGATCTCCAGGGAAGAGAAGCACAGGCAGAGAATGGGAGAAGGGAGATGTACAAACTCTGCAAAGAGGGCCAATAAAGCTTTGCAAGAATACAGACTGCCGTGTTCTGACAGTGACTGTTGCTCTCCTTTAAGTTTTATCAAAGTTGCTAATAGAAGAGATTTTTTTTCCTTTGAGACAGTTTTACTGTGTAGATGGGGCTGTTCTTAAACTCACTCTCCAGCCCCCAATGGCCTTAAACTTGAGATCCTTCTGCTTCAGTCTCCCAAGCTATAGTATTATAAGTATATGACACTATGCCTGCCTGGAATCTTTTATCTTAATGTTCCATCTTAAAGGATTAAAGTTGCAATGAAAACTAGGTATCACAGAAACAGCCATGAATTTTCCTAACTAGTGGACTATAACAGCAAATGATACCTTTTTCTCTTCTACCCACTGCTACAGAGACTCCCCAACCATGTGGGCACCTGGTAATACCCAGATGCTTATCTGATCAAGTGCTGGCCCCAACACACTGAGCACAGGGCTACCCTTCTCCACCTCTTTAAGGACACTATTTGGAACAAACATGTTCATTTGCATGTGAAAAGCATGATACCTGAATTCCTGAGTCAAAATGCTTTATGTGGATAGGAAGTGGCCATATGTAGAGGACCCCCACCAGTCACAGAAGAGAAAGAAACTCGAGAATCCAAGCTTCTACCTCTCATTGTTTCCACACACAATGATCTTATTGCAGGCTCTTTCTACACTCTGATATGTTATCAATCAGATATCGCCGGCAGGAGACTGTCCATCACTACAGGAGCCACCCACACCACTCAGTGCACTGAGTACACTCAAGGGCCTCCACACAGCTCGGAAGGTTCTACAGAACACACACCAGCGTAGCCCCACTGAAACAGAACCTTGCGCTTATTATCGATGGGGTTGGACCACTTCACTTGTCCAGCCCTCACCACTCCAGAACACCCACACTTATACAGAGTTCCCACAATTACCCAGACTACACTGTCGACTAACAGTGTTGCAATGGCTCCTCTGCCTAGTGCCAGGAAAACCAAACTCGTGCCCATGTGGTGCACCAGTCTTGCCATACTTGGCCACTGACCACGGGGCCTTCTTACCACCATTTCAGACCACGGTCCTCCTTTAGGAAAACCACACGTGTGAAGGTTTTCCAATGGTGAAAGCTCCTTGCGTTCCTTCTCTTTATTCCACCCTCTGTAACGGGCCCTGTGACCTGGAGTTTCTCTTTCATTCTAGTCCGCTCCTTCTTAACCATGGAGAAGGTTAAGGAACTCATGCCTCAACTTTTACCTGCCCTTTAAAATGCAAGTCCTGTAAGAATGGGATTCTTGAACCACTATACAATGCTTGGTTCTTGACATCCTATCCCGTGCCTGATCATGAATGAATATCCAATACCTTCTTAATGAATAAATGATTAGATGATCATATTGGCCCGACAACTGATCATGCCACATTAGTCAATAGTGTTGGAGGCCCAAGGTTAAGACCTACAACCTCACTAGAGAGAACTGTTTAGATTTGTGTCCTATCCCTTTCAAACAAACAAGGGATTATCTACCTTGCTAGTGTATTACAAGGGAAGTGTCTACCCAAGTAAACATCCCTCCCACACAAAGGGACTCTCCATTTTACCCTTGACCTCATTTTGCCTCTGGCAGGATGTTTCTGGCTGTCAGCTGGGAGAAGCCTGAGCAGAGCAGGTGCAGGGAGGTGTAAATGACCCTGAAGGTTAAAAGGGAAAGAAATTAGCACCAACAGATTGAGAAACAGTTGAAAGATTCACTGTGTTCATCTTGGACATGGATACAAAAAAACTGGCTTCTCAGACCCTCTGCGAGGAAAGAATTGGCAAACCATTTGTCCAAAGCAAGTTTGATGTTCTCTGTCAGAACAGTGAATGTATAGGCCCTTAGGACTAAGCAACTTGATTCTGGGATTCTACCTCAACTGAATTTTCCGTACATGTGCACACACACAGGCACATGTGTTCCCATTATCTGCAGTCTTGTGATATAGAATAAGTGAAAGCTGCTTAGAAACTTATAAAAAGGCTGGAGGATGAAATGGTTCAGCTATTGAGAACATTTGGTCTGTCTTGTTCCAACTTTCACCAGCCCTTTAGAATACAGGTTCTATAAAAATGGTATCTTTGGCCCACTGTACAATGCTGTGTTCTTGAAGCTATAACTCTTGAGCATGTTAGGGAAATGGCTACAAATGCACTTGGGTGAAGAGTCAAGCATGTCATTGGATAAATAAAACACAGACTGTCAAGCACTGTGGACAGAGAGCTCCCATCAACTGAACACATAAGGCTATGTTCATGAGCCCCAACTCTGCATGCAGTCACAGGAAAGCTCCACACTGACAGATTTGTATGCCTTTCCCAAAGCAACTCTGGCTGGTGGATGCGTGGGAGGGAGGAGGGCTGGGGTCAGCCCGGGTTCGCCTTTACTCTGCTTTCCTACTCCTTTCTTAGAACAGTTTTAACAGTACATAGTCATCACATGGCAACTTTTAAAGTAAAAGTGGAGCTGGGGATATGTCTTGATGGGTAAAGATGCCTGCCAGGCTAGTCTGACAACCTGGGGTCCATCCCTGGAACCCACGCAACGGTAAAAGCAGAGAGCCAACTTCCCACATAGTTGTCCTTTGACCCCACATACATGCTGTGGCATGACCTGCCACCACAATAATGAGTAAAGAGATGATAGGATATTGTAAAAGTAAAATTGTTGAGAGATATCAAAAGAATTCTGCATTCTAGGCTTAGACTGGAAAGTATCTGGTCTTGCTAAAGACTTTAACACTAGGAAGCAGCCACTAGGACAAAATGGACAGAATCTAGTGATTTGGGTTCAAATTAAGGCTTTGTTACAAGAAAAGTTCCCTGATGTTCAGTTTTCTTATTTACAAAATTGAAATATCCAGTAGCAACCTGTGGGAGACCCTGTGCTGATAAACTGGGAAAATGCATGCTCGGTGACTTGCCTCCTTCCCAGTCCAGAGGAAGCCCTGATGCCGTTTGTCCATCTTCCCCAGTCAATGTGCAATAGCAAAGAAAGGAGTGCTAGTTCAAAGAGACTATAATATGGTAATATGATGAGTTAAGTCTTCTAAAATTACCCCATAGAACTCTCTTCAATAAACGACCTCTTCTGTATCCTGCTGTCCAATACAGTCAACAAAAGCCATCAGTGGTTCGTGAGTTTAGGATATGCCAATGGTATCATTTATGCATGGAATTTTAATATTTAATTTGCAGTAACTTAATTTAAATAGAATTATGGAGCTAATGGTCCTCTCTATCACATATAAAGTCTTTCTAGAAAATTTTATTTTCCCGGTTAAACTATTCTAATTCTTTCCTAATAATGACTAGTACAGTTTATTAACATAGTTAACAACAATATGAAATAGCATTTCACTTTTCCTTTGTAGACCAGCTGACACCAGAAGGCTATAGGGGGTGGTTTCCTCTTCAAATCCATTCTATTTTTTCCAAATCTTTAAAGAAAAAAAAATGTTATCTGTTTTCTATCTATGACATGGCCTTCCTCACCCTTGTTCCCTCTCTCTGTCTCTGTCCCTGGATTGTGTTTGTGCCTGTGTGTGTGTGTGTGTGCATGCACGAGTATGGCACAGTATCTATCCTGTCTGTTTGACAAGGTCTCACTAGCTCAGGCTATCTTTGAACTCACAGATTTTCTGATTCGACCTTTCACTTGCTAAGATTACAGAATTGTACTGACTCCCAGTTAACACTTTCCAATCCCTCCTCTGTTCCTGAGAGAGAACAGATCTTGGGCATAGCAAATATCTTCATCAAACACAGGCAACAGGGAGAAACTGATAACATTACTTTGTTGTCAGTGGCTTGTTCAACTAAAAGATGATTAATATTCCATGGAACTAATACTTCTAAAGGGCACAGTTCAGAATTTATTTAAAATCATTCAAAAAATTAGTAACTGTCACTATTATTGGACATTGGGAAGTTTTCACACCAACAACATCAAATGCTCACTCCTCCATGCTACTCCCCGCAGGCCTTGACAACGACAGCCATGCTTTTAGTCACTACAACTTTGCTTACTCCAAACAATAATAATTATTGTAATAATTATTGTTATTACAATATGTTGTAATATTTTCAATGTTCATTCATGCTCTTCCACACATTAATACTCCATTTTGTTTGTTCCTACAAAATATCCCATTGTAGGGTAGGGTCACATAGCTCAGCCATTAACTAGTTTTTAGATATCTTGGTTCTCATTGTTCGTCATTATAAATAATACTGCTATGAACATTTGTGCCCAAGATATTGTACACACACACGCATGTACACACACGCGCGCACACACTTGTGGTTCTCCTAGGATCCACCTTTTGGGTCATACTGTAATTCTATGTCACCTTCTGAGGCACTCCTAAGCTATGTCCCAAAGCTGACATTTACATTCTCATGGACAGTGCCCACACGCTGATCTCTCCCACCTTTCCCAAATGCCTGTTCTCAAGAATGTGATTAGTATAACTGCCATAGAGACTGCCATGTATGCCTGGTGATGAAAACAAGAAATGAGAAATCTCTTTATACGATTCCATTAATAATAGTTGCAAAACAAAAATAAACTTAAATAAAATGCCCCTTGAGTTTAATGTGGGTACAATAAACATTTGAATTGTAACATTTAGAAGACCATGTTCAAAGACATGGGGGTCCTTTTACTGAGTACTTTCATAAATACGTATTTTTAAGTAACATTGAAAATTGATGTGGCTTCTCCATTGATACCTAAGCATTTAGGAGTGCTAGGACAAGTGTGTAGTCTTAAGAGTTCCTGTAGCAGGTTATTTTCTGGATGTACTCACACAATTTAAGTGCAAATTTAACCAGGATGACTCTTCTGGAAAAATAATTACATCATTTTTCTTTATTTATAATTATAACCCCACCTCACTCCTCTTAGAGTTAGGATACCAAGGGATCTACAACAACAGGGCTCACCATCAGCAGGATAAACAGCCAGAAGCAGCTGCTTAGTGGGAAGGGAGCTACATCTCTTCCACACCCTGAGCTGGTCTCACTGCCATACAGAAGGAACCAACTGCATATCCCCAGGACGGCCGTAGGGATGTGTCTTCTCAAAGTAGACCATACAACATTCAGTTCCCTCCCATCATCATCTGGCCTGGCCTGGCCTGGCCTGGGGAAACAAGGCCAGTTCTTTCTGGTCTGTCTGAGGACATGTTCAAAGATTTAACCAAACTAACTACTTGGAGAGGCCTAAGGAGGGTTTCTGACCAGGAGCCACAAACACACCAAGTGCCAGAAACACCACAGCTGTTTCTGCAGCCGAGATTCTTAAACACGCTGCTGCCGTAGGGTGGAAGAATAATCAAGTCGTAGTTACAAACTTCTCTACTGCAAGAACATCTGCTCACAAATCGATTTACAACTTCAGATGAGGCTGGTGTGATGGCTCACTGAGTGAATGAGCTGGCTGCCAACCTGATGGCCGAGTTAAATTTCAAGGACCCACTTGGTAGAGGGAGACAGAAGAGCCTCCTGCGTGTTGTCCTCTGACTTCTACACATAAACTGTGACCCACAGATTCCCACATCCATAGATACATGCACACAGAATGTGAGCGTGTCTACGTATAAACTTAACAATTGATAGGAAAGGAGCCGCCACATCTCAGGAATCCAAACTCACAAATCGCTACCCAGGAACCTCTACTTCCTTCCTAGCTGAGTAGATGGAAAATATTACTCACAAGAGGCATGGGCTCTTTACCTGGAACTAGAATCTCCTCGGCAACAGATCTGAAAAGACAGCTGCTGACAGCTGCAAACTCCGTGCCCGGGCCTGGAGAGCAAGTGATGGAATGTTGGTTTCCATGGCACTCCCAGGAACAGGTGACAATCTGAAGCTCTGGGCAAACACATTCCCCTCTCTGCAGTAAGTCAACTGCTCCTTGTGAACATGTAGCTAGGACCCAGAAGAGTAAAGAACCAGGTATTTCTAAGTCAAACTGGGATAGGAGGAAAAGGAAATGTGAACCCAAGGAAGCTAGACCCCAGACTCTGTAGAGTATGAGTTCAAGGCCAAGTAGTTGTGACCATTCTCCCCATCATCACCTCTTTCTTCTCTCCTGTGTTATTTTTTTCCATGGCATTACTTGCTGTCTGTAATCATTCCATATATCTCGCAAAGCTCATTGTATTGTTTTCATCTCTTTAACCTTCCAGAACACAAAATTCCTATAAGAAAGGTATCAAGTGGGTCTGGGAAGTGACTCGGTCAGTAAAGTATTTGACCACTTGAACCTGATGCCTAGAACCTATGTAAAGGAAGGCAACTATTGCAGTGTCTGCTTAAAATTGTAGTGCTGGGGAGGAAGAGATAGGAGCACCCTTGGGTAACTCTGGCCTGCCAGCAAAATCTGCTCATCAAGTTCCAGGCTATTTAAAGAGCTCTCTAAAGAAAAAAACAGACCACAATGAGTAAGGATACTGAAGACTGTCCTGTGGTCTCCGGGTGTGTACTTATACACATGTCACAAACCTGTACACATCTAAAATTGCACATGCATACACAGACACACACACACCACAAAAATCACTTGACTTCTTGAGCACTAGGTTCCTGATCTGATGTTTACCTCTGAACCTTTCAAGCAATGGACACTCTCAGTTCATGCCTTAAGGACCATCTGAGAAATGGGCTAACTGGCTGCAGAATAAGTAGCCTTTTCTACAAGTGATATCAAGTGATATGAGAAGTTTCCCTCAATTTTATGCAAATATGGTGACTTTCAATAAAGTTCAACCTATTTAAGATCAAAGCTAACATGGAGCCAGAACAGTTCTGAGACCCAGGTTCTGTCTAACTCTAAACCACTAAGTTGTCTACCATTGTTACAGATATTAAAAAGAGATCCAACCCCAGGGCATCTTTTCTACTTCTGCTGAAACACAGTACGAGGCGAATCAACCAACCCTGAGACAGTACTGCCCTGTGATAGAAAGCCTGGTCCTCACACACATGGCCCACCAGATGTTGCAAACAGCTTTGGTACTGCAAGATTTAATAAAAACACCCACGATGGATCCTGTGAGTTCCAGCAGGCTTTCTTGAAACCTTGGATGCATTTTGTGTTTAACAATTAAACACACATGCTTCACACACCACACGTATCAAATTCAGCAACACCAAGTCACACAATCCCCGGTCCTCTGCCTCTCTTTCTGTAAGAGCAGTAACTTGCTTCCCACTCTACATGCCACTACCAAACCATGCAACCATCCTTCCCCAGCCAGTGACGATCAAATCTATGCCAGTGTGATATGTGGCTAGACCACAGAAAACATGGTGTGGGTGACTTCACCTGGAGGCTGTCATCTGTGCCCACCAATTCTCATTTTCATTTTGTTAAAAGTCATTGTCAACCTTCATCTACCTCCCCGGGCCATCTTTTAAAAACTAGAAAAGCAGACCCTGACGTCCTATTTAAAACCTTCTGGGCTTCTTCACCCTTGAGTCTGGGGGCATAGTTCAGTTGGTAAAGTGCTAGCCTTACAAACACACAGACCCACAACTCACTTAAATAAAGAATAGTTCAACTCACAGATAGTCTAGTTATGGAGCTGCATGCTTGCAATCCCAGAACTAGGAAAGTAAAGACACGTGGATCCATAGGGCTTTGCTAGCCAGGCAGTCTAGGATCTTTGGTGAATTCTAGGACAGTGAGAAATCTTGTTTTCCTCGCCTCTCCCCAAAAGGAGGAGGTAGCTGAGGGACAAGACCTGGTGTTCTCCTCCAGTCTCCACATGCACCTAAAAAGACACATGCTCACACACATAAAGAAAACAAAACATATGTTCTCCGTAACACTGCAGAGCGTGGCCTCTTAGGTATCTCAACTTCACGGCTTTATTTACTGCCCTTGTTACCCCCAAGTCTACATTTCTTCTTCCACCTTAGGCCTACACAGCTTCTTTCTATTTGTTACTCTCTCTCCTGACCCCAGACTTAAGCCAGCTGACTCCATCGGGTCTAAGCTCAAATTTCTCCTTGAGTGATCTAAAATAATGTCCTCTGTCACTCCCGTGTAGCCTGTCTCATTTCCCTCACTGTGCTTTCCAGGTGCTGAACCTCTGCTTACTGCTTTTTCATAAAAGAATGGAAGGACTCACACCTAAACTCTAGTGCTCAACACAAACTGAAGGTAGTATCAACAAACATACAAAAGCCAAGCAACTTCTGAGCTCTTAGAAGGTAGGGCAGACACCAACACCCACTTTAGATTGTGAGGGTAAGACAGAGAGAGAAATATGTTCACTGGTCAGCTGCTAGGTGTAGCAAACAGTCTTTAGATTTTAGGCGCACATTCTGACAAGGGCTGCCTGGTGGATTGCATCCAACTGCTCCTAGTGAGCGCAGTCTGTCACTTCCCTTTTCCCCATCTATAATTTGAAAATATTATACTTTTAGGACTTAAAGGCATTAGGATGAGGATTTTGATTTTAACAGAGAAAGTAAAGTCATTCAAATTGAAAATCAATCTCCTGCCTATAGATGTACTTGCGTGTGGTTTGTAAGAGAAACCCTTGGTCAGCAGTGAGGAGGGACAGAAAGGCAGTTGAGGGCTTTAACCGGCTTGGCCTCTGACCAGCAACCGGGTTGGCAGCCTGTTCTCTTGAGCAGGCTGGTTTTTAAAAGACTGAACACACGTACTATCTAGAAGTCTGCTGTGTCCTTGCCTCTCTGATGGCTACAGGGCGTCTCTGTTCAATGGCCCTATTTCCTGGAGTGTAGGAAGTTGTAGCCATTGTCCTGGCTGGCAGGAGCCAAAGGACAGTCTCTCTGCATGTGATTCTCTGATCCCTAGGGACTTTGCGTGGTTACTTATCTTTCTGACCATTTCCCATAAGAGTAAAACCCTGCCATTTATTTATTTATTATTTATTATCTATTTACTTAAGAGGTCATCTACCCCACAGAGGCGAAGGACAAGGAAGGAGCCACATGGAGACAGGGGATTTTTTTTCTGTGACCTACCACCCTAGTCACTACAGATCTAACAAAAGAGATATTTGTAAAGAATAAAACCATTAATTTTAATTCTTTACTGTATTCTGTCTTTTATTTTTGAGAGAGTCTCACTATGTTTTCCAGATTAGGCTTGAACTTGTTATATGTTCCAATCTTTCTTCAATTACCAGTCCTGCCTCTGCAAACCAAGCTGCAAAACATACAACAGCATATTAAAGAGGCCTTGAATTAGACAAGGAGGAGTTGAGAAGGGGCTAGAAAGGATACGGATAGAGAACTCTTACATGAAACTCTCAGAGAATTTAATTGAAGACATAGTCATGGAGCATTTTTTAAAAAGGAAAAGCAAGTTGTTAGTAATATGTTTTTCTGTACGGAAAGGGCATGAGAAGGCAGTGGGCAGAAGTGAATGCCCAAGGAAAGACCAAGAGACACAGTAATTTTTAGTGGCTATGTCTGTGTGCCCATGGGATGTGCTTCTATGTTCTTTCTGTGTTGTGTACATGTTTTTATGTATTTCCTTGAGTTTTTGATGAAAATTCACCAAACTGATTTTACATATACATATATGCTCATATCTACACTAATATATCCCATATTAATTTTGTAGTAATAAATGTAAACAACTTTGAAAATTTTTATTGAAAAGGACTTATGAAGAAGACCGTAAATTTAAACCAAATATTAATCTAACTGACTTCTTGCTAAAATTGATGCCAAAACAATGCTTCCTCCTTACAGGTAGAGCATGGTGGGACCAGTATTATCCAGAATGGTTTCAGTGATGTCATAGGGTCAAGAGGAGGTTGCCTTCTACCCTCTAAGACATTGCAAAGGAGATAAGTATTTGTAGGAATCTTCATCCTACTCCCGTTTCCTAGCATGGCTCAGCGGAGCTCCATGTGAACTCCGAGTACTGAAAGGTCAGAGACTGAGGAGATCTGCATCTTGTAACCATCAGATCCCATTCTGGAAAGTGGGAATTTGTTTTTGATTTATAAAAGGACAGATGGAACCCTTGGCCTGGACAGACATCCTACTCCTGAGTCACAGTCCCATGTCTGGTGTTGCAGCTGTTCATCAAGACACCTGGGCTGGTGGTCATTGTGGCTGCGTTCTTGTGCTGGAGGACTTCTCCGCTTTGCATTGGTGGATAACTATTAAGAAATATATTCTGCATATTTCCAGCCTTCCTAGGAATTGTGGGCTCCCGGGAGTAGTGCTTTCTGGTGTGACAATGGAAATCTACATCTACACATTGTAACATGCTCCAGTAGTTTAAAAATTCAGTCCTGGATGAAAACCATTCCCGCAGGCAGATGTCCAGAAGGTCCCTGAGCCCTTTCTACCTCCTGTCTTAGCCGTGTTTTCATGTTACTTTCTTTTTCTTTTCAATTTAGGAGTTAGTGTGTACTCATTTGTTTAAACAATACATTTCAAAATACAGTAAAGCATCCACACCTCCACCACTGTACTTTTAACGCTAGCCAGACTTGAGTGGCTCTCTTTCTAAAAACACTCATCGTCAAGAAACACTTTGGGTTACTTTTCTTTGTTATGGTTTTTAGAAGCACTGCACTACTTTATAACACAGACTGACCTGGAACTCATTGTGCATTCCAGGAGGAATTTGAATTCATGGCTTTGCTGCCCAGTACCCTCACCCTGATACCAGACTGCTAGGATCATAGGCATGTGCCACCATGCCGAGCTGTCCACAATCCATCTGTCCTCACTCAACTCACGGTAAAGTACGGGTCTCGGCACCTTCTGCCTCAGTCCTGAAGCTGATCACAGCATAAATGCTCAGTGAAGCAGGTGCTCCCAGGCCTTACGGGACCCTGAAAATATACCAGGCTGTGTCAGCAAAACAAGAAAGATGGCAAAAGAATGCTCTACACTTTGCTGAAAGAAGACAGAGACTTGACTGCATATGTAACTGTACAGTCCTCACAAGGAGGTAGAGGGACCCACAAAATAGAGAGCTCAGCAAACTTGCATATTGTCCTTCCCCAGGAGGCAATAATATCCAGTGTCCCTTTGTGTGTGCATCTCTGGGCTCTCATAGCCAGACAGTAAAAGAAATGGACATGTAATTAGTCCAGCCTCCACTGTGATTTAGACAGATAAGAGTCTTGTATGTCCGAACTTACTCTCATGCTAGAGGCTTCTCACTGTATGTATTGTATGTATATGATGTAGATGGCTCCATCATATGCAGCTAGTGGGCACCCTAGTCACTCACAGCAGATAAGGAATCAGGTTGAGATGCTGATGCACCTGGGGTGATGGGCCATGCCCTTAGTGTCTGCTGGGTCCCACGCTGATCCCAGGCCCTCTAACAAGCTACAGCAAGTTCCTTTACTAAGTCACAATTGGAAACATCTGAATCAGGTATGAAAGAAAATTCTACTAGTAAACACTCTGAGCCCAAACCCAGACTTCTAGAAAATGCTACAAGCAAAGAAGAGAGCTGCTCCGAGGAGTGGGACGCCTGGTTTATTAATATCTAGACAGTAACAGGTTGGTTATCATCCATGTCACATGTTACCAAAACTGCCCAGAGAGCATGTGCCTCCTTCTCTCCTGAACAAATGCACAGCTGTTGAAAGGATGAAGAAACACCAAGGCAGTAACAAAGAAAGGCACAGCTTGCAGGCTGTCCGTGGTCCCTGGAGTAACTGACGTGTTTGATAGATTATGTGTGGTTAGGGGGAAACTCAAGGTGTATCTCCAGTAGGAGCAGACACTGATAACTGAAAAGACAGCCTTGTAAGCCAAGCTACAAGGGTCCCTTTCCCAGCAGTCCCCTCCTGGCTCTGCACCAACAGTGTGTGTCCTGTTGTGATGGGTCCCCCAGGAACCTGACTTCCCCCTGGGAACAAGCCTTCTGACAGCCAGTTGCAAGACTCAGGGAGGAAACCTGATAAGATATGACAGCAGAAAAGGACCGCATTAGCCTTCTACACAGCCATTCCCCTAAAGAGGGCGGGTAACACCTCCGCCACCGCTGCTCAGATTCCCTGGTGCCCAGAGCACAGGCCTGCGGAGCACAGTCTGCTACCACCTTATGCTTACTGGGAAACACAGTCAGTTCCCTTGACTGCCCCCTCTTCTTTTTGAAAAATATTTACATCTTAATTGGTTTGATTTCTGAGACAAGGTCTTGCAGATAGCCCAGGCTGGCTTGGAACCTGTGATCTTCCTGCCTCATTCTCCTGAGTGCTGGGATTACAGGCAGTACCACATGCCTGGCTTCCCATTCCTCTTAAAAGTAAATCTTTACAGAAGGGTTCAAAGCAGAAGGAATATTTTAGAGAAAATCCAAATGGAGTGAGTAGCAGCCATTTCAGTAATATGGCAGAAATGAGAATAATGGTAATTTTATATCATATGTGAATTGCACATTATGCTACCATGAAATATCATATGCTAATGTTTATATAAAATTATATAATGACTATATGAATAATGCTCCAGTGTGTATGTAACATTATACCATATGTATCTTGTATACTGATTACATATTACATAGTACATATGCATACAATGTGTAGAGATAAATATAACAATAATGGGTAATTACTCCTACTCTTTTCTCAAGCATTCTGCACATGTTAGTGTTAGAAATGTATTACCAACACTCACTCTCTAGTGCTCAGGAACATTTCATGTTATCCCCATTCTACAGAGAAGGAGCTAGAAGCTGAGGCACCTTTTGTGTACTCATTGTAGGTGTGAGAAACTGCAGAGCAGAA
Source organism: Microtus oregoni (assembly GCF_018167655.1). Classification (NCBI taxonomy): domain Eukaryota; kingdom Metazoa; phylum Chordata; class Mammalia; order Rodentia; family Cricetidae; genus Microtus; species Microtus oregoni. Next base: position 24,773,330 of record NW_024543086.1, on the reverse strand, counting down.
GGGTTCTGGAACTTTCTAATGGAGGCAAAACTGACTTTTAAGCAGGCAACCCGGCTCTAGGCATGTGCTCTGAGACACACACAGCACTGGTGGGGCCACACAGAGAACCCTGGAAATTGTCACCATCAGGCCGTGACTAAAGGGTCATGTTGATGGCTCTGTAGAGCACTTGCTGATAAACTTGGGAATATGTTTGAGTTTGGGCCAATTGCTAGGCTGTTTACAGACTATGTTTCTTCTAATCTACCAACCAATGGGGTAAAGCATGAGGAAAAGAACAGTTCAAAGTCAAGGTATATGCACCCAAAGTCACACGGGTGCACCCTCTCAGTGGTGGAAACAAGAGAGGTTCAGCCCCCAGTTCTGCACTGCCCTGCCTCCTGCTGGCCTGTTTTGCCTAACTGAAACATGGTGCCTAGAAAAGATACACCAGGTAAAACACCTCATACATGGCCCGGTACACAGTAATGCCTGAAATCAAGCAGCCACTGTTGATATAATTATGACTAAATGTGAAAAGCCCTGGGAGGCATCTTCCTCCAAGAAAATGACAGAAGTCTGAATTTATGGTGCCGTCTGCTCCAAGGGCAAATCCTTCACTCCTCTCTTAAACCTCAACAAAGCCGTTGCATTGTTGATCAACATGTTCCTGAGCCTAGCTTCCCATGAGAAAAGCAGTTACTGGGCCGGGATCCATGTAAACAACGCAGACAGCCAGGAGTTTGGTGCAGTGCCCATACTGGCAAGACACTTGTCTACACTCTGATTTCTAGAGGGGTAGGAGGTACCTTAATGCTGTAGTTTCACCACACACACACACACACACACACACACACACACACACACGCTACCCAGTACCACTCTGCACTCACCCATCCTCCCTGCCACCAGGCACTGACAGATGGGAGCTATTCTCATTATTTAACATTTATTAAGCGCCCACAGTGTGCCAGAGTTTCACAGAACGGGGCTGTGGGTGGTCCCAAAGAGTCTGTCCCCAGAAGGCTGTAGCCACATGGAAGAGATGAGACGGGCCTCTCCTCTCCCCACTACAAAGGGCAGCCTCCACCCCTGCCACCCAGCACCAGTATGTTCTGCAGGAGAAAGTAGGAAAAGATGTGGTCTCATTGGTCTCTCCTGCATAATCACCGTGACCTCTCCTGCATAATCACTGTCTAGAAGTTTCAGCAATCCAGGCTATCGCTCAGCAGTAGGAAGGGGCCAGTGAGTTTCATGAATGACAAGCAAGAGTGAATAAGGGTCTTCATAACTTCCAAGAAGATAGGGTTGGTGGGCTTCACAGCACACAGGTGAAACGCCTCATATGTGGCCTGAATGCTGAAATCAAAGACCTGCTCTTGGGATAATTATGATTCAGTGTGAAATCCAGCCACAGAAGGCACTTCATTTTTTCAAGACAGGTTTCTCTTTATTGCTTTGGAGACAATCCTAGAAGTAGCTCTTGTAGACCAGGCTGGCTTTGAACTCACAGATATCTGCCTGCCTCTGCCTCCTGAGTACTGGGATTAAAGGCATGTGCCACCACTGCCTGGCCAGGAGGCACTTTCTTGGGGAAAAAAAAAAAACCAACCAACTAACTAAGCAAAAAAGACAAAAGGAAAACAGCCCATCGTCCCAGCAGAGGGATCAGGAATTAAAGGTCCTTTTGGCCTCAGGCAGCTTCTGTCCCACTTGGACTACAAAAAACCGTCTTAATTCTACCACAGATGTTGGCTCCATGGCCATCCACTCAGCTCTTCTCCGTGGTACTCTATGACTGAACCCCTATGCTGTCCAGCTACCCTGAAAGGAACCTCCTCAGAGAGTGGCAACAGAGAGATGCAGCTGTGTCCTTCACCCCATCTAGAAGGTTTTCATCCACAAACATGATAGTGCAGACTGTTGGGAAAAAAACAGACCTAGCAGGACAACAGTCAGTTCACTATCCTGCTTGGCATTCCCACCAGAGTCTCAAGACCATCTGGAAGGGAGATGTGGCCTCCCCCCACTTTCAAAATGAGACAGGAGTGACAGTCACACAGAGCTCTACAGCTGACTAGAATGGACTGAGTCAAAAGGCCAGTCCTAGGCATGGCAACTTGTCTTCTTAAAACCTCCATGACTGTCACACAAAGCCTCTCGGAAGGGTCACTTCTGCACTCCCAATCCTGGCAGAGGCCTTGGGAAACTGTGTAGCTTGGCAGTGCTCCCATTTTACAGATAAGAAAGTAGAGGCTTATAGAAGTTAAGTTTATATAGAGTTACGCACAGAGGGCCACTACATACTTAACTTTTGCCTGTACGAATGTTGTTTTCCTTTTATACAACTGAAAAGAAACAGATCTTAGCAGTGTATCACTGAGAGCAGGAAGGGAAAGTTTGGAGGAATTGTGAACAGGACACAAGGCTAGCCTCAGAGCTGGCCACACCTCTATCACACCCCTCTCTTCACTCTCTTCATCATCTTCCCATGTCAAAAATAGTCAAACAGAAACTACAAAAACCTATGCTTTCTGGAGTACCAGAATTGTTGTCCCTCAGAAAGAATGAACAGATTCCTGAGATTGTCATCAAACCTGACTTCATGCCCAGCTATGGTAAAGATGTCATGAATTAGTTGAAGCTAGGGACTAGGGACTTGAGGAACCTATAGCCAAGCTGTTGTATTGATTTCCCAATTAACTAGCCATAAGGAGGCTCTCCAGATGACCCTTGAGGACAGATGTTCCACCCAATCATCTCAGTGTCTTCAGAGCTTGAAAGAGATTCCAATGTGGAACCCATAATCAATAAATGAGCATCTATGAATGAGCTATATGGAGCCTCTGCCTTCAGCTTTTAAAAGCCCAGAGTGCTCATTCTGAAAGTGCCTGATGCTGAAGACAATAGTTCCAGCTCCCCAAAAGGTCTGAGCATGGAGTTCCATGTCTGCAGTTACTTTAAAGGCTCAGCCGTTAATAAAGTAGACATACTGGCTCCTTGCACTCTGGGATGTACACGTGATAGGTCTATCTTTGGATGGGAGAGAAACACAAATAGGGGTAAGCATCCCCATCATAAATCAACCAGGCAAAGCACTTACCCGGAACAGGGAAGAGGTGCCTCACTGCCAAGGGCTGAATTGCTACACTCAGATTTATATCAACTTGAAAGTAAAATCCACAGGCCACAGCTCTTCCAACTCTCCTCAGACTGCACAACATATAAAAAGCATACTTGCTGACATAGCATGCCTTTGAAATGATCAAAACGATAGATGGCTGCTGTGGAAACACATCCTCTTTATAGGACGGATATTAATCACAAAGATTGACAGAGTTCCTTTAATATTTTAATTTTTTAAGTATATTTCTATGAACCAGGACATGGAACACCACTAGAATCTCTAAGTGCCTTGGAAGATGGAAGATTTAGAATATTTCAGATTCTATCACTAAGAGGTTTTTCTTTGTTTCCTGTACATAGAGATTTCCTTCTGTAGTTAGGAATAGAATCGGGTGTATGCTTGAGACTATCACAGATAAAGGCTGGAGAGGTAGCTTGGTTAATAACCAGTCTTCTGTGTAAGTAGGAGAGCTCGGATTCAGATCTCTAACACCCACATGAAATCTGGCCATCACCAGCACTGGGGTGGAGATATGGTAAAAGGGGGATCCCTGAAGCCTATTAGTTAACAGCCTAGCTGAACTGAGAGCTCCAGTTTCGCCCATCCCCCCCCCCCCCCCCGGGGTCAAAAACAAGGTAGAGACTGATCAAGGGAGATACCTGAACGTAATCTCTAACCCACGCAGGCACATGCACCTGCATACACATACACAGTATATGTACACAAATATATCTTTCAGAGGATAGCATTTACACATGGATATATTACTATATTAGACATATATATCTTTGGGCAAATACTATATATTGATTTAAGCATGGCTAATATAAAGAATAAGAGTTACATCTTCTGAGATCATTTTAGCTGGATTGTTAGGGTTGTGGGTGTCCTAGGGTTTTCCTGACTTGCCTAGATTATACGATTCTTAGTGTGAAAGCGTGGGAGTGGCCACAGATACACTCTCACCAGTCTAGGTGAGAAGATGCTGGGGAAAGCAGATGGATCCGACCATTAACAGGGAAGCTGGTGGGCTAAAACAATGGAACATGTGCCCCATGAGTGTGGGCTACTCAGTCTCCAGATCACAACCCCACCTCTTTATCCTGGGAATGAAGCACTCCCTATGCAGGGAGAAGGGTCATGTTCGAGTGTAAGAGCTTTCATTATTATTCTTGCTGATGCAGAGAATCTGGGCTTTGCCTATCCTGCATTGATTGGCTCACAGTTTCCTAGCAGATCCTGCATTCCCAGGTCACTCAGTTCAGATGTGTATGAATACAGACTGTAGCAACAGTCAGGGATGCTAAACCCTGGAATTTCTGCTGGGACAGATGAGGAAGAAAGACTCTAAAATGGGGGAGGATGCACATCTGGACATCTTGCCAATCAACTTTGTCTCTGTGTGGCAATGACATGCCACTGGATTTAATCGCCAACTTTGTTACCCTTAAGGTGGCCTTCCATTTGACCCCTGAAGATAGACGTTGCACCCTTTTACCTCAGTGTTTGCAGATTAGGGGAGATTGAGTAGAGGTAATCCCTGTGGACAGCAAAGAGGTTTTCTGTTTTTTATCTGAGCTCCTGGATCCAACAAAACCAGAAACTATTCCTTCAAACAAAGAAAATGTAGATTTTTATTCCTTACAGATAGAAGAGTACTTATTAAGTACACACATTGTCTCTTTCTCTCATTAGAATACATCATATGTGTATATGTGTGTGTGTGTGAGTGTACATAAGATCCCTTCTTTCCCATATAATATAATCTATGCTCCTTATACTTCCGTGCTTCCTTACCACCTACTCTTGGTTCTCAGGCCTGCAAATTACAGATAATCAATAAATAAAATAGATTATGAACTATACCAAAGGCAGAAGAGAATGCTGCCAGTTCGCTCTTTCAGGTTTGATGCACTAACTGAGAAAAACTGAGGCATGGTGAGGATAACTGACAAGCCCAAGGCCACCCGCTTAGTATATGCCAAAGTTAATTTATCAATCTGGACCCCACTTGACTCCAAATTCTCCTTGCCACCTTTCTTACTGTTTAATTTAGTTCACTGTTGACATGGCCTCATTGGCAGTACAAAAAAGTCACTCAGTGACTAAGATGGAGTGGCCACCAAGTAAATGACACCACCAGCATTTATATCAGGTATCCGCTCTGATGTCTTTCCCAACCAACAGACTCCCTAAACAGGCAGATCACATCATGGGGCAGATTTACCACGGAGAAGAGAAAATGGCTACCCCAACCATGAAATTAAAGGAGTCCTTTCTAAGACCAATCAGAAACATATGCAAATGATGTGCAAGATCTCCACCCTTTCCTACAGGGTAGGCAGGCTCTTCTCCCACCACTGGAACAAACCAACCTTTCTGTCATTTCCAGTAGCACCACAGAAAGGATAGAGAATTCCTGTAGAACCCACTGCTAAAACAAGGAGGCTGATGTCTCCTTCAGAATTCACGGAGCCTAGGGTTTGTGTGCACAGCAGAGAGACATGATGCAGCAATTTTCGGTACCACAGAGCTATGAGGAGTGTATAGGTGTAGGAGGTCACCAGGGTTTGGAGAAATTACTATTTCAGAGGTAAACATGGCAGTGAGTGAAAGGCACTCAACCGTTGATCATTTGCCTTGTAAACCCACAGGAAGGTGTTATGGAACTCATTTCTCCATGGACAAACAGACTCGCTGTAAGGGAGACTCTTTTCTGAGGATCCTCCCAGCTCCTTTGACCTGTGTCATCTCCTTTTGGAATCCAAACACCATCACATTTCACAGAGCTAGAAAGATGGCAAAATTCCTGAAGGAGATCTCTCAGTGTGACAAATTCACTGGTGAGTGCCAATTGGTGTTTACCCAGCCCCAGTCCCGTGTCCTCCTTTGGAACTGTCCACTTTCCCTTTTCCTCTTTCCATCTCTCTCCAGTGTTTGCCCAGATCGAAGTTTACCTGCTTTGTAGTCTTTCTTTCAAACTCTACTAAATGCTGTCCTGATGATGCCTTCTGAATCCATTTTAATTTTTTTTTAAATAAAGCAAAGAACCCAAGAAAGAAAACCTTGGGTTGGCACTGTATTTTCTTTAAAGACTGTATTCATGCTTTTCTGTACTAAGAGACAACCAATATTGTGTGATGTTGTGTGTTGGCATAGAATCATCCTATATGCTGATGGGTTTCAGGCACTTTCATTACAGTGTGTGATGCATTTTGATTAAATCTACTCACTCAACACTCCCTTTTCTCCTCCTTCTGTTAGTATTCCTTTTTCCCTAGTTTCATTACTATTTTCATGCCATATTCATGAGTACATGTTTGTATATATGATTTTATGCATACATGCATGCTTACATATAACACATATAAATACCATCTAGGAGCCACATTTTTATCTTTCTGATTCCTTCATATTTTGTTTTTAATCTCCAGTTCCATTCATTTTCCTGCAAATGAAAGATATCATTTTAGAAGCCATCATCTTCGAGTCTGAAGAGGAAGGCTGCTTAGTCATACATGCCGGCAGGTATGTACAACAGGGTTGCATATCTAGACTTGTTGCGCAAAGCCAGGAAAAACTAAACTCAAACAGTGAACAGCCATACAGATGAGTTATGAAGCCATGTTCTAATTTGACAATTTGGTGTTGTGTGAGCAAGGCCAGTGGCTTAAGCAAATCCTGCTGGCAGGGCCTGGACTCAAGAATGACAGTGACAATGGACTTGACTTCCTCTGACAGCAGTGGTGACTCAAGAAGGACTAGGAAGAGGCCCCAAGGAAGATGCCTTTGTTCTTCATCCAAACCCACCGAGACTGGGTTCTATCCTGAGGGTCAGTCATAGTCGTCTCTGAAGTGCCATAATAGTCTATGATGCGCACTTTGTGTTTTTTTCTGCATCCTTTTGACTTCTTACCACCCATGAAATAATTCAATTTGGCTTAATATACATATCCACAACCGATCCATTATTATCCATGTACTTAGATGAAGAAAACAAAACAACAACAGCCAAACAACCATATTTGTCTTATTTGTTTGTGTACTCAGTAGGTTTAGACATGTTCATGGAATACAATACGGTAGACACAGGCTTCAGTGAGGAGTGAAGACGGGGTCGGTGTTAACTCTGGGACTGACATTAAATAAGAGGTCATGGGAGTGACCTTACTAGAATGGCAAGGACACCCTGTATACACTATCTGCAGTGTGAGTCAGGCCCTCTCTTAAAACCTTAATATGAAAACTACTTTTCCTTTAATAAAATTCCTGAACAAAAATTGGGCCATGCTGGTCTGAATTTCAGTTGTCACAGAGAACAATACAAAAAAGTATATCTTGGCCATGAAGTTGGAAAGACTGTAGCTCAGATAGCCAACCAGTGGCCCTTCCACATAGCCAGGATGCCGTTCCCAAATCTCCAAACACAAGGAAGGAGATCCTAGCAAGAAAGGATATATATCCTTACCATTTTGTAGTCTCACTGACATCAGTAAGTTGCTAAAGAAATTTCATTTTCCTGTGGAAGGGTCTTTACTCTTGACTTGGGGTGAAACTCTCCAAGGCCAAGTGCCAAAGGAACTGGCACAAGAAGAGTTAGCTAAAGGGTGAGTGGGTGCTAGAATTTTCTACCCTTTTGTATCATACCTCATCCTTCCCTGGGAAACACAATTGCAACGGGAGAGATTTTAGTTTCTTTGAGCCAGCAGCAGGGCTAAGACCTTCATGTACACAGACTTTCAGTGCTTTCTGTGAGCAGGAGTGTGGAAGGATAAAGGGGGTACCAGCAGCTCATCAGAGGCTCCTCACTAAACGATCAGAATGACTGCTGGGTCACGAGTTCAGAAGTTTCATTTGGGGAAACAAATGAAAATAGACCAGGTCAACATTTGCAAGTAAAATAACGTGTTCTCTCCCGAACTAACCAGTTATGTTTCTGGAACATTCTGCCAAAGAGGAAGAATTAGGGCCCTCTGAACTTCGCAGTTGGCGCTGGCATCTTCTCATCTATCATTGGGGTAATACGTTCAGAGTGGCATTTTGTAATGACAGAAACATCCCAGCAAATCGATAGTTATTTAATTCCCAACGAGCTCTCGAGTCCATTAAACCTGATTACATTCACCCGTTTCTGTGGGTGCCGTTATTCTCCTGCGCCAGCACTTCATCTATAACAGGAACTTATGAGAACTTTCAAAAGCAATTTTAGCATCAATCAGCACCGAGCGAAATGAGCGATTTGCTTGTAATTATTTATTGGATGGGGGAGCAGAGGGGCAGACACAACTCCAGCCTTTGACCTTCACCCCAAATTTCTAACAGAAGCAAAACGAACTGTACGCTGCTTTACCGTCAAGGCCCTGGTTTCATATTTCATCCAGCCACAGATGAAAAGTCCCTTTCTCATCATTGGGCCGTTCTCCACCGGACCTATTTACCCACGACACAGAAGCATAGCGACACAGCACATATGCAGGATAACTGGCAGTTCTAGAGCTATCTGGACTGACTGCCATTGAATAGATCCCACCACCCAGATTCTGACAGTTAGCAAAGGGTAACAGTCACATTCTCAGAATGAGAATAGTGTCTGTTCAGGCTACCCCTCAGAAATTGTAATTAAAGAATTATAGTTTAGTAGAACTCTCAAACATGGAGCACTGGGGGTGAGGCCACAAGAGGAAAGCTGGCATGTTGTACTGCATATATTTAATTTTCCTTTCCCATGGAAAGGAGATTTAGAATTTATTACCAAGGACTGGTTATTCTGAAAAAAAAAAAGCAACAAAAAGCCACTTGCTTCCTACAATGACCCACTTCTACCACGAGTGGGTTGGCTTTCCAGAGAATTGCAGGCATACACCCAGAAGCAATGGTTTTGAATTACAGCACAGAGGTACAATAAGGCAAAGAAATAGGTCCTTATTTTTTGCTAGCACGTGAATCTCTCTGTACAGAGAATAAAAGCCTTAGAAGTCAAAGCAATGGGCCTCTCACCTTCTCTCTTGCTACCGAGAAGACAAACAATTGATATGCAATTTCCAGAATAGCCTCTAAATGTCCAAAAGAAACCATTCTCAGTGTTCCTTCTTGCTCATGGGTCACTTCTCAGGTTTGGAAGGGGTTGGTGGGCTTCTCTGCAAATACTCCACCCATGTGGCATATCCTCAGCATACTTCCTGTCCTTCTGTCTCCTGGGTTAAAGCCTTTAAGCAAGCCATCTCATGATAAGTTACTGTGTCTCATGATCTGTTCTGGGAGACAGAGTCCCTCTGAAAGCTGGGGAAGAGAGCAAATCTTTTGCCCCCTGGTCAACCTCCCGAAGCAGAGGCATGAATGTTAAACAGCACCCAGATCAATACAAGCAAATACAGCTCAACTACACCATTTATTCATCCATGAGAGATGTCAATAGCCAGATTAAGGTGATCCATCTTTTTGATTTCCTACTGTCTTTCCTCTGACTACACGAGGGCTTCCCCCCCCCCTTCCTGTATTAAAAGTGTTTGCTTTCTCAACCATAAAAATTCCAATTATTACTTGGAGCATTGTGGAGTTAAGTTGCTTGCTGGCAAAGGCCATGAATTACCTGCATCAGTCCTGGGAAGTAGGGGGCAGCAGGCACAATCATGGGCACTCCATAAGAATGTAGAAGGACTCCTTGCGACGCCAACATGCTTTAAGTGGAGGTTTTATTCCCTCCAAGGCCGAACACATCAATAGAGAGTCAGAGGGGGAAAAAAATCTATAGACCCAACTTCTTCTCAACTACAAAGACGAAAGCCAAATCACTTCTGTCAGGAGCCAAGTGCTCATCCACAGGCGGCAGAAGGGGGAAAGGAAGGAAAACCTGCATCAGCAACTCTTCATGTGAAAGTTTTCTTCCCAGACAAGGAAGGGACGAGGCAGCTGCAGGGTCGGAGCTACCAAAATGGAAGGAGCTATTTTGGGAACAGCTCGCCCAACATGACTAACCAAATACTCTCCATTAATTTAGTTCTCAGACAGAGGGAGATGGAGTGACGGGGATTCGGGTGAGGATAGAGGCATTTGTCCTGAGGAACTGGGCCAAACTGCAAGGGGTTGGGTGTACTGGAGATTTTTAGAGAGAATAAAGAGTGGGGATATATACGGTTACATGACAATCTGCTTAGAGAACTTAGCTCTTCACCCACTTAAATGATCAACTCGGCCCCTAGATTTAAGTTCTATGTTGCAATTGCTTGCCATGTAAACTTATATATCGCCACACACGCATGAGGACACAAATTTGGATCTCCAGCAGTGATGTAAGAAGCTGGGTCATAGGGCACACATCTGTATTTCCAGAGCTGGGAAAATGGGGATAGGAGCATCCTAGGTCTCAACTGGCTAGTCAGGATAGCCAACTGAAAACTCCAGGTTCAGTGGTTTAGTGAGAGACCCTCTCTCAAGAGATAAATAGAAAGCAAAAGCAATAAAGGAAGATACCTGGAAGTCACCCTCTGGCCACTACACATACATTTGTACACTTACACGCACCCCCCCCCACAGATATGTAAAAAGGCAAAACAAACAAAAACATTCAAATCTATCAGGCTCACATAGGCAGAAGATCAAAATTATTTAAGAAGAATCCATGTATGGGAGCAAACATCTATAGTTCTAGAACTAAGATGTGAATACAGGGAAATCAGCCTGGCTGCATAGCAAGCTCAAGGCCAGCCTGGGCTACATGAGACTATCTCAAAATATTGATGATGATGATGATCTAAGAAAAACATTCATTCACTTTTCCTCTCTTCTACGCCAGACTTCAGTGAGAAGGGGCAATTCATAAGTAACAAAATAATAGCAGCTGAAATCTGAGTAAATTTATTTTGTGGGTTATGGCATATTATTTCCAAACCTCTGAAGCAGGGCCTAATCTCAGACCCAGGAAACAAAGTGGTAACTGAAGGGAATCCAGGCTCACCCTAGGCAGCTGCTTTGCAACCTGTAGGAGGCAGTGTTGAACTTGAAACACCTCAAACACATGCATTAGTGAGGTGACATTGCACTGTGATGTGCAGTCTAGAAACATGCCAGGTAGCAGTCAAAGCTATACTGGGGCCACAGAGCAGGCGCAGGCTTGCTGGTGCAATTTCATCTGTAAGGGATTTCACATTGCTGGTATGTTTGTCTTCCAACTGTGACACATGAATATAGACAATATTAAAGAAAGATGGCACCCCTCTTTCAAAAATGAAAAAAGATGTTAAGAAATCCCCAAACTGGGAGCTGAGGAGGCATTACATGGTACAGCAGTTGCTATGGGATTCAGTGAAGTTGAATTGTGGTGACTGGGGTGTCCTTTTCCTGGCTGCACAATCTTGAACAACTTCATTTGCCTCCTAGACTCCAGTTCCATTTGGGCATGTAACAGTGACGTGAAGTCTTGTCAACTTCCTGCGGTGTGCAATAGAGGTAACTGGTTGCCATGGTTTCTGATCTTCCCTTCACGGTTGGTATTGACCCATCTTTGACTTCAGACTTGAAGACTCAGATGATAAACTGTCATTTTTCCAATTTTCATACCAGAAAAGATGTGTGCATATTTAGTGCTCTTCATAGTAACATGAAGTTCTGATGAGGTGAGGGCTGCAGACAACTGAAGGTTGCGTTGACGGGGTTGGCAGGTAACGCAAAGGGTGAACTTGCTGAGTAAGTGTGAAGACTTGTACAAGCATAGTAGGGCAAGCCTATAGTGCTAGCACTCAGGAGGCATAGGCAGGAGGATCCCTGGAACTCATGACCCTGGTCTTGATGAATCTGTGAGATCCATATGCAGTAAGAGACAGTGTTTCAAAAGCAAAAAAGGAAGTTACCAGACATTGACTTTGGGATGTGTGTGTGTGTGCGCGTGTACTTGTACACACACACACACACACACACACACAAAGTCACCTTCAAATCAGACATCCCCTTCCCACGAACCACTTCTCTCTCTAAACAGGATGCACAATATAGATTTTTGTCAAAATGATGAGCACGAGAGCTCCAAACAGCACCACACATATTCAACTATTGGCTTTCTCTAAGCCCAATGCCAATTCTTCCACTTTTAGATAGCCAAGGTGTTTTTACACTACACTAATTTTAGTTGCTTGATTTAGCTACATAATTACATTTCTAGATAACGACAGCAGACAGGGTTTGGCCGAGAATTCAATTATTTAAGGCTGGATTTTTGGCCATCTTGACAAGGTTTCTCTGTAATTGATTCTCATGCATTGGAGTGGCCGTGTTGTGCAATCCTGAATGCTCCTGGAACAGCTGCACACTGACCCATCCTATGCCACTGCCTGATACCGATTCTAACTTTAGCTTCTGACCATGACTTTCACAACCACATTTCTGAGAAGTTACCAGCAAGGACAGACACATGGCCAGGAGATGGGTATATTTTCTAGTTGACTTCCTTTTGGCAGTCATGGAATAGAGGCACTCCTCAGTGCTGAGGGAAGGTCCCAGGCACACTGAATTTTGGCTCTTTGGCGTTATACAGTTCAGAGGCTGTGGCAGTGGGAGGCAGGACACACAACTTAGTGGTTAAGGGGAGACACTGACATATTTGCATCTTGGTTTCGCAGGTGTAGAAGCGACTAAGGGCAAACTTGTGGAGGTGCTTGGAAAACTGGAGAGTTGCATAAATGTAACAGATTAGCAAAACTGGTGCTGGAGAGATTGCTCAGCAGTTCAGAGCACTTGTTCCACAGAAGACCCAGGGGAGGTTCTCTGCACCTGCAGAGCGGCTCACAATGATCCCCAGTTTCCATTAAAGAGGATCGGAGGGCCTCTTCTGGCCTCGGGAGCCCAAACATGCCCATGATGCAATACATGCAGGCAAATGCGCCCCCAAATAAAACAAAATAAATAAACAGATGTAGTGGCTCATCTTATCGCATAAGTATACACACAATTTTTTGAAGAACCTGATGGTTCAAGTTAAACTGAAATGGGAATGTGTCATATATGGACATAGTGACCTATACCTACAGATTGTACATAGATATTTTCTTTCTCCATTTTTAAAGAAACAGTGATATAAATGTTTGCTTTGTCTATTTAGTCTCTTCCTTCTTCTCTCTAAAACAAAAGGCTAGGTTTTTGTTTTGTTTTGTTTGGTAGGGGATTCTCTTTAGTTTCCTGGCTAGGAAAATTAGCATGAAATGAGAGGTCCAGGACTAACCTCCTGCCAGCCTTTGTGGGTTGCGCATGCAATTCTTGACTATCCTGACCACCCTAGACCTGACCACAGTGACTCCCATTTCCTCTGATTCTAGCTCCATTTATATATTACTATCTTGTATGATCACAGTCACTACATGCTCTAAGCCCAACACCGACTACTAAGAAAATGCATGAATGATGGATGACTATTTAAATGGATTAAATGAAAGTTTTTTTTCCTAACAACTGCTTAATTTTCCCGAGCAGAATACACCTTATATTTGTCTCTGATTTTTTTTTCCTTTTTGGTTCATTTATTAGAAGTTGTGCTACATTTTATGAAGTTACACATTCTCCAGGGGCTGGTATAGACACCTTGGGGTACGTGCTCTATATTCAACATGCAATATTAAGCTCATGATATATTTTGGGAGCATAATCATGAAAACAGGCAAAGAAATAATAAGATGCAGGAAGAAGTGGTGCCAATAGCGGCTAGAAGCACAGACAACTGCCCCAAATACCTTGCACTCAAAATGAAGGTCCTCATAGTGTTGACTGTCCTGAGCCTCCCTGAATATTAACTATAAAATATAATAAATACATGTTTTTGCTGTGGTGTATCTTGTTTTCTCAGTTGCAGTCATTCAACACCTTTAACATATTTTAGCACATGAAGACATCCACTGAGAAGTGGAAATGAAGGACTGTGGTCGGCTTTCAATACAACTTAATTAATAGGTATTGAAATTTATATATCTTAAGGTTTTCATGGTGTGTGGAATATTTTTCTACCTTAAATTCTTTCAGCCACTTACAATGGGCAAGGCATGATGGCCATGGTGGTGCCCACCAGTAACTTCAGAAATGGGGAAACTATTTCAAGAGGATTATAATTTCGAAGTCATTTTCCGGGAGCAGAAGAGGTGAAAGTGGGAAGAAGAAGGGGGCAGGTGGAGAGAAGGGGGAAGAGAGTGATTCTATTTCAAAATAAAGAAAATGGGGGGGGGGAGGAAAGCTAGGTATGGAGGCGTGCACCGTTAATCCCAGTACTCAGAAAGCATAGGCAAGTGGATGTGAGTTTTATGTCAGTCTGGTCTACAAAGCAGGTTCCAGGACAGCCAGGGCTACATGAAGAAACTGTCCTATGGAAAAGATGAGAAAAAAAAAAGAAAAGAAAAAGAAGAAACTTTAAGGTAGTAGAAGCATTCTTAGATGGATAAGTGATACAAATATAAAAAAAAACGTGCTGACTGGCTGGGATCCAATATTTGCAGACTCTTGGTATACATTTTACTAGAGAAGCCAGGCCTTGATACCTACACATCCAAATGTTCCTATGGTCCTTTCTGCCTCTAGAATCATTTTTTTTCTCATGGCTATCTGATCTTCCTGTGCCTGCGATGTCTGTCAAAGATATTCTTGTGCCTAGCAAGTGATACTTGGATCTTAGCCTTTCTCCTAGAAACCTCATCCATCGCTCTCTCCCTTCCATGATGATTAGCTGCTAACCCCCACCCCCAGGTTAAATAAATTCTCTGGTTGTTAGCTGCTGTGCCTCTTTCCCCAGACCTTAAGGATCAATATCAGCCTCTTCTTCTGCCACAAACCCCACCTGAGTTACAAACATCCACACGTGAGGAGGGCACAGGATGTCAAGTGTAGGCTGAGGGACAGGCCATTCATGTCTTAAGGATTGTGGTGACTAGAAGATATCCCCAAGAAACTATGTCCAGTCAAGAGAAGGAGTTATGATGTCCTGTGGACATTGTGAAAGGAATAATATATGAAGTTAGAGTATTTGTGTAAATGTAGGTGTACGGTGCTTATTGAGAGGTCTAGATTTAGGCTCAATGGGCTGCCTGTCATCGACCCAGACATGGCTCAGACCTCAGAAGGAGCAGAGTCTCCCGTAAGGGAGAATGTGTCTACAGAAGCCTTCCCCACACCTCTGGACAGCTTCCCCAAGGCAGCCGAGTCTCAGGCTTCATGAGCGAATCACCTAAAGAAACCCCCACGGAACAGCAGTTTTCCTGGGATGCTGCTCAACCACTTCAGTCCTGTTGCTGGGAACTGCTTTCCTCATCATTTAGAGACTGGTCATGTGTATCTTGCTGCATGGATTCCCACAGATGGCTGAATTATACCATCCCTTCCCAAGCAAATTTGGGCAACCGAAGACTTGTATGCTCTCACTCAAAGTTGGGAGTGAAATTCTTTTCGTACTTGGCCATGTTCAACTTCCGATATCCACTGTTCTTTCTGACAAAACACTTCTGTTTTCTTTTTCTCTCTTTTCTTTTCTATGCAAATTTCACCAACGAATTGCCTTTGCTGAACACTCCCATGATTCAAATTCCCTTCCGAACTTGCAGACTAGAGAGAAGTACCCTCCTATTTCATCCTCTCCTCCCTCACAGTCAACTTGTTGGCCTAAGTAGAAGACCATATTTCCTGTAAAGCCTTCTGTGCTACCACATGCAGAATTCATTGCCCTTCATTTTCTGAAATTATTATTTTATTGCTACACTTTGTTCCAAATGTTGTCACATTGCATCTTGACTCCATGGGTGTGTGACTGTCCCACCAAGAAGACAGATTTAAAAGGTGGGGGAGAGTTAGCCAAGTGGTGATTAGATAGGGTGTGAAACTGTGGTCAGTGGTTAGAGTCTGACTACTATGGACAAAGTTTGATCCCATGCACCGCTACTACAGCAAACACTAGCGACAGTGCTACATACCTGTAATTCTAACATTCAAGAGGTAGGGGCAGGAGGGTCACAAGTTTAAGACTGTCCTTGGTCAGGATGGGATAGAGGAAATCCCATCTCAAAAAATAGGAGGGGGAAGGAAAACAAAATCATGACTAGAGAAATGAAATTTCCTGTAACACTCTGCATAATAATCACGTGAACATGTTTAAACAAGATAGGGAGGCTGGCTCCCAGGAAACCGAAGCATTCTCAGGGGATGCAGGGGACATCATGGCTCATCAGAGACAGCATGATTTAAAGGTGGAAGGCTGGCATCACATGCTCGTCCTGTTAGCCTTTCCATCGTCTGTCTGCTCCAGCATGAACCTCTGTCTGGAACCCCCATCTCCACAGCAGGAACACAGAGTACCCATGCCTTCCCCCAGGTGTGCTGAGGTGGTGGCATGATACGTGGCATGTGGGTGTTTCTGGCACTTAAAATGTCTTCAAAAGCAATAATTTATTTTTGTTGCCTTCTTTGGAATGTCTGTAACCTGTCTCTGCAAGGTACCTACTCATCTCCAATCCTCATGGGAGACTCATGTCCTCAGTGTCCCAGAAACACTTAACACCTAGGCCTTCAGAGCCTACCCAATCATCTACTTATTCTTCACAGGCCCTCATGCACAGATGTGCCTGTCCTTCTACAAGCAGCTAAGTGCAAGGAGGTCTGTCTGTCCTGTGACTCTGGACATCTATGAATGTGGCCCAACACAAAGACATAAACTTTCTTAAAAGAGAGTTTGGTTTTTTGTTGAGACAGAGTCTCATGTAACACAGGCTGGCCCTAAAATCACCGTGTATCTGAGGATAACTCTGAATCCCTGATTTTTCTCCTCTACCTTCCAAGTGCTGGCATTAGAGGCACACGTGGTCACCTCACGGACCATTCATGTGACACTGGAGATTGAATCCAGAGTTTTTTTGTATGCTAAGTTTGTCAACTGAGTCACATCCCTAACCCAGTGGCTTCTTCGCAGCTTAATGACCCAGTTTTCTGGCACAAACTTTGCAGGTGCCTTCTTGTCACAGTGTGAAAAATTTAGACATGTTTGTCGGAGCTTCTGGACAGCGGCCCTGCTTCCCAGTTTTGCAATCTCTTCAGCTGGGATCCACACACATGGTAGTAGATTTATCCCAAGGTAGAAAACATATGGTTGGGATTTTCAGGGATGCTTCATTTTGTCTACCCTTCCTTCTCTCCTGTTTTGAGTTTCCTGCTTTATTTCCCTATGGTCGATTATCAAAAAGCAGCTATCTCTACCTGCCAGCTCATCAAGAAGTATCATGCCCAGAGAGCAGCTGGAACTGAGAGAAATAAATGTGACTCACCACCGGATACTGTTCCAGTTCCACCCGGTGAAGGTAACACGGCTGCTTGGAAGAGCTGTATAGTCTTCAAAATCAAATTTTTGTCTTGTTACGTAATGCTTACGTTCCTGACTGCCAAGGACAAAACGATTGACTAGTTAATTCCCAGAAAACAGGAGATGGGTTCCAGGAGGACAGTAGCATAACACCCGAGTCACAGAACCTTTAAATAGAATACTAGGGAGGGAAGCTCTTCATAGAAAAAGCCTCCGCAGACCATGGGCAGCACACACTAGGTTACCAACCAGTCCTTCCTTCAGCTGCAACTGTCCCCATTGTAATAGCATCTTTTGTGGAGGCCCAGTCTAGGCAGAAGAGTTACCTCACAGGATACTTTTCAATTTAGATACGTAAGTGAGTTTATCCATGGAAAGGTCTCCCATCAATGCCAAGTTCAGTATGAGTGTTAGTTACTTTATTATGTATTTATTTATGTGTCTACATGAGATCATCTATATCATATGCATGCTACATATGCATATTTTCAAAGGCCAGAAGGAACTACATCCCCTAGGACTGGAGCTACAGTAGGTTGTGGGCTGGCTGAGGTGAGTGCTGAGAATTGAATCCAGCTCTTCTTGACTGCCAAGGCTTCCCCATATACCCAACACACTAGCTGTTCTCGGTGCCTTGCTGTCTAGTCTCTCACTGCCTAGCCCTCCTCATCATGCTTGGTCACCTCATGGAACACACAGTGTTACCCATTATTCAAACTCTGTGTCCAACAGATTGGAAATCTATGACATGAGACTGCAGTTAGTTGATGTGGGATTCCCCACTGTATGCTGTGAATAGCATTGGTTAATAAGGAAATTTGCCTTGGCCTGTGATACGGTAGAGTACAGCTAGGGAGGGAAAACTGAACTGAATGCTGGGAGAAAGGAGGTGGAGTCAGTGAGACGCCATGCAGCCTTAGCCGGGAACAGATGATCCGAAACCTTGCCGTCAGTCACAGCCATGTGGCAATACACAGATTAATAAAAATGGGTTAAATTAAGATATAAGAGCTAGCTAAAAATATGATTAAGCTGTTGGCCAAGCAATAATTGAAGTGATATAGTTTCTGAGTGATTATTTCAGTGTCTGGGCAGCCAAAAAATGAACAAACGGCCTCCTACAACAGTTAGTAATTCTAACTTATAGAGTGGTAGAGAATTTAGTGTGTGTGTATGTGTATATGTGTGCAGATATGCATGGCAGGTGTGGACACCAGAAAAGAACCTTGAATGTTTGTCCATGGGTACTTCTCCCCTTTTGCTTAAGGCAAGGTCTATCTCTCAATGGCCTGGAACTTCATCGTGTAAGCCAGGCTAGCTGGCTTGTAAGTGCCACAAATCCTCCTGCCTCTGTCACCCTTCTTGTAATCCCTGGAACTACAGATATGCACCACAATGTAGTTTCTTATGTACATTCTATGAATTCAAATTCAGGTCCCCACGCTTATGAAGCAAGCACTTTACTGACTGAATCACTCCCCAGCCTTAGTCTTTGGTTTAAATAAAAACCATATTCTACAGTGTCTAGCTCCAGAACTGGAACAGGGCAGTAGCCCCTGCCTGGTGGTAGTTGTCATAGTCACAATAGAACAAGCAGCAACTGGTTTGGCCTACTAAATAAGTGATCCCAATATTCTCACTTCACCACTAATAACTGGCTAAAAAGTGTGCTTACAAGTTCAACCCCTTGCCTTCCCACTTCACGTTCTACTTCCTTCCCTCTCCAAGATGAAAAATTAAAATACACATATTAACAAAGGATGTGTATATGGCTTCTATGCATAGCAGAGAGCTTTTAAACCAAACGATGACAAATCACATGAACGATAGGTTGATGTGAGAGTTTTTTAAATCAAAGGTGCCTTCAAAACGGGAGCAAACCAAAGAATCTGGGACAATGTGTTACTCTCCCCAGCAGCACTGCCCCATCTCCCAAAATGGCTTGGAAGATGCACAAAGAACCTTCCAGTGGGTCTGTCCATGCGGACACCACCGACCATTGTTAGAAGCCAGAGCCCCCAACAGTGCAGACGACACTGAGCTTCGCTTGGTTCATTAAGTGCTTCTTGACCTAATTCTCCTCCTCGGAAAGCCAGACTGACTGGCTGAATGAACAAATCTAAGAATATCAGCCCTGTGCACCATCTCTGCTGAGTTCAACAATGCTTCAGGAACTGACCTCTGACCTGTCTGGGGATGAATGGCAACTGGGTTGGGGAATTAGTTGACCTTGCTTGAGGCAAACAAATACTCCCCGAGGACTCTCCAAATATGGACTGAATAATCAGCTGCTCCTTGCTTGTTCCCTGGTGCCCTCCCCTCATCCCCTGCCTTCTGTAGTGCACGTGTCTGAAGGAGCTGGGCACAGAGAATGCTCCAAATAGCTCCATACTCCCGTTCTGGGAGGGAAGCATCTCCATCTCATCCTCATGCTGCTGCTGAATGGGCTGAGCCACCTGGACTTGGTGTACACTGCTTTCTCCTCCGAGCTCCACGCCGTGGATCTGGTGTAGAGTTTCCAAAGTGGTACGCTGCATGGCCGACCATTGGATGTTTGGATGCTCTCTGTTCATATGATCGATGGCCAAGCAAGTACATTTGAAGATTTATCATTACTCCCCCCGCCTTTCCTTTCTGTCCCTTTCTGTTCCCTACTTTCTTCCTCCTCTCGTTCTGAGATTCTAGATCTAGTGTTCAAGAATATTTGAGAAGTCTTGCAAGACAGAAAACCTGCTTTATCTTGTTTAATACAGACTTTTCGAAAAGATCTAAAAACCTACATGCCATCCATTCCTCCGTTCAGTATTCTGTTTGTCTGTCTGTCCATCCATCCATCCATTCTCCAGTCCTACTCCATAGCCATTCACATACCTGTCTACCCATCAGTCTTTCTTTCTGTCCCCACCGACCTACTATCACCTCACCCAGCAACCACTCACCCACTCATCTGCTTACTCAGCCACACATCTGCGCATCCATCCCCACACACACCATCTACCCATGTGCATATCCATCCTCCCACCTACCCACCTATCAACTCCTCTACCAACTTTGTTCACTTATAGGTTAATGACTTGTCAGGTGCTAACTTTGTTCTTTCACTTCATTGTCTCATTCTCCAACTTGTCAATCTCCATAACCACTAGCTTAGTCACTAATATAGTCGATGCTTTTCAGCCCCTACCCACATCCGTGCCCATCTTTTTCTCAGCTTATCTCGCCCATTTCATTGAGGTAGATCTTCCATTTTAACTGCATATCTATCAAGAAACCCATGACAATGAAAGGGAATATGACAGGACACATGAACAGCCTATGTCAGAGCTGGACGCTGAACTAAAACCAATAGACAACACTTCACTGCTAACAACCAGGAAGGTCAGTTTTGACATATTAACATATTGTTAGCTTGGGCTAAACCTAACCTGGATGGCCTCTCCATTGTCAACCCTGGGCTTTCCAATCTCAACCACTCTTATGGTAACTGCATGTTAACAGAACACCCAAGCGAAAGTGAGCCAAGGACCTCCAGGTGTGCAGACAAGGTGACCTTTACCTTTTTGCTGACTCTTCTAAAGCTGGAAATAACCTGTCTAGCAGGAGGGGGCCCACTGCATCTGACTAAGAAGCTAATCCTAGAGAACAACAGGAAAGCATTATCCTGGAAGGAGAACGGGGGAGAGAGAGGACCAGAATGACACCCAAGGAAGGCATCTTCCTTGTGCTTGTTCAGTGGTCTCACACAGCTGATGATAGCTATGAACACAGTCACCCACAAAATTGGGCACCTACTTAAAGTGTGAAATTTGGCTTTTTGCAGTTATTATTGTTTTGTGACTCAATCACATGGTCCTCGAGCACGAATGTTTTAAATGATGACTGTGTCGCATGTCACATGACGTAAGTTTCTAAGTGTACTTGAAACCTGAGGCTTGTGGGTTGGCACGAATCATCACCCCCTCCCCCAGTATGGCTCAGAGGAGCAAAACTCTTGGATAGCCCTGCTTCAGATCTCCCTAAGGGATGTTGCAGCTCCATGTTCATCCCCAGGGCTAGATTATTTTTCCCATAGTAACTTCTTCCCTGGGGCTGAAGCATTGATTCTCAGTTCTTATTTGAGATGCATGGACCACTTGGATAATTTCATCTTTATCCCGGAAAGTGGTGCATCACTCAGGAAACCTTCATGTCATTCACTGTATGGGTGTGATGTCCCCACTGAGATTCACCTGTGGACTCCAGAACCTGTGGGTTCGGAATTGATGTGAGATTTCGGATTATGGCTTTTAGAAAGGTTGGGTGTGTGTAGAATGAGACACTCTAATCGAAGCTCACATGAACAAACCATGTGCTCATCCTTATGTGAAACCAGGCTGGTGTGCTTGCCAGCTCCTTGTCTCTGATGATCCAGACTTTCTACTCAGAAGACTCATCCACACCTTGGCAGGGGTAGGAGTTCAAGGTGGCCAGAAAGCTGGGATGGTTAATTTTAATTGTCAACTTGCTACACTCTAGAGTTGCCTTGGTGGGGATTCTCAAGGAGGGACTGCCTAAACCAGTTTGGCCAGTGAGCATGTCTGAGAAATTGTCTTGATTATGTTAAGTCATATGGGAAGATTCGGTCTGAGAGGAGTGGCTCTATTCCCTAGGTTTAGTTAGAGCAGAGATTCTCTGAGCCCAGTCTTGTATGAATCCATTCTTTCTGTGCTCCTGATTGTGGACATGACTAGCTGCTTCAAGTTCCTGCTGCCTTCAGTGCTCCAGAGAAGTGAATACGAACCAAACCAACCCTTCCTCCTTTAACTTGTGCTTCTCGGGTTATTTTATCAGGGCAACAGGAAGCAAAACTAAAACAACAGCACTGTGGGGAGGGGCCAGTGTGTGCCTTATTCTGCTGAAAACCCCTTTCAGCTTCTGGCTGGAAAGTAGTACTATTAAAACAGAGAGAAGGGGCAAGCATCAAAGGACATTCACTCAGCAGACTGAGGGAAACATAAGAGGAGGGGCATACGCTTGTGTTCACAATCTGTGCATGCAATATGGACTCAAAACAGGACACAAAAGACAGGACCCCAGAGCTGCGCAAGACCGGCTCGGGCTTCATTGAAGATTGGCTGGAGAGCTTCTGCTGCTGCTGCTGCTGCTGCTGCTGGGTGTTTTCTCCTCAGTGTCGTGGCCAGGCAGCTGGTGGCAAGCAAGAGCATCTGACAGGTGGGATTCCAACTTCCCAGATTAGCAGTGTCCTCTGGGACACACTGGGGACATCATAAGCAGAACCATCCGAGTGACCTCATTTCCTCTGTGGCTCTTACATTACAATCTATTTTTAGATCGTTTTTAACAAGCCACAGACAACTATTTCTTATTTGCCAGGCACCTTCTAACCTCCTTGTTTATTAACTCATTTAATCTTAATAATAACTCTATAAGCTAAATCCTATTACTAACCCCACCATACAACTGATAGGGAGGAACGCTGAGCAAGGAGAGGTTATGCAACTCACTCAAAGTCACAAGATTTGTCAGTAGTAAGTCTCCAAAATTCCTCCAGAAGAAGATATCTATGTGGTTTTTTTCCCTCTTAAGATCTTTAATTTACTAACAAAAAACCTTAATTTCTTATCCTAACGGCAGTGTATTATGTTTGTATTGACTGTGAACTTAGGCTAGAGCCAATGGCAAGTTCTGACTCTCAAGAGTTCCTGTCTGTGTTGCTCTAGGCAAGTTACTAATCTCTCAGAAACTCAGTTAGTTCTCTTATAAACCGAGGATGATCATACTTTTCTCACAAGGTTCCAAAGTGAAGCATTCCCTAAATAGTTTAATAATGCATTTATCGCTTCCTGGGTATCAGTTTAGTTAGAAGGATCAACGTTCTGTGCATGGCCCTGTCTGGTCACAACCTAGGTGGAATATCAGACATTTATGTGACTGCTCACGTTATAATCTTTCCTGAGTCAACAAGGCCTAATTTTTGCTTACTTTGATTTGTCTTGGACTCCTGCTCTCACATCTAACACATTTCAGAATATCCTAAAAATAGCTAGAGAATATGAAATACCTACTTATACATGTAAAAAAGGGAAGTTAGGCCTTTAGCTTATCTATCTATCTATCTATCTACCTATCTACCTACTATCTATCTATCTATATATCTATCTATCTATCTACCTTATCTATCTGCCTACATACTTACTTATCCTACCCTATTTTTTATCATTTATCATTTATTTTTGCTGTATCTATCATTTATCTATATGTGTACAGTTGTGTATGTAGGTGTATATATGCGTGTAGTGTGCAAATGTCAAAGGTCAACCTTGACCGTCCTTCCTTAGGCACCCGCTACCTTGTTTGGGAGACAGACTCTCAGCAGCCCGACATTCTCTTGACCAGGCTAGGCTGCTGGCCGGCAACCTCAGGGATCTGTGCATCTCCACCTTCGCGGATCTACGATTACAAGCATGCACCACCATACCTGGTTCCTTAAGGTGTGCTGCAGGGATCTCACTCTGGTTCTCAAGCACCTTACACACTGAGCCATCGCTCTAGCCCTTGCTTATTTGTAGAAAGCAAACTTTGCTCCTCTTTTGTGATGGTTCTTTGTTATATAGTCCAAGCTGGTACTGAACTCAGAATTATTCTGCTTCCTCCAACTGAGCACTTGGGGTCTAGACCTGAGTCACCCACACATCTGGCTCAAATACTTAAATAGAATTCCTTATGCACTGAATACAATTCTCATCACTGCGAGACTTTGGCTCGATCTTTATGACAATTCCATGACCTCATCAGTCCTCAGAGGGGCCCCATCCTACAGATGAGAGCTTTGGAATTCCAGTTATTTCCCTCAGGGCTACACAAATGACAACACTTTTCATCAAGGCCATACTGTCTAATTCCCAGTTGTCCCTCCCTTCTTTTGGGCACCTTACACTCTGAAGATGTGTGATAGTTTTGCTAGAAAAAGGGATCCTCCCCATTCAGGTGTCCCCATAACAAATAAGCATCACCCTTAAACCTCTAAATCCACAGAAAGCCTCTGTGGGCAGTGAAGGAGAATTCCAAAATATCCTTCCAGAGAAGTGCCAGCGTTTTGGAGCTACGTCAAGCAGATGGCACAATCTCTGCTCTATTTGTCCCCAGGCATAGAAACACTATAAGGAAACAGACTCCCCTCTGCCCAAATCTTTTCAAATCATGCCTGGCATGGAGGATTGCCTGTCCCTTCTACCGACACTGGGAAATGCACAAGCTGGCATAGGTACCAATGGTTCTGCATACCCAGACATCACAGGCCTGAACACAACATGTCAGCATTCCAGGATAGACCTCCTTCATCTCCCTCAACTAATGGCTTGGAGGTGAAGCTGGGAATTCACAGATTCCAAAAGGCAGACATTTGTTCCAGGATTATCACATAGATCTTACCTCCCTGGAGATTCCATAGCTGGCCTCAAAGAAGAATGTACTTTTAGGACCAAAATAGAACAAAGGGCTAAAAAGGAACTAAAGAATTTAAAATTAGGATGGAAAAAAAAACAGAAAGAAAGGAGGAAAGAGAAAAAAGGGGGAAGAAGGAAGGAAGGAAGGAAGGAAGGAAGGAAGGAAAAAAGGAAGGAAGGGAGGAAGGAAGGAAGGAAGGAAGGAAGGAAGACCTTGCTCTGGAATGGCCAGCCTATTGTCCAGTTTTGAGTATAGTGGTCTCCATATGTCTATCTCCTCCTACCGGGACCCAACATTTGCTGGATCTTTTTATCTTGCTGGCTAGCAGTGTGCTCATCTGTCTGCCTTGTGGAGCAGCCTTGGTGTTATTTTTATAATGACTCGGAGCTTTTTTCATGTTAAACTCTGCCAGAGCTCTGGAGCGTACACACCTGTTCTGCACAGAACACAGAGGAAACGGAGGTGGGACTGGTGGAGGGCAGAGGCAGGTGGCTCTTCCTGCCTGCTCTGAAAAGCAGGATGAAAAGAGGAGAAGCTGATGGAAGCCACGAGGTGTCTTTTCTGCCTTTGAGGCTGTACTATGTGCCAGCAGCACTTTGTTTAACCAACACGCACTGTGCTCATGGGTTTGTGGAGAGCAGCAAGTATTCGGACTTGTTTTGCAAATATGAACTAAGTGCATCCTCACAGTGACTGGGCATAAGCACCCAGTTCCTGTTTACAGATGAGAAACATGTGCTAAAGGGAAAATGGCACCCAGGGGCTTATGGGTGAACCCCTTCTACTGTGTTGTAGCATCCCTGTGCTCACCTATTCATTACTGTTGCCTACAGCAACACCTGTCCCTCTCCTGTAGCCACCGTTACTACCACAAGCATCTTGATCCTAATTTCATACTCCTACCAAGAAGACATCATTTCACTATCACTATGACCTTTGATGTCATCTACTAGCAAAATGTCCACTATCTCCAATATCACCTGCTATGACATCATAGCCACCATCACCACCTTACCCTTACCACAAGCCTCTCAACCACGGTCTCCATCATTAGCTTCCCATGTATCATCCAGAGTCATTCTGATAGTGATGGACTGTGTTTCCACTGGACCACCAGCATGTTCTCCAACAAGTGGTTCCTTCGAACATCACCACTACCATCTTCACCTCACCATCACATTCTCTAGCACCATGCCCATTTCCATTGTCACCTGCTATGTAGTGTACAGCCAGCATCTTTATGTCTCTCTCCATCGTCACCACCATGACCTTCATTTCTGTAGAATCGCAGACACTGAAGTTTCTCACTAACACCTCCCTCTTTACTACCACCAATAAGAGTAGAGTGGAGACATTTATAGAGATTCATGCTGGCTACGTCCTGACAATGCTATGGCCTTTACCCTGTCATCGGGTCTGTTCTCCAAATGAGGAAACTAAGTCGTAGAATGGTTCATAATTATGCCCAAACAACTAGTCCTCAGTCTCGAAGATTCATGATATGTTTAGGATCCAAGGCTGGGCCATCTGATGATGCTTTGAACACATTTCATCCCCGTGATCCCTTGGTACATATGGGGTAGGGGCTTGTCCACTGAGCATTTAATGAAGGCGGTTTCCACGTTAAAGATCTGGCACTCGGATGGGAGCAACTGACTTGGCAAGTTGGGGTCCCTGTGGATGGTTACGCTGCTACCCAGCAAGGTATGAAGAAACTGCTGAGGTCCTCAGTAACCCAGAGAATACTACCCCAAGATATACTGATATGGGCCTGCCAGTGAGGTCCAATTTAGCTACTCTCCTGCTGCCCCAGCCTCCCAAGGTCAGGTCCTAGATGCTCAGAGCCTCAAGCCTGCTGTTGGCAGCTTCCACTGCTGCAGTCCCATCTAATTCCTGTTCTGCATTCCTGCTCTGGACAACCTCTAGCTCACGGAGACCTGGTGCCTGTGTCATTCACCTCCAACTTGTTGCCTTTCCCCCTCACTGACTCTGTGCAGTGTCTCCTTGTGTCCTTCTTCGGAAGCATCCAATCCTCACAGTAACCCTTCCGACTGGATCTTCACTCTGAGTCCCTTTCTGCCTCTCCCATCTCTGTCCCTCACAGGGATTAACTCCACACAGGCACAGGACGGCTGTCCCATATGAGGCGTGCCTGAGAAAGAAAGTCCTGCTCCTCCCTAACCTTTGTTTCTCTTCCCTCTTCCATCTCATCATCTACGCCACTTCTTCCTCATCATCCCCGGATTCCACCTCTGCTTCCACCAGGGGGACTGTAGCCCTGGCTAAGCCCACCTTGCATCATATGGCAGGGACTTGCCTCTTTAACTACCTAGGTTTTGTCTCTCCCTTGTGAGCCCACAACCTCCACAGGAAAAAGATATCAAAAGTTGTTTTTCCTCCCTGTGCATCCTCCATGACTAATTTCTGAGTCAGGTAGGAGTCTAAATAAATGTACTGTGCATGAATGAATGAGGGATGAGTAAATTACTGACCTCTGACCTAAATGAAAGGGTGAGGTTTGACGTGATTCATTTACTTATTTTTTTATATTCATTTCACTCTCTCTTCTCTTTCTCCTCCCCCTTCTCTGTATGGTAGGGAAAGGGTTGGTCAGAGGATGATTTGAAGCAGCTGCCATCTCCTTCCACCTTGTGGGTACTGGGGATCGAACTCAGGGGCTCAGTCTTGGCAGCAAGCCCTTCTACGCAGTGAGCCAGCAGCTGTTTCTGAAGTGGTTTAGTTGTATGGACCTCACACGCTCTGCAACACCTGTCTAGATAGTTTTTATTACTAGATCATGTTGTGCTAGGAACATGCCACCAAGGGTTAAAATCAGATTTCTTCTCTCTCAAAGCTCCCTAGAAACTCCCAGAAGCCTGTCTTCCAAAGTCACACACCTTTGTCGTGTGCTCCATTGTAACGACTGCCTTGCATTAAAAGACATGATCTGAGAAAGTTACACATACACACTCATACACATACACCACACACACATACACACACACAGCATATGCTATAAGAACTAAAGAATATGCTTCTCCCATCTACACATCATCTTCTTTGTAGCATGATGAGGGAGGAAATGCAGTTGGATTTTTATGTTCTTTTTTTTTAAATTGATATTTTCCATGATGCCATCAAAAGCTATCAGAACAGAGGGATGTTTATTTGGGTGAATCACCAGCTTTGCACAAATCCCAAGTGCTAATTGCATAATGGGTCTTTACAGAATGCCATAATATGGGTTCGGCTGGTTTCTCTGTTTTGGGTTTGAAAAATAGATTGTTTAATAAGCCATCAAAGCTATATGTTAGCCAAGTAAACAAAGGAGCAGATGTTGGCTGCCGTCTTGTGCCTCGTAGACATAATTAAAGACAACGAGGCACTGGCGGGTTCCGAGAATAGAGGACAAACACAGACACAGAGATGTGCACAATAGGACCATCGGTGTCCCTTTCTGGGCACCTGCTTTCTCAGTCTGAAATGCTGAATCCTATTTCCGGTCCTGAGGAAACATGGCAAAATCTTTTCTTTCCTTTTGTAAATCCACATGCATCCTGCCCTCCGCTTTTCGGAAAGACAGTGTGGTAAAAGTCAGTCTTTCTCAACGAATGAATCTGTCTCAATTTCATGACTGCTGACTGGCATATGAGATTGTTTCAAAAGAAAAAAAAAGCAGTAATTTTTGCATAGGCATAAATGTTGGTAGGTACCAGTTAGCACTCAAATTTGTCTATTTATCGAGGAGATTCCAGGCCTTTTCAGAGTGGGAGGCAGAGTGGATCGTCAGCATTGGTGTGTGTATTTGTTTTTATTTTGGGGGGGGGGGGTCTGCTCAGCTTTCATGCTTATTTCTTAAAAGCTTGACATACTTGTGTTCTTCTTGTTAACAGCATTTTGAAATTCAGGATTCCATCTTTGCAAAACTCATCTTCTTGGATAGAGCACTTAAAACACCACTTTAATTTCCTAAATATTTTTGTTTCTCCCTTCCAGCTCCTACTCAGTCCTATCTTGGTTGTCAGTTCTTGGTTCTACAGGAGGAGAAAAACCCTGCACATATAAACCGGAACACATAATAGAATTTAAAATGCAGAGTCCAGAGTGAAAACAAACCAAGAGGCAGACTAAACCATAGAGCGGCTCTCTGAGCATAGCATGAAAGAATTCACAACTCCAAATGAACCACACGGTCACAACATCTCTTTCTGACACCTACAAGCAAGACAAACAGCCTCTAAGCTTAAAACCCAAGTGTTCCGCAGCTCTACAGCTTCCTTTAGGAAGCTTCCCAGATCCAGCATTCCAGGCCCGCATAATAAACACTCCCACTCGTGTTCAAAACAAGATAGAACTCCTTTCTGGTGAGTCAATGAAATTGTAGTAATTCTTAAAAATGCCCCAATCGCCATTGTTTAAAGAGCACAGGAAACTGGTGTTGGCTCGCAGTGAAGGAGTGGTGCTAGCCTTCAGTCGGCTCGCTTCCTGCCTCTGCAGGTTTTGATGATTGAAGAGGAAGGGGATTCTAATGGGGTTTGCATCTCTTTATGCTAATAAGGTTGCATTAGCCCATTTTCATGGCCAGCACCGAAAAACATAAGCATCAAATGAGAAACAAATGGGGCCAGGAAGCTGCCAGGAAACCCAACCCCTTGACCCTGAAGCACCTAAGCCCAATTGCATCCTCTCCTTCATTCATTCTTTATGGAAAGGCAAAGTAGCCATCCCTAAGTGAATCTGATTCAAGCACACACTGGTGCACGTACACATGCAATCACACTGCGCACACACGCACGCTATCTCAGAGCTCGGAAGCAGCAAAGTACCAGGCTCTTTTGATTTATGAAGCAGCCTTCACAGCATTGAGCTAGCAACATGGCCACCCAGGACCCCACTCCCAGAAATGCCTTTATGAACAGGACAAGGCCCTGCTCGTGAACAAAAGGAGCGGTGTGGCTTTATAAATCATTAATACAGACGGAGCCAGGCAGGGACTGCGTTTCCGGTTAGTAGAAGAGCTTTGGTTCAAGGCGGAGCTTTGGAGGCTGGAATTGGCTTTGCAGAAACACACTCTATCACTGTCTGTGGACACTGCCTTCTAGCCCCACACTTTCTCTTTGAATCCTCTGCAACCCAGACTCAAGGCCTACTAAGTGCCCTAACGAACAAACCCATAGCCCTAATGATTTAAGATAAGACCAGCTGTCTCGTGCCTGTAATCCCAGTACTCATAAGGCTGAGGCAGGAGGACTGCCATGAATTTGAGGTCATGCCACATCATCTATGCTTTAAAATGAGTGTGAAGTCAGCCTGGGTTGTTGACTGAGATCTTCTCCATAACTATCTGCTTCAAGGAGGAAGGATGTTCAGATCATCCCCTTTCTGAGGATTAAAGCAAAGCCGAGGAACACTCTTGACAGTGGACAGACAGCCTGGCTTAGACCTCTTAAATCAAGTTCTACCAGAAGCTTCCACAGCAGGGGGAGGCAGACAGACTCAGGATTCCATCTATGCAAAACTCATCTTCTTGGATAGAGGACTTAAAACACCACTTTAATTTCCTAAATATTTTTGTTTCTCCCTTCCAGCCCCTCCTCAGTGACAAGTGGTCACTGAATAGTAGTGTCTTTCAGTGTGGGGTCTGGAAAAACTCCGTGGCTTTACATATCACCTCTCACACCTATGTTTTTTGTTCTCTGTGTTAAAGAACGAAGGGAGGGAGAAAATAGTTAGATGGGTAGGTGAAACCTGGGCAGGACTTGCTGTTACACACAACTACAATCCCAGCATGAGGAAAGCTGAGGCAGGAGAATTGCTATGAGTTAGAGACCAGGATGAACTATACAGCAAGACCCTGCCTCAAATGAAAACAAGGAACAAGAAAAAGAAGTAAATATACTGACTCCCTGGAGGCCTATGTGTGAGATTAAAAGAGAAAATCCATGTAAATTTGCTGAGTCATGTTCTTGCCACCCAAGACTCCATAAACGTTATTGATTATGTCACTATTTTAATTATGTCATTGCCATCATGGTGCTGAGGATAGCAAAATCCTCTGGTCCCCTCAATGAACTCACAGTAGCTCTTCCTGTTTACAAAAAGAGCTTCCTTTCCTAAGCTCAAACAAAAGAGAAGAAAGTGGGGAAGAAAAAAAAAAAGAGAAGAAAAAGAAAGTGCAAGGAATCTGGAGTTTGACACAGAGACCCCTAGTGGAAGGAACTGAAATTGCATCAGCAGGCAAAGACTCCATTCATTCCCTTCCTGCTTTGGCAGCTCCTTGGAATCCTTAGAGAGGAAGGTGTTGAAGGGGGAAAAAGAGAAGAAAGCAAAAAAGGAAAAAAAAATGCATAGCTTTTGAAAGATTATCTGGATGAGCGAGCCTGTCAGCCCATGTAAGCAAAGGCAGTGGATGGGGAAGCCAGCACAAGCTGTTTGTAGGAGGTGCTTTTGTGTTTCCAGAGACTAGGGGAGTGACCCAGTTGAAGTCCCTTACACCTTGCTCTATGTTCCCAGAATCAAAGGAACAAATGATCGGACAGCAGGGGCTCTGTCCTGTCCCACCACACTGAATCTGGACCCATGTGCTTTATCAATCCTAGTGTTTGTTTTGGCCTCCAAGTCAGGGACAGAGGCGCCCTTACTGCACCAAGACTCCTCTGAATTGTCCACTTTTGAGCAACTGCTCACCATGTTGAAGTCTATTGGATTCTGCATCACCATGTCCAGAATCTCCTGCACCAGGGCACAATGCCATTCTGAATAGAAATAAATGAAGCCCCTGCAGTATGATTCTGACAGCTTTTGAAAGTAAATAATTTTGCTACTGACAAGAGCAAGATGATTGGTACTTCTCCTCTTCATGCCATGGAGCAACAATTGAGCTACACAGCCATGCCACAGCCGCCGCCACCACCACCACCACCAGCAGCAAAGATCCAGAGGAGGAAGGGGGAGCAGAGAACTGAGCAGCCAGGATATGACCCCAGATTCCTGGTACCTGTAACCTCAGCAGACCATGGGCGCATAAGTATTTCCTTTCAGGAGAAGTGGGCAGCTTCCAGGAGCAGGCCCTGTGTTACCTTAACACATTGAGACATCTCTTTAACATCAATGTTAGGATCTTTTTCTTTAGTATCTTGGGCACCTACCTGCTTTGTGCTGCATCTCAAGCCCGAGCAGTACCCTGCTTCATCTCACGAAGAACAATATAAAATGACCATTCTTGTCTCGATTTTTTCCGAAGAAGCAATTAAGGTCCAAATCAAGTTAAGTGCGTTGCTCGATTCAGTCAGATCAGCTCATGAATAACGGAGTTGGGATTAAGCCTCAGAGCTTGATTTCTGCTCTATAGACGAGCGCAAGAGACACCTGCTTTTCACAAACCACATTTTGCAGGGAAAGTCGGCTTGCAGGTTTCTAAGGGAAGACCAGCTTTTGAATATGAACCGGAAGGACTCTCTCCCTGCCTAAGATCCCACAGTTGCTACTCATTGCTCCCGGAGCATTCCAGGAGAGGGGCGTCATCTCTCAGCTCAAATCCTCTCCCGAGAGCTAAGCACTACCCAACCCAGGCATAAAAAGCAATTCTTCTGGAAGGAGCACACAGATGCATGCTGCTATTTCCAATAAGAAAAATCCAGTTCTCCAGGTGAGACCCAGGCAAACATCTGTCACCGAGGAAAGAAAAGACTCATTAAAGCCAAGCCCTCCTTGCATTTCACTCCTGAGTCCGGGGAAATCTGAAGCCCTTAGATCCTAAAGCTACCATACTTCATTCCATAGCCACAGAAGAAAAAGGAAAATAGTCATTAAGTCCCTGAGAACACACACTTGGCATTCCCTCACTACTTACTAGTCTGTGTGTGCTGAAACAACGCAGAGGAAAAGATTAAAACTGGGTGCAACTGCATGGCAAACAGAATTTGATGAGCCCTAAGGACCACGGTAGCAGCCTTCTGACCAGCCCACTGCTGCAGAACCCTCTGTATACTCTATATATAAAATACAGGATATCTTTCCTTTGCTGTGGGCTACGATCTGGGTAGAGGGAAGGAGAGGTGCTGTGTAGAAAGTTGTAGGTTAATTATATAGTCTTGTTCTTTGCACATTGGATCAGGAAGGAAAAAGAAGGAAAAATGGAACCATTTCTGCCCGGGAATGGAACAAGATTCCTAACACACGCAATGGGCTAAGCTGATCTGTGTCTAAATGCAGCATTGAAGATGCACAGGCAAATGATGCTGTTCCAGGGATGGGGGAGCCCTGGCCCTTGCCTACTAAGGGGCATCTGGCACTCTTTGGGAGTTCAATAAACACAGAATGAGAAGAGTGTAGTGGTGGCTCAGGCCCGTCATTCCAGCAATGAGGGTGATGGAGGTAGAAGAAAGGAAAGGTGAAGGATAGCCTGGGTGACTTACTAAAGCCTTGTTTCAGAATAAAAGGTGAAAAGAGATGGGAGGATAGATAAAGTCAGTGGGTAAAGCACTTACTTACCATGTCGTAGGCTCTAGTGTAACCCCAAGTGACACAATAAATGAGCAAATACATGCATACATCACTGTGTGGACTCTACAAACTTAGAATCAATAAGCAAACCCAGAAGTGACTGTTGATTTCTATGGGTACTGGAAAACTTATCTATCGCTACTGAT
This sequence comes from Microtus oregoni, assembly GCF_018167655.1. NCBI lineage: Eukaryota > Metazoa > Chordata > Mammalia > Rodentia > Cricetidae > Microtus > Microtus oregoni. The sequence continues at coordinate 24,739,816 of NW_024543086.1, read as the reverse complement.
TGGGCAAGGGTCCTTGCCAACTCAAATGTAGGTTAACTTCAGAATTAGCAAAGGTGTCAGCTGTGGTAATGAGGAGGCTGGTAGAAATGAGGAAGGAACTGATGGGTAGCTAAAGTGGAGAGAGAGCCGGCCATCCTTCTGTCATTCCATTGACTCACTCATTACTCATGGCCCTGGACAAGATTACAGAGTTGCCACCAAACAGCCTTGGGGCCTCTTGGTAAATACCATTCCCTAGGAGTTTGATCAAACTCTCCTCCTACCTACTGCCCCTGTCCTGGGTCCACACCTTGCATGCACTATTCTACAATTCTGGAATGTTAATAGGTCCCCTTTTCACCCTATGTCCCCATCCAAGCCAGAGTGAGACTACAGGATGGACACGGCGCCTCCCTTCCCCTATCCTCAGAGACTGGAGGACCCTGGATGAGACCCATTTCTATCTCCGTGTATCTAAGATTGCCATGGTGTCTTCTGTAGCTGAAGACAATTCCGTGTATGTGCGTGTGTGTGCGTGCGTGTGTGTGCGTGTGTGTGTGTGCGTGCATGCGTGTGTGTGTGTGTGTGTGTGTGTGTTCTTGCTGGTGCATGCATATATGTGTGCATGCAGCCCCCAAAACAACTTGGTCCACTCCTCAGCCACCGTCCCCACTTTGCATTTTTTTTAGATCTGGTCTTTCCTGACTTTAAACTGGCCTGGATGGCTAAACTAATGACTGGAGAGACCCAAGGGTCCTCTCGTCTCTGCCTCCCCTGGGCTGTGATATTTAAACATGGGCGAACAAACCTGCTTGCCACCTCCCTCCATCACCACCACTACCACCACCACCAGGTGCTAGCTAAGCACAGGTCTTCATGCTTGCGTGGTAAACATTTTACCACTTAATCTATTTCCCCAGTTCCATTCTTCCTCTCTCCTACCCCTAGACTGCTTTCTTTAGCTCCTCCCAAGCCCAGGATCCTTGCGCCTCAGCTCCGAAGAATCATCACCTCTGCAGAGACTCCCCTGAGCCTTAGCCATCATCCTTTCGGTCTCCTTCCTTATGCTTCCCAATCTGAAGCTAGTTTCTGGCTTCATCCCTAGCCACATCCACCTTTTCCTGGAGCCTCAGCCCCATAACAGTGCCGACACTTCTTAACAAACTGAAATGGCAACAACACTTGGAAACAATTTCCCACAAACAAGTGACTATATGTACCTGACCCTGTACATAGCAGAGGGCAGTGAGTACCATCTCCGCTTGTTTCATAGTTCTGTTGTGCCACATATTCATCTATAGCTCTCTTTACTGAACACTTACACCCTCTGTAATCAGCCCTGAGGCATTGTGGGTGAAATTTAGGAAAAGACTGAACGACCTTAACTATCTATCTCACTGTGAAGCTCAGAAACAACGCCCTGGAAATGGACAAACACTTGTTAAATACAAGAAATGCAGATCAACTGTAGAGGACTCCAAAGGGAAGATTCCCATGCGAAGGACAGAAATCATCTTCGGCTCTTTCTCAGCCAAATAATCACAGTTCCGATATGCTGGAAAAACAGAGGCAACTGTAAAAGTCCCACTTCCCGGCTATATCAGAGGTCTGGGAATTCTGACCTTTGCACTTTCCTAACCTTAAGAGGCACTTGAACCCTGAATTTGGGATTCTTTGGTAATCCATCTTCCAATTGCTTCCTCTTGTAAGGGCAGATTGTGTGACCACTGCTCATTTCCCCAGTTGATTTGCACTCACCGTGGTAGAAGAGTCAGGGTCCTTCTAAGCTATTGTGCTTAAGAGCTGACCCTATTTGACACAGACTCCTCCTCAATAGGGCCAGGAGCGGCAAGTGGCATCAGGGTGACAGCCACAGCCCAGCGCTCAGTCCTGAAAGACTTTCTCTAGCCGCTCTGGAAATAGGCAACTTTATTGATGAACGGAACTCTCTATGCTTTTCTGAATTGAATTACGCAGCACCCTGGGACACCTCTCCCTGTCCATTAAAGAAGTCTCTGCAGATGGAACAATTGCACTCATGTCTGCCAGACCTGCTTCTTCCTCAGGGTGATACCCCATGCCCATCAGCAGCCCCCTTAGGCACAAATGCGCAAACCTGGTTTTGTTCACCATGCCACAATGCCTTTCTCTTCCAGAAGACTACGATTTGCCTGATAAACTACACTGCTTCTTAGCAGCCAATATGAATAAACAAGCATTATGTTCTCTCTTGGGGCAGGGAGCTTGGTGAAATGAATCAGAAACCCCTAAAAACCATCGTCTCCCCTCAGCACATCGTCTGCCGGACAATCACTCAAGGGCTGGCTGTAAGGAAAACAGATGGTGCTTGAGCACTAATGACTGGGCTTTCTCCATTCCCAGCTCAGGCAGAGCTGCTGGCTCTCATGTTCTGACACACAACCTACCACGAAATGGCAGGCAGAGAGTGATGGCAGTGGAGACGCCCGTCTGTGGACAGACGGATGCTTTATGGGTTCCACAAATGAACGTCGCTTTAAGTGACTTTAACGAAGAGGCCAACCCAGGTAGGAATGCAGCTGATTTGGGGACACATTTCTCTCTGTGGGGGGGAAGGCAAAGAAGCACCCAGCCCACTGGATGCTGGGCCTCACCCTCTCAGAACAGCTCCAACACACATACCTTCTCTCTGTCTTTAGAAAAGAACAGAAAAACCAGCAGGGTTTTATTTAAAAAATTATAGCAGACAATATCTGAAGACAGAGGCAGGCAGACATCTCATGGCAAACAGCTAGGTAGGCCTACGAATGTGCTCATTCTAGCTACTTAGATCGCTTTAAACAATTCAGACATGAAGATAATCTATCCTAATTCTTTTCTGCGTTATTGGCACTATTGACTACCCCCAATCCACAGCCCTGTCTAATAAATCAGTATGGGATTAAGCCAAGAAGAAAGAATGTGATAAAGTGTCATTTGTCCCCTCCGTAAATCATCAGATGAGATGCAGGGGCAGCGACTGCGACAAGAACTGAACTTTCCTACGCAGCAATAATTGTTACGCCTTACCTAATGTGTCCCTAATTTACAGCCACGTATGGTGCGGAGACGCAAGCCCCTGCAACAACACCACCATCCGGCCTCCATGAGCTAGCCCTCTACCCCAGTGAGCTTCCACACTGAGCCGCACTTTCTAATTAAAGACAGAAAGGGCTGATGTGCGGGTTTCAGTTCAATTGCTTTCGATCTGAAGGTGTCCACCATGAGCAATGGCTTCATTTACTAGGAATTACCCTTTGTACAAACCACTTCACTATTTAAAACAAAGCTCATGCATCACCATTAGGTGGGGAAAAATGACCCATCTTTGGATATTGACAGTGGCGTGGGCCACTTTAGAGGCCCCCTTTTCCTCCCCTCTTTAATGTGGATTTTAAGTATTTGACTCATTGTTAAATTTGGGCTGATTAAAAGACTGGGAGTGAACAGCACTTGACAGATGAGAAAGCTTCATGGAACAGAACTGGAGACAATGAGGGTGGGGTAGGAACAAGGAGTAGTAAGTTCATATGCTACTGGTTTGCTTCACAGAGGTAGAAATCCATGCAAAATACATCTGTGGAGGTCTGGGGCACGAAGTGTCCATCAGAAAACAAACCTTAGTGTCTGCTGTTTGCGTCCTCAGCATTCCTTATGGAGAAATGGGTGTTTGGTATTTGTTCCCTTGATTTAGGAGAATTTTGTAGCACGTGTGTGTGTGTGTGTGTGTGTGTGTGTATGTGTGTGTGTGTGTGTACACGAACATGCACATACCACTTTCTATCAAGCAAACAAAACAGATTCTCCTTTGCTATCATTGCTAATAAGCTCCAAATTTGAAACTGGAATTCAGAATTGTCCTTCAATGAAAGAAGGTTTAAGCAAGTACCCAGTTAGCAGCTAACGCTAGAAAGATTTTTCACTGGAAGTATATACAAGCTGGAAGTCAAATTGTGGGACAATGTCACCATCAAAGGAGTCACCGAAAAAGAGCCACTGCAGGGTGTCAAGACCCAAGTCTGAGGCATGTACTTCACCTCACCAATGAGGAGACAGCCATCTTCCTCAGCAATACGTCACCACTTCTATCTAGAAGTAGGCTATAGCCTTAAACCCATACAGTGTGCTGGCAGTTTGTAAGTGTGCGTGTGTGTACATGTGCATACATGCAAGTGATAACATCATTGGTTACCAATGCCAAAAGGGCTACCAAGCTTTCTCCCATCTCACTTTTCCCAACTAGAGCAATAGCTTGGATGTTAGAAAAGGGAGGAGAAGAATGACAAAGAGAAAAGAGAGAAAAAGAACAAATCATAAACTTCAGGAAAATATGTATGTAAAGAGAAGTTATTAGAAAATGTAAACAAATGATACAAAATAATTCAAACAATGCAAACACCGAAGACACCACTTCATTGGTCTGAATAAATAAGCCATTTGCAGCAAAAGGGCTCCGTTGTTGAACATTCAGTTTATATTCCCAAGGCTGGTATCCTAATTGGTTTTTGTTTTCATGAGTCGTCGTAAGGACAAATATGAGAGTATTTAGGAAGGGATGGGATGTTAATATCAAAGCCAGTGAAAGCATATAACTGAGTCATTTTCCTCAAGTGCTGAATAGGAGAAAGTCCCTGTGTAAGACTTCATTCTAAGATAAAACATTTCAGTGAAGACCCAGGAGTTCCTTACACATGAGACCATGTTCACGAATAAAAAGAGGATGAGAAATGTTTCCACAAAAGTAGGAGGGTTTTAATTATGTTCCTTTATAAACTGATGATGAGGATGGCAGTGGTCTCTGACATGTGCCGTTTTTCCACACACAAAATTAAATGCTTCTAATGGAGGCATTGCTAATCATAAATGAAGCATGATTCGTTCATCTATTTGATCAATATTCTTTGAAAGTATGAACTAGCTCTCTGTTCATCAAACGCATGGCTATGGAATACTAGCTATAGATTAGCAGCAGAAAAAAAAAGTATAGTGGTTCCACCCCGGCAGAAGATATGTAGTCTGTACTGGTCTGTGGCTTGTGGAGATTAAAGGGACTGTCTCCTCTCTAAATCAGCCAGTTGTCTGACCTTGACTTTGAATCGTGGCATTAAAAGGCCAGAAGAGATGACCCCAAGGCACAGGTTTCTGATAGTGGATTTTTGGTAAGAGTAGTGGTGGCAGCTAAAAACACGGATTGTGAAAAGGATAATCAAAAATAAATGCCCGTTTTTCCTTCAGAATTTTAGTAAACCTCAGTTAGAGACACCCTTCTGCCACTCACACCTGTTCTGACCCCGTGTCACACTCATTCAAGTGGAGAACACATTGAGATCTCCTCTCACAGCCCATCCTCTGTCTACCTTCCTGGGGAACCATGCTGTTGATACAGTCACCCCTAAATATTTGCTATGGCTGCCAGCACTTCCTGGGAGGCTCCCTCTCCATAGCAGGTGTGTTCCACATTGGGAAAGCCTCGGTGCCACATGATACACCCATCCTTTCATAGCAAGGATAGATGCTTGTTCAAAGGCACTGTCCTCCTTCCTAAGGTCTTCAATGGGCAAACCGGTTTAATGGTGAAGAAGAAAATAGATTAATTAAAACAAGGAAGAGCCAGAAAGAGAGAAAGTATTAAGCACCTATAACATTCTATGTTTTGAATAACATTATTCCAGTCGATTCACAAATAAAATAAAAAGACATGAATATAGGATTTTAAAAAAACAGATATTTTAATAATTTGTTTCAATCCAGTTGAGGCTTAACAACTGAAGAAATGCTCCCTGGGATATTCTCATGGTGAGAAACTTATGTAAAACACACAGGTACTTGACAAACATTCACGGCCGAGGCAAAGAAATGGTAGAAGCTGGTGGATCATATATTATCAATAATACTATCAATACATTCCTAAGAGATAGTTCCTGGTCTGATTTACTAAACGGGAAACAAAATAAAACAAATACAAGTATAAATCAATTTATTCACAAGATATTTTTAAAGGGGCTGTTCTCAAAAAAGACTAGCAACAGTAAATACGCAGAAGAAAAAATTGGCAACCAAGCTGATAACAAATTACCCAAATTTTCAAGCCAGAACCCCCGCACTTTATGAAAACATATATTCCTGCAGCACAAATCAGAACGGGGCATCTTGGAGGCAAGGGCCTCCTTTCAACTCTTGGAAAGGAAGTTTCGTTAACACACACACACACACACACACACACACACACACACGTAGTCAGCCACATCCTTAAAACGAATTTGTGGAAAGGTAGGTAGAAGGATTACCCCTAATGAAACTTTACAGGACAGGACAGAGGGAGTCAGGTCGTGGATTCCCACCCGCAGACAAAAACCCTCTAATCTTGCCAACTCACAGCCACAGACCCCGCCCCGTGACACAGCTGGCCTGCCTCCCCACAGGACAGTGTTAGGTCATTTCCAAAGCCCTGAGGAGTAGATAAGGCAGAAGCCTTTCTAGTAAGACAGAGAAGACCCAGTGAGGCCCAGAGCAGACACTCAGAGCAAGAACCAAATCCAAAAATTCACAGATTTGGACTGGGTGGGAATGAAGCCAAGAGACATCCGGGCAAGACCACTCATTGTCAAGGGAGTGGACAGGCCTGGGGTATAGAAACAACCAAATAAGCAAACAAAACCACCCTATGTTCAGGACAGTCAAAACAGTATCTGCCCATGCTCACCCAGTGCTGGAGAGTTTCAAAGAAGATTGGGTAGGGTGCTGTCAGACTGCAAAAATCCCAATCTTCTGAGTCTTGTAGAATGGATAGAAAGCACAGACAAACTTAACAAAGATTTCCTCTCTCTCTCTCTCTCTCTCTCTCTCTCTCTCTCTCACACACACACACACACACACACACACACACACACACACACTTGCACGGTACAGGCACACTTTGTTCCAATCATTAAAACAGCTGAATTAAAACTACAGGCTTCAGGATATCTTCACAGAGCCCCAAACTCTCTCAACATCCTAGGGACCACCCCCCACCTCACCTCTGGGACTTCTGACATGAGAAAACATGCTCAGAAGAAAAAGGCAGTTTTTCATCTTCAAATTCCCGGTCCCTGAGGATGGGAATCAGTGTTCACAAAGTATTCAGACAGGTGAATTAAAATAGCATCTTGGACTGACGGAAAACCAGAGGCTCCCACCCAACCTCATCTCGTCCCAGTGCTCGAGACCCCCAACCCTCCCCCCCCCCAACACACAACGCGCAGCCCATTGAAGCGGTACCCAGTCTGGCCAAGCTGAGAAGGATCTGCCGCCACCGAGAAAGAGCCGCGCGTCTTACCTGCTGTAAGTACATAAAAGTCAAGGCACACGAGAGCTGGGGACACATGCCCACGTTGGGGAGTGCCACGCAGGTGGCCCCCGTCAGAGGATGCTGCATCGCGATTCTCGGGTGCCCGCAGAGCAAGAGCGGAGATGCTCACATACAATCTACAATTGCGTTGCTTTTTTTAAAAACCCTTTTGCCTAGTCGCTAGTTTTTTTTTCTTTTTAATTTTCGCTGATTATCTAACTCACACAGCAGTGGCTGTCCCTCTTGCTCTCTCTCTTCCTCTTTCGTCTCTCTCTTTCTCCCTCCCCCCACCGCACCCCAAGAGAGTCCCTCCTCCCTGGCTCTCCTCGCCCTCGGGTTTGCTAGTACCCAGCGTTCATCAGCTTTCAACTAAAGACACTAAGAGAGGCTGGGAAGTAGTGTTGGCTCCCCTTGGCTTTATTGGGGCCTGTTGTTGGAGCGCTCTTAAAGTGGAAGGTGCCCCTTGCCCCACCCCCGCCACCCCTTAAAGGTGACAAGAATGGGTAAAGTCGACTTCTATGAAAGACAGGGGTTAGGATAGCCCGATGGAAACGCTAGAGAGGGGAGAGGGGGAGATGGAGTAGGGAGGGGAAGGAGGAGAAAGAAGGAGGGGGAGAGGAGAGGAAGGGGGAGGGGGAGTAATGGGGGAGCGAAGGAAGAGAGAGAGAAAGAGAGAGAGAGAGAGAGAGAGAGAGAGAGAGAGAGAGAGAGAGATTTTGACTCACAGCTTCGCTGTCGCTCACTCGCTTGGTGCTGATGCTGGGAGTCTTCTCATTTGTCAAAAAGGTCCAGGGGCAGGGTTCTTCGTTTTTTTTTTTTCTTTTTTATAAAGGACTCGCCAAAATTCAAATTTTGTCTGCTAAAATCCTCCGAGGGGAGGGAGAGGGAGAGCGAAGGAGTGAGCGCCCCACATCGCCAGCAATCAAAGGAGCTGGACCATTAACAAGACTGCTCAGCTGGGACCCTGAGGAGTCCGGGAGATTTTCAGCCGGCGGTTTGTTTGCCTGACTCGTTGGCAAATAAACACAAGAAAAGGGATTCCCCTTTTGTAAGAAGCTTGGGGGTAATAGACATGCCAGAGGTTGGGGTACAGCGCGGGGGTGGGAATGCGAGAAGGAGGTCCCTGGTAACCCCCGCTGCTGGGGGGGGGGGCACTGCTTTCTCCCTGGAATCAGCCTACCCCGGCAGGCAGCCCCAAGCGCTGCGGCTTAACCGGAGAATCCAGCAGCTGTTACACTAAAATGCCAGCTCGAGGTGAAGGCGAGGGGCCTTCTCCCAGCCTAGAACCCGATGCTCTTCTCAAATTATAAATACACGGGGTAGACAAAAGTCCCTTTCTTGTAAGAGATTACTGTTCGTGATGTGGAGAGCAAATTGAAATAGTTTTATTTTATATTTCCCCCTCTTGCCTGGCCTCCTTGGTCAAATTAATATTCCACTCTTGCAGGCGGATCTTCCCCCTCCCCTTTATCTTATGAAGTAATAATTATTCATTAGTAGATTTCGTTAGTCTTTATGCAATAAAATAAGGGATGTGATCTGTGAATTAAGAGAAAATATGAAGACTCTTAACTCGTCCTTGATTCCCACAGGCGGAAAATTCTCGCAATAGTAAAACCACGATCAGGAATAGTTGCCATATTTTATATAGATTTATTCTGAACCAGTGATGGGGTTTCTTCTTTATTCTCTGAGCAAGGGTCCACTGGATAGAATCCTTGCCTGGTTGCTAGGTTTCCTGAAACAATTCCAGTGGAAGATATGGGCCAGTTCTGCAGGGCAGAGCTGGCCCTCAGAGGGGGAAGATTTCTCTCAGGAGGGACACTGAGGCAGGATCTTGGGACTGACCTCTCCAAAGGCCATCCCAGGGGTGCTCCCCATACACTCCCCTGCAGAAGGAAGCCTTCTAGACTTCTCCCTAGACTAGCAAAACACAATTCACTTGACAGACTAATCAAAATGCTTTTTTTCTTTTTCTTTTCTTTTCTTTTCTTTCTTTCTTTTTTTTGGTTTTTCGAGACAGAGTTTCTCTAAAAGGCTTACTGATGGGAAGGAAGGAATCATCCACAGTTCAGCACTGTCCCTCTGAAATGTCATTAAAATCATGTCCCCACTGTGCCCCAATCTGACTGCCTGTTCATTTCCACCTTCCACCTTGCAAGCCCACTCCTCCAACCACTTTGTGGGGGCCTGGTGTCCTGCCAGCTCATTAGCATGTTCAGCCCTTTACAGTGGCTGTCCAGAGAAGCTGGGACCGCCAAGGCCAGGGCTCTGGGGCCTGCACTGGGGTTAAGAAGGCTGGCAGAGAGCCTTCTGGAAAAAGCTTGCTGTATGTCGTCTCAGAAATCAATGGCACTTGTCACATAAGCTCTGATTCACACAGACCCCAAGTACCTCTCTCCCTGTTTTCCTTCTTTGTACTTAGTTTTATTTCACAATTCCTCAAACCAATGAGAAAGAACCAAAGCCCGGAGAACATGGCTCTCCAGTCTCTCTTGCCTTTTCCAAGCTCTTTCTTGTGCTTCAAGCAATTTTTTTCAACAATGGAGATTTTTTTTATTTTTTTCAGTCTGACACTGGAAAAACTACAATGTTCCAAGAACAGGGTAGAAATTTCTCTTCCGCTCATTTTCATAAGGAATGAGATAAGTAAAAACCTGGCACTTTAATAAAACTGTATCTGAATGGTTTAATGAAAAACAAATATCTCCTGGAAGGAGCCACTAACAGCTCTCACCTGCCCGGAGCCCTGCTACCTCCCAACATGAAAGCTCTCAGCAGGGACTGAGTTCCTTCAAACCCATTTTGAAGTGATGGCTCACTCTTTCCCTTAGACTTCTGCTTAGAGTCAGTCACATTGGGAATCTGTCAATGACGCAATGAGCTCGCAGCCCTCCTAAAGCAGATCAAAACTACTTGAAAGTAGATTCTGTTCTCTGGACCAACCAGCTCAAATGCGCCCTCCCACACACACACAGTGAACAAACACAATGGCTAAGTGCTCTTCTCCTGGACACTTTGGCTACAAGAAGCTACTTGAACAGAAGAATGGCCTTTTCTCCCGTGGGTAATGTCAGTGTAGAGCATCGAAGTACTCCAAATGCAGAGGCATATTCTTTCGGTGACCATTTTTTATACACTTATCGCAAAACTTGGTGATGCTTTCTAGTCGGCATCCAGGAGTGCCAAATCTGAACCCCCAACTCATTGGCATAAGAAGAAAAATTCTTTCTATAACCTTTATTGGGAAAAGAGAGATGTGCTTTTTTTGTTTCTACAGAGTCCCTGACACTTGAGATCACTGGCAGGTATGTGCTGCCTGTGAATCCTGGGGCTGCCCTGCTGGCTTTAGCTACAAGGACCCTTCCTTGAGTGGCTACACATTCCCTGTAGGAAGACAGAAGGGTTAAGAAAAAATAACAAAGAACAATAGCATCTTCAAATGGTAATTTCTTTGAAAGCAACTGCCCAAGTTCTTATTTAACCCAAACAATAGTGTTTGCAACATCTTCCCCTCTTCCCCAAATGAACTAAGAGCATGAAATAAGTCATTTCTACCTCTCTTCAACTCTCATTATAATTTCCTAAAACTGTCAACAGAGTAAACCTTGCATTGAACATTTTTTTTTGCATGAGGATTGTCATGTATCAGAGCAAGAAAGACTCAGGTAAGACTGAATGACGTCTGGATGTAATTCCTAAGCAATTCAGACCACTGTGTTAGCTCAGTGACGATGTCAACATGACGCTTGGCTAAATTTGAATCTCACTTCCAAATTTTAATACACATAACTACATAATTTTAATCTTAAGTCAAGTAAGAATGAAAGAAACCTTTTTTCAGGCCTTTATTATCTCTATCCTGAGCATCCCTTTGATTGCCTGCCTTGCAAACACTTGAATGCAATTTAGTTAGTATTAACCTCACTCCAGGGACTGTCCCAGTCCCTAGAGCTGTATTGGTCCGGGAGGACAAACAAAAATTCCTCACATCATAGAGCTTATATTCAAGTGTGTGTGTGTGTGTGTGTGTGTGTGTGTGTGTGTGCGCGCGCGCGCGCGCATGTGTTACACAATGAAGGTAAGAAGCAAGTACAAGTACTTTATGTTAATGCCATAACATAAAGGAGGGCTGCAGGGAACGGGTGGAGACAAGTCAGATGAGAGGATGCTGTAAGTCAGAGGTGGGGAGGCTGCAGTCAACACTAACAAGTGTGCCAGCTCTGTAAATTGCAGTGTCAGCCTTCAGAAAGCCCCCGGGTTCCTGCCCTTTGCAATCTGATTCCAAGTCTCAGGGTTATAATAGATGAATTTTTGGAACTCTCTCGGGTCCAACAACAAAACAGCAGTGGTTAACTGGCACTCCTAATGCCGCAAAATTGGAGAGATTTTCACACCCATCTTTGATTACTAGACATGCAGGGTTTAATGCACTGTCTGAGAATTTAGGATACACTCAAACATTACTAACATTGAAGAATAAGTGTATGGATGTGTGGGTAGGTGAATGGATGGATTGTTGGATGGATGGATGGATGGATGGATGGATGGATGGATTGTTGGACGGATGGATAAATGGATGGATGGATGCAACAGGACCTTGGATTATATGACCTCTTCTGTCTATTTCCACTCAAAAGCATGAATTACAAGTCTTGGCTAACCTTTTACTTATATGTATTTTAAGTTGCCATGAGGTCTCAGTCCCTGATGCTCCCTGCAAGTAACTCTGAGAAGATCTGTTTTCATACACAGTCCTCCAGGTAAAAGCACCCCTACCAATCACTGAGTCACTGAAGAAGCCCAGCCACAGACGAGCTCAGATGAGCTCATTCTGAGCAATGGGCTGCATCTCTGGCAGTGGCCAGTCCAGTGTCTTAGTTACCCGCTCTGCATGTAATGACAGGGTCCAGCCCAGAGATCAAATTCTGCTGGTACAAAGAACCCTTAAACTGCTGGAGCTTTCTACTCTGAGTGTGGGCTGTCAGTAAGCCTTTGACTAAAAATAAGCCACGCTTGCAAAACAAGAGCAGAAGCACACGCTGTACCCTCATCTCATGAGCACACACTACAATATCTTGCCTCTCTGTTATTTTTAATTTTTATTTTTTTTACAGTTTTAGATTTTATGATAACAGGGTTTTACTCTGTTATATAGACCTATTTTGCACTCATAGTAACCCTCCTGCCTCAGCTTCTAAATTCCTGGAACAGAGTCTGAGCCACCACATTCAGCACACAAATGCTCGGCTGGAAAGGTTGAGACAAGAGGATCAGAAATTTAAAGTCATCTTCTACTACACTGGAAATTCCAGGTCAATCTTGGTTATTTCAAATGGTGTTTTACATTTTCTTTTTTGAAAAGAAGTAAAAATAAAAAATACATCCAAATGAAAACTATGGTCATTGTGATATTACTGCCTTTTGTTCAAAAGACTGATAGTAATTGCCAAATAAAATTATGCAATTTAAATGGTAAAATGCCTACCAATAATAATAAAATTGAAATAGTTGAGGCGAGACATACAGTCTCACCCACTTGTCTGAAAGTCAAAATTGGTTGAGTCTGGAAGACAACATTTTGGTATTGAGTATCAAAATGTAAGATGTTCCTGTATTCTCCAGGAACTCTTCCAGTTCCTTCTACCTGCACTGTTGAAATAGCTGTGCTGGACACAGATGTGTATGTGCCGGGATATTCACTCTCATGATGCCCATGAAGGGAAATGGCACAAAGCAATGGGAAAGGGTGTTTAAAATGTAACTATCATCCACAGACCTGTTCGCTGGAACCAGAAGCATGCTTTACCTTGGAGAAATCACTAAGGAAGTATTCTAAGAAGCTTCAGAATATACAGAATAACATTTCTGCATGAAATCAAATCAAATAGCAGTAAAAGCTCACAGGTAGAAGAGCTTGCCAGGCAAGCCTCATAACTGGAGTGTGATTCTCAGAACCCAGAACTCCTATGGTAAGACAGGAAGTGAACGCAGAATGCTTAGGGGAAGTGAACGCAGAATGCTTAGGGGAAGTGATAGGAAACTCATGGACCCACCAACCTGTGATAAGGAGCAAAGCAGCAGAAACAAGGGAGGTCTTGTCTCAAAGGGCTGGAAGGAGAGAAGTGATTCTCCAAAGCTGTCTCCTGACTGTCACATGCTTGCCACAACATGCATGTACCAACATGTTCTCTCTCTCTCTCATACACACACACACACAGAATAAGGATTTAAAACTTAAAACAATAACAACAAATCAAAAACCTATCATTTATAAATAACCAAGTGTTATACATGTGAAATGTAAATACACATGCATGCCTAACGCTTAGCAAAGGGCCAGGAGGACATGTGTCTTATCCTCAGAGTGATGGGGGATTTGATTTTTACTGTGTACATGCTTATATAGTTTGGGTTTTCATACAGTGCCTATGTTGTAATTACTTTGGAAAGAAAACATCAAACCGGACTCTTTGAATGTGGCTGACAATGAAGGCTGACTGAGAAGCCAATGATAATGGCACTGGGATTTGATTCTACTGCATGTACTAGCTTTTTGGGATCCTAGTCTGTTTGGATGCTCACCTTTCTGGACCTGGATGGAGGGGGGAGGACCTTGGACTTCCCACAGGGCAGAGTAACCTGCCCTCTCTTAGGACTGGAGGGAGAAAAGAGAGGGTGAGTGGGGGAGCAGGGGAAATGGGAGGAGGGGAGGAGATGGAAATTTTGAATGGTATTATTTATAAAGCAATAAAAAAAATCTAAAAAAAAAGAAAACAAAACAAATGTAACTATTGTTGCCTCATGTCACTCAGAGCTGTAATCGTGGAAGCTCCAGGTTATAAGGCTAGAGAGACTGCACAGCAGTTAAGAATGTGAGCTGCTCTGAAAGAGGACAGGAGTTTGGGTCCCAGCACCCAGATGAGGTCACTCCCAACCTCCTGTAACTCCAGCATCAAAGTATCTAATGCCTTCACCTGACCTCCAAGGGCACATGCGCACATGACTTACACACATACAGAGGCTCATGTACATGCATCTACCATGACAGAAATACATTTCATACATGAAAGGACTTGGGATCAGTCCTCAGATCCCTCCAAAAATATAAAAAGTGAAGAAAAAAGATCCTGGGTAAAAGGTTTTGGGATCCAAGAACACTATGCTTGCTTTAAGCACACCTTCCCAGAGATAAAACATGTGTAATTTATATGCTCATATATGAAAGGAGTTGAATCCTTGCCTACCACCCTCTCAGATATCAAGGCTGCTGAGAAACTGACTGGAAGGTTGGCATCTTGCATATGTTTCTGTAGAAAATTAGGGGTATGATTACTTTGCAACCTTGGGTATGTCTAGACTTCAGCTGAGTTCCTCCCAGGTTGGACAGTTAATCTAGGCACCAGGCCTAAAGCAGAAACCAGGAAAAGGTACAGGTTAATTTATACTCTTTGTTCCTGCAGGACCCCTTCTCTTACCTGCACAATGACAAGGAAGCTTGGTGGTGTAAAAGGGCATCCCTTCTTCTTTTACCCTTTTTCCTTAGGTGGGTATCTCACAGGCTGCTACTGCTAGGACGCATGTGTATGAAACTGGCTTCTGAACACGGAGACTGCCTATGTCACTGGGAGAGCCTGCTGCACGGCATGCGGTAGTATGCTGGTGCTAGCTTCTATCCACATTTATCTACAATGATTACATGTTTTAGGATGAGCATAAACAACAAACATTGATACAGAGAAAAGGGACATACACGTCTTCCCAGGAGCCCCTGACTATTCTTTCAAGGCAAGGCAAGGGACACAGTTGCCTCTAAGCAGCCTCAAGGAAATACCTAGAGTCTCTAAGGCTGTTGTTGACTCTAGTCTGTGCCCTCAAGATATCCCAGAGTCCAGTGACATTGAAAATGGCCAGGGGCAGGAAAGGGAGCCACTTAAGTAATGGTGGTATTAGGCCCTGATGAAGCTTTGCTAAGTTTCCAGATGTGTCAACTGGGTTTAAATTCAAGTTTGGTTCTTGTAAGAGATATCAGTCTGAGCAAGGAGGAGCACCATGCCAGTTTTTTCTCCTGTAAAATGAAGTCAATAATGAAAGGCTCCCTCTGAGCAAGGTCCTCTCCAACCACTCCCCAACCAGAGGCTGTTACAATAAAACTTAAAACAGGGACTTGCATGAAATTAACAAGTTTTACATTTGTGGCCAAATTAGCGTACACACACACACACACACACACACACACACACACACACGCCATCTGCCAGCTTCATCACTTCAAAAAGGAAAGGGCATTTTACACCCAAAAGCAAGAGCGCAAGAAGGACATAATCTCAAAATAAAGGACGGCCTTTCAAATTGATTAAATTTAGGTCTATTAAAATTTTCAGTAAATTGCCCTTGATTTTCTCATTTAGCTGCAGTCTGTTGAAAATGCCATTTGAGGAGTCCGATGAGCCTGTGGGTCAGCATTTGGGAAGCCCTGAGATAATGAACGTAAAGTGCTTTTCAGCCCAGGCACCCACACGCTTAGGATCAGGGATTCTTGGAAAGTGTCATGGGGATGCTTGGGAACAATTAGCAGCAGTACTCTCTGGGCCCACGGCCTCTTCCTGCTGGCTCTCTGCAGCACAAAGCCCATGCCCTTCCCAGTTCTGAGCATTCTGACCCACAGAGCACCTTGACTTTCTCATAGAAGAGGTGTCGGAAAGGTCAAGGGAATTGATTATGATGGATCACCAGAGTTTATTCATTCTCCTCAATGACACAGCCCTGCTCCTTCAAGGCCACTCTACAGCATAACTGGGATGAAGTATATGGAAGCTCTCTGGTTCATGATAGGGTGTGCAGTCTACTGCATGGGGGAATCTGACTTTGCAGCTCCACCTCATGGGGCTCGATGCTCATACTTTACTACCTGATAGAAATGTCTGTGAAGAGGTGGGGATAAAGCACTGTTGTAGAGTGCTTGCCTAGCTTGCACAAAACCCTTGGTTGAATTCAAGAACTGCAGAAATTAGTCATGGTGATGCATGCATTAATGCCCACTATTGGGAGGGGAAGACAGGAGGATCGGAAGTTCAGTGCTGTTCTCTGCTATCAAATAAGCGCCAGGTCTATCTGGAATATGTGAGACCCTATCTCTACGCCCAAACTAAACAAGAGTCAGTGACTACTAAACTCTTAAAACCTCAGTTACATTCTCTAATGGAGGATAGTAATATTGTTCTTAAAAATAAATTTGTTAAAAGCTAAAATATAGATATACATCAATGTCATGATATTGGAACATATGTTCTAGCAACAATAACAAACAGCAGCGAGTATTATTATGAATTATTTTTACTATCTGTCTCTAATGAGTTAATGAAAACAGACATTTATCCTTTTGCCAAATAAAAAACTAACTAAATAAATCACACACAAGACCAGTAAAGTCAATACATTGACAGGATTCTGAATTCCAAATGTAATTTTGTTTTTGAAATGGTTTTTAAATAACATGGCATTATTGAAAAATGTATAACCATGACCTTTTGCCCTGGCCTTCTGTTTGTTTGTGTGCTTGTTTTGTTTTGTTTATTTGTTTAAGGGTTTGTGGTTGTGTGTGGGAAGACATGGAACATACAATCAGGCTAATATCAACCTTGCTGTCCTCTGTCTCAGTATTCCAACTGCTTGAATAACAGGCACATCATACTTTGTCAATGTTGATTTGTTTGGTTTTAGTGTTTAAGACAGGACCATGTTGGCCTTGAACTCACCATGTAGTTCAGGCTGTTATCCAGCTTACAGACTCCACTCGTCAGTCTTCTGAGTACTAGGGCTGGAGGCACGCGCCAGTATTCTCAGCCATGATCTGATTTGCTACATGTATAACTTGACCTTGCTAACAGACCAAATGTGCCCATTAGTCCTCATCCTCTCTCTTCCTATCCAGGTTCTTGTCTAAGATATGAGGTCAGTTCCTCCCTGTGTTTTGGAGAGATATTGAGCAACATATTCTAGAAGATGACTTCTGACCAGATGGCAGCTAATGTTCTTATTTTGTTTTTACCTTCACAAAACCCTGTAAGATAGCTTTTGAAGGCTCTCAACAACATGTGAAAATATCCAAGGTTGAAATTAATGTATACCTACTTGTAAATAGGGAGGAGACTGGGGTTTCCCTTCAGGTTTGAAGACCAGAGTGAAGGGTTGTAACTCCAATGATCAACCTGACCAGTAGCAGCAAAGAGTTGCCAGCATCATGGTCGTGGCCACCTTCATCATCACCATCAGCGTTTCAGTTTCTTTGAGCAGCTCACCTGAGAAGGCAGTTTGGCATGGCATTCCCCTTTCCAGCTAATCTACAAGCCTTCCTCTCCCAGAAAACAATCACTCATCCCAAACATTTATTTTTATAGAATGACATAATCCCAGCCCTCTACTCTCTCATGTGACAGGAGGGGGAAGTACCACAACATCCACAGTCGCCCTACACATTAAAAAAAAAAGACCCTGGTTCCTGGGACCCCGCAGTACTCTCTCCTCC
The DNA here is from genome assembly GCF_018167655.1 of Microtus oregoni. NCBI lineage: Eukaryota > Metazoa > Chordata > Mammalia > Rodentia > Cricetidae > Microtus > Microtus oregoni. The sequence goes on along the minus strand of NW_024543086.1, from coordinate 24,721,961 downwards.
CCTCCTCTGGCCAAATACAGCAGACAGTGCTGTATGACATTAGCCAAAGTCCTGGAGAGCACCCCAGCTTACCCCTAAATTCAAAATGTATCCAGAGCAGGTGAACAGCTTCTATTCTTCCAGGAGCTGTGCTGAAACAATAGGTCCCACGAGGAGATGCTAGGGGATAGAGTTCAATGTTTGGCAGTTTAGAGGGTGGGAGTCGACTCCCAGCACACAGGACAGAATGTTAGGAGCGTGGGACCCAGGAGGGTAGGCGGTAGAGACAAAAACGGCTAAGTGGTGATTTCTTCTAATGAATATGTGGGTGGGAGGTCTACTTTGGGAAGCCTCCACATCCACCCACTCATGTTTCGACTTTCTGCATGGAACTTGAACAAATCTGAAGGCAAACAAATCCTGCAAAGTATTCTGCTCCCCCCTCCCCCCCACTGCAATAGACCTGGCTTCGGGGTTCTTTGACCCTGTAAATGGTGAGAAATATTTATCTTTATGAAACTTGAGTCTCCCAAGAGCTTCTCTGACTAGATGTAGCTTCACCTCTAACCTCTGAATATCTGAATTAATCGAGCTTGACCTTAGCTTTCCCAAGGTCTTGTCCTGGTACACAGGTAAGAAGCATATCAGGGACTCTCAGTTCTCAGCATTATACACCTTCAAAGGTGGGTGGCTGTTAATGGAGAGAGTGGAAGGATATAAGGACATACAACACTAGGTTATTATAGAAAGCCTAGGAGGTTATGACGTAAATGTATTGGTTATTGAGTAAGAAGCTCCGTAATTATGAAGACCTTGTCTCATCAAATCTGTGCTCTCTGGACTTCCAAGTCTTACACAGGAGTTGCATCTCACAGTGACAGGCATCTGGCACTTCCATAACTGCGCGTGGCCTGTTAGCTGAGATGTATATGTACTGTTTCTGAGCTTAAGTACAAACACTCACACATGAAGCCAAGCCCTCACCTTGTTCCCCTTATATCTGTTTGCATGGGAGTCACAGACAGAAGTGGGAGACAGAGTTAGACAACTGAAATGATTCTTGAGGATTCCGGACACATTGCATCCTCCATGGAGACACTGCTCTAGCACCCGGGGACTTGATTAGATTCAACAGGAACAATGTTTCATTTGAACATTTTCAACTTCAGTGGCCTGTTTTGTGTTTCCCGATCCTCAAAAGCTTAACATCAATGGCCCCCTTTTGTCTTTGAGGGCATCATTCTCTGCTTAAGGTGCTTCAAAACCATTCTCCTGAACTGAAACTTTTGTACCCAAAAACTGATCTATCATGTTCACTATCATTGCCTTTACCAGGCTTCAGATGTAATTAACCAACACTCTCAGCATATTAGTGTACAAGAGAAGAACTATCTTCTCCCTGGCTAGACTATCTCATGTGCAGCATAGTAGACTCATGTTCTGCACAGACACCCCTTGGAGACATGTGGTGTGTGCTCTATCAGGTCTCTTACTCTGTGTGTGTGTGTGTGTGTGAGAGAGAGAGAGAGAGACAGAGACAGAGACAGAGACAGAGACAGAGGAGAGAGAGACAGAGACAGAGACAGAGAGAGAGAGACAGAGAGAAACAGAGAGAGACACACGGAGACAGAGAGGAAAAGAAAGAGAGAGAGAGAGACAGAGAGAGGTCAGGTGTGGGGCTGAAATGTGTGTCCCTATGGAGACAAGAGTTCAACTTCAGCCGTTAATTCCTCAGGATGCTGTCTACTTGGGTTGTTTTTGTTTTTCTTTTTGTTTTGAGACAGGGCCACTTACTAAACTGAAGTTTGCTATTCACCTAGCCTAGGAATTAGGCTTGCTAGTGTGCCTGCCATTTTTCCATATGGGTTCTGGGGACACAACACAGGTCCTTGTTGTTGCAAGGCAAGCACTTGACTTACTGAGCTATCTCCCCAGCGCAACGTCTCTTGTTTCCTGATCATTCTTACCTATCATGACTTTACACACGCACACGCGCACACACACACACAAACACACATACACACACACAGAGTTGTGGCTGACACATTTTTCATACCTACAAAGGATTCTAAGCAAAGCTGAAATACATTGAAGCAGCTCTGACTGAATAAGTCCTCACCACAGCCATGGCCCCAACATCCCCACACAGGGCAGGTCTCAGGAATGCTCATGAACTTCACAGAGCCTCCAGAATGCTTGACTACCAAGACCCAATCCTCTCTGCCTCTTTAATATTCCCTCAGTTTGTTCCTGAAACTGTCTTCTCATGGAAGTTCCTCTGTTCCACTTACCTGACCTGAAGCCTCAACGTGAGCTCTTCACAAATACCCCTGCTGTTCTGAATCACGAACCCAAAGCACATCACTCCATCAGGCCGAACCTGCAGCTATAAATTCCCTTTTGAGTTTCTAGTTTCTTCCATCACCATTGAACCAGGGAGTCACCTTATACTATAGTCCTTTTAGTTCATAGTAGAAATCTGTTCTTCTACCCGAATAATTTCCTTCACTTTCAGCTTGAGCTACCCCCAAGTCATGCTGTCTATGGGTCCCATAGTTGATTTCAACTGTATCAAACCGGGGCTGTCTATCCTGCCATGCTCAACAAGCAAAAATGAGAACATCCACTGTCGGCCCATGCTATCAGTTCCTGTAGTCTGGGATGTGTCTCCTGCCTGTGTAACACAGTCAGCACTTCTAAATTATCCCATGTTTTAGCTTCTGGCCACCTCCAACCCCGTGTGAATGGCTTACGCCAGCGCACAATGATGTATCTTCTGGTGTGTGTCCTGTCTTAGCCTTCTTTAAAGATACAAGGATACAGGGAGGAGGGGGAGAAGGGTGGGAGAAGGGGGAGGGAAATGGGAGGCTGGGAGGAGGTGGAAACTTGTTTTTTTTTTCTCCTTTTCTCAATAAAAAAATGGAAAAAAAATAAAAAATAAAAAAATAAAAAAAAAAGATACAAGGATACAAAGGCCAGAATGCTCAGGACCTAACTAGCAATCACAGAGTGAAATAGGTATTTTCTTATTTTTTGCTTGTTGAGATAGAGATGAACCGGATAGTGCCTTCTGTAGTGTCTGTAGGCCGCACTCGGCACATATAGGCAACTCCGTGGTCACCAGGAGGATGCCAAACGCCTGCCTTAGGGAAGCACCCTGTTGTTCGTAAGAGGCACAGCGTTAGCAGTAGCGAGTTCCTTGTCTATTTTTGACACTCCATTCTACACACGTATGTGGGCACATGTTCTGTGAGAAGTTCCGCTCTGTCTCTCACCCCCATTGCTCCCTCATCTCATTAGAACAGCCGTTATCCAATAGCACGTTCTGTTTGTTTTCTTTACCAATTGTTTAATTTATACATTTCCTCATCGGTCACAAGCTGAATGCATTTGCTGTGCCAAACGTGACAACCAGATCTGGAGATCCCACGGCTGTATGATGAGAGACATACCCGAGGTTCTACACTAACTAGACATTTCCAATCCACCGAACTAAAATAATTACTCTTAGCTATGCTTAGCGTATGAATCAGCATTTTTCTCAACACCATGCAGCACATTAAAAGAGTGAACTGTACTCTGGGACTAATTGAAAGCAGTATTACTTATCCATACACCCATTTTCAAATATTAGTGTTCATCAAAGACTTGGCTCTTTTTGATTGGATGAACCATAAAAGTTTCCTATTAGACATTATAAAATTCATCTCCAATTCTGTTCCTGTGTCTATATTCTAAATGGTGTTTTGTGAAACATTGGTTTCTATGAGGAAGTCTTCTGGTGTAAGTGTAATGTATGTGATGGAAAATCATGCGTTTGCCATGTGGAGCCATGAGGCACAGATTGCAGACTTACCCTCTCACACGGAACAAGAGCGGTAATTTAAGAGGCAAGCTGCCAGGCACAGTGGTACATGTCTGCAGTCCCAGCACTTGGAAGCCAGAGAAGGGACGAAAAGTTTCAGGCCAGTGAGGACTTCATAGGAAGACTGTCTTTCAAACGCAACCCCTCTCCAAAAAATAAAAAAGACATACTCTAGAAGGCAAAAAAAAAAAAAAAGTCCTTGCGCTATCTTCTTAAGAAAAGAAGGCTACAAGGACTGAGAAACTGGCTTCCTTGATCTCAGTCTTGGCTCTTTTAAGCCCTCGATGGGTGACTTGGACAAACTATTTCGATTTTTTGATTTCTGGGTGAGTATCATATAAATGCTAAATACACGATTACTTATTTGTTCCTTTCAAGCTTGAATTTGGATAATATAGAATAATACAAGCAAATCACTAATGCAGTACTTGGAACCTGTTAAATGCACAATGTACACAGGCTTCAAAGATGATGAAGATAATGATGGTGGTAGGGATGGTGCTGATAGGGATGGTGGTACCTGTTGGTGAAGACGATAACAATGGTGATATATAGAGGTGTTGGTGATGATGATGGTGCTACTGCTGATTGCTGATGATAATGATTCTGATCATGGTGTTGATAGGGGTGATGGTGATAGTGGTGGTTGGGGATGACAATAAAAGTGATGGTGTTGGTAACAATGTTGATGCTAATAATGATAACAGTGGTGATGGTAGTAATGGCTGACAATGATGAAAACAGTGATGTGGATGTTAATGGATGCAGTGGTGGTAGTGAGATCTGGCTATTCTTGATTGTAAAAGAAGTGTAAAGGGATGCATAATTGACCTCTGACCTGTTCTCTCAGGCTAGGAAGAAAGGAAGATGCTCATTCAAGAGAGAGCTCCTTGCTGGTCCACCACCATCTTCTGCCTTTACCATGGTGTATCCAGCCACAGAGATAACTGGCATGCCTGTTACCCATCTGGCTCTCCTGCTTTCCCTCCTCATGATTTGCAATAAACATTTCCAGGAGACTCTCCTGTGCACTGGGCAGCATCTGGCACCCGTGTCCTTCTGGGTAACTGTGGGGATATCAATATTTTATGACCTTCTTAGCGAAAACACCAACCCCAGGGTGCTGATAGTTCCTCTGATATCATTCAGATTCTCAGCAGGTGCTCATGTTCCCTTTCTCCAAGACTTGTCTATCACCAGCAAAGCCTTTCCAATGGATTTTCTTCTGCATAGTCGATGTCCTATTGAGATGTGCACAATTCCAGGAAATACCATAAAAACTAGCAACGCCAGGAATTATTGAAGGTTTGCTGTGTGTTGAGTACTGTGCCAAATATCTCACATTTATTATCCCATTTCATCTTCCCAGCCTTCCAATAACCAAGTTACTATCACCTATCCTAATCCACAGGCCTGGAGACTGAGGAAGGAGATAAAATAGTAACTAGTTTAAGTTCCCAGACTGGGGTACTAATTCAGGTGAGCAGAGTTTCCCTCCTATGGTGTGTCTACTTATTGCATAGCTCATTGCAGAAAATAAAGTTAAACTCAGAATATCCAAAAGCTGCATGATGGATATTGGAGCTCTCTGAGGGCAAGTACCTTTCCAGAAATTATAATGGATGAACAGCTTTTAAACTGTGGCTTAGATATTTCTTGCTTCCTCCTGCCCCTGGGGTTATTTCAAACTATCGGAGGCTCATAGAAGACTGAACTCTGGTTTTGACATCTGAAGAAGACCCAAGGTTGCTACATTGCCTCTTTGCTTCCATAAATCATAACCAAATAGACCTCAGCCAGAAAGCACATCCAGGAATGGTTTGGTCATTGGTTAAATAACTAGCCATATACATTTCTATCTTATTGAATATTACATTATATTATATCTCCTGGTTACAGAAATAAAGACTGAGCAGGATAGTTTAAAAGGCATAAAAATTTGTATAGCAATGTATAGGAAACATGGGTGAACCGTGTGTGGTTGCCCAGATAGCCACTTATTTGGGAACTATCCCTGGTATGGTTTGAAAATGAAATACATGCCATAGGTTCATATGTTGAAGGCTCCATTCTCAGGGAAGAGTGCTGTTGAGGAGGCCCTAACATAGTTGGAGGAAGTTAGTCCCCAGGGGTCTGCCTCTGAACCTCAGACCTCACTCACAGTCCTTTCCTCATACTCTGCTTTCTTATCAGGGCGAGGTGCATAGCCTCTGCCCTCTGCTCCCACCTCCAGAATGTTCTGCCTGACCATGGTCTCGGAACTTACAGAACCAACGACTGAAATCTCTGAAATTCTGTGCTAGAATGAGTCCTCCGTGAAGTCATTCTCTCGGATGATTTGACTTGATCACCGTCACACAAGAAAAGGAATGCACTCTGTTATGTAAGATCGATCTGTATTTCTAATCCATACTGCTCACTGCTGAACTCACCTCTTTCTAGACGCCAGTCTATAATATCCACCTAGATTCTGGCAGTGCTTCAGAAAACCCAAGCGATGTTATTAGTGACATTAGTGATTACAGGATTTAACATTATTTTTAGTGTTTATTTGTAAGGAATCAAGTTTTGTATAATGGGTACTGCGATAGAGAGAAGGAAATAAATCTAGAGCACAAAAGTCAGAAAGTAAAGACCCTCCTCCCCATCACGCCCCAGGTCAGAGCCTCACCAGGGAATGAGGGGTGCAAGGGTGAGACCCTCCAGGAACCATCCTTGATCTCTTTACTAGCCCTGCCCTGTAGACATAACCTGCCGGAGAATCTGGAGAGAGACAGAGGTGCTGGAATAGGCTGAGCTCCCCGTGCAGCCTAATTATAGTCCCCAAAGTCTCTCCAGATCCTGCCTGACAGCTCATCACTCCAGTGGCATTTTTGTCAGGAAAACCTCATTTCTATTTTTATTATGAGAACTGCTTGTCTTTACTGGCTCTTTGTACATAGATCAAGACATTATCAGGACCTGCGCTTTCCCCAGGCGAAGGTGAATGACTGATTTTCTCTCTCTATTAAGGACTATGCTACCTCCACTGGATTCCACAATTTTTATTTCACACTCTAAGACCTTGGGGACCTGGGAGAAAGTTAACCTCTCTGGTGCCGCACATCTTCATATTCCCGAACCTCCCAATATTTATTTCTTGTCCTCATGTTCAGCAGACAAGATGGCCCACAGAGCTGTATACTCGCTTGTTTAAGTGGAAGCCCGCTTAAAACATGAAGGCCAGATTTCTATGTCATCCTTTCCTGAATGTGTTTACAAGAAGGATGCATCTTTACAGAAATGAGGCAAAGGAGAAAGAACTCCAAATCCTGGAACTGGAGCCCCAAATGTTTGTAAGCTGTTTATCATGGGATGGGTGCTGGGAAACAAACTTGGGTTTCTGCTAGAGCAGTATGCACTCCTAACCTCAGAACCATCTCTCTGGGAACTGAACAGAGCCCCATGATGACATCTGAGGTCCAGTGATGGCAGAAGAAAATTGCCATCAATCTGTGTCTCTTCCTGCCAAAATTACATCCACTAAGTGTGATGGTGTAAGACCCTGTATGGACCCCGAAGCTCACCCCATGCTCTGCATTCTGAAAATCACTCACATGCATCATTTTATTTAATCCCTATGTCAAAGTTTTTATTCATGCACCTAACCCATTCATTACTCATTTAATTCATCTATAAATATTTATGAAGTGTAAATAATGTTCTAAGGATTGCATGGTGTTCCTAGTATACAGTGATTAAACACAAACAAGTAGCAAGGAGATACTACTGTTTCCTTGGATGGAACTTGAAATCAATGCATTACTAGAGACAGACCAGCAAACCAGCAGTCTGATGCAGTTCTTACACAAGAGAGTCCTACCATACATATCAGAGTTTATCTCAGAGAAATGGAAACTTATGTTCACACAGCAATGTATACGTAAAGGCTCATGGTGGTTTCATTCATAACAATAAAATCAGGAATTATTTCAGATATATTTCAATAGGTGAGTTGAAATAGCAATATGTCCATACTATGAAACACTATTCAGACTATTGACCTACAACAGTGTAGATGAATCTCCACAGGGGGGATAAGTAAACTCCAAAGATTAGCTATTGCATGGTTCTGATGTTGAGTTATCTACATTTTGTTAAAGGAAGAATTTGTATTTACCAAAAGTTAAGTCTTGGAAGAGTAGGAGTGGGTCCTGGGTGTAGCTATGAAAAAACAAAGGAAGATATGGAGCTGCTCTGTATCTTGACTGTAGTAAACACTGATCCCCACATATGATAAAGTTAGCAAACCTAGAAAAATGTGAATAAGGTCAGTGGATTTGATCAATATACACATCCTTGTATGAGATACTTATACTATAATTTTATTAACATGGCCATTAAGGAAACTAAGTAAAGGGGGATACCTATTATTCTATAATGAATCAACAATTACCTTAATAAAAATCCAATCAAACAGAATTACATGGTAAATTTTCTGAGGCAAGTTATGTTTCATGGTATGAAGGAAAAATCAGGTGCTAACAGCAATAAAGGAGCTGTAGAGAGCAAGGACAGCCACTGGAGGATGAGGCGCTGGTGAGGAGCATGATCAATGGAAGCCTCGTGACCTAACCAGGGGTGGGCATGTGCAGGCAGCAAAGGAACGTGGTAGAGAGGACATGGCATGCAAGGATGAGGGGACATTTTGTAGTCATATAAGAAAGCAAGCAATGGGCTGGAGAGACTCCTTGGAGGTCAAGAACAGGTGTCGCTCTTTCGGAGGACCCGAGTTCTGTTCTCAACACAAGGGTTGCAGAGACACAACTGTGTGCAACTCTAGCTCTAAGGAATGCAGCGCCTTCTCCTGGCCTCCACGGGCACTACACTCACAGAATACACCTGCACACTCACAGAATATGTACAAATAAAAATAACTCTCCAAATGATGAGTGACGGCCCTGAACTTGTGCAGAAGCTATCGCTGCTATGCAGGCACTAATAAACTATAGTAATTCATACATCTAGAAATTGTCTGACTTGGGTTTGAATGCCACAGTTACCATAATATCTACCACCTCCCTTAACAGAGCTTTATAGACTGGGCAGAGAGTTCAGTGGGGAAAACAGTGTTATTTAAGGATTAGGACCCTGGCTGAGTTCAGACCCCCAGGCCCCATGAACATATCTGTCATTCAGTTTTTCTACAACCGTGATGGAGACAGAGAAGGAGAATCCCCAGCAAGTCTCATGCCAGCCAGCCTGGCATACACAGCAAAGAAAAAGAGACAATTGCAAATAAGGTAGAAGGTGAGACTGAAACCCAAGATTGTCCTCTGATCAGTACATACACATTATAGCACATGCGAGAAAAACAGTTTTATAAGGTTATTAGGCACATGCTATTCAACACAGCAATATTTCTCCTGGATCTACCCCAGAGAACAAAATTTATGTTCAGAGAAATACCTAAATAGGAATGTCTGAAACAAGATTTTCAAATTCAGCAAAAACTGGAAGCAACCCAAATGCCCTTCAACTATTGAATATACACACACTGATGCTTCCACACCGTTAAGAATGCTACTCAGCAAGAAAGAGGAAGAATGATCTATTGATAGATGCAGTCACGTGGAGGAATCTAAATCCACTTGGCCCAGAAAAAGAAGGCAGACTCCATGGCTGTCTTACTATTCTGTTCTTCTGACATTCTAGAATAGACAGAAACAACAGCGGCAGCTGAGATTCTGGTGGTCCTGGGGAGTGGGACAGGAGACTGACTCCAAACAGAATCAAGAAAACTTTCCAGAGAGATGAAGCTGATGTTGGTTGTCACATGACCAGATGCAGTTATTGAAACTCATGGATTTGTATGTTCAACGGGGCAAATTTTCCTGCATGTAAAAAAAAATTCTTCAGTAAGCCTGGCTTTGATGCTCTGATCTCTGGGAATGAGCAGATAGAGATGAAAGCTGAAGGAAAACCTTCCTCATGTCTGGGAAGTTATCGGTGGCCCCAAGAGACTATAGTACTATAATCTTATTTTCAGAAAGTGTATTAAATAAAAGTGGAAGGGTAATATAGCTTCTGTAGAGCTTGGTGACTGGTGTCTAGGGGGAGACAGTCAGCAGGATGGGGCATGAATGACCTGGTGAGCATAGAGGGGCTTGTTCTGAGTGTAATAATCATTACCGTCAAGTGTACCACTTAGAAATTCTGTCCTTTGTCACCAGACAAAAAAAGAGAAAGTGTCTCCTATCCAAAATTTTCCAGATGCTCAAACTGTTGTAGACCCCAGCGCCTGAAGGCTCAGTAAGACATGTTTCTGCTCTGCATCCCTGGGTTAAGAGGATGATTTGGGAACCACACAGAAAGGCAATGGAGAACAAGGAACTAGACTAGACTAGCAGTCTGCCCTCCAAGTACCAGCAGGAGTCAGCAGAGGGAATCTCCAAGGTGAGAATGACCAGGAATTTTGATAACTTCATTCATTTCAGGTGTATTTGCAGCTCAGGCTTGGGAGTAATTCCTTGATTCTTAAGAAGATATGCCTTTCTATACAATGGGTTTATGTTCCTTACACTCAAGCAATTCTTAGGATCCCGTGTTAAAATTCCATAGGTATTTGTTGTAAGAAAAAAATGAATGTCTTCCCTACATGCTAATGTTGTTTACTTGTTTTTCTGCTTTCTGAGAAAATGATGAAAAGTGAAGTATCAACAGTATTTGCCTTCCATCTTTAGAATCCCGTCTCAGCCTGCAAAGAAGCTGCCAGGACATCTCCTTAGCTCCAAATGAAGCAAAAAGCATAAACAAACTAGACTTCCCTTATTAATGCCTGTGACTAGAAACAATGGCTTAGTGGTGGTTTGTCTCTTACTCTCAGTGATGAGATGCACAATCGGACTCGAGGCCGGGATCCTAGGGTCAACTTTTCTCCCTGGGCAAGCACAACCTGTTGTGAATTAAGGTCCAAATGTGAGGGGAATGAACAGTCTCAGAGCAGCTGATGTGAGGCTATCTCTTGGCCCAGAAAAGACACCAGCATCTGTGAGCACGGCCATGCTTGGCAGCCATGGCTGTTCTCTCATCAGGCTCTCCGGGTTCCCAAAGCTCATGCCACAAGGAAATCATAACAAGCCAACGATCAATTCCTCTTTCTGTTGTGCGAGTCACTGGGGGCTGACTCAGAAGCAGGCATAAGAAATTCGGCCATTTCCAGAAGTTGACTCTCCTTGTGAGATGCCAGACAAGAGAAAGATGAATCTGCAGCTTTCTCTAGGGGAGACCGGTCCTCCTAAGGCCACACTCTGGTGAGTTGGCATCGTGCACCATGTGTGGACTGAGCCCAGAAAATGCTGAGAGTTGTTATGACCCATTCAGCTCCTCTCCATGCAGACCCATCCTTTTCTGGATTCCTCCAGCTCCCCCAACCCCCACCAAATCTCTAATAATGTTCTCGCTATAATATGCATTATCATCATGTTTTTGCCCCAGAGGATGAGGGTGACATGCTGGTCACTGCCATGTGTGACTCAGGCCTCACTGTGCAGAGAATTCGGTCAATGCCTGCTGAATGAACCAATAACAGAAACCCTGGTATACGCACAGAGAAATGAATTCAAGCGCAAACCCCCAAAGAGACCACCTGGTGAAAGGCAGAAAATATCATTAACTGAAAACAAGACATTTCTGAGAAATCCGCATTTCAGCTTTACCAAAGAGACACCGTAGCACTTTGCCCAAGTGACATGTTATATACAGAGAAAATGCAGCATTTATTTCTATTACACCAGCTTCCTCTCTGTAAGTCAGAGAGGTTAGACGCTCAGCACGGGGTCCCTCTTGGCCAAAGATCCACGTCAGAAAAAAAAAAAAAAGAAAGAATGGAAAAATATTTTTTTATAAAAGGGTCTCCAGAAACATATGGAAATTTTATAATCAGATAAAATAAGACTTTTTATCAGCATCTTTTCACTATTTACATTTAAAACCTAGCTCCCAAGAGGATCATAACCATTTGTTTAAAGAAACAAAAAGCAAGAAGGGAGCAAACATTAGCTGTCCTCACTCTCTAACACTCCTCAAATGGTTCCTATTCAGTGAGGTCAATTTACTCTGAGAACAAGACAACATTAGCCAAGCTACCGCACTCATTTGTAGTCTTCACCCTTGGAATGAATATTAGTGTCCATTTCAGGTTTTATTGCAATTTTAAACAAACGATATTTTAGATCCAAATTGAGTATGCCATGAATTAGCCATTGTAATGTTTTCACTGAGAAAAAAACAAAAGTCCCTTTAGATGTCTTCATAGGGATGTCAGATGAGAAGAGATAGGAAATAAAGAACAGAAGAGGAAAAAGGACGGAAGTCAACTTGAAACAAAGATGTTCAAAAGACAGTGACAGTCTGATTTATGCCTGCATGGATGCTCAGCACTTAGAAAGCTCGGGCTGGAGGATGCCATGGGTTCTAAGCCGATCTGAGCCACACAGCTAGACTCTGTGTCAAAACCAACACACAGACAATCATCCAAAGGTTGATGAACTCCAGGACCATGAACTGCTTGAAAAGATGAACTGGTAAGGTCGGGTCTCTATGATGTTGAGTCGTATATTTAGTCAATCATCTAAACGGTTTCCTCTGGGGGAATCCAACTCCTTTTGTGGTTTGCCAATGTCAAATGTACCTCCACCTTCTGTGGAGATTTTGAACTGAGATAGAGGGAAGATTTACTCATGCGGAGACAGACAGAGGTGTATACATTCTGTACGCATTATGACACATTTATTTAAAAAGCTGATACATTTGCAAATTCAATCAGTAGGTATGCAAATAGGCATGAATTTGCACATGAGCAATTGTTTGAATGAACACAAGTATAACAACATCTGTCCCCATTTCTAACTTAAAATCATGTGGTGAAATTCACATCAGGATTTGGAGAACAAAGTTGAGCCAGGCAGTACAGCTCAGTGCAGCCCTGGCACTCTCTTTAGCTACCTATGCATACCCAAGGCCAACTTCCAGTGGCTCTCTCTCTCTCTCTCTCTCTCTCTCTCTCTCTCTCTCGCGCGCGCGCACACACACACACACACACACACGATAGAGAGAGAGAGAGAGAGAGAGAGAGAGAGAGAGAGAGAATGAATACTATTTTGCATTGGTAAAGAATTCTTGCTGTGTGCTACTGAAACATTAACTTGTCTGAGTATTAATCTTTCTGTTCTTATCTTCTCCCTCCTTCCTTTCATTTCACTTTCTTTCTTCTCCACATTGGCTCTTTCCTTTTGTGACAGGAACATCTCTCAATGTGGAACAGGTGCAGTGGATCCTTAAGCTCAAAGAGGTGGTGATTTTTGTTTAAGTAGAATTCTGCTTTGTCTTAATGATTCTTATCTCTAGCACTGGACTGAACTTCTTTGTGTGAGCCTAATGGAATATCCAGACCACCTTTCCATAGGCAAGCCAAAGACCCTGATGCTGAAGCTAAGAAGAAATGGCTTCCGGTCCCATGTGCTGATGATTAGTTAGAAGGTGCTGGATACGCTGACTGCAGCTACATTTAGGGCTTTGGCCTCGGTCTGCCTTACAGCTGTCCCAGTTGTTTGCGCTGTCACTAAGACAGTTCTGAAACTTAGAGGATGGGAGACTCCTGCATCTCACTTAGAGACAGGGTAAAAGACTGGAGATGTTTTCAGGAAAGTCTTTCTAAAGGCAGTACTGTCTACATACAGACCCCGTTAGATCTTCCGTGAGATGCAATACACACTTTGCAGTGGAATATCACATTTTGTTTCTTAATAATCCATCCTCATCTTGGTTAATGATCATAAGATATCATCCCTCCAAGATGAATAATTTGAGAAAAAATCATTAAATACAAGTCAGTTAATTGCATTTCTGAAGAAATCCAACTTTTAAAATGTTTCTTATGAGAACAGAATTGAAAAGTGGTAGATTACCCTCTTGAGGTTTCCCTCTTCCTCCCAAAAGGCAGACTCCAAGGTGCACTTTTCCACCCGAGCTGGAGACACATTCCAGTTTCTTTCAATACGTTGAAAAGAAGGCAAAGTTATACAATCTACAATTCACTGCACACAAGCTGCCTTTGATTGTATTGCCTTGCAAACTAGATACTTTGCGGGGAAGCATAAAACTGTTTATCACTAAACATTTGAGATTCCGCTCAGATAATTTACACATAATTAGACAGAAGCCCACACTTGTAAGCAGCAGCATGGCCTCCTCTCTCACAGACGATTCCTAAGGACGTTCTGAGGAAGCATAATGAAGATTTTATGAGGGTTTCCAATCAGTCTTCACATAGATGGGAACAGAGGGGTGGGATTCCTCTCCTCAGCCGGATCATTACATAAGTCAGTGCAGAATAATGATGAGTTGAGGTTGGAAGAGGTAACCTGCCCAGGTATGTAGAAGAATTAGAATATTCTAGTCTTTTCCAGAGGCATAAAATGGGTTTGACTATGATCCCTTTGGAAGCATAAAAAAATTAAAAAGGAATAAGCCAAGGATAGAAGCCTCCTACTCAGATTCCCCTCCCTTGTTATCTGCCCGGAAAGGGGATAAAAGGAAGGCATAGGGAAAAAACAAATGAAAGGAATGAAGGAAGGGGAAAGAGATGGAAAGGGACTGCAGAAAGAGGGGAGGAACAAGTGGATCCTCTGTTCTGAGTCCCCTCGAGTCTCTGGAGATGCCTGGACCCCGGGTGTCTGGTTTTGTCTTTCCTGGACCTCTTCAGTCCTGAGACACAAAGGTAGCTGCTTCCAAGCAGACTGACCATGACTCCAATGTGTAACATTGTAAGGAGAGCCGGGGAATTAGCGGCATGGGGAAGTGTCAGTGTTTCGTGACACAAAGCCTGGAGCCAGAAATAGCCCAGTCCCTGGACGGCCACTGCTGTGAAGCTGTGCTGCAGTCTGGCACTGGGTCTCCAAGGGGCTTTTCAGAGTCGCCCCCTCATTCCGGTCTTTAGAATCCACAAAGCGGAGTTGTGTGTTTTCCCTTGACGGACAAGGAATTATGTTTTTGTTTCTCCTTATTGTCTTTTTCATCAAAACTGGTCTGCATTGTGCTTTATGGCTGAAATTTAAGCAGCACGTAATCCCAGCTATATTCACTTTATATACTGGCACACCCCCTCGCACTGCCCCAGATGACTTAAAGGGGCTGTTAGCAAAATCAAGTCTTAGCAGTCCCTAAGGTGTCTCTTTTATCTTCCCAGGCAGCCATGTTTAAAGGCCACATCTGGCCCTAAAAGAGACAACAGGTGAAGTTTAGATTCGAGATGACCCTTTGACATTTTGGAACACGAAGTGGATCTTTTTTATGCTTGTAGCATAGGCATTCAAAACAATGTTTATTAATTTTGTAACAACAATCTTGGGAGACAGTGTGTCCAAAGCTCTAATTATGTTCTCTGCCAGGCAAGCTCAATATTGGTTTGGTGTCATCTGAACATCTATCCAAATTAAGGATGCTTTAGAGACCCCACCCTCCCAACTACGGAAATCCAACCTTCGCACTCAATATATAAATATAAACTCCTTCCTCAAAACTACAGAAGCAAATATGTGGCGGGCAAACCACATATGTTATAAGTAGCCATCCTAAACCTAAACTAAGCCTGGCAAGGGATAGTAGCCAGTATTTGAGTAGTGGGTGAATACATAAAAAATTGGGAATAAGAAGAAACCTGTTTTATAAAGGGGGATGGTTAATCAATTTACACATCTGAAAATTATGTAGCCATTAGGTTTTCAGGGAACATTTAATAGCATAATTCTTTTTTGTTGTATTTTTTTCAGTTTTCAGGGTTTTTTAATTAACTTTTTAAAATATATATTTACATACCAACCACAGTTTCCCCTCTCTTCTCCTTCTATTCCCTCCACTCACCTCCCTTCGACCTCCCCCCATCCACTTCTCCTCCATCTCCATTTCGAAAGGGGCAGGCCACCCATGAGAGTCAACAAAGCATGGTATATCAAGTTGAGGCAGGACCAAGGTCCTCCCTGCTGCAGCAATGCTGAGCAAGGCAGTACACTTAGGGAATAGGTTCTAAAAAGCCAGCTCATGTGCCAGGGACAGGTCCTGGTCCCAGTAGTAGCATAATTCTTGAACAACCGTGACATTTGTTATTTTTATATTGGTTAATACTGCAAAGTATGACCTTTATTGTATGTTGCCTCTTTTTAGATACTCCCCCACTCCTCTCCCACCCTCCTCTTTCTTCTCCTCTTCTCTCCCTTCCTTACTAGTATATACCTATTAATCCATCCATCCATCTATCCATCCATCCATCCATCCATCCATCCATCTATCCATCCACTCATCCATCCATCCACCCATCCATCCATCCATCCACCCACCCACCCATCCATCCATCCATTCATCCATCCACCCACCCACCTATCCATCCATCCACCCATCCATCCATCCACCCATCCATCCATCCATCCATCCACCCATCCACCCATCCATCCACCAGTCTGTCTACCCATTCATTCATCTATCAATCCATCCACTCACTCTTTTATGTTTCCCAGATAGAAACAGCAATGCAGTGACTGACTCATCATTGCCTGTTCTACCATCTCCACTAGCCTGAACCACTCATTCATGTTACTTACATTGGGTTTCACCCAAACCCTCCCAAGCTAGTGTTATAAGGAACCTTAATGTAGAAAGGAAGTATTAGTTAATGTCAGTTTAGAGCAGAGTGGTAACACACTCTTGGGCACATTACAGTTATATTTTCCCTCCAAGCTAGAGGAACAGTTTTACGATATGGTCTGTGTGTTTGTGTGTGTGTGTGGGGGGGTATGCTACATGAATTATTTTAAGTTTCTTTGCAATCATATTTTATTAATATACATTGATTGTACTGTGTGATGAGTTTCATTCTGACATTTGTGTTATTCCTTATAATGTATTGTCCTTATTCACTTCTCTTCCTCTCTCATTCTACCCCTGACCGCTTGCCTATTTTAGTAACAGTGTCACTTTTAGTATTTCTTTCTTATTGTGCACTTAAAATAAAGGAAGCACTCGGTAAACATGATCAGGGTTAGCACCTAGAATAGGAAAGTTTTCGGTAAACATGGTCCATGATAGTGCCTCAAATACAGGAAGTAATGAATATACATGAGCTAATTCATGCCATTAGCTGATGCAGTTCCTACTATCTCAATGACTGGATCAGTCCTTTACACCAACAAAATATTTGTGAATTAATGCCCAGATTCAGCTCCATGAATTTTGTACGCAATGGAAGAATTCCATTCGTGAGTTTCCTCTGGTGCTATGTGTCATTTCAAATACTGAAGTGCCACGCTCCACTTTAGAGAGGAGGGCACTTGAGCCACTGCTCGTAATATCCTTTGGGGATTTAATAAGAGGTATTATGGACTTAAGTAATAGTACAGGAAAACAGAGACAGTCTATGACATATTGGAAGAATTGCATAATACATTTCTGTGCTGCAGATAATGGAATTATGTAGGAGTGGAGAGACAAAGGGAGAGAAAGAAAATCCATGTTTGAAAATGAGGAGTTTTATGAACAGTGCAATGAAATGGATGTGGAAGAAGCCGTCTCAATTGTGCGCCAAAGGACGTAATTTAGAGATTACTGGAACCTCCTGTGTAAACACAGCACTCACCCCGCTCACTCCCCAGCACAACAGAGCTTCACAGGTTTCTCAACTTTTTTACATTTTGTTTCCTCATCCAGCTCATGAAAACCCCAGTGGAGGAAATCAAGTCAGAAAGACATCAAACAGTTTGCCCTATGTTGCTAGACTCATGTGAGATGGAAATGCCCTGCAAAGCGGCCATTTGAATTTGCAAGAATACAACGTCTTCAAGTTGGCCAAGTCACATCAGGTGTTTTGGAACCTGCTTATAATCCCAGCACTGAGCAGACCGAGACAGGCGAATGGTGAGTTTGAGGCCAGGCTAGCTATATAGGAACACTGTGTCTACATAACTACTCCTTGTGAGGATAATATGGCCAAATTGTCTAGAATGTTACAAGTTGTAGACCAAAGAAAAGAAAGCCTAGGAGAAATTATAAGAGGATGAATCCCCAACAATATGAGGGGATTTATATGCACATAGGAGGATAGATGAAGAAGATATTGCTGGCCAAAAAACTCTGAGATGTTTCTCCTTTACAATAAGATCCAAGGGGTTGGTAAACTATCTTGGCTTCCTTGGGAAAAAAAAATCACTGGCCACTGCTCTCTGCCTACCCTGTGAAATAACTGCCAACATCTGGCATATGAGTCTCTGGTGGTACTTAGGGTAGATAAGGTTCTGATTACACATTCACCTTTAATAGTTTATGTGGTTATGCCCCAATTTCTAACACTGAGATTTTACACATAATCTTGACATAAAATATATGTAAATAAAAAATCAATTGTAAATTTATTAAATAATTAAAAAAGTGATAGCAAGAAAATGGCCCAATTATGTTTATTATTATTTTGAGACAGGGACTCATGTACCTACATAGGCATCAAAATCACTCGGTTGCTGAGGATGGCCTTGAAACATCATGGCCTTCAGATCCCTCTTCCTCCATCTTTCAAAAGCCGAGTTTAAAGGTGTGCCCCACCTTCACCACTTCAAAAATGGCCCAATCATTCCAGTGACTTGGGAGGACAAAGTGTTCCTAGCATGCTGTAATTTTTAGATGCCATGTGTTGAGCCGTGTCTTATGACAGGTTCTCCTATCCAATACCCAAGATCCTGTTGTTCCAACTCAAGAATGTCTCTTCAAAGCTAGGGTGATGCCTGCAGTATTCTAAAAACAGACAGGATGGAAATCCAGCCTCTTAACACATGCAGATAAAGACTGTAAGCAAGGCACAGAATGTCCACGACATCTCGTCTCCAGTTACTGGAAACTTACACTAAGAATATGGACTCGGGTTTTATATCCCGCCTGCACTCATGCGCATATGTGACCCACTCTATTTCAGGTCTTCCTAGGAACTCAGAGGCAAGGCAGCAGGAGCAGAGAGAAGAGTTAGCCAGCAAGTGAAGCAGGGCAAACAAAGACTCAGGCCTCAGCTTGAACATTCCTGTGCCTTCTAAATGACTCGTGGAAGGACAGGGCATGACCCCCAAGTCTCCCCTTCCTAATCACAAAAGGAAGGGCAGACCCACAGCTCAAAAAGGTTGACTTTAAACAGCATTGTCATAAGTAAGCCTAGTTTTAGAGATGAATTGGAAAGAGAGAAAGGGGGGCAGGACAGTAAAGAAGGAAGTCATAGATAAATATTATCATTCAAAAGTCAAACCCTAGCAGACAGGCTTTTAATCAAACATCCTAAATATTAAATAAACAAGAGTGCTTAAATATTTCTATTTTGTTTTCAATAACATTTTTATCTTAATTATTTATTGCATGTGTGCATGTGTGCACACGTATTGCGGTCCGAGGACAGCTGGGAAAGTCACTTGTCTCCTTCCGTGTGGCTCTCGGTCAGGTTCGGTATGGAGTGCCTACAGATTCCGAGCCATATCACCAGCCCTGTACCTCTTCTCTTCAAAAAGACACAAGATGCTTGCAAGATAGCATCTTGCTCACTCTTTTAAGAACTGTGTGTTTATAGAAAATAAAATAACTTTCTAGGCTGCTTTTATCCCATGGACGAGGAAGTAAGCAATCACTGGACTCAAGGAAAACTGGAGTTTCCTCACGATCACATTTCCACACAACTCCAGGTTTTTACCCCTGTTCAATTTCACAAAACCCCTTCTACAAAACATAGGTTTATTTACAGGATTGAGTATTTTCTGTTTTATTTTAATAAAAGTCAGAAACATTTTTGTAGGTCATTCAAATGTTAGTCAGAATTACTTTAACCAGATGACTATATTGCTGCCTTGATTCTTTTCTTGGGTTTTGACTCTGCCTCCAGAGTGATGGGCAATGCCCAGCTTCAAGGGTTCAGTTGATTGGGATGAGTTTGATTGTACTTTCACCTCTTTCCTGGTAGCTGGAGTTTCTCAATTTGTAAAATGAAGACATAAAATTTCCCGCCCCCTAAACGTCTGTGGTAAGGACACAGAATGTGTTTGTTGCTGACATTATGACACAGGCAAGATCAACACTGGGGGTCTCAACCGAGGGGGTGTTTGTTTTCAGTTACCTGCTCGAGAGCACCATTAGACCAACAACATTGGCAACAACCAAAGGGCATTCTCAAAGGAGCACTATGGGGCGTCCTTGGGCACAAGTGGCTTAGAAAGCAATGTGGGGGCCCAAGAAAATTCAGTGGGAAATGGCTCTGGCCACACAAACCCGGAGCTTTGAGTTATAAAAGAGACCCCAAACCCACAGAAAGGTAGAAGGCGATATCTGAATCTATGAAACTCTCTTCTGACCTCCTCATGCATGCTGTGACATGTTTGTGCCCCCTGCACACATACACACGTACACACAAACACACACAAGTAGCAATAATGATGATAAGTAAATAAGTGCAAAGAAAACAAGTGACCCATAAAATCTTACTAACGATGCTGATGCTGCTTAAACAGGAAGTGGAGAGGACAACAGACATGCTAATGCGGAGAGGGAAGGCCCACTGGCTTCAGCCCTACACAAAGAGCTGCAGGCAGCTAAGGAATGCTGCAAACAGGAGAAACCAGCTTCCCCAGGGAAGAACAAACGGATTGGTTAGCCAAGACAAAATGATCAGCCCTGAAAATAGCCACACACAGTAGCATGACACAGACTGAGCAGGTCGTATTTATGTGTTTAGGAATATATACACATTTAAATATATGTATGTGAAAATGATTAATGAAAATAGAGAAGAAAAAAATTTAAAAAAGAAAATGAGAGAATGAAATTCATTCAAGAGGTAGCAAGATGTTTATACCTTTGACCCTCAAACTGTTTTTTTTATCGGTTTTTTTTTTTTGGAATTTAGTACAAGGATAAATTAAAAAATATAAACAAACGTTTGCCTAGAGGAAGGTTCTCCGTGGTATTATTCATAACAATATTAAGAGAGAGAAAGACAAAAAGTAATTCCTAAAATATGAATAATGGAAACATTCACACACAATGGAATAATATGGAATCGTTCAATGTAATTTCAAAAATTATGATAGATGGCAGAATAAAATATTCACATTTTAATTCCAAAAACTGGCTGTAGGATATGTTCTGAAAAATATACTCTAAGACACATGTTGTAAATTCTCTCTGTCTGTCTCTTGTACATACACACTCTCAAATTCAGGGGAGTCTGTCAGAAAGAGCAAAGGGAGAAATGATCTTTCTGAGATAGGGTCAGCAGGTGTGGATGCGGACCAGACTATCATATGCTGTGTGTGGAAGAATCTTAACTCCCCTGTCTCCTCTCACAGGACTGAGAGAGTAGCTGTGGCCTACAAGCCCTCTTTTTGGTAGCAGAAAAGCTATGCTATATCTGCTCTATTGGTGTTACACAGGCTTAAGGACAAAGGTTCCCTAGGATGACAACTCAGTTAAAGACTCCTAATCACTGGGAGAATCATCTAGGCTTTATTAGTCAACTCCTCATGGGAACAGATGACTGAAGAAGGTCCAGGAAGTGTCTGCAGAGGATGGGAAAGGAGAAACAAGCAGAGCTTGGGCTCTTGTTGCTGGAGCTCTGGTCCCAGCTTCAGTGCCTCACTGGCTTCTGTCAACGAACATCTTCATGGGGGAATGCTCAAATGTCCAACAGAAGTCAAAGTAGGAAGATACCAAGTTCAAGGTCAGCCTGGGCTACAAAGTCGGTTCAAGGACAGCCTGGGAAACTTAGTAAGATTCTGCTGGTGAGGTAGTTCAGTGGAGAAATGTGCTTGCCCTGCAAAGGCTAGTAGCCAGAGTCCGATTGCTAAACCCACCATGAACAGAACACTGGCTCCCACAAGCTACCTTCTGATTGCCCCTCACATACCACGGTGTATATGTACACACATGCACACACACACGAAGATGATGACGATGATGAAGAATTTTTAAAGTGAAAAGTTGGTTTATAATACAGCCCTTGACAAGCATATGTATAAGTTCTTAGATTCATTCCTAAGTACTGAAACAAATAAATAATAAGTAATAAAATGAGCATCAGAATGTACTTCAGGCTGGACCTGGATTACTTTAGTAGTCCAGCATTCTTTGCTTTATTTCCACTACTGCCCCCTGTTGTCTATTCTCTGTATTGCATTCTAAATATCCCCATGCTGCTTTCCTATTTTCATCCCTCTGAAAAGGATGTCTGAACTCCTGTGACCCGCTGTTACTCTCTGTAAGCACGATGACCTCCCTTCACGCTGGCTTTCTGTGACTCAGTCTCTGAACCTCTTTTAGACTTAGGGGACCATTTGTACTAGCTCTAGCCTCCCCCTCTCCCACCTCTCTTTCAGCTTTCTACCAGGTCCCCCATTGCTTCCAAGTAGCCTCACCTGCATCTCTGGCCTGTCACTCAAACCGACCTCCTCTGAAAATCCATCTTCAAAGCTGTAGTTTCTCTTATAGTTTGTCCTTTGTTCCTTTTGGGTTTTATGAATCTACCAGCTTGCCTTTGAGCACGCAGGCCTCACTGACATTACTTCTAATCTGTGCTTGCTTATGTGTTGCATATATACGAACACATATACACATATAGGTGCAATACATCATAAAATGAATACCTACAAGCATCCACTCAGGTAAACTGAGGCTGAGGACTATGATCTCATTTTAAATGTCACCGAAGAGCGTAGGCTATTCTGAGCATGTCTGGATCTCCAATCAGATCACTGTTTCTCTCTTTTGCCCCATTTTTGATACTGAGTACCCTGTCGTCCTTGTGTTTAGCACCAATTTAGAAAAAGAATTGGATTTCCAAGCTTCCGATTGCTTTTGTAGCAACGAGTCTGCCCTTTGTGCACTAAGGACATGCTGGCTTCTTTTTATTTGGTGATGGCCAAGACACCTGCTGATTATTGAGGCCACTTCTCCACCCTCCCCTGACAAATCACAGATGGCACTTGGGGAAGGTGACCAAAGCTGAGGATAATAGCCAGAGGCAGTGCCACACCAGGACATTAAAGTTGGACGCAGTTTGAAGAGCAAGGGTGCCACACGTGAGGAGTGTAACCGATGTGTGCAAACATGGCTTGCTGTTGTAGCGAGCAGGGTTGAGGATCCAAGCTTCCATAAGGAAGTGTACTGCCTCCCATCCCTTAATTGCTCAGAGCTATTGTGCTATTTTTTACAATAGGGTTTCCAAAATGAAGGGAAACAAACTGAAAGTTTCATAAATGAATATAAATATTGTCCTACAAACCTTTAAAAAATAAAATCAGTTTGCTCATTAATTAGAAAAAGCAAAGGACACTGGGATGTTCTCAGAGGGAAAGGAAGGATGGACAAGTGTGGCGGTTTGTGTGGACACTGGGACGTGCTCAGAGGGAGAGGAAGGATGGACAAGTGTGGCGGTTTGTGTGAGAGTTTTCTGCATGGCCGGGCATTTGAGCACTTGTTTGCTGGTGGGTAGGGCTGCTTGGCAAGGCCCAGGAGGTGTGGCCTTGCTGGAGGCAGAAGTGACAAAGCTCACTAGAGGTAGACTTAGAGGGTTCACAATTTGCTCTCTGTTTTGTGTTTGTGGTTCAAGATGTGCGCTCTCGGCTGCTGCTCCAACTGCTATGCCTGCTGCCTGAAATCCACCAGCATGGACTCTAGCCCTCTGGAATGGTTACTCAAAATAAACTATTGTATGAATTGCTTTGGCCACTGTGTTCTCATCACAGTGATAGTAACTTATGCGATGACAGAGAGACATCACGTTGTCCTTAATTAACGATGTGCTAAGAACCTGACCAGAGTCTGCAGGAAGATCCTTCAGGACTGATGACCAACAGGCCTCCCTTCCTTATCCACTGAACCTGAAACCTTGAGTCAGGCCTGTGTGATCATACGATCATACCCTGTGGTCCTCTATCACACTAGGCACCCATACTAGGAGTAGATCCAGCTAGTGTTGTGCTCTCATTAGCCCATAAGACATGCAGGCTTAGACTGGCATCCTTGTCAACCGATAATGCCTGACGGACAGTAACTCTGGAACCTGAGATGCAGGCATCTTTGCACTACTCTGTACACAGAGTATAAAGCTAGCATTTATGAAGAAGCAACATCTCAAAGCAAATGCTCACCTACACTCATCAAATTTTCCCTAGAAGAGTCATTCATTCACTTCCTCAACAAACAACTTGCTAGCATTCAAGAGAAACCATGCCTTCTGCTGCCTATGGAGGATCCATTTTGCTCCTTTGAGTTCTGAGAAGGATGATGATGAGTAGAAGAAAATGAAGAAGAGGAGGAGGAAAGGGGCTAAGGGAAAATAAGGAGAAGGATGAAGGGAGAAGCAGAAGAGGAAGATGGAAAGAAGAGAGAAAGCATGGGGAAGAGAGTAAGAGGAGTGAAAAGGGACCAGGGGAGAAGAAAAGGAAAAGAGAAGAATGGGAACAAAGAAGATGAAGAAGAGTAGGGGAAAGAGGGAGGAGAGGGGAGGGGATAAAAGGAAAAGGGGAAGAGAAGTGGGAAAGAAGGAGAGGAGGGTGAAGACTAAGAAGAAAGGATAATAGGAGGAAAAGAAGGGAAAGAGGAGGAGGAAGAAAAGAAGAGAAAGACCAAAGGAGGAGAGGATTGGTAGGAGGAGGAAGAAGAAAAAGGAAGGACAGGAGGATGAAGATAAGGCAGTATTTGCTTCTAAACTTCACGTAATATTCTGTCTTCACAACACTCAGAACCCTTGCCCAAGCTAAGAGATGCTAACTGATTTATTTAGACTCATGCAGCCAAAATAAATTAGAGTAGCTTGGAACACTGGCGGCTGGATCTGTCCTACAGCTAAGTGATGACCTTGATGCCATTGTCCCTCTTAATGTCCCTTTCTCTACTCTGGTTATCTATCTATCTATCTATCTATCTATCTATCATCTATCTATTTATATATCATCTATCTATCTATCTATCTATCTATCTATCCATCTGTCTACCATCTATTTGCTTGCATGTCTGTCTATGTATCTTTCTCTCTATGGAAAATAATCAAAGCTTACCCTATCCTCAGATCCAAATCCCCACAGGAACTTAATATGCGATTTTTGGTTGGGTTGGTTTTATTTGTCCATTTCTTTCATTTATTTTGAAGAACAATTAATGAAAGTTTTTAAATTGAAGTTTTATTATTTAATGCATATAAGCGCTTTGCCTGAATGTATGTATGTGCACCTTGTGCATGTTTGGTGCCCATAGGGGTCAAGAAAGGGCATCAGATCCCCTGGAATTGGAGTTACAGATAATTTGAGCCACCACCTGGGAGTCAAACCTAGGTCCTCTGCAAAAGCAACAAGTGTTAACTGCTAAGCCAACTCTCTAGCCACCCCAAAATAATTAATAAGATTTTATTAAAGTACTCTAAATTATTTCTATTGTCATTTTATGAATCAATCATGGAACGGGTCTTGTTTCCTGGGAAACCTGAATTGGAAGCCAACATGAAATATAGTTTTCCTCTCCCACACACACTTAGGCAACTGGTGTGCTGCTTCGTGGCTACCCCAGACAGTCTTTGCTTGACGTTCAAATGAGGAGCCACAGACTCAGCACATCGTGATGTCCTGTCACACACAGAGCAATGCATAGCCTCTGTTTTTTAATACTTATAGACAGCAACAGAAGTCACACAACACACAACAGGAAAGATTTCAGAGCAGCTTGAGTCAGAGAAGGCTCGTATAAGCCACTAACCTGGGGTAGTTTACACAAGGCCTGCTGGGTGTTAGGTGTTCCCAAGTCCAATCATGCACACACACGTGGACACACACACACACACACACACACACACACACACACACACACACACTATGATCCTTCCCCTGCAGACTGGTTTCGGAGAATAGCCCCCTTTCACTCCCATGGATCCATTAGTTATTAATAAGACTTGTGACACTTAGTATAGTTTGGCCTCATGCCCATTGAGTGATTGACAGGAAAGGTCACTTCTCAAATAACTGGTGAAATCCCAGAAGCCAGACACTTGCTAAGAAGAGACGTTTTCAATACACAGGAAAAGTACTTGCGTGTAAACGATTTTTTAATCTCCATGGTTCGTTCACATTGGGAATTTCCTCTGGCCACCTATTCACTTCCGTCCCTTTCAGGAAAAGCTATCCTGGGTTCAATGAAGGGTTTGTATCTGCAGTAAATGGAAATGATTGGCTGAGCAGAACCGCTGCAAGTTAGAAGCCAGCCTGAACTACAGAATGGAAAACTCTCAAAGAGGTAGAGACGCGAACCAACCAACAATAAATAATCAGATTGGCTTAAGCATTTGATGCCATGCCATGTATTCTATCTGGAATTGAGTAGGAGATTTTTGTTTGTTTATTTGTTTTTGTCAATACAAAAGGATATCCTAGAAATGTCTTTTAAAGGATCTGTGTCGACATGCATGTTCATGTGTGTAGATGTACCTGTGTGTATCTGGCATGGGAGGGGGGCATTAGGATACTGGGGAATCTTTTGCATTAGTATTTTTTCTGGAAAAGCCTTTGGTCCTTTGATTTAATTGAATAGCATCAAAGAAAAAAGCCTTTTCCCCCACTGACAACTCCATAGCTTGATGGTAGCGAAGAGGTCACCTGGTGTCAACAGCTTCTCTCCAGGTGACAAATTGATGGACATGGTCAACGAGGTTAAATTGCTTCTCAGGGACTTTTCACGAAGTGGGGCTGCTTCATTTTACCTTCTGGTTCCTTCCAGAGGTGGAGGTGAGCAGCAGTGTGAAGAGGGGCACGGGGTGAGAGAACTTAAGCAGGT
This sequence comes from Microtus oregoni, assembly GCF_018167655.1. NCBI lineage: Eukaryota > Metazoa > Chordata > Mammalia > Rodentia > Cricetidae > Microtus > Microtus oregoni. Next base: position 24,695,251 of record NW_024543086.1, on the reverse strand, counting down.
GCAAAGGTACAGCACATATCAGAGGGGAAATGGGAGCCATCTTTCTTCCGTCTAAAAACATCACCTAGGGGAAATCAGAGGATGGTCTTCAACTTTCCACATTCTCTTTTCCCTGGGGACTAGAGAATTTTAAATCAGGTCTCTTCCTGGCAAATGAAAAGTCTGCAATAGCATCTATGGGAAGAACTCTTGGTTCAGAATCAGCAGCAGATATAGTGACTAAGAGAGTCGGGGTCAGTAATGGGGAGACAAATGGGATTAAGCCGCCTTTATGGAGCAGCAGCCTTGACCCTTGCATTTCACTGAGGAGTCACCTACGGTGTCAGTCGAATAACGTGATGTGGGATGGCTAATATGATATATAGATCTCAAATACGAGTCTCATGCTTAGGAGGAATTTACAAACGTGCCTGGTCTGATGTGTTTTATTTTTATTTTTATTTTTTTTTGATTTTTCGAGACAGGGTTTCTCCGTAGCTTTTGGTTCCTGTCCTGGAACTAGCTCTTGTAGACCAGGCTGGCCTCGAACTCACAGAGATCCGCCTGCCTCTGCCTCCCGAGTGCTGGGATTAAAGGCGTGCGCCACCACCGCCCGGCTCTGATGTGTTTTATATATGCACATTATAATATTTCAAAATCTTATAGCAGTTTCTACCCCCTTGACAGGCAGGCAGGCAGGCAGGAAGGCAGACCAATAGACACACACACACACACACACACACGCACAAGCACACGCACAGGCACATGCGCGTGTGCGCGCACACACACACACACACTCAGAAATATACAGAGAGAAAGAGAAAGGGCTAGACAATGGATAAAAAGGTAAATCATACATACAGCTGAAATAATATTTGAAATCTACTTAATCTGTGTCTTCTTATACATGAACCAAACTGCCAGACAAAAGCATAATCAACAGCATTCCTTCCTATTATTTTTTGTTCATTTCCATGTTCAAATCTAGACTCTATAAATTGAAGTGAGTAGACATTAATAAAGAACACACTAGGTTGTAAACATAACTGAGATCTCCATATACATACGTGTGTATATGCTACATGCTTTAATCATATCTAGGTCTTCCCAGAAAACACTAACTAAGAAATGATGGTTGACACTCCTAAAAGCTAGGAATTACTTTTAAGAATGCATTTTATAGACAGAACCTAGCCTGCGGTCTTTTATTGCTCTGTGCGGGCTATTTGCCTGAGGTTTCCACTTCTGCTGGTGACATTGAACATCTCAGAAGCCAGGGTTTTGCCAAGTCCTTCACTAGGTACCACTGGACATTCATCCTACACAACAGAGCAGCTTGTGGTCAACGTTCCTCAGGCCTAAGGGTGGTGATAGATATCTCACATCTTGATGGGCAGGCACTTCCTGGAATTAGAATATCTGTGCCATGAAGGTTAAGAGGGATTGTCAGCCTGACAGGATTTAGAATGATGTAGGAGACAAACCTCCAGGCATGTCTGTCAGGGATTTCCTAAGGTGGTTTACTTGGCGGGGAGACTCACTCTAAATATGGACAGCACTACCTTACACACTGGGCTCTGGGGAAAACAGCCAGGAGAAAGTGAAGCTGACCACAAGCACCCATTCCTCGGCTTCCTGATTGTGACCAGCTAGCTGCTTCCTGCCTTCACTGACTCGGTGGACTGTCCTATGGAACTGCGACCCAAAATAAGGCCTTCCTACCTTAAACTGCTCATGTCATGTGTGTCATTAAAGCAACAAGAAAAGCAGCCGAGACATATTCCGAGCTGAATAATGGAGCTGTTTCCTGACCTTGGGGGAATTCGCTGCTTCCAGGTGACTGAAGATCGGTTTGCGGTGAAACTCTGGAGTAAAACTTCTCTTAGGAAGAAGAACACAGCTCTAGGAAGGGATATAATGAACGTGGGTTGACAAAGTGACAGGGTACCCAGAGTAAGGGACACTGTTGACAGGGAGGCCAGCACACCGTACTGGTCAGTCGGTGGAGGAAACCAGTCAGGATGGCCGCTAGACAGACAGGGAAGTTGGACTCTCCGCTGGAAACTTCACCAGTCATTTTCAGTTAACAAATGTTTAATACAGTGAATTCAGAAGTGGGGGCTGGAGAGATGGTTCATAGGTCAAAAGCATAATAATTGTTGCCCCTGAAGCGGACCCAGGTTTGATTCCCAGTGTCCATATAGCTGCTCAACACCGTCCATAGTCCCAGTTCTCAGGGGTCTGATGCCCTCTTCTGGCCTTCATGGCCATCAGGCATGCACAAGGTACATTTACACACATGTAGTTAAAACACTCCCACACATAAACTAAAAATAAAGGTCTGTGAAAAAGGAAGAAGTGCGTGGCTCCTAGAAATGCCGAGGGATGCGCCCATTTCCTTACAGGGCTGCTCTGTCAGATGGGGACTGTAGCCTGGTCCCAGAGACAGGAAGATGTTCGTGATTAAGTCTTGATGAGATTTTCTGATAGAGAAACAGTGGGACAGGAAAGTGGTTTTGCTTTCTGAATGCAATTTCTTGCATTTCCGCAACTATTCTCTGAGAACTGATGGCATGTAGACCCTGGCTCTCAGAGAACACAAGGAACTAGAGTAAATGCCATTTCCTCTTCCTAAGGGTGGTCAGATCACAGGGAGGAATAGATATAGATGTATGGGGATGGGGCACATTGAAAGGACTCAGCTGTCATGGCCAGTGCCTTGCGAAAAGCAGAAAGGGTGGTTCCCATATGGTCAGGGAGAAGGAGGACAGGCTCTCCTTTGTTTGTTGGGTGCAGTGACCTTTCTACTGATTGGCTAGCTCTCATTAAGAATACAGGAACAGAAGGGACTTTGTGGAGAAAAGACCTGTGGAAATGAAGCGCAGGGACCTGGATGGTGCTGTATCAAGATGCTAAGTAACTATATATCACAGGATGATCCCCATGACTGATATTTAACACAAGTGACACAGGCAGGGGTAAAACCCCAGAAAGACTTTAGGGTGAAGAGTCAACATGATGGTGTAAGATTATGACACAATTTGGTGTAGGTTCCAATCATTTATGTGTGTGCCACATGTGTCCGTGTCTATGTGTGTCCATTTCTCTGTGTGTCCATGTGTGTGACAATGTCCATGTGTGTCCATGTGTGCGTGTTTAAGCATGAGGGTTCCTGTGACACAGAATGGGTGTGGAGGGCAGTGTCCGTGTCTGTCTGTGTCTATGTGTGTCCATGTGTGTTCATGTCCGTGTAAGCATGAGGATTCCTGTGACACAGAATGGGTGTGGATTACAGTGTCTGTGTCCGTGTCTGTCCATGTCCATGTGTGTCCATGCCCACGTGTTTCTGAGTCCGTGTGTGTGTAAGCATGAGGGTTCCTGTGACACAGAATGGATGGAGGGCAGAGGACAACTTTCAGGCATTATTCTTTGCCTTCCACCTTGCTGAGGAGATGTCTCTTATTTATACTGTGTATTCCAGGCATCTGGTCTGGGCGCTTTTGGGATATTCTCCTGTCTCTGTCTCCCATCTTACTATAGAAGTGCTGTGTGTGCAGATAATGTGCACCACATCTGGCTTTTGATGTGGCCCCAGGCATCGAAGACAGGGCATCAAGCATGTGCAGTGTGTGGACTCACAGCTGAGCCATCATGATGGCCCTAACTATGTTTGTCTCTTAAAGTGATGGAACATGAATGAACCTCCTGCAAAGCATCAACCTTCTGGAAGGTGAGGTGGCTTCCTGAGACAGCTGCTGCCGTCTTATGGGGTGGGACTTTCTCTCCTTCACTCCCTGGATCCATAAGCAGGAAGGGAAGACAGGTCAGAGCAGAACTCAGATTTTCCCCATAGAAAATAGGCCACGATTTACACTTCATGCATTTATTTTTAACAGTGTATTTTAGAAGCTTACTGTTCCTTATTAAAAATGAACAATGTCTTTAATAGTTTATTTTAATTCCAAAAGCAGTATGTATTCACTATTTAAGTCTAGAAAACACAGATAAGACAAAGAAGAAGTCAACTGAATATATAAGCAATCCCTCTGTCCCAAACTGAGTACTCTCTGAACTTTGGATATTTATGGGAGAGCTAAATTATAGTATATCAAATCATGTGTTCTGAAATTTATCTCAAACATTTCTTTTTGCTTTTAAATATTTTCCATAAAAGTTACCCTACATATTTTTTAATTAGACAGTATTGGTTCAGACCTGAGCTTTGTGTGTGTGTGTGTGTGTGTGTGTGTGTGTGTGTGTGTGTGTGTGTGTATGTGTGTGTGTGTTTACCATGAATATATAAATCACGGGCTGGAGACTTCAATAACTACCAAATAAGTGTAATACTAATGGACTGTATTCTTCTCCTTCAATGGCAGTTGGAGAAGACATTTTTTAAATGCTAATCCTCATGATTCAGAGAGATTTAGGGACTGTGGAGAGTGTACATTAGCTTAACCTTTCTGAAGAGACAACTGAACAATGTCCACGGAAAGACTTAGGCATCAGCACAACTCTCATGCCTGGGCTTCCACATGCGGAGCTGACTTGGTGGTGGTCTTGAGTGTGTTTCTGATACCTCCCCAAGCTTGCCAGTTCCTGTGGCCTTGCTGTAGGGCAACCAAAGGAAGAGCTTCACAACGAGGACTCCCAAACCAGTGCACACAACGTATTTGGTCCCAATTTGGCATGTTTATGGATATTGTATATATTTGCACATTTTTTTAAATATTTTAATTTTTTATTATTTATGTGTGTGGGAGTGTGTGTACACAACTAGATGGACTCAGAGGTCAGAAGTGTTTGGAGCTCAGTATGTGGGTGCACCCCTCGCTGTCCTGAGTTCCTTGCTTGTGCCCTCTCTCCTTCTGCTCCTGATTTGGACCTTGAGATTTCTGTCCGGTGCTCCAATGTGGGTCTCTGTTTCTGTCTCCTTTCTTTGCCTGATAAAGGTTAATATTCAGGAGGATGCTTATATGTTCTTCTTTGGGTTCACCTTCTTATTTAGCTTCTCTAGGATCACTAATTATAGGCTCAATGTCCTTTATTTATGGCTAGAAATCAAATATGAGTGAGTACATCCCATGTTCCTCTTTTTGGGTCTGGTTTACCTCACTCAGGATAATGGGGATGTTCTATCAGGAACTCACCAAGGCCAGCTGCCCTGGGTCTGGAAAAGCCTGGGATAAAACCGGACTCCCTGAACATAGCGGACAATGAGGACTACTGAGAACTCAAGAACAATGGCAATGGGTTTTTGATCCTACTGCACATACCAGCTTTGTGGGAGCCTAGGCAGTTTGGATGCTCACCTTACTAGACCTGGATGGAGGTGGGTGGTCCTTGGACTTCCCACAGGGCAGGGAACCCTGATTGCTCTTAGGGCTGACAAGGGAGGGGAACATGATTGGGGGAGGGGGAGGGAAATGGGAGGCAGTGGCAGGAAGGAGGCAGAAATCTTTAATAAATAAATAAATAAATTTTTTAAAAAAAGAAGTGTTTGGAGCTGGGGTTATAGGTGATGATGAGTGGCTTTTGCGACATGAGTGCTGGGGACCGAGCCCAGGTCTTTTGCAACAATAGTATTTGTACTTAACCACTGAGCCCACTTCTTTAAAAAAGATTGCTTATTTTACAGAAACTTTACATGTATATAATATATTTTTATCATATGCAGCCCCACTATCTCCCTCTAGATTCCGCAAGGATCCTATAAACCATCTTCCTCCCAACATTATGTCCTTTAAAAAATAATGACCTACTGAGTCAGATTAGTGCTGCCCATGAACGTGGGCATCCATTATGACCTGAGCAACCTATCGGACTGCACCTTAAAGAAAACTGACTCCTCTCCCTTGGCAATCATTAACTGCCAATAGCCCCTCAGATTTGGGACATACCTTTAAAAAATAAAAGAATGAAATCTCATTCAACATATGCAACTATAGTAATAGTTAAAAATCATACAAATAATTAATTCCAATATAGGGAGAAAGGGGAAAGGAGGGAAAGAGGAGAAGAGGGACAGAGAAAGGGAGAAAGGGAGGTGAGGAAAAGGGAAGAGAGAAATGAAGGGGAGGGAGGGAGCAGTCATCTGTTGGAGAGCTATCTAATATTCATTGGAAACACCTTTCTCCCTGGGATCCGAGTAATACTTGCTTAAATCCTCTTGTCTTTGACTATTGGGGGTCTAGAGAGTTCACTGTTTCTGCAGATTTCCAGGTGGCCATGATGCCTCCTCCACCTTAATTATTCTTTCTCTTCTCTGCCCCATTCAGAAAGGATGTAAAGAAAAAGCTAACAGGAAAGGGAAAATGGGATGGGAAGAGTTGGGCCTTAGTTACGGTTTCTATTGCTGTGAAGAGACACCATGACCCCAGCAACTTTTATAAAGGGAAAACATTTAATTAGTTGGCTAGCAGTTCAGAGGTTCAGTACATTACCTAATGATGAGACTGGGGGCATGGAGGTAGACATGACGCTGGAGCAGTAACTACAAGTTCTACATTTTGCACAGGTAACAGGAAGTGAACGGAGACACTGGTGGTATCTTGAGCATAGGAGACCTCAAAGGCTACTTCCACAGTGACACACTTCCTCCAACAAGGCCACACCTACTTCAACAAGGCCATATCTCCTAATAGTGCCACTCCCTATGAGCTTATGGGTGCCAATTGCATTAAAAATACCACAGCATCCACACCTTCACAAAGATCTAAGGATAGAGTGAACTTTCCAGAAAGTCCATTCTAGGTTCACACCACCTCAGCTTCTGTCCCCTTTACCTACAATTCTCTCTTTACTTCTGTCTCTCTTTGTGAGTCCTGTTCTCATTTCATCTTCTCTCCTCTGCACAGTGACACAGTCGTCATTCCTTAGTTACTGTCACAGTCTTGCAAACTCTAAACTAAGATTCCAGAGACAGGGCCTCCGCAAACCCCAGGCAGCACTCCCACCTCTTACTGAGAGGCTGAGTTGATGATGATGTACCGGGAAGATCAGCCACAGGTGTGCAAGGTGATACAGAGTACAAAGAGCAGATCGCTAAGCTGATCATCATAGAGGTGATGGCTTTAAACAGAAACTCTCCCCAAATACCCATCTCTACATGTCTATATAAACTATGTTAATCAAAGTGTTCACTGACCACTACTTTATGATGATGAGAGGGAGGAGTGGGTGATTATAATAGTCTTCTTTGTGGATGTCTATAGTGTCTGCATGCCTAAAATAATGTAGCATTGCTTTTATGGTGACAAGTGTCAAAAGAAAAGCCCATCTCTAGAAGGAATGTTGGGATTGGCAAAAGTAAAGAAAACACCATTCAGGAAGATTGAAATAAAGGCCAACTGCTCTGTACCATACAGCTCTCAGCTCAGCCACTCTGTACATGCAAATGCTACCTTTCCTGAAGGGGCAGCTAAGTCATGGCAAGACTATCTTAGAGAATTCTCCTTTTTTGTGACAGCAGTTCACCTAGGAACCTACTGAGACAATGGCACAGGATTAGCCATTTTTTTAAAAAAATTATTATTACTGAGATGCAAGAATGTGGCAAAAGCAATTGTTTTGGTTAACTTCAAACACAGGTGTGAAGACACAGGCATATTTGACTCCTCTACAAGAAGATAAAGAAATGTAAATTTTTAGAAAGAAGCTGGAGGGATGGCTTGCAGATAAGAGTGCTGGCTGTTCTGCCAGAGGACCTGCATTTGATTCCCAGTACCCACGTGGTGACTCAGGACAGCATTAATCTCCAGTCCCAGGGTATCTGGTGCCCTCTTTTGGCCTCTTCTGGCTCTGTACACGTGGTGTGAAGTCAAGCACCTGACAGAACAGAATGAAAACGCCGGTCTGAAAACCGTTACTGTATACAATGGAAATGCATGGCTAAAAATGTTTGGAAACTACTGAAACAGAAACGCAGCCTAGTTCTAAATTAGTCTTGGCTTCCACAGGTTTCATCAAAACAAGTACCAACTTCAGTATCAAACTAAATTATGAAAGCTATCTCAAAATATTTGCTTAGAGTAAAATTAAAAACATACTCAGCAGTTGTAGAATTAGTGACTCACCTAAGGTGGGGGATAATTTATGCTCTATTTGTAGTCAAAAAAGAAATGTATATTTATAGCGGGGCCTGTATCGTTTCTCTTTTCCAGGGATGAACTAATTTGTGTTTGTTGAGTTGTTTCAAGTTGCTGTAGGCTGGCAGAACAGACTTTCTATTTGGAAGGCTAGAGGGATTAAATTAGGTAAACCCTAAGGGAATGGAATTGGGGAGGAAGAGCAATTGTGTGAATACATGAAGTATTATCTGAGCCAATGTGGGAGACTGCTCGGCAGAACAGTGAAGCTGGAGGTTCCTCTTGTTTGTTTGTTTTTTCAGTAATAAGGAAATACACAAGACCATCCCTCAACTTTTCTTTACTTCTGAGTCAACAAACATTTTGGAACAAACAAGCAAAATGACAGAACCCAGTGGCCACCTCCATCTGCTTAGCTTTTGCAGTAGCTAGCTCACAGAAGGCATAAAACCAGCATTTGTTCTTTTCTTCCCTTCTTTGTCTTCTTTTCTCTCTTCTTGAAGTATAAAATAGGTTTTATCAATCATTTTCCCCTATTCCCACAACTGGGAGATCAGACAGACTCCACATACCTTTCTTTTAGCTCAAGTAGGGTTTATTCCATCCCTTCTTTTTCCCTCCCTCCCTCCATCTCCCTTGCTATCTCTTCTCAATGTGTGTATAAACACAGGTGCACAGGTATGTGCAGGTACATAAGTATACTTGAGAGAGGACAAGAACAATAATCTCAGCTATCACCATTTAGTACTGTCCACTTTCACCTCACCCCATTGTGTGTGTGTGTGTGTGTGTGTGTGTGTGTGTGTGTAATGTATGCTTGTGTAGGGTGTGCATGCATGTATGTGTATATACAGATGGAGGTCGAAGTTTGGTCATTCTTAATTGCTCTTCTGCTTTATTCGTGGGGGCAGGATCCCTCAATCAAACCCAGAGCTCACTAATACAGTTAGTCTTGCTAGATAGCTGGTCCTGAGGATGCTCCATCTCTGACTTTCCAGAGTGGATCTATATGGGGGCCATCACATTCATCTAGTATTTATACAGCTTTCTGGAGTTCTGAACTCTGGTCTTCTCACTTGCATATCAGGCTTTAAGCACCGAGTCATCTCTCTAGCCCTGAAGAAGAGCTTATTGCTGTTGAGATAGTCTCCCACTTTCACCAGGAACTCACTGACTCAGTGAGGCTAGCTAAGCAATGATCTCCAAGTTCACCTGTACCTGCCTACCCAGGCAGGGATCACAAGTGAAGCCACCATGTGCTGGTTATAAACTGTTGGCCTCACACTCACACCCTCCTGCCTGCACAGCAAGCACACATCATTAGCTCAGCTACCACCCCAGTCAGATTTTAAAATTAGTTTAGAAGTTGAAGTTTGAATGGAGAGACTTCATGTAACAACCTGATCTTCTTGATTCTCTTTCCAAAAAATCAGACAACCAGACTCATTTCTACATCATGAAAATGGAATGAAGAAGGTGAGCATGTGGCGAAGTGAACACCAATCCCTGATTCTAATGGTCCTTTAGTCTCCAGTAACAGCTTCAAATCTTCAGAAGGCTTTTGTTCTTTTGAAGGATTTCTTTTTGTTTATGTTTGTGAGAGGGAGTGGGTTATCTGTATGAGTGCTGGAGGAGACCAGGAGATGGTGTAAGATCCCCTAGAGCTGGAGTTACAGGCAAATAGGAGCTACCCCACAAGATACTTAGATCATCTGCAAAAGAAGCAAGTGTGTTTACTGGCTGAGCCATCTCTCAATCCCGACTCAGAGTTTTCCTAAGGCACAGGGATGTCTCCATCACATCAGGACCCAAGATAGAAGCATGAGCATTAGACAGTGGCAAGTGTATGTTCTATGATGGCGCCTGCCTACTAAAGATATGGTAACTTCTCAACTCCTGGGTTTGATACCTCTGACCTTTACCAAATCAATATTAGAAGTCAGTGAGAAGTGAGAAGAGACCCAAAGGGAGCAAGCCACAGACTGACAGATTGGTGTGGCCACATCAGGGGAGCATGCTCTATGACTTGGGACACAGGCCAGCTTCACTGTGTCCTAATTAAAGTGTCCACTCTCCACTAGGTCTGCAACAGAAAGTGACTGCTGGCTCTGTAGCCAATGGAAGCAAGCCAGAAACACAATCCCACTTAAGAAAATTGGATATGATTCTGCAGAGCAGATAGCCGCGCTCAATCACAGCATGGCAAAGTGTGACGTAGACTGTGCCAACATGCCTTGCTTACGAGGAAAGACCCTCATGGTCCACAGGGACACACCCGAGAGTTTCAGGAGGGTACTCTACTCGAGGGCCACTAGGGTTCAAGACAAATATGTTTTCAGGGCTGGTGTGCAGTGAACACCTCTGTTGAAAGATTCATACTTTCCTAGGACAGAACTGCTACAAAGATGTGTAAAACATAGTGTTGTGAATATGTAAATATGTATTTACTCCTCCCATTTTTCCCTGGGGAGAATCCCTGGGGGATAGTATTGCTATCAAAAGCTGGCCTGAGATATGATAACAAAACACTGTCAAGGAAAGTTTGATTATTTCTTGATTCTTTTTCAGTCTTCTGGAAAACACAAGGACCACTTTGAGGCATTGACTTAAGCTATGAACAGTCTCCCCAGGAAATACAAATGTATTAAGCATGGAGTTTTCTAGGCATCCGTAGAGATTTCAATAGGTGTATGAAATCTATAAGGAATTAAGACTTTTGGTTTTGGGTGTGGTGGCTCACTCTTGTAACACCAGCCTTTAGGAGGCTGAACCAGGAAGATAATTCTGAAGTTGACACCAGCCTAGAGCAAGAGTACATAGAGTACTTGTCTAAACCTTTACACACACACACACACACACACACACAGTTTCTCGATGTGTGAATGTCTTCAGAAAGACATTGTCTTTGTGCTCACCCCTGGTACCTGACATCCCATCTTCCTCCTCCTCTGGTCCTATTCTTCTCTCAATTATATTCCCTGTATAAATACACACACACACACACACATACATAGTGTGGCTGGAAAGAAATTCAGCAATTAAGAATACTTGTTGTTTCTGCAGAGGAACTGGACTAGGTCCCTAGCACCAGGGGTTTGGGATGACTCAAAACTACCCCTGAGAGCTGGGTGGTGGTGGCGCACGCCTTTAATCCCAGCACTAGGGAGGCAGAGGTAGGTGGATCTCTGGGAGTTGGAGGCCAGCCTGGTCTACAAGAGCTAGTTCTGGGACAGGCACCAAAGCTACAGAGAAACCCTGTCTCGAAAAACCAAAAAAAAAAAAAAAAAACTACACCTGACTCTGGCTTGAGGGGATCTAATGTCCTCTTTGGACTCCATGAAGACTGCACTTGTGTGATATATATATCCCTTCCTGCATACACACAAATTAAAAATAGTATCTAAGGCGTTTATATTTCTCTTGATGCTGATGTTAAGTCAAGAACACAAGAACATAGCTTCTTGGAGTAACTGATGTCCTTGGCTTAAGAATATCTTGTGTGAACTTTCTGAATCTCCATTTCCTCATCTCCAGAATGAGGGTGGTGTTAGACTGTCAGTTATGGACTTTTTGGAAAGCCAAGTGGACTAAATATACATTAAACTCTTAGAAAAGTTGTTGGCATTATTGGTAAGAGATTGGTCGACAACCGTTTGCCAACAGGCTCTTTCAGATTTAATACTGGCTGTGTTTCAATTTTTAATGAAAACATTCCAATGCATTATAAATTGGCATCTTTAAAATCTTACATTAGAAGCAAAGATAATGAGAAGAGTGCATTTCGGTTTATGTGTGTGTGTGTGTAATATGAAACTAGCTCAACATTCTGATAATCAAAGCACTAAAAAAATGGTAAATACATTGGGTTAAGAAGAAGACTGAAGAAGTAACAAGACCAGAGGATGAAGAAGGTGAGATGGCAGGTATCAGGGTGGGCACAAAGATACTGTCCTTATGAGCCATCTAGAGATAATACAACCACATTCTGCATTGGAGTGGCCAACGTGAAGCCTCAGTCAACATATGGGTCTTATGTCTGAGATTTGTAACCAGTTCCACATGACAAGAAAAGGGTGTGACCATCTCTATCCATGCAACCAAAGCCTACCAGAAACTAGAGGTACCATGTTACAGGGACACAGATCTAGAAGGGCTGATGTTGCACTGAATGACTGAGGTAGGCATGCTGCAGCTATCACCCTAACACACTTCTGAATTATTCCCTGTCAACTGTCAGGAACCCTCTAGATCCTCAAGCTGCCCTGAAAGCCAAAACATCCTTCTTTAGTACATGTATGACCAAAAATGTGGGCTGTGGACATACATCCTTGAATGCCAGAAGTGGTGACATTGCAGGACCACCACCTTTTTCTTTGCCAGCCATGTGGACACCTTCCCCTCTATTGAGATTAAAGGATGGTCCTTCACTATGCTACTCCTTGTGGGCACCCTCTCCTCTAGTCAAAATAAATGATCTTTCTTCCCCATGCTAGACCATAAAAATTGTGTCCTCTCATGAATAGTGAGTTTTATAGCCTCATGGCCAGATAGTCTTTGAAGAAATACAACATGCCAGCAGTGGTCCTTCTTGGGATGGAAAGAGGATCCCAAAAGTGGGTATCAGAGCACCCACATTCCACTCACTGAAAAATTACCCACATTGTAGGCATAGCTGTGAAACTTACTGCCTTCCTCCACATCTCTCTTGGAGGAGCAAAATTTCTTCTCTTTGCATACATGAAAAAGCCAAGGCTCAGAAAAATCTAGTTACCTGTCCAAGGTTACATATTTATCATGTGACACAAACTGACATTTCACCAGCAAATGGTATCTGACATTCCTATGACAAAATTTCCTCTAATAATTTCAGATACTGTCCTAGCTTCATACCCATTGCTGTGAGGGGAAAATACAACATAGGAGGGAAAGGATTTATCTTAGTTCTCAACTCCAGGTGACAGTGCATTATGGTGGTGAAGTCACAGTAGCCAGGACATAAAACGGCTAGTCATGACATATCCACAGTCAAGAGTACAAGGAAATGATGAATAAATGGCCACTCCTCAGCTCCCTTTTTTCATTTTTACACAGTCCAGGATCAAATGCAGAATTTGGTACTATGCACAGAAAGTGAACAGAAGCCAGGGGTGCCTATATGTGTTCTACAACTCACAGGAAAGAATGACATACATTTAAAAAGTATGTTAATGATACCAACGGAGCCAAGACTGGAAAACCAGAAATCATACATATAAGCCAATCTATAGAAATTTGAAGATCATATTTATTTACATATGCATACATACATGCAGATATTTACTTATGTAATATGTATATATGTCTATATGACTGCATACACATGTACATAAGGACAAAGGAATAGTACTGGATAGCTTTATGTCAACTTGACACAACTGAAAGTCATCAGAGAGGAGGAGACCCCAATAGAAAAAATGCCTCCATATGCTCTGGGCTGTAGGCAAGCCTGTAGGGCATTTTCTTAATTAGTGACTGATGGTGTGAGGGCCCAGCCCCTTGTAGGAGGTACCATTCCTGGACTGGGGGTCTTGGTTTCTACAACAATACAGGCTGAGCAAACTATGAGAAGCAAGTCAATACGTAGCATCTCCCCATGGCTTCTGCATCAACTCCTACCACCAGGCTCCTGCCCTGCTTGAGTTCTTGTCATGACTTCTTCTGATGAGGAACTGTGATGTGGAAGCATAAGTCAAGTTAGCTCTTTCCAACTTGCTTTGGTCCTGGTGTTTTGTCACAGCAATGGTGACAGTGACTGAGACAGAAGTACATGTGAACATGTGCTTATCTGCATGTTTGTGGTTATGCACAAGCACTGGTTTGTCAGTGCTGAGAATCGAACCCAACCTCACAAGCGCTAAGCAAGCACTCTACCCCAAGCTATCCCTCCTGCCCTACAGATATAAAGTCTACCAGTCTGTTTGTGTCAGAGCTGAGCCAAGGAGTGGACTTTCGTAAACTCTCTTTACTGGAAATCATGCAAGAGGAAAGGTTTGTGAACTAAAGTCCTTAGAAAGTGGTCACACTTTCCACCAAAACTTCCAAGGCTGATTGATTGAGTGGAGCATCAGTGACTTTGGGGAAGGTGGAGGGAGGGTGCTGAGGGTCCAGTTTCTAATTACAATTTATTTTGTTCTATATTTAGCCCCCGAAGTATACATTCCTTGCCAACCTCTAATATCCTGTGTCCAAAAGATAAACTCATCTGTAATGTATTAATTTAAGAATAACAAAAAGACCAAGTCAAGTATCCATCATATGGCACCTGAGGCTTGTAGTGAGGTTTCCACATTCTGCTTTAGCTCACCTCCTTAATGTTACTGCCAATGCGCTGAAAACTGCTTTGATTTCTCACTTTCTTTTGTAACTATAAAAAGTCACGCCTGGTGCAATGGCACACACCTTTACTCCTAGCATTTGGGAGGCAGTGATAGGAAGATCTCTGGGGTATCAGCGGGTGTGTTCTTCCCTGAGAAGACTATGCCTAATATTTCACCATTCTTTGCCTGTTGTTCTTTGTGTAGAGGTGAGACCTCATTAATGAACACATCATTTCATTGAAGAGTCACGCTGAGATGCTAGAAGCCATCAAGTTCCCAACAGATTCCTCCCTGTTACAGGCAGCCATAAGTCTTTCCAAAAACAGTCCAAAAGGGCTAGGAGGCAACTAGTTTTTTTGCCTGGGCCATGGATACTTCCCAGGGTTATCTAAGAAATACACCTTAACACCAAGACACACAGACCTGTTCAGCTAAGGAGAATAGAACTCCATGTAGTTTGAGTTGCTCTTCTCTCCTCCCCTCTGCTTTTCCTCTCAAGTCCTTCCTCCTTCCCATTTTTCTCCCCATCTCCCATGCTCCCCTCCCTTAACTTCCCCTCCCCTCCCCTCTGCTCTCCTCTCCTATCTTCTCTTCTCCTCTGCTCTGATCTCCTCAACTCTGCTCTCCTCTCCTTTCCTTTTGAGATACAGCTACTTACATTCAGAACTCTCCATGTAGGCGAGGCTGACCCCAGTTCTGTGCCCTCAGCCTCCCCGCTGAATGTTGGCATTACAGATGTACAGTGTGGCATCTGGCCCTGCCTCAGGTGGGAAGGAGTTCTTTTTTCCATGGGATCTTTACTTCCCAAAAGCAGGAGAGGTTTCTAAACTGGCTTTGTGTTCATCAAGGGCAATGCTAGCACCAGAATGTGTGTAGTCGTAACTAAATACATATTCCCTAACTAATAATAAATATTACTATTTATAATAAAATATTTTTTCCCACTCCAAACTCAATTTGTTTCAGATTTTTAAATAAAAAATAAACTAAATCATAAAGGCATGCTCCACATGATGGCGAAGTTTATGATGGTTTGCACATACATGCATTTTACAGTGTTTAAGTTAGGTTAAACATTGCTCACCTCAGATGTTCCTCATTTCTTTGCTGTTAGAATATTCAGTGACATAACTTTCATTAAGGCTGAAGCTGCTGCTGTTGTTGCAAAACACCACATCAAACCAGAAACTTCCTGTGCAGTCACTTAATCCCCAAAGTAACAGTAGTTCAGGAGACAAGTTATGGGCCAGGGATAAAGCTTATTTGGGACAGCATTTGCCTAGAAAGCACAAGGCTCTAGGTTCAATATGTAAGACTTGGGAGATGAAGGCATGAGGATCAAAAGTTCAGAGTTGCCCACAGTGACATAAAAAGATTTGAGGCCAGCCTGGGCTACATAAGACTATGCCTCAGAAAGTAAACAAGAAACATATTGAAATCAACATCCATGAACAGAAGTCAACATAATCACGGACCATACCCCTTTCTCACATACATCAGCAATTTGTAATTGTCAACACTTTCTGACATGAGAAGCAATTAAGTTAGTTACACACACACACACACACACACACACACACACACACACACACACACAATGTTCCCAAAGGTCATAGTGACCATTAAGTCTTATACTTTCAACCAGAAGGGCACAAGGGAGTTCCATGACATGAAATTATCAAGTGACATGGAGAACTGCTGTATTTTATACACTGAGCCACAGGGTCTCTTTTTGAAGCTGTAGTCTAATGTAGTAAGATGAATATAAATGATATTTATTTTCTTCCTCCAAGTCACATGCCCCATTTTTTTGTTCTAAGTAAGTTATTGCTGATTCGAAGAAACACACAGACATACAATATCAGCAAATTTTAATACACTAACTACCTAAATCAAAGGTCCAGAAGATAAAATAATCATCAAATACAAGATAAATGTGCTGTCACAATCTTTTCAGGGGCAGCGGTGCCTACAAGAGTCCCGTTCTTTTCTGTTTCCATTTTTCTTTTACACACACACACACACACACACACACACACACACACACACACACACGATAGGAAAGGGACTGGAGTGAGCATTTCCTAATGATCCATAGATTAGTTCAAAATTTGAAAGAAGAGAAAGGTTCGTCTCAGGGGGAAAAGACAGTGCCAAGTAAAATATTCCAAGCAAAAGAAACCCTCTGTGCAGAAGTCACATGGTAGCCAGGGGTGGGGTGGAAAGCTCAGTAGGAAGCAGGTAGCTCAGGTGGAGAAAGCAGAATGGACTTTCTAAAGGCAGGGCTGGAGCAAGGCAGAGCTGCGACGGTAAAGTCATGACTCAGAGTCTCGCTGGCATTTTGCTTTGAGCATTTCCTTCTGATTTCTGCTAATAAGGTGTGTACATATGTGCCAACTATTTAATGTGATTAAAAAACACGTCGGCACCATTTTGAGGGGTGTCTAGTCTACAGAGTTACACAATAATCATTTCATAGTGTTAGTAGAAATTATTCCCTTCTACCCTCTCTGGGGACCTCCTCCAAGAGGATCTTCAGGTTCGCACTGAAACAATGCTCTCAGTATGTACACTTCTAGATGAAAGACAGAATCAGAAGCCCCAAATGAAGAAGTGACGTGTGAGCCTCCCATGCCAGCACCTGTGCTGGTAGCTATGGTGTGGTCTCTCGTATGACTGGGAAACACCTTGCTCCCCCTGAACTTTGCACTCTTCTCTATCTTGAACCAGGCTTGTGAGAGATACAGCAAGATCTTTCTTGGAACAGAACTTCCAAAGTCAGGATGCCCAGGTCCTACCCCCAGGTCTGCCAAACACTGCACAGAGTAGAGAGAATGGCCTGAATGGCATCCTCAGGAACCATATCCACACAAGACAACCCAGAGAAGTCAGATCAGACTCACATACTTCCTGGAGGCCTTATGTTTGCTGAAGAGTCAGACATGGGGATGAAGTCAGAGCCAGCCGGCTTTCTCGTCACCTGCATGTTCAATAATTGCTGGGGAACTCAGGCCACGGCTAGAGCAAACTCACAATAGCTGAGAAATAGTTTTCAAAAGCAATGCTATGCTGACTTAGAGTCCTTTGGGCAAATACCCAGGAGTGGTATTGCTGGCTCATATGGAGGATCTATTTTTAGCATTTTAAGGAATCTCTTTACTGATTTCCATAGTGGCAGGACTAATTTACATTGCACAATGGAATTTTATTCAGCTATAAAGGAAAAGGAAATTATGTTGTTTGCAGGAAAATGGATGCAACTGGAGATTATCATATCAAGTGAATTAAGTCAGACTCAGAAAGACAAATACCATGTGTGTTCTCTCATTTTCAGATTCTAGATTATATACAGATGCATAAAACCATGCACAAGTATATGCCACGACAGTTGAAGCCCAAGTTTCTAGGGAACAAAGGGGCCTACTGGGAGCGGAGAATGGAGAGACAGGAAAGGTGATGGGATATGTAGGGTGCACAAAATATAATACCTACTTGTGAAAATGTCCTTATGAAACCCAGTACTATAACAATGAACATGCACCACTAATGATTTTTAATACTGCATCTACGCACACACGTGTGTGCATGTTACAGCACAGACCTGGACAAAGGAGGAGGATCACTTTAGAAGCTGGTTCTTTCCTTTCCACTGGGGTTTCAACTTAGCTTCACACATCAAGTGTGTTTACCTCCTGAGCCAGCTCACTGGCCTCTCTCTGCGATTTTAGCAACAACTAAAGCCAGGTAACCATCTCACATTCTGAAAAATGTCCTGCTAAGGACTATCTCACAGAGGGGCCACTTATGATCAATAAATATCCATTTATTAGACATAATTACCCCCCGAAAGATGGGAATGCAAGCAAAAGCAGGGTCATCATGGCAGTAGAGTTGGTGCAGCTATAGCTCATGGAGCACAAAGGAGCTTTACCCCAACAAACAGCAGCTGAGGGGGGAATTGGACCTACATGTTCCAGACGGGACCAAAACAGGACTGCGATGCTCTGGCTAAAATGGGAAGGCAAGGATTTCTTTGCATACATGCATGATTGTCTTTTCTCCGTAAATAGCATTAAAACTGTACGGTGGGGGCTGGACATGTAGCTCGGTTGGTAGAGTGCTTATCTAGCATGCACAAAGCCCCGAGTTAGATCCTCAGTTCTGCATAAACCAGGAGTGGTGGTGCATGCTCATAATCTCAACACTCCAGAGCTGGAGGTGGGAGGATCAAAAGTTCAAGGTTATTCCCCACTATAGAGAGAGTTGGAGGCCAGTCTGGGATACAGGAGACCCTGTCTCAGGAAACACAGCACAAGTAAGAAACAATATGGTGTTAAGCAGACAGGCTTAAACCTGCACTGTGCTTAATATGAAGTACCAAGCTTTTTTCCTTGGGGGGTCTAGAATACACCATTTGGTTATTTGCTTTGATTTTTTGAGATATTAATTAGAGTAGATCAATGCTTAATAGCAGCATTGTTTAGGTGTCCTGCTTAGAGTACAAATAATAGAACATTCTAATTTGCTGAAGGCTGGAGCATCCAGATAGACTTCCCCCAGGATGTGTTTGATCTGATTAAATAAGACCACCACGGTCTAATGAAATCCCTCCAGTCACTAATCAGCGATGGTCCAAACCAGAAAATGCACCCTTCCTAATGAATATTGAAATTGGCTGTCATTAAGAGAGAGCACTCACAGGAGGGCAAGGAGACCATGATCAATATTCATAGGGTCCTTGCTGCCCCGTTGATTAATAGCCTTCAAGTGTAAAAGCAGAAATGGTGGTAATAAAGCATTATTTTCGTGTGTGTGTGCAGCCTGACATGGGATGCTTCTTAGATTTAAACCTTGAATTTATTTTTTCTGATCAAGTTCTAATAAACGGTTAAGGAGGAAAATATAATGGACTCCCTTCATCCTTTCCGCATTTCTCCCCCTTGCCACTTTCTCCTTCTCTGCTCCCCCTTCCCCCTTTCCCACCCCCTTTCTCTTCCCTTTGCAGTTTTCCCTGCATTTCTCTCTTTTTCTTCCCTACTTCCTCCTTTACTTTTCTTTTTCCATGCCTGCCTCAGACTCACAACATACCCATCTCAGCCTTGAGTGTGAAAACACACCCGCCTAACAGGGTTCTTAAAGCCATAGGAGACTGGTATCCAGTGCATGCGTTACCAGACAAGGCTTTTTATCAACTCAAAGGGGGAGAATAACCTCCAACTTTGCACTGGATCTTACATTCACCATGGTAGGGGGCTCCCAGAGATCCACTCATTATCTGTGATGTCTACAGTTGATCCACTCATTACCTGTGATTGCTACAGTTCAGAAGCAAAGAGAGTTTGCTACCATATCTACATATCTGTTCTTTCCCACTCAGTCAGTCCTACCTCCAGTAGACACTCCATGCACAGGCCTCAAACTCCATCAGGCAATAGCGATGCTTATGGCTATAGTTCGTCAACCATGAATACATTGAGTTGCTGACTCTGTGTGTAACCCACCCCTTAAATGGAACTGCAGTTCTCACCCTGGGACTCTCTTCTCCTTTAAAAGGAATGGCAGAATTTCAAGGAGCTTTGGAAAGTATGACATTGGATGAATGCTGACTGTCAGTGCAGCCACTCAGGATCCATGGATTTCTATGTTTCTTACAGGATTTTCTCCACCTTGCATTCACCCTGCTCGTGAAGCTCACCCGGGGAAGAATTCCAGCATGGGGCTTCGACTCATCCAGTGAAAACTCATTAGACATTCCCTTTCTCGGACTGCAGTGGTAAAAATAAATTTTTTGGATCAGGCTGCAGCTATAAAAGCAGGTCTACAATAGATCTCAGCAAATGGAACTGGGAGATGTTCGTGAATAATTCTTATGGGATATATAAAATTCCTACCTATTAAATGCTGAAAAACAGCCATGTACCCTAAATGTGCCTTGCTTGCTTTCTTTAGGAAATTGAAAATGAGTTTGAATGTGTTCTATTACTTTTTTCTTATTTCTCTGTTCAGAACAGGTGTGTGGAGAGACTGGCTCAAATGGCAAGTTCAAGTTCACCTTTTTTTATTGTTGTTGTTTATGATAGAAAGCTTCATTTTGTTAACATTTAGCTTAATAGAACCTAGTGCACAGGTTTCTGAAAACTCGTCCTTGTTCCTTTGTGAGCAGAGGTCTCATTTCACAGGTAGCATGTTGCTTTGTCTGATTGGGAAAAATTTTGTGTATGTGTATGTGTGGGTTTTTATGTGTGCATTCCTGTGTGTGAGTGTGCATTCTTATGTGCACATGTGCACATTCCTGCTTGGGAGTGTGAATTCACATGTCACATGCCTGCTTGTGAGGGCATTCTTATGTGTACATGCAGGTCAGAGCAGAGCCTTGGGTGACTTCCACTATGTTTAGGACCTCTTCTTTTATTTGTTGTTGTTGGGCACGCTGGACAACAAGTTGCTAAGGATTCTCCTGTCTACACCCTGCCTCCCACAGAAGCAGCAGGATTATAGATTCATACTATTATGTCTAACTTCGTGGGTTCTGGGGATTCAAACTCAGGTCCTCACGTTTACACTTTACCCAGCGAGCCCACTTGACAGCCTGTTCTGTCAGCTTCTGTCATGCAAAGGTTGATCTTTCTCATGCTGTAGTTTCCTAGCAAATTGGTAGAGGCCTAAGCAAATTGAATACTTGCCATCTCTCATCATAATGCATGCAATAAGAGCCTACTGGCCCTTCGTTCACTGATTAACTCTCTCTTTTCCTCCACCAGAGAGTAGAGTTACTCTTTATGTGCCCTGACAAATGCTCTAGTGTCTGTGACTCACAGATGCTTGGCACTATACGACGACTTGATTGCCCACGTGACTCCAATACCAGACAAAGATATCAGAAAACTAGGCACACTCCCCTGAGCAAACAAGAAGACCCTGGAAGACGCTCAGATTTCCTACAAAAGCAATTTCCATAGGCCCCATTTCCTTTCATCATTATGTAACCTCACAAGGTTGTCTCCATTTTGCTGAAAATGAAACATATCAAAATAGAATTAAACATATTCCCATTGATTCTCTTCAGACCTGCAAAGCCAGTGGAGATGGATATGCATGCACTGAGCAGCCGCAGCAGCTCCGGGCTGCTGGTGATTGACTTTTTGGCTAAGCTAAGCAAAAATGAAGCTAGTGACCAATTAGCTTTTCCCTTAATAGGACTGCAATGGGCGAAATAAACCAGAGAAAAGGAATAGAAGGGAAAACTGTCATTTAGTGAATTCCCCGATGTTGTCATTGTCCCTGAGACATACATCATAAATAAATGAAAGGCTGAGAGTTCAATAGGCCAGCACCTTGTCTGAAGGTTATGGGCCTTGTTGAAATGGCAGAGTACTGAAGAACAGCCGGACTACCAGGATGCTGGCTATAAACACATCCCAAATCTTTCCGCCAATTTGTGCTCCAGGGCAAAGTGGACTTTGGAGATTTTCAGAATGATCATCATAATAACTGCCACCCATTGATCTCATTTAACGAGCACTGATCTAGGACTCACGCCATCCAAGCCCTCATATTCATCAGCGGAGTTGCACTTATGAACGAGATAGACTGAGAGCAAAGTACAAGGCAATGTAAAGACTAAATGGAGACATCAGAAGACAAGTGAGCAGGGTGTCCTGGCAGAGACCAAGGAAAGCAGAGGTCCCCTCTTTGAAGAGATGGCTTTCCAGCTGTCATGGGAATAATTAGAAAAGGTCAAGATTCAAAGAAAAATAAAGATAAAATTGGGAAGGTATATCACAGCCAGATTTCAGAAGTATGTGTGTGTGTGTGTTCATGTGCATGTGTGTTCATGTGCACATGTGAGTATATGGCTTCATGTGGCCATGTACATATGTGCAGAGGCTAAAGCAAGACCTCTGGTGTCTTTCTCCATCACTTCCCATCTTACTACCTTAAATAAGAGTTTCTCATTGACCCAGAAGCTTCTCATTTTGGAGAGGCTGAATGACCATCAGGCTCTTGGGTTCCACCTCTCTCTTTACCCCATGCTTCGGTTACAGGCACCGGTAGCTATGGTCAGCTTTTTACACAGGTTCTGGGAATGTGAACTCACATCCCTATGTTTGCACTGCAAGTACCTATATGCCTCCCAAGACCCACCCCACTCACCTCTAGGCTTTTTAGCTGGGAAGGGAGTGCAAGCTCAGTGTACTTTCAAAAAGTTCTTTGGACACTGTTGGAATAAGAATGGAAGAAGAAGATGCCCAGTGCAGATGTTCAGGATAGGGTGAAAACAACCATGTCTGGTGAGTTAGGGGAAAAGAATACTACTGGAAATATGGCCATTGGATCTGATAGGATTTGCTAATAAATAGAAGTAAGAAGAAACCTTGGAAGTAACCGCACTAACTAGGGCTTATGTGTGTACGCGTGAAGAAGTATGTTCACATGTATTCATCCCTCCTTCCCTCCTTCCTTTCATTCCTCTCTTCCTATCTCCCCATCCTTCCCTTATTTCTTGTCTATACTTCCTTCCTTCTTTCCTTCCCTCCACCCATTTTCTCTTTTTCTTTTCCTCTCTTCCCCTTGTTCTTTCATCTGTCTCTCCTCCCCTCTTCCCTTCCCTGACACTGGCTCCTATTATCATACTTCTTAGTGATGTTCATGCTGATACTTTCAAGTACAGAATTGCCCCATGGGTGATAAAATATCACATTGAGACCTTCTTTACCCATCTGTATAGGGTAAGATCTAACCAGCTGTTATTTTTAAAATTAATGTAAACAAAAAAACTCAGTGGTTTCATTTCATGTTTTAAGGAAATCTGGACCATTTCTGAGCATCATCAACTTCCATGGAGAGAAGTATGTCTTTGTGAAATACATTGGTGCCTGGCAGAAGATTGTGTTGAATTATTGGGATGCTACAGGCTTTCAGACGGATGCTTCGTGAAGCATGAAAGGACTGTGTGAAGCTTTTCCTCTTCGTGTTGAAATGACTTTGCTTCTTACTTGACTACTTTCTGTGACCTTTTAGAGTGCTTCCTTCTTTATATTTCTCCTTGAATCTCTTAACCATTTTTTAAAATAGTCCAGTGACATCTTGTATGCATTATCCATGCTGAGCCTTCTGCTCCCTAAGCTTCTAACACATCTTCTCCTCACTTGACCCTTCCCTATAAAACCTTGTAATGTTATTGTGCTCTCTGCCCCAGTCCATCCATCTCTTCCTGTCTTTGGACGTTCCAGAGAAAGCACGACTCTGTGCATTGGTAAAACATTCTGCTCTGTTTTGCTGTATGTGTCTATGCACCCTTCTGTGAGTGAGTGAGTGTGGCCATGCAAGGGCCACACAGCCTATGTAGAGGTCAGAGGAACACCACAAATGCCAGACCTGGCTTTCCATCTTGTCTGTGACACAATCCCTTTATTATTTTCACTGTACTCCAGGCTACCCCTCAGGCTTCTGAGGGCTCTCCCGTTCTCTGCCTCCCATCTTGCTTTGGGAGTTCTGGGATTGGAGATTCATTCTGTCATTGCCACCTTTACACAGGTTCCAGGGATTAGAATTTAGGTCTCTGCCTGTGCAGCAATAGCTTTGCCCGTTTAATCATCTCCTGCCACTTAGTTCTCACTCTCAAGGAAACCTGAGAGTTAGGACCAAGGACTTCTGTCTTTAATCCAGTTTCCTCCCCAAATGAATTGCACTTGAAAAGAGCCCTGATCTGCTTGATTCCCTTGGAATTAATGTTATTCCTTCTCTTGCCTTATATTTTGCTTGGACAGAGCCACAATCACATCCAATCATATGCACAGAGAAGGGAAGACTCTGGGAATTCTGCAGGTTTGAGTTCTGTATCCATTTCTTACTCCATTATAGCTACGTGGCCTTGGAAATGTCACTGAAGCTCTCTGGTTTTCAATCTCCCAGTCTATAAAATCTGGTTGATATTACCTACCTTGATAAATCATGGAGGGAATTCAATTAAATGAGAACATGCATTTAAAACCATTGCACAGCCAGTTCTCTATTTAAGAGCACCATAACGATGATGTAGGGCTTCATTAAGCAAACCTTTACTGAACGTATTTGATGGTGATACTTGGGGCTGGGGGAAAGAGGAAGAAATAGAATGGGGCCCTTGATGTCCCTTGTAATAGGTGAATTAAAATTACAGCTGGGTTCTTATTTTACCTTGGGGATGAATACAACATCCTGTTTTGACCAAGAATATTTTTATCCACCCATATGACAAATATTTATTGGGAATTTACATCATGCTGGCAAGTAAGAGTGAACCAGGCCAGGCCCAATACTGATCACAAGAAATGTAAAGTCTGCCACTCACCAGCCTCTGTAAGGCAGTGGGTCCTCAACCAGGAACAGCTGCCCCAGTATACCTCAGGGCATACATGAGCCATGTTGGGTGTCATAATTTAGTGGCAGGGGGCTCTACTAGGAGCTCATGGCCAGAGCAGGGAATGCTGCTCAACACCTTAGCAAACCAATACCTGACTGTGAAAAAAAAAAGAAAGAAAATCCACATAAAGAACGGGATAAAAATATGAGATGATTCATCATTATGGCAAGAGAAGCAGCCGAGAGAGAGTTTATCAGTGCCTCCAGCTCTCCCAGACATGGAGGTATGCAGATACACTGTGAGTTCCTGGCCTCTGCCACAAGGGGAAAAGCCATCCCTGTGCTGTGCTAGGTGAGGAAAGGACTATGCGCGGAATACCTGCAGGAAGGAGCTGTCCATGCTCATCCCCCCCACTCTCTGCTGCTGACCAGGTGGCTGCTCTGGGGTGCAGCGAACATTCCTGGTTTTGCACTTCTTCCTTCAAATTCAGAAGCTGCCCCTAGGGAACCCCCTGCATCTGAATCGCTGCAGAGTAGCACTTCAGTAGAGATAGCTAGATAAATAATCCTGAATAAAATTGCATATTTTAAGTGCTGTGTTAATATGCTTGGTTGAGAGCAGGCTAAATTCCTATGTGGTGGGGATGGAGGTGGCCAGTAGAGGATGATATGGCGGCTTAAATGAGTGGGGGCAGGGCAGGAAAAGAGAAGAGCCATGGCAGATTCTGGACTGACTGGCACTCAGTGAGGACAGACAGAGACATGCAAACACAGGGTATGTGGGGTCCTCTGCAGCAGCCTGGGGTGTGGGAGGAGAACACCAGACCCACACTCAGCACTGGCTGCTGTGCGCATGAGCAGAGTGACATGCTACTGTTACTCCACGTTCTACAAATTCTAGCATCACAAAGGCCCGCATGCTCGTGTGAATAACCAAAGCCGGCCAGGCAGAAGGATGGGCAGAGAAGAAGAAATTCCTTATTGACAAGAGAGAAGAGTTGGTTGCACCTCAGCAGCAGTTTTGCACTCTGTTAGAGAGATGAAGGAAAGCTAGACGTTTGTATTTTCCACAGCAGACTCATTGGAAATACACATGCCTACTACGTGAGCAAAAGTCTTAGACGATGACTCATTTGCCCAGTGAGCCCCATTTCTTGAGATCCGACTTGGGTTTGATTTTTAACAACATGGCTTACTAAGGTTGTGACTTGTTTTCCTTAGAGTATTCTGGAATATAAGTCCACGTGCATGCTCAGAAAGGCTCCGGCATAATGCTATCCCGTTAGTTCTTATTTTACATTTTCTTTTCATTACAGAGTCTAATTCAGTTGCCCAGGCTAGCCTTGAACTCATTCTATGATCCAAGTGTGAACTTGAGATTCTCCTGCCTCAACCTTCTGAGCAGTTGTAGATAGGGACCAGGCACAGCTTACTGAGAAATTTACATGTAAGTTGTGGGGTGAACTGAGCTTCTTGTAGCTATATTGGTTGGCTATGAGATCAGACCCATCATTCTACACTCTGGTTCAGAGACTGAGCAAACTCTGAGTCTGAAAGACTTATCTCATGAGTTGTCATGGACACAAAGTAGGCTAACTAGACAAATGGCTGGTTCTGTTTCCACGCCAGATAAAGCCAGCAGATATCTCTCCTGAAAGGGTACCTAGCTGAGAGGAATAGTCACGAGAGAATGGAAGAGATTAGAACTTTCCTCTGAGAAGGGATATTACTGTCTGAGGATAGAATGTCCCTCCTAGGCTCACACATCTCAGCTGTTTTACAAAATTGCAGAAGCTTTAAGAGGAAAAGTCAACCTGGGGAAAGTACACAGCCAAGGGTGGTACTGTGAGTGTTTATATCCTTACTACACTCTTCATCCCAATCTCTCTGCTTCTTAGTCCATCAAGATGTGAGCAAGAAGCCTCCTACTGCTGTCGCTGTAGGTGAAATCCACCCCCACTGCTAAGGCTCCCCGACCATGATGAACTGCCCCCCTCACTGTAAACCAAAATAAGCATCTTCTGTAAGGTGCTTCTTGTGGAGCATTTAAGAATGCATACTGGCATGGAATAATCGATGCAGGCTCCTCCCACCACACACACACACACACACACAACACTATTCTTACACACAGTAAGTATTAATTTCCACACACCCTTTATACTGGAATAACACACTATAATTAAAAGAAATTCCTGTTCCTCCAGCAGGCAACCTTATGTTGGGCCTTATACTTTTTGATGACATGCTGTCTGGCCAGGACATCTCAGGCTCCTAGGCAATGCCATTAGGTCAATATTATCTATGAGCCACTGATTTTCAGGGCCATGGAGAAGGTGTTTTTTGTGGGGGGGGAAAGTCCTGCCAAATGGACATAGTCTTAGTTTGCACTCAAGGGTATCTTGCCATCATTCCCCAAAAATGAATACCAAGAAAAGCAGACACTAGAGTTAGAACAGGTCACAGCCTTGAAGACATGATGTGATTATCCCAAGTGTGGACATGATAGCCACTACACTCTGATTTGGGCTATAGACAATTACATTATGATTTCTGTTTTTGTAACTTTAGAAAGATGAAAAAAATGGAGCATTCAATTCTACTCTGGTTCGGTCATCTTCTAAGAGAAGACCTAATCTCCTCAGCTAGTGAGGCCTATGAGAAGGAGACAATACACAAAATTTCATCCATATTCATGCTTCATGTCGTAGGGTTGCTCCATAGCCCACACAGGATGATGATGAAGATGATGATAATGACAATAATGGGGATGGTGACAACAGCAGTTCCACTTCAAAACTCTACTGTGAGTCACTTAGTCCTGCTTCTTTTTCACTTTATTCGATCCTCACAAGAGTTGAAGGATCCAGAGGGCATCACAAGCATGTCTTCCCCTGGCATCTGACATTTAGCAAAGGCTTGATGAAAATAGATTCTCCCTACTTTAGCTTCCTCCACTGTCACTGGAACCTTGTTCCTCTAACTCAAGTGCACAGAACTGCCTGGGTGTTGTGATGCACTGCAGGTTCCTACTCACTGGCCTTGGTCTGAGAGTCTGCATTCTTAGGCAGCTCCTGAAAGATGCTAGTCTTTATACCGTACTCTCATGATGAGATTCTTGGTTATTGGCAGCTAGGCAATCACTAAACAAGAATCCTATTGATGGGTTTATAAACATTCAGGTTCTTCCTAAACACAGCTTATTGGATCTTTCTATTTAGTTTCAACCAAGAAACATTTCCAATATAAGATATGCTGTCTTTACAATCAATGCCCAAATCTAACAGTTTAGCATCCCTAGGCCTATCTTCCTCCCATATGAGTGAATTCAGATGTGCTGACGGGAAGGCTTTGTGTCAGTATGTTTACAGGACAGCTTTTGGAGCCAGGACTGGGAGCTATAGGTTGGAGATGCCTAGCAAGGGACATCATAGACCAAGGGGGGCAGTAAATTTTGCTGATTCACATGGGCAGAACTCAAACATCCCTAAAATGTATGTATTTACTGAAATGAACTCACCAGACTTACTATTAATATCAAGAGAAGCACAACCCATCACTGTACTGAGATTCAGCCATTTTCTCCCTGAAATATTAGTACTTGGGATCTTTTCCCATGAAGTTAATGTACTAAGTAAACTTTCCAACTAAGATATCTTTAGGAAATGGAAGAAAACATTATTTTAAAATGTCAGTTTTGCAAAACTTGCAGTATGCCATGCTTTGACATTACTTACCCACTCCAGTGGTCATAAATTTAAAAAATACAATAATAATATACATTTTACAGATATGTTTATAATTCATGTTATTGTGAACTTTGCAGAAGATATAATCAGAATAATTAGTAGTGCCTAGCCTGCTGTACACTCACCTTTAACTTGATATATTTAATCTGTAATGTGTGCTAACAAAGTAGCATAGGATATACAGATTTTATTGGGAAAATGCTAGTTGTGAAATCATTTCTATTACATAAAGATGGAAACAAAAACTTTTTAGACATTGTTTCCTACTCCTTCCCATCTCATTCATGTCATGAAATTCTACATGTTTGGATCTCCTACAACATCCACTATTGTGTGCAAAAATGGGGAATGTGATCTAACACATCTTTAATGCTGGGTTAAGGCATCAAGATGAACGGTAGCATGATTAAGATTCTTTAGAGCGAGTTGAGTTATCTTGGAGGGAAGTCTCCAAGCACTAGGATGGAGGGTGGGTGCACCTGTAAGTCAGCATTTGGATATATCATTCATTGAGGTAAGGCTCTTTGGTACTATTCATTACATCCTGTCATAGTTCTGGCTTGCAAATGCTAATTTATCATGATTAAATAAAACACATGTTTTCATTTGCTGTCTCTTTACACATCATATCACTATAAGCTCTCCCTATAATGCTACGCCAATCCTTGAAGCCTGTTCTGTCACTGACTATGGAAGTTCAGAGATGAATCCATTTACACGATCTAAGAAAAAGGAGGCATTGGATTGCAAACACATGTGTGTGGACTCCTACGCAATCTTTTCTTCATGGCTCTGGTCTCGGGCTTCAGCTCTGGAGCTGACTCACAATGAGTGGCATCTTTTCTTTCCCTGGATGGCCACTCTTATTCATCAGTCTCTGATCCTTGAAGATGCAGGTTTCCTGCTTCCATTCTCTCTGGTAGCTAGCTTCCTAGCTGCAGCTGTCCCGTGTGTTCTCATGCTTAGTTCTATGTCATTCATACAGATTCATGCTGAATAAGAGACCTCACAGGAAGTTACCAACCACAAGGGAGAGACTGCCGGGGAAACCAAAGTGAGAAAGAGTGGTGGACAGGCAGCCCTGGCAGTAAACTAAACAATGGCTGTAAATGGAAGGTGTGGTGGTGAGAACCCTGGACAACTCCTGGTCCTGGTTTCTGCCTGTTGCTTGCATAATTATTGGTAATAAGAAAATACTGTACAGCAGGCATTGGGCTAAGCCCGGCAGACAGTTTCAAGCCATCTACATGACTGTTCTACCAAGTAAAAGGGCTCCCAGGTACTAAGAAATTTGTAAGAAAGAACAGAGCACACAACCCACAGAGGGAAGATTTGAACCCAGGCAGAACAGCAGCCAGGATCCAGGTGCATCACTACACACAGCTTGGTGCTTTTCTGCCTCCCCTGGGTCCCATTATCATGAGAGCTTTAGCAGCATTGGGTTGTCACTTCCCTGCATTGTCAACTTTTTTGGGGGGGGGGGGGCAATTCATTTTGACAGAACTCTGGGCTGCAGTGTGCCCTAACATCTCAGAGAGAAGGAAGGAGGAAAACCCTCATTGCTGAGGAAAGTATTTGTAATTGGGGCTGACAGAAAAGCTACCTACACAGTCAGTGTGAGACTCTCCACACTAGGTCCCATTTGCCTGTCAAATGCAGTGTTAGATCTTTAATTGCCTGGGCTCATTGAGCTCATGCAAAATAAACAAGCTCAAAGAAAGAAGAAAGGGCCTTTGTGAGCCACCTGCCCTGTGGCATGGTCATTTCTATAGCACTCTGGTTTCCAGCTGGGCTTTTGAAATAAGCATTTGTGTGTTTGCGTGTGTTAGCTAAAATATTCACCGGTGTCTTTCGTAAGATCAGCGGCAAGGAGTGACACTGAGTATTCAAAACTTGGCTTCATGTCTTCACACAAAACTGTTAGATGACTGACAGGCTGGCTAATGATGGGAAAAATAAAAGGCAGCCTCTTTTCTTTTTCTGTGCAGGAGAAAATCCAGGCTTAGAAGCCTCAGCGGCCTTCTGCCGTTTTCTACCCATTTTGTCGCTGGACATGCTGAGAGGCTAGCTCTCCTGGATCTGTGAAGATGAATCAGCCTCCTCTGGGAAGAGAGATCAATGTCTTGGTCTTCAGCATCTTGACTTTCTCTGATCACACCTCTGAGAGGCAGGACCGTACCGGTGCAATATCTGGGGGCTGCTATGGACAGCGAGCACAGTTGATATTCTGAAGTACTTCTTAAAGTGTGTGTGTGTGGCGGGAGAGGGAGACTTACAAAGACAGGAGATAGAAGGCAGATATTCCCGTTTTGTAATTAACCGCATCACTGTCTGATAGGAATCTGCGGGCTGCAGAGCCATTATTCTGTAAATTATCAAGAGATTCCTTGACCTCCCTACAATGTGCCAGGCAAGTATTCTGATTTTCATTCCTTAAAAGGTAGAGGTAACACATTATAGATAAACCACAGAAGAAAACACAGACTCTTAAATGAAAACTGAAATAATCATACCAGTTCTGGTCTCATCCCAAAGACACACCTGGCCATCATACAGTCCCCCTGATAGGTAAAGTTCCCACTGCCAGAGCTAGAGAGCAAAAATTCTTACCTGGGCAGGAGTTCCTTTCTCATTCTCTGAAATACAAGTAGACTAGGATTTTGAGATCACAAGTGATAGAAATGTTAGAGAAGAAACATGGATTCTTTGAAGTAGAAGCATTGTGAGTTAGTAAGACGTCTGTTCAGAATGTTTATTTTGGGGTCACCAGAAACTGACTGCAAACTCCACTTAAATAGATTTCTGTGATGATGTTGAGACTAGTCCAGGGAATCACTACCTGACAAAACTGACCTCCCCAGTCCTCATCAGTAGGCAAAGACCCCACACAAAAGGAAGATGAAGTTTCAGACCCCATAAGATGGAAACCGGTGTGTTGTGAATGAATGTCTAATCACTCGAGGTACTGCCTGGGTTATCAACCCAGGAAAAGGATTTTACCCAAGTCTAGTTTGCTGAATCACTGAGTTAACCGAGGTTCCATACAGGAGGATGGGCGAGGGCTCCCTTGCAGGATCAAGGATGACTAAGGCAGTTGCATCACAGAAAAGCACACCCCAGCTGGCATTGCGGATGACTCATAAAGCTACATCCCCAAGGCGTACCGGAAGGTTGACCGTCTCCTCTGGAGGCTCCTCTTCCCCAGACTTGTTTCCTGTTTGTATAATGTTGGTCAGAGTCCTTGTAAATCTTTGAACTTTCACAGCTTCCTAGGACTACTACGTCTGATTCGTAGGAGTTGCCTTCTTTCTCTGTAAGTGAGCATCTCAATTCAAAGGAAGCAGCTACATAAAACTACAAGTCTTCCTGGAGAGTACTTTGACATTAAGAACATCACAGGCTGGTACACTGCAAAAACCATACACGGTCAAATCTCAGAAAATAAAGTAGGCAGTTACATGCTGGCCTCATGATGAAGTACTTTATACATGTTGGGGGTCCAGTTTTTTCTGTAGCTTGGCAATGCCTTGCAGTTTGTTTGAGCGAAAACAGATTTAAGTATTTGCACTAAATACAGGGCAACATGGCATAAAAGACGTTGGATTTGGAAGTAGAATTATAACTGTCATTAAGAAATGCAGGAGCAGAGAGACATGCAGGCTGTCATATTGAATTACTTCTCTCACTTGAACATGAGCTCCTGACCAAGGCTGGAACTGTCAGAAAGAGGAAGAGGGAGGGTGGCAGGCAGTTGTTGGATATGTAAGGCTTTGTTTTGCTTGACATTCATAGTAAATTCTCTGGAGTTAGACATGCGTATTCTTCAACTCTGTGGGAGGCATTCCTGTTTTTAAATGCTGAGTTATCTGGACCACATAAATCACAGTAACAAAAACCATCTCAACTCGGTTACTAAGCATCGTAAGACAGTAACTGAACCTGACTGGCTTATGCTTTTGATCTGATGTGTATTGCTTTGCTCAGAAAACTTCCTGCACCAATGAGTTTGGTCTTTCAGAGAGGAGGATGCTCCTTTGGTGGAAGGTCATGTTTTCATCTTAGAAACAGAGAAAAATAATTAAATTACCCATCTGGCTTTCTCCAAGGAATGGAATGTTTCCAGTGACACAGTAGCAATTTCCTCCCTTCTGTTTCCATGGTGTGCTGGGAGCAGGCATGAATGGCGACAACCCTACAGTGTGTGGAAACCAGCCTGCCTCCCTCTTCCTTCCTCCTAGAGCAGTTCCATCATGCTTTCTGGGGCCTACAAAATGCTCAGCCTCTCACATTTGTTTCCAATTGCACATTACAGCCTTTCACATACCTAGAGGTAACTTGCAGGAAAAAGCCCATTTATAAATGAGCACTGTTGCGACGGCTGGCGGCCCCTTCCCCCCAAACTTCTAACTATGCTCATCAATTACTGGTAACAGAGCCCAGCGTTGGCAGTGTTTACCCACCATCCTTCCTGAGTTATTCAGCTCGATCTTGTGGCTCATTAAAAGCATCTCTATTTATTTGCTGTGTGTTACAGTCCTTAACTTTGGCACAACACGCCAAAAGAAAGCCCATTTTACTTTTCCCTGTGGTGTTAATTGGTAGAGCATGCTGCCTGGCTCTTCATTAATTATGTCAATGTGTATGAAACGTCCATTTTCGTGGGGGTGAATTAACAAGGCTTCTCTGAGCAGGGCTGACAAGAAGCCAGCTCAGGCTGCCTGCAAGGCAGGGAGTAACAAGACTGCTGGTGGCCAACGCCTTGCTCATTTTCAAAGGCTCACTTTGTCTGGCCCCAAGCCCTTCTCACTTCCGCCTTTTCTTGTGGCCAGCAGCATGTAACAGGCAATATTGTGAAAGCAATGACCCTGTCCTCCCAGGCACAGCCAGTCCACAGGCTTCCTGCACCCTTGAAAAGAAGCACTCAGTGTCCTGCTGGACACAGGAAGGTGGGAGGTGGGCAGTGGCTGGCCCGCCAAGATCCAGCAGACACCCCTGAAGCAGCCAGGCAGAGTACTGATAGACCACTGCAGCAGAAGAGAACAAACGATAGGCAATCCTGGGCGGAAACCCCTTCATGTCACTCTAAAGTGACTGCCGAAGACTTGCACATGGTTAGGAGCAAAAGGATGCCCTCACACATGTGCAAACACATGGAAATGAACATAGACAAATAAATAGACACACATATGTACATTCAGATGTACACATACACAAATATACACAGTGTACATATAGACACATCTATAAATATACATGCATGTACATATACAAATACACACGCATAAACATATGTATCCACAGGTGTTTACATATATACACACAAGCATACATATGAAATAAAACCCTAAAAATTGTGTCAAACCATATTTTCTGATTAACAAAATCATTCCAATTTTTTCCAGGCTGGGGTAAAGGTGAGGCACAGAGTATTTACAGGTAGTGGTCTTCAACTCCAGAAGGTATGAGACACTATGAAGCACTCCTCCATGGCCTGTGCTTCAGCTACTGCCTCCAGGTCCTTGCTCTGATTTTATTAGATAATAGACTGTAATTTGTGAAGTGAAATAAATAAACCCTTTACCCCTCAAGATTAATCACAGCAACAGAAACCTTTAGACAATATGGTTTTCGGTATGGTTAAGTGCGTGTGGGTGTGTGGGGGGTGGATGTGGGGGGAGTAGATGATGGATTGAGACCAGGTATCTTTCTCTTCCACACTCCATCTTATGTTTTTGATACTGGACCTCTAATGAACCAGAAGCTTGTTGATTTGGATAGAATGACTAGCTAATGAGGTCCAGTACCCATCAGCGTCTGTCTCTGCAGTGCTGTAGGCCTGTATCACTGCACCCAACCTTTTACAAGCATTCTGAGAATGAAGCACAAGTCCTCGTGCTCGCAGAAAAACTCCTCCTTAACTCTCTGAACAATTTGCAAATTTCTCAGCAATATGAGTACCATCATAAGACTGAGTTCTTTATAAGTCCCCTCATGGTTAAAATGGGAAATTCATAATCACATGAAGGGATTGCTGGAAAGAATCAACAGCAGGATTAAATTCACTTAGGATAAAATGATTCCAACCAACTATGGTTTTCCTAACAGATTACGGCCCGGAAGAGAAGGGGACAAGCATGACTAGCTCAGGTGGGTGAGGTGCTCCTCTCATCCAGCGCTGTACTGAACTCCCCACTCCTACGGTAATAGCTAATGTGCACCAGGGATGGATGAGTAAACATGTGGGTGGGGTTCCTGCTGATCGCAAACAAGGCACCTGGACCGACCAAGCAAATATACAGTAACATGAGTCACTCTAGCTAGGACATAGAACCCAGTGCCAGGAAACTTGTGAAGAGATGAGTAAGACAAGGTACTTCCATACATTAGCATCTTCCCTGGAGATATTCATTGTGTCATAGGTCACAGGGCAACATGACACTGTTTGAGAGACGCTGGCCACTAAAGGGAAAGCATCAAGTGATTCTATCTGCGTGGAGCATCCAGAACAAGCATATTCACAGACAAATAGCTTGGTGTTTGCCCAAAGCTGCAGCAATGGGAATGAACAGTAGCTGACTCTCTGATGTTCTTGGGCGTCAGAAAAATGCTCTACATGTTTTTCTTTCTCTTAATTTTAGAACCTTGTGATTTTGAGTCAAATTTAGAATGTTTGGTTGTGGAGATGACTTTTCAACTCAGCCAACTCTACAAAATTACTTCATTCTACACTTAAAGTAGGCCAGTTTTATAGTATTTAAATTACATCTCAATAAAGCTGCTTAACAAACAAACAGAAACCCTCTTCCAGTCAGAGAAGCTCCCCAGCCCATGCTGTCTACAATTGTCCATGCGCAGTCATAAAATGTCTGCTTTGCAGAGGTGATAGCAAAAGAGAAACAACACAATACAGCCATGTCTGCTAGAGAGCAGAGAGACCACAGAACTCATGCTGTGCCGTGGAAAGGGCACTGGGCTTTACTGCCAGCCTTCAAAGAAGTTACCAGAACATTCCCAGCACCACAGAATGGGATGGAAGTTATAACTAACCATATTTACCTGGCTACCAGCGAGTACGCAGAAGTAGAGGAGTCTGGGGTGGGCAAGGTTCGGGAGTTGGGAGAGTTTCTTTTTGCAGGGTGGTGATGTTTGAACCTCAGAGGTGGTGAAGGTGGAAGGAAAGGAGTGGGAGCAGCATGGCAGGATGTGGGGGTGAATTGTGTGGACTCAGGCATCAGGCTGGCCAGGAGTGGGGAGTGAGGAATGCATAGAGGTGATGAACTTGAGTATGTTTGTTACACCAATAGTAAAAAGAAAATCTCCAGGGAAATACAGGTGCCATGGGCAAACGATAGGAAAACATGGCTACATGGCTGCCCTCCTCTCTGATGAAACAAGCTAGAGTCATCAGAGAGGAAGGAATCTCAGTTGAGGAACTGCCCAAGCTGTAAGGCATTTTCTCAATTACTGATCAATGGGGGAGGGCTCAGCCCATGGTGGGTGGTACTATCCCTGGGCTGGTGGTCCTTGGTTCTATAAGAATCAGGCTGAGTAAACTGTGAGAAGCAAGCCAGTCAGCAGCTCCCCTCCTTGGCCTCCGCATCTGCTCCTGCCTTCAGGTTCCAGCCCAGCCTGAGTTCTTGTTCTGGCTTCCTCCAATAACGGACTATGATCTGGAGTATAAGCCAAATAATTTCTTTCCCTCCCAATTTGCTTTTTGGTCATGGTGTTTCATCACAGCAGCAGAAACCCTAACTAGGACAGCAGATAACTAGGGAATCAAAAGATCTACTTCATTAAAGAAACCACACTTCTGTTCTTGAGACACAACTGAGGGCAAAAGAAGTAAGGCAGGGAAAGAAGGAAGAACAAATGTCCCACAACAGACTCAGAAGCTTCCAAATAGAGCAGAGTTCTGGGAAAGGAAGAAATTCCAAATTCCTTGCTACCTCTTCTCTCAGGAGGGTTTGGGTTCATTCTGAGTGCTAAGGTATCACTTGGAATACTTTTTCCATTAGCAATTTTCATTCCAGAACTCCTTTACATCCAGGAGGTTACAACTTGCTCTTTTGAACTCTTCCTATAATTTCAGATAGGGTGTTTGTTACAAACCTCATCCATCAGGAAAGTATATAAAGAACTGAATTTGGCATGTGTGATGGTTAACTTTCATTGTCAGCTTGACATGACCTAGAGCCACTTGGGATGAGAGTCTCAATAAAGACTTGTCTATTTGGTGGGCCTGTGGTATATCTATGGGGGAATGACTTAAGCTAATTGATGTAAGGAGACCACCGTGAATGACATCATTCCCTAAGCAGTTAGTCCTAAACCGTATGAGCAGAGAAGTCAAGATGAGCACAAGAAACAACAAAGGAGCATGCATGTGTTCATTCTTCCTTTGCTCTTGACTGTGGATGTGCTGTGTTCAGCTATCTCAAAGTCATGCCATTTTGACTTTTCTATAATGATAATGATAGGCTAGGACCTGGAATTGTAAGCTAAGATAAATTTTCCCCCTCTATCAGCTTCTTTATGTAATGTTAGGGACCATGACATGAGAGGTCCAACAAAGGAGCTCAGTGAAGCACCTGGTGCATAAGATAAGTTCTTGGCAGAAGTGGAAAAGCCTAACATTGCCCCCTGCCTACATCATGGTTTGCTTGTTAGCATGAGGCATCATATCACATGATTTTATTATGTGATCAGACATGACCACTTGAGCAGAATGGCCAAAGTCCCACGCAAGGAGCAAGTTTTGAAGGCCATTTACACAGGGAGTAGTCTTCAATTCCAGTTCCCATTATATTACTTCCTGAACAGACCCTGAGAACAGGACATACTATATGCTTAAAAATATCTTTAATTCTACTGAGGTTGGACTGGGGGAACATAATTTGGAAAACATCCCTGGAGATTCTTACCCGGTCCAGATGGGGAAGCATTAGTGAAGAAGGTGAATTTGTATCTTTTTGTTTTGTCCAAGATGTACTTTGTGCATCCCACCTTTGCCTCATAGTTAGGGTACTGAAGTGGTTAGGAGCTCTGTCATCTGTTGTCTAGGCTGGCCTAGAATTCCCTCATATATAGCACAGAGTAGCTTGAAGTTCACTATGTAGACCAGGTTAGCCTCAAATTGTATTAATAATTCTGCATCATGCTCTTGGGTGCCAGGATTACAGGCATTAGACTCTACGCCTGTTTTGCTTTTAAATTTATCTTCCTGAGACAGGGTATAATTCTACAGCCCTGAATGGCTTCCACAAGCACATCTTGGCCATTCTTCCTTGTGCCTCCATTTCTTTCTTCTCATCCACACTGGACAATCCAACTTGTTTTACAGGATTATTAGGCTAATCAAGCTTAAGGCTCCAAGCAGCGTTTCTTGGGGGACAAACAGCACAGCAGTAGTTCAGCAGGAGGTCACATATTGCCACTCTTGATTTCATTAGCACAAGCGTTAGCACCACCATCATTATCTTAGAAAACCAGCATTCATCTAATCAACTACACTCAATGTTGAGGCTGCTTTTTATTTAAGCAACTGGTGAGAATGTCTCATGCCAGAATTTTCAGCCTACAGGGAGCATGAGAACACTCTGCTTGGACAATGTCTATGCACAGCCTCCATTCCATCATGATTCTGCTTCACTGGACTGGAGGAGATGCTCAGGATGTATATTTTGGATAAAGATGGGAAACGCTCTCCTACAAACACACTAAGGTGTTAGCATTCTGTCCATATGCCCACTGAGATGGCTAATCTTATTTGTCAACTTGACTGAATCTAGAATCAACTGAAAGGCAATCCGCTGAACACTCCTATGTGGAATTTTCTTATTGGAGAATTTAAAATGGCATAAACCATCTGAAATATGAATGAAAACTTCTTGTGGTGACCTAGATAAAGGGTAGGTGGAAGAAGAAAATTGTGGTTTTTTTTTTTTTTTGGTCTGGAAGTCTTCACTCTTTTTGGAAAGTCCCTCTGTCCTGTTGCTGTGATATTCCTTCAGTGATCATAGAAGCAGCCCCTCCAGGCTTCTACCACAAAGTGAAGATCAGCATCTTTCCAGAAATCTCCCAGGCCTTCATCACAAGACTGAGACTGGTGAGAAATCCAGGTTCATGGACAGAGCAGATTCTCAATCTCTCCAGTTTGAGACAGTTGTTGATGTACTACCCAGACTCTATAGTGTAAGTCAGTCTAATAAACCCCAGTGTCTCTAGTGTGAGAGAGCCACTGGTGGACTACCCAGGTCAATCTAATAAATCTCACCTTAACATATAATTTTCCTATCAGCTCAGGAGTTCCTCTGGAGAACCCCGACTAATACACCCACCCAGTTAAAGCAGGAGGAAGTGGGCTCCTAGAGAAATGGATGCTCTTCATTTACCCAAAACATGGGCCTTTTAGGGTTACTAGCTATCTCTCATTTTCTCTGAGGAAAGAGAAGTATTCTGATGTGGAGAACAGAAGCAAAGGGGTCACACACAACAATGGCCAGTGGGAAGGCAAAATCCAGCGGCTTCTGTTTCTCATTTCCTGATTCCTTTCATTTGACCCTTAATAACACGTGTCAGTGGGTCTGCCCTAAGCATCCCTTCCAGACTGGTACCCGCACAGCAGCTGTCTCTGGATTCAGTCTTCTCCCTTGATTGCTGAACACCAGCAGCAAATCATTGCTTCACTGACTAGTGCCTCCTCAGTCCTTGTTTTTCAGAAACATCGAACCAGCCAGGCTAGGAAGGTTATTTGGGGTGGCTTGATGGGGCTGGGAGGGGGTGGGTAGAAGAGAGGAGGGGTGAGAGGGAAAAAGGCAATTTCTGGAGCCTGTGGGTAGCTGGCTCCCCCCCCCCCACTGGCACTTTCTAATTTTATTTTGCTTGCATTTATATTAGGAAATGCTGAAGCAACTTTGTGCTGAGGGCGGGGGATGAACCCGGGATGCTGGGAAGGCTTATTGCAGCTGGGAGTGAGCCCCTAGGAGGATTCCTGGAGCATGATTCCACCCACCTGGCATGGAGCTTGAAGGAGCTATGCTCATGGCTGCTAGCCCAGGAACTAGAGAACTTGCCTCTTGTTCAGTGTTGAAATGCTAGACATGGAAAGAATGACACGCGGCTCTAGATTCCAGCATCACTACACTTCTCTCTCCTTTACATCCAAGCGCAATTGTTCACATGAAAAATGTTCCTTTGGGCTTTGAATGAATCTATAACTTATTAGTTATTTAACCCTAAAGTCCAGGGAATCTATCCTTATTTTATTAGCCCAAGGATTGAAAGCTTAGATTGGGAGAATGTGGGTACTTCAAAATCTGTGTATACATGACATTTTGATCAGCTTATTGTGATTTTGTGATGATTACCACAGCAAACCAAACTAATGCCTATACCATAACATATGTATGTTATATATAGCATATATACTAATATATGCATGTTATATATAGCATATACACTAATGTATGTATGTTATATATAGCATATATGTATACTAATATATGGTTGCATTTCTTTTTCATTTGCCAACATTTCATGGGAATAGTATGAAAGTCCAGTCTCATGACCAATTACAGTATAACATACAATCTTGGGAATTACAGTTCTTATAATGTACATTTGATATTTTCATACCCAGACATACATTGTAACCCTGTGTGACCTTGAATAGATCAGTTATTCTCCTAAAAAGCAGTATATATGCATGTGTATGAGTACGCACGTGTGTGCATATGTGTGTGTGTATATGTGTGTGTGTATGTGTGTGTGTGTGTTGTTTTGATCAAAACTGCTTTTATTACAGCAACTTTGTGTCTAAAAAACACTAAGACACCTACTAGGAGAGTCTCTCCAGTGGATGGTTTTATATGCAGCTCCTGGTCTGGTCAGGTGAATATCTTACTTCTCTATCAGATGCTCATTTAACTGGAACTGTGAAAGAGCCAGGTCACCTTGGCTTTGGTCACCGAAAGGCCCTAATGGCAGAGACAAAGCTCCCTAAGGAAGAAAGATGTGGTCCACATAGTTGGACCCTGCCCAAGAGCCGCCAGTGTGTCCTTCCTCATGGTGTGGCCTAGCATGAAGTTCACAATAGCATAACAATCTCCTGCAATCTCTTTCTGTTTCTCTTTCTTCCTCCCTCCCTTCCTCTCATCCTGGGAATAGCCTTTAGAACCTTGTGCATGCTAGGCAGGTGTTCTATCACTAAGCTCATAACCTTAATTCTCTCTATTTATATTAAGAGTTCTTCTTGGCTAGAACATAGACTAATAGAATTATCATCAGAATGATCACAGTCATTATTCCTTCAGAACTATTACTGAATAAATACAATTTGCATAGCATGTAGGCCAGAAAGGCTTACACTAGGGAAATTCACTTCATGAAGGATATTTGTCTCTGGGAGATGTTACCAGATCCAGCTGTCCTTCATTTGAACTTCCCTGAGGCCAAGGATACTAAACATTTGTCAATCGACTGACTTAATACCACTTTGCCTGCATTCCTTCAACTCTCTAATGTATCATGCAACTATATACTTTTGGTCTATCATTTTCATGATACAGAGAGAAATCTACTAGTTCAGATTCTCTAGAGGGCCTCTCAGCCCATTTGTACATGGATTTATTCTTCACTCAACATTCTGCTGGACCCCACCCACCCATTATAGGTCCATTGAAATATCTAAACATGGGAAACAGAACTCTTCTTAGCAATAACAACTCAGAGAAGACTCCTCCCTGCTGTGAATTCACACTCAGTGAGGGGGGAGGCAGAAGGTGGACCCACAATGCAAAGATTGACAAGCATAATTCATATAGATTCTTAACTGTTCTAAAAGAAAACTGCAGCATGGGTAAAAGTAGCAGAAGAAACAAGTTAGGGGAGAATGGTAAGAAAGAGCGATTTCACTGATGTCAGGAAAGATGAAAAAGGCCAACCTTAAGAACTGAAAGGAGGGGAAAGTCAGCCCAAAGACCATGGCAGAGGAAAAGAATTGAATTTGGAGTTCTATATGAGCAGAACTAGGCTGGAATAGCAAAGAGGTGATGGGGACATGGAGA
Organism: Microtus oregoni; assembly: GCF_018167655.1. NCBI lineage: Eukaryota > Metazoa > Chordata > Mammalia > Rodentia > Cricetidae > Microtus > Microtus oregoni. The sequence continues at coordinate 24,653,672 of NW_024543086.1, read as the reverse complement.
CCAGAGTGGAGTGTTTACCATAGCAGTATAGACTGAAATAGTGGCAGGCGTCAGATTGTGTACTGCCTCAGTGCCATGCCCGTGTGCTTGTGATGTCCACTGGGTATACAGAAAAGGAATGAGGGATGCCTATTGTAAGACTGACTCTCTCGGTTTATGACTGGTTCTTCAGGAAGCCCTGATGACTGAATCCCTGGAAACAGTGTGTCTCCTCCACATTTCTTGTAGACTCATACTTAGCTTAGAGTAGTACATTAATATGCCAAGCTGCCACAGCAAAATCTCCTAGACTGAGTGACCTAAAGATCGGAATTTGATTTCCTCACAATCCCAGCAGCTGGAAGACTGAGGCCCAGCTTCTCTCTTGTATAGTTTTTTCTCCGGTCATGAGTTGGTGATGTCCATTCTATACTTGTGCCATTATGTGCTCTTCCCTCTCCATGTATCTGTGTCCTTATCTCCTATTCTCATAAAAATAACAGGCATAATTCTGTAGAGTACACACTAACCACCTCCCGTTATCTTCATTTGCTCTCTAAATACTGTGTATCCAGAACAGTCCCACTGTAAAGCACTGGATTTGAACTTTATGATGACTCATCTTCATTGTCAACCTTACTTGATTTAGAATCACCTAGAAGACAGCCCTCTGGGTAAGTCTGTGAGATGGCTGGGCTTGGAATCACCTAGGAGACATATCTGTGGGTAAGTCTGTGAGGAAGCTAGACTTGGAATCACCTGGGAGACACACCCTGAATCCCACATTGAATAGAAAAAGGAAGGAAGGAAGAAAGGAAAGGAAAGGAAAGGAAAGAAAGAAAGAAAGAAAGAAAGAAAGAAGAGATATGACTGCTGCTTGGTGTGCTGGAGAAGAAGATTTATTATAGATATGTGGGAGAGTCTAGTCAGGGACAGAAACATCTGGGAGAGTCATGACACTGCTGTCATACAGGGAAGTGGTGGGTAAAAGAGAAGGGAGAGCGAGGAACCAGGAGCAACAACCAGGTACAAATAGAACAGACAACCAAAATGGTTAGATTATATAGGGAAAAATCAGCCCAGTCCTCTGGGCTGAAGAACTCATAGTAAAGGGCCAGGTTGCCAGTCAAGAGGACACTGTAATAAATAAGGGTTAGGGGATGTGGGAAGAACCTGGGTCAAGAGGTCTACTTTGATGTGTTGAACAGGCACCTCAGCCTTTTGTCTTGGTTTGAAACCAAATGGGTATTGCAATTATGTCCTAGGTTTGTCAGATCAGGGCTGAATGAAAATGATCAAAGATGAGATGAGGCTGACCACCAGCTTTCCCTTCTTCTGTTTCCTTGCTGTAGACATTGTATGATCAGACATCTCCTTCTGCCATCATGCCTTGCCCACTACGGTGGACTATACCCTCAAACTGTGTGCCAAAATAAACGCTTTCCTCCTTAAGCATCTTTCAGTTTCTATTTTGTCATAGTAGCATGAAGAGTACAAACTTCTGTATAAGGATTTTGAGGAGGAGACGTAACTAAGCCTGTAACAGGTGACAAGATAGCAGCTGCAGCTTTCTATCTCAAACACAGGGAGATCAATGTCTCTGCAGCCAGACTCTAGGGATGGCTGGACAGCAGGCTGTGGTTTGCTGGGAGCTACATGACTCAAACTCACCCATTCCGGTATCAGTGATGTCTACAATTCCAGTAAGATCAAGATGGGTACCCAGGTGATGTGCAAAATGGGTTTCATTTATACAAATCTCCCCCCAAATTAAAGAAGTTTCCCTAAGATGGAGACTGGGAGGGAGCAGAGGTGGACCTCTTTGAAGAGGGTCCCTCTATAACAGTTTGTCTTCTCCTTAGCTCTGGCTCCCAAATGAAAGGAAGATGTTCCTCTGTGACAGACAATGGTCACCTCCCTCCATCAATGCTGACTGTACCATGAAGCCATCTGAAGTGGACCTCACTGGCAAATTAACCATGATTGGACCAAGATTGAGTGTCATACAGAAAAATCCAAGTGCTTACTCTATTATTGTTGAGTTTTCCTGAAAATGAATGCAGCCTATCTCCCCTTAGAGCCACTCCTAGGTTGTTGAGAATGTTCTCAGTCCTAGATATTATTTTGCTATTAGACTTTTCTTTCCTTTGTTATCCTGAGTATTAGGATTGAGGCTACAGACTGATCAGGTCATGCCTGGATGCAGCTGCTGTGGAGGACACAACAACCCTCCTACATCCTACTGAGAGCCTATCTATGACTCTTTAACCAGACTCCTGGGTGTCTGGATTCCAGTAGAATGACAAGCACCATTGGTGCTGCTCCTAAGAAAGTTCACAGAGCTCAGGCTGCAACCCATCAGGCTATCAGGGGCTAGGGGCTAATGGAGAAACCTCATCTCCATGTGTTTCTCCACCGCATAGGCTTACTCACACATTCCTGTCCCCCTGCGGTTAAGGATTCATGGACAGTCTAATTGCAGGCCCCTGCTTTGAAAGTTACCCATATTGATTTATGACCTATAAAAAGGTGTCCCTTCCTCTGCCTTGCTGCTTTCTTGCCGGTACATATGGTCACAGTGTTAATAACACCTCTAATTAATTATTTCCCCCAAAGAGAATTTAACCCAGCATCCCCTTTCTCCCTCAAGCTGAAGACCTTTCAATGGAAACTCATAAGATCCCAAATATGGATGATTCTATTCCCATTCCATCACATTTATAGCAAGATCCAGCGACCAAGGCCCAAGCTTCAACCACTGCTTCATCTGTCATGCACAAAGCTCAGTGTTAAGGGTTAGTTGGAGATGCATTTAGTTTAGATTTAATACAGTTTCTGTTTGGGCTTATAGAGTGGTGTGTGTGTGTGTGTGTGTGTGTGCACGTTGTGTACATATATATATACATGTGTGTACATGTGTACATGTAAATATATACGTGTGTGTATGCATGTGTGTCTATGCATGTGGAAGCCAAAGGACAACCATGGGTGTCATTCCTCAGGTGCCATTCACTTTGTTTGTTTTGAGACAGAAGCCTCACTGAGCCTAGAATTCTTCCATTGAGCTGGATTTTCTGGTCTGTGGTCCATGTCCCTTGTTCTGGAATTACAAGCACATGCCACAATGCCCAGCCATTCCACACGGGTTCAGGGGAACATGGCTTTACTGGACTTACTTTACCAAACCAGCTATCTCCCCTGTCCCCACCCCTGTTTTATGTTTCACAGTTCTTCTCTCCATCACTCCCGTGAAGTGAACCTAATGGCTAGAAGAATAACAATTCTTCGAAGGGACAGAGGCGACGTAATAAGGAGCATGTTCTGTCTGGTCAGAAACATGCATGGCTGATCAAGCTGAAGCCGGTGGAATGAAGGGTTGAGCATGACCAGGGAACTGCCATAAAGCCTAGTGGATGATACAATCTACATGGAAATGGGCTGCTGGGTGAGACTCGGAGGTAATGAAGACGCCATAAAGAAAATACAATGTACAGCTCTCACTGGTCAGGTAAGAAATGCCGTGAAGATAGATGGGGTTATTTGAAGACTCGGCTACCGGCTCTACAGAAGTGCCTGGACATCTGTACGGCATTTCCATAAAGCCCTTGAAGATGCCAGGATGAGGCATGAGATTACAATGAGTGGCAGAGGGCTAAATTGGATGGGAAAGGGCAGGGAGCCCTGTGTACTGTAAGTAGCACTCACATATGGAGTAGAGCCAGAGCAGGACCGGGAGAAATGAAGTAGTATTTCAAGTTAAGGTCATTTCTTTCACTTGCCCATTTTTCTCAGATAAGAAGGGAATTGTCATGTTACTTATAAACCCCAACTTAAAAAAAATGGCAGAAAGAACTGTCTGAGTTCTCAGATGTTTCCAGACTTAAATGCCCCCTTTTCAAATTATTCTTGGCTGGGGGCTGGGGATTCCATTACCATTAGCAGGAAGCCTTCTAGTAAATGCTGTGGGCATGTGTTTGTCATTCTACAAATCCTCACTCTGTGCTTGACAGGAACCCAAGATCACCTGTTAAGGCTAATCTAACAGGGATAAGACAGCATTCTTAGCATTTCAACTCAAACTCAACATGACTGGCAGTAAAATCATTCTTAGCCATTATGATTGGCAGGAGGTTATGGTGTTGCAGGCAACTCACTTCAGAGAGATTACAAGTTTCTTACAAAAATACCTGGAAGTAAATACTCCTGCTACTTAGAATGCTTTCAGTGTCTTGAGCAGGGTCTCTAACACTGTGCAGCCAGGCAACATCAAACACAACATGCCCTCTGACCTCAAAAGCCCATCAACATCAAAACTCCCCATCCCTAGTCACTGTCTTACAGATCAATTGCCAAATACTAAGAGACTGTTTACATTAAAGCCTTTTGATCTCTGAAGTCTTCCTATAAACACAATTAGTCTGTTCTTACTGATTTAACTGAGACTAAGAGCTTATCTTTCTAAATTAAGTCAGGAGCCTAAGCACTTACTTGCTAAACATCTTTTGAGCCCTACTTCAGCTCTCTCTCTCTCTCTCTCTCTCTCTCTCTCTCTCTCTCTCTCTTCTGTGACTACAGGTGCATTCATGTGCATTCACATTTGTGTGTAGGCTAGAGGTTCACACTGGTGACTCCTCAATTACTCTCCAAACAAATCTTTGATTCAAGGTCTCTCACTGAGTATAGTAAATTTCTGTTAGACTGTTGTTCTACAAGACCTAGGCATCCTCCTGTCTCTGCATTCCCAGTGCTGGGGTTATAGGTGCACAGGGGCTCACTCAGATTTTTTTTTGTGGGTTTGGGGTATCAGAACCTAGGTCCTCATGTCTGTATTCTCAGCACTTTACCAACTGAGCCATCTCCCAGTCTTGACATCTTAATGCTGGTTTAAAGAAAAGTTATCCTTCTCTTGTTTCAATGGCCAAGGCTAGAAACATCTATCATGGTTCCCCCATGTTGTTGGGTGAAAGCTAAGTTGTCATTGGCATCTCCTTGCAATGCTGGGCTGGGTACTAATGCATGCCATACTTTGGGTTTTTGAACAAAATGTGGGCTTGTACCTTAGTACTTATTAGCTATGGTTCTCTTCAAGGCAAGGTGCCAACTCTCCCCTTAAAGATTGCATCAGAGTCTCTGGACTATTTGCATTTTAAAAAGATTCAGAGGTTCCTTCCCCCCCTTTTGCCTTCCATCTAGCAACAAACAAATAGGCTAAATAATCAGTTATTCACCAATGCAATTGGGAAATAGAAAGGCATGAAGGTCTGGCCTTAAGCGGCATCACCTACTAGTTAACTAAGAAGGTGGGACAGAAACATGACAGGTGGAAGCCCATTACCACAAGTAGCCATGCTACTTTCTAGATATTTTCAAACAGTTGGAGCTTTCCCAAGTAGGCATCTGGTTCAGATTTCTTTCCTCACTGCTCCTTATCTCTTAACATCAGTGAAGGGATGGGTGGAGGAAGAGCAAGAGGCTAAATATTTTACTTGGTTTTCCTACTTGTATCTTACAGAAGACTGGCATTATCTCTCCATCTTCCTCACTCTGTGAATTTCTATCTCTCACACAGGGATGTCTCACACAATGAGAGAGGAGTTATAAAGGTGTACACAGAAGACATTAGAAGAAGAGGGAGATGCAGAAAAAGATGAGAGAAGAAAAGGGGAGACCAGATGTAAGAAGGAAGGAGAATTCTGGGTAAAGTTATACCACATACACGTTAGAAGGAAAGTAAAGAAAATAAGTTGGGTTACTGGAGAGATCCCTGAGCATGTATGTGGCCTAGGAAGATGCAGTTCCCCACCCCAGAGATACAAGCATGTGCAAGCTCAGAGTAGGATGATGGGTGACATAGACTATTGCCTGGAGTCGGTGTATTCTAGATCTCTGCTATATGACACAGTACCTACAGTTAGCAATGCTGTGTTGGCCACTTAAATTTTCTAAGGATAGAATTCATATTGTATTTTCTTACCATATTAATATTCTCAACAAATAAAGAGAAATAGGGGTCATCTCTGCTCTGCTCTTCCTTTAAACCACTACTCCACTGAATGGCACAGGGCCCCTCCCCTGTCCTATTTAATCTCTCTGCCCTGCTTGTCATCCCTGCCTTTCTTGATAGGGTAGATCCCCTTAATGATGATCTTCCTAAAATTGACCTTTTGCTTAGAAAGCCTTAGCTGCAGGTCTGCTCACCAGGTTATCATCCCATTCTTTCAATTCCCCTGGAAAACTGTGACTCTGATAACTCTTTACCAGGTGTCTCTCCATTAAGACAAAACTGAACTTCAAGAAAGCAGGGAAGAGAGGTTCCTAAGTTATGTTTATGAGTTTATCAGCATTGAATTCATGGAATTCTTGCATATTGTTAGAATGACTGAATTGCACACCCACTGTGAACTGAGAGGGAGGGGCCAGCAAAGGCAGAAAGCCCAGAGAAAGGAAGGTCAGGACAGTGGAGAGGAAGAAAGCACACCCAGAGGAAGGGTGTACCAAAGGAAGGGGGTGGGAAGGGAAATGGAGGGAATGGGGAAGCAAAAGAAGAAATAAGGAAGGAGAAGAAAAGTCCCAGGTGTCATAAGAGACAATTAAGATGGGAGATGAAAAGATGGGGCATGTGGGAGGGATGGGGGAAAGGAGCAAGGGAGTCAGGGGATGAGAAAAAGCTAGCCATCCAGGTGTGGGGAAGAAAGGGTCAACAATCTTCCCTGGCATCCTATTTCTGGGCCTGAGAAGCAGGGCAAAAGATGAGGTGAGAAGAGGGCATTGTCTGATGATAGAAAACAGGAGTGAATGGAGATGCAAGCAACCTTCCAGGTAGTTGCAGGCACTCTGCAGGGGTGCTGGCCGCCAGCATGTGAGCGCTGGTTGTAGCCAGTTTAAATATAGAATGATAGAAAGTTAGGGGCACCTTGGCTGCAGCTTTAAATGTTAGTTAAAGATTGTGACAATCTTAAAATACAACGTGAGTGATGTTTGAGAACACAGCACAGCTTGCTCAGCCCTATGTAAAACAGATGCAAATCATATGTAAATGCACACGTGTTCTCCTTGGCTGGCTCTGACTTTAGCTGCTTCTGTGCATGAGAGCTGTAGACACACTTAGATGTATACTTAACTCAGTGAACAGTGACTCATGCTCTGTAAAAGCCAAGGCTACTTTTCTTAGGTTATAGGTCAAGAACAATGTTGGTATCTGCAGAAGGAAATAGGGACCAGGTGGCTCCATTTGTCATCTAGATGCTGGAATGGACTTGCAGGTAAAGGGACGTGTCTCTGACTGGGCTGAGAGAGGAAAGACAAAGACTCACTGCTTCCCTATAAACAACCCACTGACATTATAGCCAAATATATATTTACTGCCATCATTTGTATAACATTTGATGTTATCAACTGTGGCTTAGAAAATGCCTGGAAGCAGAGTGCCAGGGATGGTTCTCTAGATCAGATTGGCATTCGGTTGTGTGTCTGTTGAGATTATCTTCATTATTGAGGTAGGAAGACTCACCCTGAGCATAGGTGACACCATTATGTCCTTCCCACCCTTCCTAACACTCTACCTTTTTTCTTACTTGCAGCCATCCTACTAAGTGTTGGATGCACTCTTCTTTATAACTCTGGTTTATACTTCTTAATGACTAACTTGAGACCTGTCTTTTCATGTATGTAGTAGACATTTGCTTATGTCCTTTGGAGAGATGTCTATTCTAACCCTTTCCCTAAAAGACTGAATGGGGCAGCCATCCTACTAAGTGTTGGATGCACTCTTCTTTATAACTCTGGTTTATACTTCTCAATGACTAACTTGAGACCTGTCTTTTCATATATGTAGTAGACATTTGCTTATGTCCTTTGGAGAGATGTCTATTCTAACCCTTTCCCTAAAAGACTGAATGGGGTTATTCTAATCTGTTTCTCTGTCCTGATCTGTCAATAACTCTCACTGGGAAGTGGTTCCAGTGGGGTGACCTTGAGAGAGTCCCCTGAAGGCAATGTCAATGGCACAGACACACACACCTTCTCATAGGATTCTCTGGGTTTCCTGGATTTCTATAAATCCTGCCAGCACTATCTCTAGTACAAACCCCTTACATATCTCCACTACCACCACAGTCTATTCTTCATGATAATCTGTCCTCACCTGGAAGTCTGCAACCACTGGTAATTATCTTCCCGATGCCAAGCTTTCCCATGCCCACATGCCCACTTTCTGCCCCACAGATTGTGAGTGAGGCAGGTTACAACACAGGAAACAAGACCCCCACACTCTACCTTATTCAAAACAGAACCCCTTTGTGACCATGATGCAAGGACAATCATGATGCTCTTCCCATCTCTGATGACTGGTGGCATCTTTATATGCCATCCGACCTCCAGCAATTATGTTCTCTGTATCATATTGTTTACAGTGGTGCTGTATTCCTTCACCTTGGGCCTCCATGACTGTCAAAGCCTGACCACACAATGCTCTTCAAACCTCAAGAGGTCTTCCTCTGTTACTTTCTTCGCTGACCGATCCCTCATCTTTCAATTTCATTGCCTAGTGAAAACTTTTCTCTTTCAGAAATTATTTCATATTTGTAAGGTTTGAATGTCCTTGCTGCAGAAAAAAAAATACAGTGTTCCAAAGCTGATGGCTGACAGGATGCCACAAGTGGAAAATTCCATGCTTGACCTCCGGCAACAGGTGGCAGCCAAAAGGCAGACTGCACAAATAATAAAGAATAGCGTATGAAATTGCCTTCGGGTGAGGTGTCTGAGGTGCAGATGAAACATAAATGAACTTTCTGTTTAGACTTGGAAACCATCCACATGATATCTCATATATATGTAAATATTCCACAATCTTAAAAAATATGAGAAACAAAACACTTGTGCTCTGCAGAATTTCAAATAAAGGATACTCAACCTGTATTTTGCACCTAAAATTGAGTTTTGCTACTTACAGTTCCCCCAAATAGCTATGGCTTAAAGAAAATACAGGTTTGTTTTCTTTCAGTGGAAGAAATTCTGAGCGAAACAGTCTATCCCAATCGTTTCTTTATCTTTCCTTGTCCTTTCCCACCATACCTGGTACATGATGGGAGAAGATACCTCAAAGGTTTCTAATTTCATCAAGAGACAAAAGAGTGGGGATACAGGGATATGAATGATGAGAGGATTGGCATCACTATAAGACATTCCCAGAAGACATGTATAGTCATTCCAGCTGCCATCGTCTCAGACTTCCCTCTTTGCTGGGAAAGCCATGAACCTACTGTTTCTCTCCATTGGATTTGGCCGCATTGGCTATGACTAATGGGTCCATTACCAAGGGGTCTGCTCATGAAGAGGAAGCAGTCAGTGCATACTGGGTAGGCAACTGGCAGTTTCTGACAGAAGTTCTTCTGTAATGATTTTTCTGAACCAAAGAATACGAACTTCATTTAAGATGCAATGCTGTCTGCACTGCGCATCACAATATCCTGTGCCCCGGTGCAGTGTTGGACATGCATGCTATAAACAGAGGCCAGGAAGAATGAAGAACGGTGGCGGGTTCTTTTTTAAGATGATAGTTAAGAATACAGTAAGAGTGACTGAGAGGGTGTAGCTCAGTCAATAAAGCACTTGCCTTGCAAACATAAGGACCTGAGTTCAATCCCCAGAATATATATATACATGTATATGTATATGTATATGTATATAAATACTTGGTGGTACATGCTTGCAGTCTTAATACTGAGAAAGTAGAGTTAGAAAGATCCCTGGGGATCAGCATCCAGACAACTTAGATACTCTGGCAAACAAAATCCAGGCCAATGAGTGCCCATGTTCAAAATCAAGGTGAATGGTGTCGTAGAAAAGGTATCCTCACATGTACCTGCACATACATGAATACAAGCATACACATGCAAAGAAGCCAGGCATGATAGAACACAGCTGTAATCACAAAATTGAGGAAGCCGCGAATGGAAGATGGGGAGTTTGTAGCCAGCCTGGGTTATATAGTGAGACCTTGTCTTTAAGGAACAAAGTGTGCGTGGGTCTCTTCTGTCCCATTTTCCATAAGATACTCCTGCTTACTGTGCTCATCAGCCCATCCACATTCCCACACTACCTCATTTGGCTTTCAATCCAAGAATTCTAATGTCATTCAGCAGGTCTACAATTAGAGTTGGACTTCTCCTCCTCCTCTTTTTCTTCTTTTTCTTTTCTTCTTCTTCCTCCTCCCACTCCTCCCCCTTCTTTTGAAAAATTATGACCTGAGGTTAGAAAGCAGCTTTGTTGGTTAAGTGCTTGCCATTTAAGCATGAGGACCTGAGTTAAAACCCAAGCTCTCCGGGGGGAGGGAGGGGATCTGGGTGTGATGTATGGACTGTGTGTGTAATCCCAGGAATAGAGATACAGAGACAGGTATGAACTTGGGGTTCTCTGGATAGTCCAGTCTACTTAGTGTGTCCCCCAAGAATCATGTGGAAGTTTATCCTCTGGTTTCTAGACATATTCATATACATGTGCACAAGAAACCTACCACACAATACTCCACCCCCCCACCCCAACACACATCAAAACACCTCTGGTTTCTCATTATATTCAAGTTGCAGATGTAGTTACAGGCCAGAACAATTAAAACCATTCTCAAGGACATCTCATGTTTATGTCCCAGAAAATAAAATGGGGTTCCTGTCTGACCAACGATTTCCTCTCTGAATTGTTCGGGCATTTAGCCCTGTCACCATAGCTGTCTACATCCTCAGCTCCTCCAGGACCCGGCAATAACAAGAGCTCCTCACAATGCTCACATCTCTGAATTTCATCTTCATTCCAAGCACCAGCCAGCACCACACCCCTGCAGCACAGTCATGCGACAGGTACCTGGCTTTGCTTAAAACTTCTAAAGCTCGGGTACCTGCTGCCTGGAATACTCAGACATCCATTTCCAAAGACGTTTTAAAGTGCACGGGGCAGAGCCCATCCTGCAGGCATTCTTCAGCTATTACTTCTTAACCGATTACCATTCGATTTTTTTTAAAAATGATAAAACAGGGAAACCTTTAAACACTCAGTGGATCCTGAATTATTAAACATAAAAGGGCACTTCGGCGAATTTATTACCACACAGAGCCACTCTTGTCTGGTTTAAGCTTTTAGCTCCTTCGAATGTCCCCCTCTGCTCCAAAGTGGAGTTAAAGACAGGGGGGCTGTAAAACTCCTTCCCCTCCCAGTGTCCCCATCTCAGCACCTGATGTTCCAAGTCCATTCTCTGGGCTGAACTCCCTCTGGGGTGGAGGCTGGCCCTGTAGAGGTTGATGATGCTACCTTAGTGGTCCCTAGGAACTGGAAAGAGCCCAGTTTGGAGTACTCTCTTCTGCAGACTCTCCACGGACACTCTTTCCCCGATGATCAATTTCCTGGGTGCTCCCTTGAAGCCCTGAAGCTGAGCACACTGTGGAAATCGGCAAGCACGTGCCCGTGGAACTCTCAGTGGGTTTCACTGTTAGTGGATTTTTGCTTTCGCTCCTGTCCTTTCACAGAAGTAGAATTTATGTCACCTCACATAAAACAAACCATTTGAAATATGTAATTGAGTGGTGGGCAGCCAGCCTGTGTATGCAGCAGTGAACAAGGGACCTTGTCTCAGACAAAATGGAAGATGAGGACCAACATCCAAGGCTGTTCTCTGATCTCCATACATGCCGTGACATGCATGTGCTCACATTCACACACATGGACACCCCCACATGGACTCACATAACATGCTAACACATATTCCACACCTCCCAACACACACAAAAACCTCTCAGTGATTCCCTCTCCCAAGGTTACCACCATTGTTCCTTCTGTCTCTCTGAGTTTTCCAAGTCTACAGAGCACACATACAGAACCACATGGCGCCCAGTCCTTTGTTTCTGGCTTCTTTTGCTGGGCACCATGTCATAGGGTTTGCCCACATTGTGGCATTTGCCAAAACTCGATTTACTTCCATGGCTGAGACAGATCAGATTGAGTTTGCTTTGTTGATGAACCTATAAGGTACTTTTACTTTTAGCCCCTATGACTGACATACCTCTACACATGAGCTACCCTTCATGGACTGATTTTTTTTTTTCTTTTTGAGGTCTAAAACCAGCAGTGGAACCTCTGGGTCTTATTGTAATCCTATGGCGAAATTTTGGTGGACCTTTCAGACTGTTTCTGTGGCTGTTGCCGTTACCTTTTACTGAAAGGTGCTTAGGCTCATCCCTGGACTCAGATTGAACTCAGCCTCCAAAAAAGCACCCCTGGAATTCCCATGAGAAGTGGGTGAGATAGACAATAAGCGCAACCTTTTTCCGTTTCAACCACAATGACACTGAGCATGGGAGGCTCAGGGTCACATTGCTCTTTGTCCTCTTCCTGGTCCCCTTACTACTTCATTCCAAAGGGGACTGCCTCTTTAGGGTGTTTGGGTAACACACTCCACTCCAGCAGCCTAAGGAAAGCAAAATACCCAGGGTGAGGACTGATAAGCATATACCATTAGATTGACTTGGGCCAATACACACACTTGTCCCCTCCCTAAATATGTGTTTTTTGCAGTCAGGACTTTCTCTTTAAAATGAGCATAACAGAGGCTGGTGCATGGTTCAGTGGATAAAGCACACACTATACAACCAAGAACCTAGAAGCCACGTAAACCAGACATTGTAGCAGGCATCTGTAATCCCAGTACTTGTACAGAAAAATGGGAATGGAAACAGGAGAATACCCAGAATCCTCTGGGCCAGCTAGACTGGAGCAAGCCTTAGCAAATGATAAAGAAAACCTGTCTCTGAAAAGGAGGATTGGACTTATTCTGATTTCTACATGTTCATTATGCTGTTCTTCCAGCATTCAGAGTCGTGAATGCACTCCCCCCCCGCCACACACACACACACACACACACACACACACACAAATGGGCATAGCTTCCTCAATGCTTATGTATATTCTCATAGTGTAAAGTGAGTGCACATATTTAAAAAGCCCACTGCAAGACTTTGGGCTCTGCAGAAACTTAATAAACCTTTGCAAAGCTGTGAGGCCTTTGGGGACCATGTTCAGAGTGGTCTGAAGAAAGGATGCTTTTTGATTTTGCGTAGCTAAGCAAATTACTGGCAATGCAGGCAAGAGAAAAGCGAGAAAGAAGGAGATGGGAAATGAGGGGGGGGGAGCATCCCTAGGAAAGCTTCAGGGAGAAATGGGAGAATGAGAAGCATGTGGCCAGTACCATGAAAGCAGAATTTATAACCCATAGCAACACAACAAAAATGAATTATCAAAGTTAACATCTGTATTATTCTTATGATCATGGAACTTCTGACTTAGAGTTTAAAATTACTAGATCAGCCTAATTGGTATTCTTCTTTTCTTTGCCTAAGTAAAAGATGGGGGAAGAAAGAAAGGATGAAGGAAAAAAGAATCATCCCAAAACAAAACAAAACTAATCAATGAAGCTATAGAGCACTTTCTAGGAGACTAGAGAAAATGATCCTGCAAGACTTAAGATGCTGAGAGTGAAGAAGAAAATCCTTAGATAATGCTATAGGAGCAGGAAATAAAAGCAAAGTCACGCTTCGCAGGTTATACTCCATTTAATATCTGCTTGTAAGAGCCACAAACGAGACACTCGGTCAGTTCATGTGCATCTCTGATACCCAGTGACACTCAAACCTGGGCTGTTGAGTCTGTTACCCTGTTTGGCCCTGAAAAATATCAGATACTAGCCACCTACCTGAGATCATGCAGGATGTTGATGTCACCTAGATTTGTGACTTATGTAGTGGTCAGAAACGTCGCATCCTAGTTCATGGGTTCGATGGTTTAAGGCTGACCCACAGCTAGTACTTCTCAGGGAAATATATCTTTTTTTTTTCACTTTATGAACTTGAAGTGTTTATTGAGGCACTCAGACTAGGTCAATGTCACAATCTTGCAAATATAAGTCTATAATCAGCCACTAGCTGAGTGTGCAGGTACTTTTTAAAGACAAAAACCACAAGTTTGACACATTCCACTAGCCTCAAACACTTAGCATGTCAAAAACCTACATTTCTCATTGTACTTCCACACATTTGGAATAGCCATTGTCTATTTTGTTGGTGTTCTCAAAAGCCAACTCTTAGTATCGTGAAATCAACAAAATAGAAACAAAGGGAAATATATCTTACAAATACCTTAAAACAACCTTGTCCAGTTGGAGACAGATTTCATGAAATACCATCAAATACAAACCAGACCATTAGCAGACTACATGTGCAAAACCTTGCATGGCCAGACAATTTGAGGCACAGATAATAGTGAGGTTAGGATACAGAAAACTCTTTCTAATCAAGTACAGAACATAGAGATTTAAACTTTTTGTTGTTCGATAGAATGTTGACAACTGAAAAGAGCAAATTTAGTACCAATGTTTATCCCGGTAAAACTTTAAGTTAGGAAAGGTGTCTTGGCTGTCTCTGTTCTACTTCCTAAATGCAACAGAAACTGCTTACTTCTGGCAAGAGAAGAGCAGAATGAATGAATTCAAAGATGGCTACATTACAGAGAGAGATGACTGTCATAAGGATAGACTTCCTAATTGTCATGCCTTGTCTACATATATGGAGGTGCCACATGGTACTCCATAAATATGCCACAATTGCTGTACTTCAATTAAAATAAAGTACATTCTAGGAAAAGGCATCCACAAGCTTTGTGCTTTAGTGATGAGCATCTGCTTCATACTCAGAAAGAAGAGTCTTAAAATCTCAGTCCCCAAGGGATGAATTCCCCCAAATCTTAGTGGTTCCACTGCCATTGCCATTCAGGTCACCATGTGTCACATGATTGATGATCAATTAACTAATATCTTTCATCCTCATGTTCTTTACTTAAATTGATATATACTGTTCAAAATGATAATGTATACCAGTATTGCCAATTTTTAAAAGTCAGGTATCCAAGTAGAAAGCAGCCATTAAATAAATACAGTGCAACCATAAATTGCTGAAATCTGTACTTTTGACTGCCAGACACCGAAGCTGTGGTTCCTAAATCATCACCATTACACTTCCACCTCCACCATCACCACCACCATCACCATCACAGTCATGTCCTTGTCACGACTACCCTGACCACCACCATTACCACCATCATTGCTAGAATCTTTATCAGCATCAGTACCACCATATTCATTATCATCATCATTAACACTGTTTTCATTATCATGATTATCACCATTATCATCATCACCATAAGCTTTTTCAGTACTTAGACACTCATCATGATCATCATTATTTAGATTTTGAGATAAGACCTTCCTATACATCTCGGGCTAGACCCCGCGCCTCTGATTAGTTCTCTTTACTGACACAAACTCTGGATACTATGCTCAAGGTACCACCTCTCTGCTTCTTTCTTCTTTTGTAAGACAAAATATGACATGGCACCTGCCTCATGGTGGTAAGGGCAGCAATGCATGTAAAATGCTTGGGTGTCTGACACGGGCAAGAATTACATATGTATTTATTATTGTATCGACTACTTGGTTGGTTTCTTTTCAGTGCTATCATACACATTATCAAAAATGAAGTGACTTAAAGCAGTACAAGTCATCATCTTATAGCTCAATATTTTGGAAATGAGATGCAAGTCACACTAAGAAAATCTTGCCAGTGTTCCTCTCCAGAGGTCTGGAAGGAGGGGGTCGATGATGCACACCTACATTCTTGTCTCTTCCAGATTCTAAAAGTTGCCTGGATTCCATGGCTTATGGCTTTCTTCTATCAGCAAGGCAAATATGATAGGTTGAGATTTATCAGAAAGCATCATTCTCAGCCTCCCTGTGCTCTGTCTCCTCCAACATTTAGTGCCTTGTGTTATTTTATTGTATTGGACCTCTGCAGGCAGTCCAATATGAGATCTTCATCTCAAATGGATGGCCATAGGTAACTCCATCTGGAGACTTGACCCTCCTCTTCAATGTGAACCCAAATAAATTTAGACTTAGAAGGGAAAAGTATGCGTGTATTCATGGTGGGTTATTTCAACACAAAACATAGCAAACATGTTGTCCTACCTCTTGTCTTACACAATTACCAGCTAGTGTGTGACACTTCCTAAAGGGAATAGCCACTGAAGGTGTACTTTGGGCTTTCCTATTACCATGTTTTTTTGTGTTCCACAATAATTTCCCCTACTTTTTTTTTTAAGTCATTACTTTAGAATACCCCTAGACCTCCAGAAAAGCTGCAGAAACATAACAGAGAGAACCTCTCTTTACCTCCCCTCATGCTAATATTTTATCCACAGCATGACAAGAACCAGGACATGGACATCAGCACAGCATTGTACTAGACTGCGACATACATTGGGGTGGCATAGTTTGTACACTTATCCCTCTTTTTTGTGTCATGGTCCCAACCAAAATTTCACCTGACATTTAGCTATTATTTCTCATTATTTTTCTCCTAGATAATTTCCTCGCCTTTCAACCTTTGCCTTTCCAGTGAGTGATACTTCACCACCTGCTTGGACTTCAATCCCCAGGTAGGGAATTCCTGGCTCCTACAGACATTTGAATCTGTCAGGATTCAGGTAAGCCCCCAGCCCCACAAATCCTCCTGGTTATCTCCCTTTGCTGGATGTTGTGCTTCCCCTAGCACAAGATTCATTATCAGATCCTTGCATTGCATCAAGCCCAGTGTGCTCTCTGTGGAGCTAAACTTGTGCCATGGAAATCCAGGGCTCCTGAGCTATGAGGCATCTGAACCAAGACTGCAGCTCAGCATGGCTCCTCCTCTCCTCCTGTTTATCCTTCCCTGATTTCAACAACAATCCATGGAATAGTGGAGACAGGGCCTCAATAGATTAAAAACTGCTTCCCTCTAATAAAATGTTAAATGATCTTGAAAATTAATCACCAGGGCCATTTGGGTTGCCCTCCTCAGAGGGAGATGGCTCAAGAAATTTAATAAATTATTATCACAACGATGTTCCTATTACTGAATTTGCATTTTCTTCCCAAGGCTTGTATTCAGCTTCCAAGTTGCCCAATGATGGTTAATAAAAATGATCAGATCTCTTTGCCTCAGTGGTTGGAGAGCTAGGCTAAGAGTCTTCCACTAAAGAATATTCTTTAGGCTTTATACTTAATTATTTTAACTTCATCTTTAACCCCCTTCTTTATGATTTTTGTTTCTTTAAGACAACTAAAGATAGTATTAATCATGAGCACGCTTTCTTGGTGGAAGCACACTGTAATGATATGCCTAGCTTAAAAGCAAATCTAATCTACTTGCTTATTAAATTTAAATGTGTTTAAGGCTGATATGGTTTGAAGATGATATGTAAAATAACAGCTTCCATGGTTATAAATGTCAACTTTCAAAATTATGTGCAATATAACACACAAAATAAATGCTGCTCGGTCTTTACTTTCCACTGTGATCAATTCATTAAGCGATGTATTACAAGCCACGAGGACGATTGCACAACAAGAGGCACCATTTGTCACAGCATATTCGAAAGCACCCAGGAAATGCTGTGATTATTATTTTTTGTCAGGAATAGATTATACTTCTCATTGGAAAGAGGGATAAAAGAAGCTTCCAATGCCACATGACCCGGGGGACTTCTCCAATCAAATACTAAACACTAAGAAATCTATTCTTAGAATAATGATCTGTGTTAACAACATAACACATGAACTAACAGCCATGTGGTTACCTCATAAGACCTGCACATAATCAAGGCAGTTAAAAGTTCCAGCATGGATGAGAGAGAGGCCCAGCCCTGGCTGAGGAGTTATTGGCAATTAACAGCTGTTGAGGGAGGTAGCAACATTTTGTTTGAGAGGGTGGTTATTGGTAGGTTGCTCAGGCCACAGTGAAAGACCCTACACACATATATAAGCAGGCCACACTAACAGAACTCAGGACTTATAAATAGTGAAAGATATATTGCATTCATCCATGAAAACTTCAAAAAAAATAAGCAAAACATATCGTTAGAGAATGGGAATGGGCTGGAAAGACAGCTCAGTTGATTAAATGCTTGCCTAGCAAGCAAGGGGTCTGATTTCAATTCCCAGAAGCCATATAAAGAGTCAGGTGTACTGCACATGGAATCTCAGAACTGGGAAAGTGGAGATAGGATAATCCTTAGAGCTCACTGGCCAGCCAACCTAACCTACTAGATGAGATCCAAGTCAATGAGAGGCCCTGTATCAAAAAAATGTGAACAGTAGTAAAGGTTACATCCAAGGCTGTCCCCTGACTCCTCAGGAATTTGTCTACACATATTCGTGCACACATGCACACATATACACACTTTCTGTTTCTCACACATTCAGAAGGAAACAAAAGGTGGTATCCTTAGGAAAGCAATGCTAGCTTTTTATAGTATGAACAATGAGGAAGGACAGAAATACATTTCTCTCCTCAGAATGAGGAATTCTATATTTTTTATTATATGCTAGCCCTTGGGAATTCCCCAAATTGGATTGATCATTAGGCTTCTCAGGGGAGGGAGATATACAGCATTATTTGTCTATCTATCAGTCTGTCTATCTATCTATCTATCTATCTATCTATCATCTATTATCTATCTATCTATATCATGCACACACACACACACATACACACACACACACACACACACACACACACACACACACACATATATATATATATATATATATATATATATATATATATATAATCCCTTCCCAAAGTGATCACTGAAAAGATGGAGAAGCCCAGAAATTCGCATTTCAAAAATAGACTTTTTTCTGATTTTGTGAACATTGAATTTTTCCTGAAGCATAGTAACCATGTTTGTGTGTATGTGTGTGTGATTGTATGCATAATTGTATCTATGTTAAATAAATGAATGATATGATCACAAAAGGGACTCTGGCCTCTATTGGCACATGCCCTACAGAGTCCTAACACTCATGGCTTGATGTGCCCAACTCCATGCTGATTCTTGATGAAATTTCACTGACTCCTGGGTAGTTGAATTTCTGATTTCATATCATACTGATTTCTATGTAGCTAGATGGTATGATTTGAGGATAAAATATCCCCAAACAGGTTCATGTGCTTGCAAACTAGCTCCATGTCTGGGGACTGTGTTTCGGAGGTTGTAGAATCTTCTGAACATGGCTTGTAGATTCAGGGCCATAGAAACAATGCTTGAAGACTTGATGCAATTTATGCTTCCAGCCCAAGCTCTCTGCTTCCTGAGCAGAGATATAAGGAGCCCCAGTCTCATGTTCCCACGGCTATAAGTGCAGTCATGCATTCCTTGGCGTGAAGCTGTGGGCTAAAACAAGTCCTTTCTCCCCTGAACTGGTTCTGCCAAGTATTGTGTCCCAGTGACATGAAAAGTGAGTGACAGGCCATGTTGGTCTCTAACCTAGGCTCAGACAGTCTCCTCGGTTTCCGTTTGTGCACTAGATCTTTCCCTATATTCTCTTCAGCCGATTATATGACTCTTAGGGCTTCACTTAGGAAATAAATAAAATAAAATAAAATAAAATAAGATCCTGGCTGAGAAGGGAAAGTATTTGTTGGGAATCTATTGAAGGGTTAGATGCATCAATGTTTATAAAAGCTGATAAGAAAAGGAGGGCAAAGGCTAGCTGGCCGGGATGGAAGAACGTTTATTTCAAATTTAATTGTTCTGGGCTCACCAAGTTGATCAATGCTTTTCTGTTTTTTAGTGGCCTTCTAAGAAGTCTTGGAGTTTTGTCATTACTCAAGGGAGAACATTCCATTTGGGTCATTAATTGATGTCCTGCCCAATGGTCTTCCATTTCAATTAAGATAATGATCCATTTTTTTCCTATACATTTTGGTTGAGTCTATTCCAGACGTGCAGGTAATCAAGATATAGACTGTAGAACAGAATCTTCCAGAAAGCTGTAAGGAAGAAATAAAATTGTATTTGATTTGATTGTGTTCCCTAGGAAAGTTTTGCAAGGAATTGCCTGCAAGTATCTGTATGAAGCACCTCACCCTCACTGGCAATTTAAAATCCATTCAGGGCACCTTGCTCCAGAGGTGGGCTAGTTTATAGATTAAGAGATTGTGAAAAACAGATTACCATATCTATGTTGCTTTTCAAGTTATGTGTGGGTGTGACATAGTGCTTAGGGGTAAGGTGAGTTCCTATGGGTCTACAGCAGTGTAGTCCATGTACTATGCTGACTGCTACCCTTCTAGACATCTGTAGCTGGAAAGCCTTCACTCTACACCAATGCACCTTTCGTTGGGGCTTTCTGAACCAACTCCTCACTGGAGAGGAGTCACATTCCCAGGCTGCAAAAGGTCTCCAAAGAGCTTCCTCCAATTCCTACCTACCTGCTATTCTGCTTCCTCAAGCATTTCTCAAAGGTTCCCAAACTCTAAAACTGGCACCTTTTTTAGCAGTCAACTCAAGAACATTCTTAGGTTGTCCTGTGAAATGCTCTGTACAATCTCGTTATTATACCCTTTGAAAGCTGGAGGCACCAGGACTTCCAAATGGAAACACAGAGAGGAAGGGTACACCAGCAGAAATAATACAAACTGTGAGCATCCTCTGGGATAGAATAGGAAACTAGTGTGAGGAGCAAATACTCGCTGTATACGTTTACAAATGGGGTTAATTGTGCTTGCTTAGAGTACAAAACAGCATTTAGCAAGTGGGGGAGGTGAAACACACACACACACACACACACACACACATTTCCTTTCTGCATCACTTCAGCTAGGGTCTATATTAGACCTCGACAACACACACTTAAAAGCTTTCTCTAAATGGCATTTTGAAGCTAATTGCAATGCAAATCTTAACTCTAGGGTTTTTAATAAAATGCTACTCAGACAATATCAGAGCATTTCCAGGCAAGGCTTAGAAAGCCAACGGAAATACAGGAATACATCTTATGATGTCTTCATTTGAGCTTAAAAGACTTAGCCTAATGTCTCCCCATCTGCAACCAAGGTCCGTTTTCAGGATCCAATGGGACTACATGGACTGAGGAGCTCTTTTGTCCGAGGGGTTGAATTGGCTGATTCTTCGTCTCTTTCCCCTCCCTCTCTCTCCTTCCTTTCCTTTTCTCTCTTTCTCTTCCCTCTCTCCCTTCACTCTGTTTCGTGTAGTCTACGCTCTTTTTGAACTCCCAGCATTTCCCCTTTCCCAGCTTCCTAAGAACTAGTTCAAAATTACTTACTTTATATGCTCACTAAAACAACACTGTAAAACTCATTAAAAAACAAACATGAGAGAGTAGAAGTGTGGCTTGTTGGGAAGAACGGGTCCAGAGCGAGGGGGAGGGGGCAAATGGGGGTAATCAGAGCACGATAAAAATGTATCATATACATTGATCTGTGTATGTAAGGGAATAACAAGCCATCTTGCATGCTATTACAAAATCTTTCATACCTCACATAGAAAACACTGGGGAGGGGGACCCTAAAATAAAATGAGTCTTTTCTCAAACCCTTTATGGAAAAGAGCTGCATGAATATGCTCTGAAGGTCTTTGCTCTATGTGTCAACTATGTCCCAACACACATGATTCTGTCCAGGCCACTGTGTGAAGTACTTGGCTCACCTGACAATACCAACTAAGCATTTTCCATTAGGACCACTAAAATGTGGCCAATATTCTGTTTCAGAAATTTAGATTTTTATTTCCAATTTTTAGCATTAGGAAACAATGGATCAATAAGAGTTTCCACTGAATCCTATTCATTTCCACATGTGTGGAAATGTGTTCTCATTGCAAACACACAAAAAGTACTTTCTTTTGAGGTTACTAAAGAGTGCCAAGGAACTGTAGGGGATAAGCGTAAGGTATACTGGAGAGGAGGAAAAGAAAAGGTAAATGAGTCATCCTCAGACTTTTGGACCCTCACTCAAGATAGGATGAGGAGTCTTGATACCCAAGGATGTACCACTATATGTAACACAAAAGTGTCTTATTCCCAAAATAAAAGAGAGACTGAAGGATGCTCAGATATTCATATGACCACTAGGGGATTTTAAAATCTAAAAAACAATTCAAGGTCCCTATGTACATGCACACTTCTGTACAATTGCAGAGCTAGTGGGAAACAAATGTCTTTGAAAATAAAATTGCATAACAAAGCCTATCTCCAAGGGTGAAACTGTTTTATGATTCTACCAGGTAAGCATGAGCCCAGATGTTTCTCAATGTTTAATAAATACAGCAGGGTTTCTGGGAAACTGGTGAATCCAATCTGGCCAAAATATGTGTGTCCACAAGATGACCATTATTATTATGGGAATTATTAGGGTGCAGTATCGGGGAGGAACTAGACCCAAATGACTCTAATCTAGTCTTATCACATGCACACAAAGACGCACAATCCGAGGGACCTCCATGTAATCCATCTCTGTCAACTGCATTAAGGAAATTACCTGTCAGCAACATCATGGCTGAGATTTTGTGATTAAACACAAATATGGGAATGCCCACGGGTACAGTGAAATCATTAGGGGAAAAAATCACATGCAAACACTTCCTTCAATTTTCTTTCCTTAGAATTCATTCTAAGGTCATAAATATTTGAAATCTGCAATGAGGGGTATAACATGGAAGTTATCAAGTACTTACTTTGTGGTTAATGCCCTGCCTTCCCCAAACTACCCCATAATGCACCAGGGTAAGGTGAATTCAATGGGATAAAATGTGTGGGTGTTCCTCTGTGCACTTCGTAATTTCAAATCTATTATTGCATCTGAAGATCATTTTCCTTCCTTCCAGAATGGGTCATTGTTATGAATACATAAGATAAAGAGATGGAAAACAGCAAATAGCAAACTTCTTTTGAAACCCAGTAATCATTATTATGGTTCTCATTAATAATAATTGTAATTAATTGTAATTGTAAATAATGAATAATGTTGATGTGAATTTATCACAAATATACACTTAAGGGTTCAAGGACATTGTCTAAGCTTTTATTTATTTTATTTATCTAAATTGGAAGCAGGGTCTCATATAGCACAGGCTCCTTGGGAATTGCTACTTAGCTGAGACTGGCCTAAGACTCCTAATCCCCTTGCCTCGATCTCCCAAATGCTGGAATTCCAGCCACGTGTCACGGGTTTTTATGTGGCACTGAGGACCAAGTTGAGGGTTTTGCGCATGCTTCGGAGTTACATCCTTGGCCTTGTCCAAGGCTTGCAGTTTAGAAACCATGTACTGCTGACTGAAAAGGAGCGCAGCCTATCTAGAGCCTCATACTGCGAAATTCTATTTAAAAAAAAAGTTTCCAAAGCATTTGTCTTTATTTTTTAGGGTTCATATGTTTGTATATGAGATTGAGATCTGTATACGGGAGCTCTTCTAGATTCTGAGATATTCCATGTTTGGCCTAAGAGAGTTTCAAGCACATTGTCAAGGAATCTTTAAAGTACCACAGGTCAACCATTTGGAAAAGCATTGAGCAGAGATAAGCTGGTGACTGCAACAAAGGAGGCAAAAATCTCACCCATGGTGCAGACAGACAGATGTTCAGTCCAGCAGGCACGTTAGTTGGTGCATAACCAACATCATCGGCTCTGGATTGCTTAGAAGGCTCTGGCTTTCTCCCTCCCTCCTCCCCTCTTCAGCATACACATCTCAAGTTTCACATGGTCACCCCATCTCTTGTGTCATTCATGGCCCCTTTACTCTGAGACTGAAACTGACTTAAGTAACTTCCCATGCATGGAGGAAGACTGATCGGATCCCCTCCCCTCTGCCTCTTCTCCACCTCCTGTATGTGGAATTCCTTCCAGTTTGTCCTTTCTCTACTCTTTAAACACACCAAGGCAAGGACTTTCAGGCTGCTGAGTCTGGCATACAAGGATACTCCTCTTCTCTTTCTGGCTCTGCCTTCTTCCCCTTCCCCTCCTCCAGGACTTCCTGTTATCTCTGGCTGCCTGGATCAATGCTTGCCACACTCGTTCACCCTTCTCTCAATGGCATCACACTTTAGGCAGAAAATGTTACCCTTTTTATTGACTTTGAGTCTCTTTAAAGAAGCTCCCTCCATTAGCACAGCAGGTGGAGGAGAGCAAAACCTATATCTTAACTACTAAAATGGCCCCAACAATAGGCGCCTAGTGCCTACTAGCTGAATCAAACTCAAAAGGACCTAATGGGTCTCATTCTTACATTAAACCGAAATCACAGGTCGTATTGTACGTGAGTTAGCTAGCCCGTGATTCCTGCTGGAAAAGCATCCTCTTGCCCTGACTCCTGAGATCCAGAGTACATCTTGTTTGGGGTGAACACTAGTGCATGTTTTCGGGAGCCCAGAAATCAATCCATGCTTGTTCTGACTGTCTCTCTCTGCCCTGCTCCCTCTCCTCCTTCTTTCTTTTCTCCCTCTCCCTCCTTACTCCTTCCCTCCTTTAAACATACCTGCAGGTGAATGAGAGGATGAAATAGTATCTATCACCACTAAAATCTGAGATGACTCTGGAGCTTCCATTGTTTGGTGACAACAAATGAACAAGAGTTCTCAGTTCTGACCACATCCATTATGCCTGGTGCTCTCAAATCCTGGCATGAAACTTCAAGCAGAGAAACTGCCATTTTTACGCCAAATTCGAGATCAACCCTCATGCTCATAAGCATTTTAAACTCACCAATACCTATTGCTGTCACTTGGCTTTGTTGTCCTTGTTCACAATGGATTCCATTTCTCCCAAGACTAAGACAGCCTGCCACCAAACTCAGAAACACAGACGCACCTGGCCTATGGAGCCTCTGTTCCCCGGACAAAGGATCAACCTCAACAACGACAGCTCCGTTCTCTCTCTTAGGAGATTTGCAACCAAGGCTATCACCCCTTAGCCTCACTCGTCTTTCCTCATAAAATCCCCATGTCCTGTAAGTGACAAACATTATTTTAAATGCGTTTCTGATCTCAATAAATTTAGGTTCTAGTGGGAAAATAACCAAAGAAAATAAGATAATTTAGGATCAGGGCATGTGGTTATTTATGGCCAGGAAGGAGGTAAAAGGCAATTAAGACAAAGGACTCAGGGGTGTGAGGCTCTCTCTGGAGGAATCCCGAAGGAGTCCATGTAAAATAAAGTGGAGGGCAGTCTGCTTTGTTGGGGGTAAGCCACAAAGCAGGAAGGTTGCTGGCCAGGGGCTGAGACTGTTCCTGTTTCCTGCTCCATCCCAACACTGCTCCTTCTCCTTAGTCCTGCTCCTCATTCTTCCTCCATCCTCCTCCCCCATCTTCCACCCGCCCCACCCCTCCTCCTGATATCATTTGGAATCCATGGGCTATTTCCAAATCCAAGTTTTGCTGCATGAGTCTGAAGAAGGTTTCTACTCTTCACGCTGGGAAGAGTTAACACCACTTTTAATCCCCAGATCTAGGACAGCAGCTCACCACCAGGTATGCAGTCATTTACTTAACCTGTCCAAGGAAAGGTAAAAACAGAGAGGATACCCAGGTGTGATTAAGCCGTTCAGAGTTAACAAATCAGGGGCTCATCTGGCTTCAAAGTCAGGAGGTGTAGAAACCCGACAGAAGAAAGAAAACAAATTTTTTACTTCTAAGTCTGTTGGGGGGGCCTCAGAATTCCAGTTATGGTCTCTGTAGAAGGCCATAATTGTTTACAGGAACTGGAATAAAATGCCAGGCTGCATAGCTTTTCACAGTGCGGGCTTTGAGGGAGCTCAAAGTCTCTGTCCCTTAGTGATAATCACCTATATCAAAGGCGTACAGGAAGGTGCATCTTATGAGATAACCACAAAGCCATGGCATTGACTACAGAGTCCATTGCAAACAAGCGTGCAAAGGTCTATCCCGCTTATCAGCAAGGGAGATTAGGGCCGACCATTACTGTGCCCTGCACTTTGGCTCTGAGAATTCTGGTGTGTTATTTCATGTTGTGCTTCCCAAAGGAGCTGCCCACCTCCCTCTGGTTTGAGAAAAAAACCTCCCCCACCCTTACCAATGACCTAAGAATTCCTTCCAATTCAGTTCAGAAAATCTTCTGGGAGGGTGAGGGGTGATTTTCTTGGACCAGAGTCATCAAAAAGCATGCAGAAATTCTCAGGGAACCATTACTAGGTAGGAGGCATTTTTTTTTTTTTTTTTTTTTTTTTTTTTTTTTTTTGCCAAGGAGCAGAACATAGACACAGAAGAAAAGGAGTTTGGATAGGCAGAAGGGAACAACACAGAATTATTCTCACTGATTTTATAATTTCCTCAGTTCAATTAATCCTTTGTGCCTCGTAACTACGGTCAAAGTTGATGGCTAACCTCAAATGTCAGTTGATGAGATCTGGAGTCTGGAATTTGAACATGCCTCTGGGGAATTATCATGATTATGTTAATTGTGTTGTGAGGACCTGCCCACTATGGGTAGCACCATTCCCCTGGTCAGGGGCCCAACTGTAGAAAAAAAGGGAAAGTGAGAAGAGCACATTCATTACTTTAGGCTTTCTGATCATGGATGTGATGTGACCCTTGAATTATGAACCAAAAATAAATTTTTTCCTCATAAGCTTCTATGGTCAGGGCATTTAAACAGCACCAGGAAAGTAAGACACTAAGCAATATGTTTTCTCTTTAGCAGTTGAGAAGACTGTGGCTCAGAGATGTCCAAAGATGTTGGACAAATGACAGCGAGGCTAGAGACAGAATGCCCATCCTCGGAATTCCCTTACTGTAGGAGCCCAGGCGGCGTGTGGCCATACTCTCGTGCTGTGCACTGCTGAAGACAGAGCCTTGCTGCATGGAGGGCACACTGTTTGTTTTTGCATTGTCTGCAAAAGGTTTTGCTCAGCAACAGTAAGGATGAGTAGTTGTGACAGAAACTGTGGCACACCAGTCTAAAATATTAATTATCTGTCCCATTACAGGAAATGCTGGCCACCAGTCCACAGCAGTGAGCATGGCACACAGCATCCTAAAGCTGACATGCTTCCTTCTAATCTTGATACTTAACATCAACTTTTCCCTCTGGTAATATTTTGTCTAAATATTTTCACCTTGAAGCAAATGTGCTCCCCGCTTTTTGTACCATAATAACTCACAGTAGAAATGGAGTCGGGCGAGCAGAGGAGGATAACTTCCCAAGTAAATCTCCTGCAATACTTTCAGGCACCACAGGGAGCCATCTCACCTTTTACAGTATGGGAGGAAAACTGTCGCTGTTGTTAGTGTCCCCTCATCCATCAGCCTGTGAAGTACTGCCCAATAAAATCAAAGCACCCTGCCAGATCAAGACACTGCACAAACACGGTGTGGGCTTTCTGAAAATAGGTCTTCAGAAGGGCGAGCCAGCTCTGCCCCTTATCTGATATGAACAGCATCTCATCCTTAGGAATGGGACTTCCAGAGGTACTGTTCCTTCTTGGCTGTGTAGCAGCAGGAACTTGCTTACCCTCTCTGATCCAGATTCCCCTCTAAGTAAGAAGAACAGTATAAAACGAGTACCCTCCTGCCAGGTGGTGGTGGAGCACGCCTTTAATCCCAGCACTCGGGAGGCAGAGCCAGGCAGATCTCTGTGAGTTTGAGACCAGCCTGGTCTACAAGAGATAGTTCCAGGACAGGAACCAAAACCACAGAGAAACCCTGTCTCAAAAAAACAAGAAAACAAACAAACAAACAAACAAAAAAAACAAAAAAGAGTACCCTCCTCATACAATTATATAAAGAATTCATGAGCTACATACAACAAAGAATATACTAAATTGCATTAAAGAATAGTGTGGTATACAAGCAAGTGCTAGGTGAGTTATTGGCATTGTTGGTATCATCATTATTAAATACCATCTTATTATTAAGGAGTAAGGAGTAAATAAGAAGGAGCCAGAGAGATCACTGAGGGAGATGGAAGGCAGAAGAGCTGCTTCTCCAAGAGAAGATACTCAGGACACAGGTGTAAAATAGGGAAGATTTGGGGTGCCCTCTGTGGAGCAGTTTTCTCTGGAAATGAAAGACCTTGTGTCACGATCCTTTCGGCAAAGGCTCAGGGAGCATCTCAGAGCTGGGTGCGTAGAAAGAGCGGTAAGTGCTAGATGCCACACAACACTACTGCAGTCTAGTGTCTTCTGATTTGCCTGGGCTTTGCACGCAGACTCACGGCAGCTGCGCTTACCTGCACAACATGAATCCAGTCAAAACTTCCAGCATAGATGTGGGAGGGGTCACAGGGCCCCACCCTAGCTGAGGAGCAGGCACTGATTTGTGAATTCTGGAGAAAAGACAGTGGTAGCTTTCTTCAGGACTGGGGCCACTGGCAGAGTGACTAGTGGATGGCCCGACGCCCATGAGGGTATGGGCATCGCTAATTAGAATCTAAGTAGCAATGCAATCAGAATCATAAAAAGTCTACGAATGGGTCATGAAGCTGGATGAGGGACATAGCAGAGAAAGGGTCTAAGCAGAGCTGGAAGTGGGGAATGAGGGAAGGATAAGATCAAATACATTGTGTGTCTCTACAAAATTTTCAAAGAATAACTAGCTTTTAAAGCCCAAACTGAATATTCTTCCATATAGACCACAGTACACTATAATTCTGGTGCAGATGCCCACTTCCAATTGTATCAAAAACAAAGCCTTCACGGTGCATCAAATAAAATGGTACCTGACCAAAAAATAATGTTGACTTTTAAGTATCAGTCATAAAAATGAGTTATTCTCTAAGGGGCAGGGCAGCTTTATTTCTGAGTTCATCATGGGGTGTGTGAGCTTTCATGAAAAATTAAAATGTGCCACTGTTATTGGTTAGCCTTTTTAGGAGATGGCTTATTGTTTATAATATTAATAGCTAAGTAAACAAAGTTAACTACACCAGATCTGTGTGACAGGCAGAGATGTCTGTTCCTTGGGAAATTACTTAGAAAACAGTAAATATAGCTCCTTCTGAGTATTCATACCTTCTTAGTCAGTAGGGTTACACTCATCAGTGACAGAGATACATGTTGAGGTCATTGCATTGATCACCTGAAGACTGACACCATGACTTTTCCTAGAGCTCTGAGTCAAAATAAGTCCTTCCTTCCTTAAGTTGCTTCTGTCAGGGGTTTGTTACCACCAGAAGCAAAGCAGCCAATGCATCAACCCGACAACAGTTTGGACATGGCAAGTAATTGATGGAATGGAAGTGCCAGAGCCTTCCATATATCCTGCTCCTGCAGGACACTGAAAAGGTTCAGCCATTTGGTTGTGGCTGGGAGGGTCATGTGATTGAGGCTGGTTAGAGTCATGTGATGAATCTTTCCCAAACTTTGAATCAGTTACTAGGGTACTGCTAGGAGATTTTCTGCTTTTGTCTTTCTGAATTACACCAAAGAATCAAAATTATCAGTTCTGGAAATGTGCAGTCCTGGAGTAATGTTTTGGCATAGCTTTCCCCGAAAGTCTCTTAGACCCACAACAGGTTTTCAATGAGCAGAAACAAACTTTCCTTTTGTTACCACTCAGTGGCTTCCATGGTACAGGAACTGACATACATTCTCTGAGTGGACACATGTCTGGCCTTGACACACAGTGGACCCTCAAAGTCACCAGAAAAGGAGGAATTATGCCTAAGCGACTTTGACAAACCACATGTCCAAGGTTGGAGCCTATAGACTTCTATAAATAAAGTTTTATTGACACACAGCCATGCTCATTCATTTATTCATTGTCCATGACTGTCTCGTGCAGGGATGAAGAAATGCAAGAGAAACCATAAGACCTGTAAAAATCTAAAATATTTACAACCTGACTCTTTTTAGATAAGATTTGCTGACCTCGGCATGAGAATTCTGTGGAAGTGCCCTGCTTCCCAGAACAATCTAGTTAATAATGCAATTTGCTTGGAGTGCAGCACTCAGAGCAAGCAGCTGGTCCTGCAACGGTAGCCACTGTGAAGGGGAAAGCACTACTGAAAACAAGACACGAGGTTGAAGCCTTACAAAGCATCTTTGACCTACTTACCTTTCCTCCCATCCTCAAAGCCTGAGACCGCAGGGCTACTGCCTTGTTTATGCAGCTGCTACTTTGGTCTTGTCGGTGGGGCTTCGACTGGCAGAGAGGACCACAGATGCAACTCCCTCTCACTGAAACCAACTTGTCTACTGTTCTCTCTGCTCAGATCTATTCAGGGCCCGAACTGTAGGCCAGTCAGCAAAATGACAAGCTCTCAGTGTTAAAATAGGGGTCATGAGGTCACACCAAATGAGATGGTTTTAAAATTTTTCATGTGTATGGTGACCATGTGTAATATTCCTCCGTGTGCTTGCATGCATGTCTGCAGATACATATGTGTGAGCATGAATGTGGAGACCAGAAGTTGAGGTCCTCAACTGTTCTTCACATTATGTGGGTTGCATGTGTATTTGTGGTGGTGGTGGGGCTTGGGTGTGTGCATGTATACAAACATGCCTGGGAAGGTCAGAAGTTCAGAATGAGTTTCTTCCCTGATTATCTTCTACTTTATTTCTGAGTCAGGGTCTCTTGTCAGCATTTGCCAATTCTACCTTTCCCATATAGTCAGCTTGGCCCAGGTAATACTTCTCTTTGCCTTTTGCCTTTTGAGATTAAAAGTGATGGCCATACCTGCCTGGATTTTATGTGTCTACTATATATAAGAACTCTGGACCGTATTTGCATGTCAAGCACTTTATGCCTAAAGACAACTCCATGATAGTCTAGCCAGCTTGGATGGTTAGCCATATCTGCACACACAAGGCACCCTTGAGTGTTTTTTTTCATATGCTCAACGGGACTTCATTGGGCATCGATAGTTTTTCTACATAAAATTATCTTACATAAATAAAGCATTACATAAGATAGACCAAAAGAGAAACATAAACACCAAACCAGCCACAAAACCTTTTATCTACAATGCTGTCCTGCTGGCAAAATACGCTAGGGTAATGGAGGCACAAAGCTTGTAGGAGTAGCCAACCAGCATCTGACTTGACTGAAGGCCCAGTCTACAAGATGGAATCCATGCCCAACACTGGGAGGATGACCAAGAGCCAGAGACTATATAGCTCAGAGACACAGGGTAAACCAAATATTATTGGTCTTTAAAAACTTCAGTGATAAAATAACTCCTAATGATATTCTGATCAGTGCCTTATTCAGCCGTCATCAAAGAAGCATCCTCCTGCAGCAGAAGAAAACAATACAGTGACCACACACAGACACTGCACACAAAGAGACAGAACTACTTTGGAATACACAACCCTTTGGATAAAATATTTCCTTATATTCCCTCCTCTTAGGGCCCAGGGAACTCCACAGAAGAGGAGGCAGAAAGAGTGTAAGTGCCAGAGTGGATGGAGGCCACCAAGAAAACAAGGTCTTCCGAATCAACTGAGCAGGGTTCTTGTGGACTCACAGAGACTGGAGCAGCAGGCACAGGGCCTGTGTGGGTCTGTACCAGGTCCTCTGCAGATGTGATATGACTCTCAGTTTAGCAATTTATAGGACTCCTAAATGTGTGATCGAGTGGGTCTGACTCTTGTGCCCTCTCTTGGGTTCTTCTGCTGGTTTACGTTGCCCAGCTTTGGTGTGATGATTTTTGTTTTATCTTATTGCATTTTATTTTTGTCATGTTTTGTGTTATCTCTTCAAAATCAATTCTTTTCTAGTAAAAGATAGAAAGAATTAGGGTGGATACTGAGAGGAGAAAAGGAACTGGAAAGAGTAGAGAGAGGGGAGATTGTGGTCAGGATATATTGTATGAAAATAATTTACTTTTATTAAATGGTGGGGGAGACTTTGTGAGGGCGGGAGGGTATGGCTCAGTGGTTAAGAGCACTGGCTGCTCTTCCAGAGAACTCAGGTTCTAGTCACAGAACCAGCCACATGGTGATCACAGCTGTCTGTTAACGGCTGTTCCAGGGAATCCAACACCCTTTTCTTGGCTTCTGTGGGCACCAGGCATGCATGTGGTGCCATCACCCAGACACATAACATAAAATTAAAATATTAAAATATTAAATTTTATAAAAGATTAGAATCATTTAAATGGAAAACTGAACACATGCACACGAATACATACATGCACACATATATACACAATACTCTTTCATTTACTCTTTGCCTAGCCCTTTTCATGCTCTTTTTACTCATGATCCTTAGCACCACTGACATTTGTATGTAGGTTCTTATTTGTAAATGTTCTGGCTGTCGAATTATTATGATAATGAAACTGGCATATAGGCATAGCACATTCAAAATCTTATTCTTTGGATCTAGAACAAGAGTTGGAAAACTTTGTCTAGGAAATACTTAATAGTGTGTATTGAACCATACAGTACCATGAGATTTCAACTCTGCTGTTGCAACAGAAGGACATATTTAAGGTCAATATGCAAATGAGTGGGTGTAGCCACATAGCAACAAAACTATGTTGACAGACTAAGTGGACATCGGCTGCTTTGAGAGTTGCAGTTTGCTGAGCTAGGACATACACCACTCCCTGACACTAAGTAGGTACTTCACAGATATCTGTCACATTATTTGGATTAACGAGAATCTCAGGTACGTGGTTAAGTCAAAAAGACCATGTACATCTAGTAAGACGCTGTCAAAGATACAGAATCGATGTGACAAGAAGATTTTTAACAGCCGAAAAAAAACTGCAGGGTGATGCTAATCACCTTCTAAGCATTATCTCACCTCTTCTACGTACGACTTGAAGAACCTCCTAGTATCAAGCCCGTTCTATAGCTAGGCTAATAAAAGCTTTTCCCTAAGCCCCACATACAGCAGTGGAGTCCCAGTAACCCTGGTGGAGAAACATGGTTAAAGGTATATGCACCAAAACTTGGGCAGCCCAGCTGTAAAATGTCTGTCTAGCATGTGTGAGGCTCTGCGTTCAACCCCGGGCACAAAGCCAGCTTCCTGAGACCACTCTCACGTCTATTGTGGGAACCCCTGCTGGCTGAGGTCTTTATTGAATATACATTAAATCAAACCGGTGCAACTATTGTGAGGCTGGTAAAAACTTCCCTCTCAGAACTCTGACTTTTGCCTTTGGATCGCTGAAGGTTTGAAACTCTCCGTTTCCTCCTCCTAGGTTGCCCTGTCCAGCCTTGATAAGAGGGTACATGCCCAGTCTTATCCTAAGTTGTTGTGCTGTGTTTGTCTCTTTGAACCTATTAGGCTTAATCTCTACATCTCAAGTCCTTTCAATTTTTCTAAAGAGTGACCTTTTCCTAGAGAGAAAAGCTTATTGGAACCAGGCTCAAACACATGAAGCTTCCTGCAATATCCACAGAGTGAACAAGTCATTTTCTTAGAAGATAAAAAAAAAATAATAACGTCAATTATGGTGTGGCTAGAAAAGGCAAGCTGGTGTGGACAGAGAAATGTGTGGCTGTCAAGCTTCAGCATAGAGGCACACGGTGCAGAGGAGGGACATGCCATCAAATCCCATTTCCAAAACAAAGTTCTCACACAGAATGTGCCCTAATCACAAAATGGGGTGATTAGCAACTAAGATCTGTGTTGTTCTACAACTAGCTTGCAAGCACTGTGAAAAGTTGGGAAGAGAAAGCTTAGCATGGTGTCCTAAGTTCCTGGTTTTCTGTAAAAAAAAAAAAAAAAAAAAAAAAGTTTTCCTCCTTTTCATCACCCTCCACCCACTTCTTAGATAGCTTACCCCCAAGGGGAATCAAATTATTGATGAAGATTGATGCCCCTTAATCTTCATTGAGCTCCATCTATGAGGTTAACAAGGCTCACTGAATGATCGTCACAGGAAGTTGTGTGTCCAGGTTAGTTTTAGCTGTCCGCTTGACACAGCCTACAGTGAAGGTAAGTGAGAAATTTAGCCGGATCCTATTGGCCTGTGGGGGCATATTAATGGGGGAGTATTTTGATTATCACTTGATGTAGGAGGGCCCAGTTCATTGTGGGTACCTCTCCCCCTAGGCAGGGGCCTGTACTGTGTAAGAATGGCAGCTGTGTGAAAACCACCTGCCAGCCAGCGAATACGCATCCTCCCTGGTCCCTACTGTATTTCTTTGGCTGCAGTGACTTCCTTGACTGTTGATAATGCTGTGTGTAATTTTACCTCTGGCTAAGGAATTCTCTTCATGAAGAGGAGTGGGCACATGAGTATTTCCCATTAGTAGAAACAAAAACCTAAAGGATTCCTGGCATGCTTACTGGTAATCCTGTCTAATGAACTGGTGAGCTCCAAGATCATTGAGATCTTGTCTCAAAAATTCAGGTGGGGAATGAAAGTGGAAGATGATCAACATTCGCCTCAACCCTCACATATGCTCTCCTCCGCATTCACACACACACACACACACACAAACACACATAGACACACAGACACAGACAGACACACACACACAGGCACACATACAGACACAGACAGACACACATACACACACACACACACGATCAATTACAATTATTTTTTTGGCCTGGGACAGATGGTAAATACGGAGTCCTATGTGCTGCATACCATACTGTTTCTAACACAAAGAACAGCAAGCAGTTGCTAAAGGAAGGTCCCCACCAATTGCCTTGCTCTCTCTTGGGTGACCCAGTCTGGGGCATGCCTGGCTCCTGTCCTCAGCTCTCCAAGAAGCTAGTGGGCATGCTAAGCTATTTAACTTGCATAATATAATAGTTATGACATGACACTAAAGAATATTACTTTATTCAATTTTATAATGCTTAGTGCCATAAGTGGGACTTAACTGTAGATGGGTGCATGGAATTAGTTTCTTTATAGATGATTAAAATAAAAAATGTCCTAAATTTGTTCCACCCTCCTGAAGCCATCCTCACGGTCTTAAGTGCCACATCCTAATATTTCTACCGCTCTCTCCCTGGTGTTTCTGGAAATTGCTTTCGGAGTGTAAAAATAGTGTGTGGTGCTGTAATTGAAATGACAAATGGAGAAACACCAGGGAGATGGCAAGAAGGAAGGAGAAGAAATGGCTCTGAGAGAGAAAAAGAGTTTCCAGCAAACTCAACACAGCTGCACACAAAACATTCGAAGCCAGCCCACTCCTTGCCAAAGTGCTTGGTACCTATACCCTCTTGCTTCTAAATTCTGTTTTATAGTCACACAGGGAATGGGGTTCAGAGGGACACGCAGTTTTGACAGTAGCACCTTGTTTTGGCTATTCAAACCTTTACTATAGTCATTCCTATGCTTAGGGTTGGTAGGACTCTGTTTTTTTTATATAGCATAATTTGAAATAAAACTGCTCAGAGCAAAGCAGTGATTAGTTTCCTTTTACTTAATAATACATGCTTAGGAAATTTTTGTTAAAAGTAACTCAATAGAAGAATCATAATAAAATACTTGGTATTTATCATCATTCTGTACTCTGAACACGCACTGCCACTTGTGGGCTATTAACATGCTATCTGGAGGGATGAGGATGTAATTCCTGGATAGCATGTTCGCTCAGCATGCAGGAAGCCCTGGGTTCAAATGCTAGTGACATACACACAGAGAAACACACAATGAGACATGTCATTCCTATGTGCGTTTTACACTCCTTATAAAAAAACGTCCATGAAAGAGGCGAGCATAGAGTTCTACAATGACCTGCTCTGCAACACCTCAGTCTCCATTTGGAGGTCCCTGGTGGCCAGCTTTAAGAAGGGGGTCATTATTCTTGACCCACTCCCTAGACCTTCTGTGCTGAAGATCCCATGCTAGCTATCTGATTCTGCCTTGGAAATTCAAGCTCTCTTTGGAAAAACCATGAAAGAAGAATCTGTGATACTTCAACTCCAGGAAGGTGAGCTCCCAACAGTGTGTGAAGACCCTGGTCTGTCTCCTGCTTCTAGCCTTTTACCAATGTTATTGGTAGAACCTGGCATGAAATGTGTTCACAGCAATGTTCAGACGGCTTCCTTTCTCTCTCTCTCTCTCTCTCTCTCTCTCTCTCTCTCTCTCTCTCTCGCAATGTGAGAGAAACAACAGGAGCACTAATTACACTTAATGGAACTTGGCACCGTTTCTCAGGAGGTGGTGCTTGTCTATAGAAGGTAACAGTTTAGATTTGCTGACAAAAACCTGAGGATCAAAAAGTGGGTGTGAAAGACGGGGAAATATGTATTTTTTTAATCCAGTACTCATGGTGGGAATAACAACATCTTTCACACTATAAACACACCAGTGGGAAGCTTACTTTTATTATATACTTTATTAGGAAAACGTGTGGGGCACAGGGGAGTGGAGGGGAGCTGCTGCACATGCCTATGAAGGCAGCCGATATTTTTGATGAAGCTGGCAGGATCATGGTGGGAAATCTATTGTTGGGTGTAGATTCATGTAAATATGGAATGCTTGGTCTGAACCCCAGGAACTCCAATCTGAAAATGCAAATGTCTAGGAATGCTAGTTAAGTAATAACATCTGATTTGCATGTTTATTTTTATGGGTGAGAACAGTAAAGCACACAGTGAGGTTTCTGACTTGTCCAAGGTCATGAGCATCCTGGGAAAATTGGAACCAGAAACTGGCCTCATGGCAGGCAGAAGCTAATTTTTTTTCTACCACATCATGCAGCCTGCCAGCAGGCATTGAATCCTGAGCATACAGCTTCCTTTGGGAAATGACTCTCTGTGGGTCCTATTCTCATTTAAGTGCCTCTCATAACTGGAGATGTGTCTTGGTTATCAGCCTGCTTCAAGCTATATGTTAAGCACAGTTTAACAGATAAAGAAAGACACTGGCTAAGGCAACATTCAAAGGACCCAGGAGCTTCAATGAAATATGGAGACAGATTGATAATGAGTTAATATAGTTCTGAGGCTCAGCACTCAGAAAACACTAGCCGCTTGCTTACCATCGAAAGAAACTCATTTTCAATGACCCTGCTCTTACGGCAAAGTAAATGGAAATGCTTGCTTTTGTGTTATTGATAAAGACACTAGAGTTCAGAACACAAAAAGAGAAAATTGTGTTCCAATCACAGAAGCAGCCTCTTGACCACAGGTCTCTATGCTGTGATGAATTCTGTGGAACATTATGAACCCACTCTGAGAGAAATATTTTTTTTTTTGTATACTAATCCTACAGTTTACTTAGGGAGGTAAGGCATGTACACAAAAAGTAGCTGGAGACCATGGAGTACCGTGAGAATAGGATATTAATGTTGGCAGCAATTTCTCCAGGATGTGATATGAATGAAGAGTATTGGGAAACATTTTCTTACGGGATGTTCTGGGTCAACCAGGGATTGTAGTAATATTGTCCTCTTTGGTATGCTGTTAAGGGACTTGAGGTTTCTGGGAGTTTCACCTGACTGCTGGAGTTTATACTTCCCTAAGGAGCAGACCTGAAAATAAATCATAGATGTGTCTGGTTTGCATGTTCTCCACCCTCTGCTAATGGATCACATATTGTGACTCCCATGAGTGCTTAAGAGTCTGCAGAATGTGGTCCAGGGCTCAAGACAAGGGCTGAAACTGACTTTGAAAGTCAGTACTGAAGGCAGGAAGGAAGCCAGGTGCAGAGCAAGATAGGATGGCATTGACCATGGCCACAGTAAGACCAAGTGTTCCATAAAAGCAGAAACAGTCATAGGGTTGGTGGCACATGCCTTTAATCCCAGGCACTTGGGGGCAGAGGCAGGCAGATCTCCGTGAGTTTGAGGCCAGCCTGGCCTACAGAACTAGTGCCAGGACAGGCTCCCAAGCTACACAGAGAAACCATGTCTCGAACAAGCAAAACAAAACAAAAAACAAAAACAAAAAAGCAGAGGTATTCACACCCACTGGTTCAGTGGGTACAGAACTGGGACCATTTAGGGATCAGCTCCAACAAAGGTCCAGTGGCAGCAGTGGAGACTGTGGGACCACCACATGGATTGGAGTTAATACATCATCTCTAAAATTCTACCATTAAGTGATTCATCTAATCAACATGTGTGGGACAAGGCGCTATTCCAAGCATCCTGGACCCAGGAGTGAACAGATCTTGGCCGCACTACACAGAGTTAAAGATTCTTACAGTATTTGTCATTTCTGTGTGGAAATGGAACACATGGCTCTGGCGAGTCCTTCCAGCTGCCAAACAAGCAGCACTCAGTATGGAGTGATGAGGGATGAGATTAGCAATCAGGGTATTATTTAATTACTGGTATTGCTCATTTTGTAATTATGATACACTTTCTAGAACTTGAAGTTATCTCTGAATAAAACAAAGTACTATTAAAAGTGGACTGGAGAGATGGTCCAGCAGTTAAGAGCATTGGTGCTTTTTCAGATGCCCAGAGTTCAGTTCCCAGAACACATATGGTGGCTCAAAACCAACTGAATTCCAAGTTTCAGGCGCTGTGATGTCCTCTTCTGGCCTCCAGAGGCATGGAAATGCATGTTGTGCAATACATATATGTAGGCATTCACCCATAATGTAAAATTAAAACATTACTACTCATTACTACTCACTGCCACAAGCACATATATCAAAATACTACTTCTCTCTCTCTCTCTCTCTCTCTCTCTCTCTCTCTCTCTCTCCCCCCCCCCACACACACACACACACACACTCACACGTAGATAGATAGTTTAGAGTTTGTTTGGCCTTGAAATCTGAGATCTATCTGCCTTTTGAGTGCTGGAACTAAAGGAGTGCCCCAGCACCACCTAGCTAATTCTATCTATCTATCTGTCTATCTATCTATCTATCTATCTATCTATCTATCTATCTATCTATCTATCTATCTATCTGGTCTCTGTGTAGTCCTAACTGCTCTGGAACTCACTCTGTAGACCAGGCTGGTCTCAAACTCAGAGATCTGCTTGCCTCTGTCTCCGGGGCACTGGGATTAAAGGGAAGTATTACCTCAGGCCAGCTTTAACTCTATATTTTTAAATCTGAAAATGCATACTGAAAAAAAGATGATAGATGGATGGATATTTAGAATTGTTTTATACAACAAAATAGCCATGATATTGGTGTGGATGTAAATACTGTATCAGATGTCAGGGGAGACAACTAGGCCCTTAAGAATACTTTCTGATTTTGCAGAGTACTTGAGTTCTGTTCCAAACATCCATGTCAGGTGCCTCATGATGTTACAGGTGACCTGTAACATATCCAAGGGATATGTTGCCTTCTCTGGTTTCTGTGGGCACCAGTGCACACATAGCAAAGCACAAACATAAACACACACACGAATAAAAATTAAAATCATCTTAAAAACCTACTTAGAAGTTTGGTCCTGCCCCTTTGCTCTAAACTCCAGTCTCTTCTCTTAGAGGTACAGCTGTAGACATACATAGCCTGCAAGAATATTTTGAAAACAGAGTCGACTATGCAGGCGAGCCAGTCGCAGCTGAGAGAATTTATCTATTGAGGGTTGGGGGCTAAGTCTGCAGATGTAGTGTCTTTCTTGGAGTGAAGAAGCAGGTGTTACTGGAACCATTGGGTAAAAATTAGTAACAGAATCTTGGAAACACCCCACACATATATTTGGCAGCCTTCCCTCCCTTCCAAACAATCATCTGACCCAAAATAAAAATAATATTGAGATTTGGAAGCTCTGATATAAGAAAAGCCCTTAGTGCAATGTCAATGTCAAATGTTTCATTGTAACTCATAAATTATTATTGTGTCATGTATATTATCACATACAATTATTATTATTTAATTATCATCAGCAGCATAGCCATGCTCTCTACATAGAAAATATGAGGAAACCATTGCCACAGATGTTAGCAGAACTGAAACAATTATTGACACGGCTGTCTTATTAGGTGAGAGTTACACATTTTAATCACTGAAATATTGGATGACTTTTTTCCTTCTTCCCCCACCTCCAGACTTCCATGTCACTCCAACAAAACTCCCTCTAACTCTGGTTCCGTTCCCATGCCATGGCTTATTTCTTTTAATTGGAGTTTAAGAATTAGTCCCCATGGAGTTTCCCCCTCAGGCAGGGCATCAGAAAGCCTTAAAAATTATATTAAGTTAAAGGATGGAGAAAAGACTAAGATAGAGCCACATGCCTCCTATTTGAAAGTATATTTGTTCCTGTCAGGAGAATGAAGGCTGCATGAATTATTCATGAGAGTAACAGTTTATTGGCGAAATTGTTGTCTTTGGATGGTGTGCATTAAGGAGTGAATAAATAATGTGGGGTGGATATTTTTAGGGGCTGAAGAGTAAATCTGGGAAGAAAATTTGTAACAGGAAGGAAGGGGAGTTATGGCTAGAAGTGGCTGAGAACTCTAAGTGAAATATGCAAAGAAATAAAAATGGCCTCCACCAAGACGCAAACTAGAAGCACACATAAAGACCTGATAATGGCTTAGCTTGTGTGTGTGTGTGTGTGTGTGTGTGAACTCACTTCTGTCCCAGTATAAGCAGAATTAAGTTTATAATCACATCTCTTCTAGCAGCTTTCTCTGGTTAGCCAGGTACATGGACTGTAGGTGGAAAAAACAAAAATCTGACCATGAAAGACAGATGTCAACTTAGTCCCAGCCTTGCCTGACTTGGCCTAGCATACTTCAGAGAAAGAGTGTCCTCTTCCAGTTTTCCATACAAATCATACTGTGCCCCACTTCCAGGCCAGAGGGAGGGACCCCATGCATTCTTTATACTATAATCTGCATCTGGAATGTCCCCAAAGCCTCCTGTGTGGCAGGTATTATATCCAGCCTTGCATTATCAAAAGCAGAGTAAGCTTTAAAAGACAGAGCCATGTCAGCAGTCTCTGGGTCATGGGAGCATTTACATGAATCATGTAGTTGACCCAAGCTCTTCCTCTTTCCCTATCTCTGCTCTGCCACAACCACTCACCATGACATGCATCCATAGCCCCTAACCAAGATGACCAATCAGCTAGAGATGATTTCCCTGAAACCATAGGTCAAGTTAAGCATTTTTCTCTATCAGTTTTCTTAACTCGGGTATTTATTACAGTAACAGAAATCTGACTGGCATTCTCTCTAAACTTTCTAGAACCAAGAGCTAACAACATTTCTCTGGGTGAGTGAGTCTTATCTATGTTAATAGGAACACAAAACAGTCACTCACAGAAAAGCTGTTCCTGAGGAGTGAACGTGAGTGTTGATCAACACAACAGAAAACAGATCGAATTGCATCATTATATCCCTAAAACACATTAAATGTCTCAGACTTTGTTGGAAAACTTTATATTTTTGCTTAAAGAAGAAAAAAAAACAAGACATGCTTCATGAAACACTGAAATCTAAGAAAGAATGTGTTGGCATATGCCTCTCATCTTAGCATTTGGGGAAGTTGAGGAAGGAAGGCTGTTTTATGGTTAAGGTCAGCCGAGGGGGAGAGAAAGAGAGAGAGAACGAGAGAACCAGAGGGCAGTGCTTCAGGATTCACAGGTCAGGGTCAGGTGGTGGCTGCTGCACACGGCACGCTCTCTCCTCCCCTAGGAGTACAAGAGCATGCTCATTCAATACACACCACGGGAAATCAAGGCTGCATATTGTAAACAGAATCTACACCAACAGGAGCCTGGCTGGACTGGGTCCTCTAGTCTTAGATTGAAAACCCCCTAATAGATTGGATTTGCTGCTCACATAGCAAATTAGCCCCAACTGCTGGCTACAAAGTACAGAAATGCATTCTCCCTTAGTTCTCATGAGCAAAAGTTCAGAATTGAGTCATTGGTGCTTTCACAATCCTTTTGTGTAGCTTGTCTTGCCGCATCTTGCTTCTAGGGTATAGCTTTCCCTTGGTTCACGGCAGCACCACACTCTGGACTTTGGTCATCATGTAGCCTCTTTGCTGGCATCTGGATGTCCAAATCTCCCTCTATTTCTCTTATAGAGGGCTGACACTGGAGTCAGCACCCTCTCTGATCCTTAGATGATTTTATCTCAAGATGCTTACCTCATTACTTCTGCAAAGACACTGTTTACAAAGCAGGTCCTATTGTGTGGTTTCAGGTTAGGTGAACTGTAATGTAGTACTATTCAACCCATAACTTTTGTTCTAAAAATACCAAGTGCTTGGACCTGGGAATGTGGCCCAGTTGGCAAAGGGCTTGCCTGTGTAGGCATAAGGACCTGCATTTGGAACCCCAGAACCCGCATAAAAGTTGGACACAGCATCCTGTGCTAATAATATTAATGATGGAAAAGCAGAGACAGGCATATCTTCAATGCTTACTGGCCAAATCCATAAAGTCAGGTTCAGTGAGAGAGTCTGCCTCAAAAAGCCATAGAATGGTAGAGGGGGACACTCAATATCTACTGACTACAGCATATGTGACCCCAGGTACACACAACCACACGAACATAAATTTGTCTAGATATCACACACACACACACACACACACACACACACACACACAAATCCACCAAAATAAATTCAATGAGAATACAGAAATCAGGCAACAGAAGGTCAAAGGAAAAGTAACAGAATGTCCATGGTTAGTTGAACACGAATCCTGAAACCTGACTTCACTCTATCTGCAAGGAAGACTAGCAAGTTCCAGGCAGAGAACCAGGGAAGGTGTAGACATCACAACTTTAGACTCTCACCATAATGCTCAGAACAGAGGACAGACTCCAGAAAGACCGGCTGCCACTGTCTGTGCAGCCTCCCCACATGTAGGTACTAGACTAATGATGAGATAAACTTCATCCTGGCCACATGGCCATGCTCCTGGGGTACCTGTCCTCAGTAGCCCTGCTACTGCTCGTTAGAGTGACTGCTGATGTGGTAGACGATATCGTCCTGAGATACTGCGGAGTCTTCCTAATGCCAAAGCTCGGACAAAACTCTTTACTCCTTTTGTACATGACTCTTAAGATGGGTCTTTACTCATGTGTGGCTCATTACAATGGCAATGGGAAAGGAAAATGACAGACTACTTCTCCAGTGTTCCTTAACACCCATTAGCCATGTGAGCCCCAGGTCTTCTCCCCAGTCAGTTTTGCCAGTCTCTGAGCTCTGATCTCCCTGCATGCACATTGTCTCTCCATCCACATTGTACTGCTCTCAATTCGGTCCACAAATGCCCTTTCCTCTATCTTCCTGCATTATTCCAACCTATGTCCTTAGAACTCCATATGCAACTGCACAAACTATTTGTCGATCTGAGTGTGTCCTTGGATGAAGATTACTCATTCCCTCATAGTAACTTGATCTTGGTCTTTCTCTCTCTCCTCATCCTTCTATTCCCTTTTCTTTGTCCCCCTTTTTTTTTCTGCTGCTGCTGCTGGTGGTGGTGGTGGTGGCGGTGGTGGTGGTGGTGGTGGTGTGTGTGTGTATTTAGGAGAAATTATAAGTTATTAAAAGTTTCTATCTTGCAGCAGAGGATTTAGGGGGGACCTTCATATATGTTGCTCATTCTTATTCTTTTGTGACTAGAATTTTTTTCCCAATACACACATACTATTTGTCATGGAAAAAATGAAAGTAGGAAAATTTCTTCCAAATATTTTGATGTGTGCAAACTGGTATCCTGAACAAATGTATTGAGATCTGAAGTGAATGAGGAGGGGGAGACAGGGCTGGAGGAAGGACTAAGTAGAATGAAATGGTGAGATGGACAGATCACAGAGTGAATGCAGCCACTAGCCACCTGCAAGGGGAAAACTGCACCAGACCAACCTTTTCATTCATAATCATAAAATATCCTCATCTGTATGCCATTTTCCAAAGCCAAGTCTCTAGATACGTCTCTTTGCTTTGGATTGATAAGGTTACTAATCACCAGGGGACAAGGGCTCTCCACAGTGACATTTATACAATTCCCTGTCCCTTCATCCAAATCAAACAAGGTAATACTCAAAAGAAATTGGCTAGTGGACTCCTTGATGCTTC
Source organism: Microtus oregoni (assembly GCF_018167655.1). NCBI lineage: Eukaryota > Metazoa > Chordata > Mammalia > Rodentia > Cricetidae > Microtus > Microtus oregoni. Next base: position 24,609,930 of record NW_024543086.1, on the reverse strand, counting down.
AGCACAACTAAGTCAGAACCTTTCCAAAGCCCAGTTGACTGCTGTTGACATAAGCAAAATAAGTCTGAAGAGGACCAAGCTGCAGATGCATGTGCTGCTTTGGGAATTATTTATATGTGCATCGCTGCGCTTGCCAGATAAATACAGTGGGCACTTTCCCTGCTCTGGGCTCTCAGAGTGATACAGGAAAGTCTGCAAAGCCAAGCACTAGACTAGAATCATACAGATGCTGGCTGGCATGCCCAGGATCATCAAGTAAATGGTGGCCAAAATGGAAATAAAGGCAGCTGCCTCAACCTCAGTGTGCTTTTTGAGGATGACCAGACAGCTCCCTGCATGCTACCACAATGTTTAAGTCTGTGAAGAAGAGGAAGGAGAAAGAGTCAAAAAGAAAAAGGGAGAGGGCAAGGTGGAAAAAGAAGAGGAAGAAGGGGATGAAGAAGAGGAGAAAGCAGAGAAGAAAGAAAATGCAGAAGAAGAAAAGAATGTGGAAAAGGAATAGGAGGAAAATGAAAATGAGAGCTTCAAATACCTCCTTGCCTTTATTAACTTAAAAATCATGATCTCTAGATTCCTATATATGTTTTATCATTGGCACAATGAGGTATAATAAAATCTGCTCATTAATATTTATGGGATTGGAGTGATATTATAATAAGTATATTAATTTTAACCACCATCTCTCTTTCTCTCGTGTGCCCTCTCACTATCTTTCCTTCCCTTACTCCATACTGCTCTCCAAATCTCCCTCCCTCTCCCTCCCTCTCTCTCTCTTCATATTCTCTCTCCATATAGATATACAAACCATTAAGGACATAGGAAAGTGGAGGAGGCACCCGACGTTGTGGACGACTACAAGGAAGGCTTCTGGGCATTGAAAGGCAGCTGCATGTATGAATCCACAGTGGATGCAACAGCATGTACAGAACCTGTGTACACTCAAGCCAGACCTATTTCAGCATGAAGAGAAGAGATGGGCATACGCCACCCCCCAAGCCATGAAGTTATAGGCAGCTACTAGCTGCTGGAAGAGAGACAGTTTTCTGTACGAATGTATCCTCTTGGCAAGCAGACCATTCTTCAGTGGAATAGCACATTCAAGCATATGTTTGGGGCACAAATTTATATTAAAGCTTTCCTTTCGAAATGACACAATGTTGGGTAAGTAAAGAAGGGGATGTGAATTGAGGAAGAGTTCAGAAAGGGGGTGAACATGATCAAAATGTATTGTATAATTTTTTATATTGGTCTCCATCTGTTGCAAAGAGAAGGTTCTTTGATGAGCAGCAAGGACTACAGTTATCTGTGGGTGTGAGGATAAATATTGAGAATGAAGAATTATGCTGGTATAGTAAAGTGGTGGTTGTAGATTCATCTCTAAGATCCAGGATTTTGCTTGCCTCAGGGAGCTGGCCTCAACTCTATACAAAGTACTGCAAGCTACTAAGGGATAATGAAACCAGGAGTTGGAGATCCTCTTCTCTGGGAAAGAATACATTAGTTGGTTATCAAATACCATGTAAACACAAACATACTAGTAACATACATAATGCAACACTATATGTACTGAGCACATTGAATTTATAATATATATAATATATAATATTAATATATAATATAATATATATTGATATATATAATATAATATATAATATATATAATATTAATATATAATATAATATATATCAATAATTAAGAGGCTACAAATTTGAGAACATAGGGAGGAACAAGGAAGGACTCAGAGGGAAGAAAGGAAAGGGAAGATATAATTGTAATTTAAAAGAATAAAAAGTTATTAAAACTGCGTGCATAAAACTCTCAAAAAACCAATGAAATTAATATATATCTGCATATTAACACATGTACATGAATAATGTATGCATGGATAAGTGAAAAGATGGGTTAATGGGTGAATATTTGGACAGGTAAGTAGATGACAGAAGGCATTTCATTTTGTTAGTTTAGTAACTAGACCCCAGTGTCTCACAGCCGGACAACTTCAGGTGGGGTGAGAAGCACTGACTTTTGCTGACGTTACTGGCACATCTTGTGGGGCTTGGCGGGGTTCCTCTGGCAGGATGCCCACTCCCTTGTGAGGAGCTGGCTGCTTGTCTAAGAGAAGGAACCAGACTCTTGTTCTGGTAAATGTCTGCACCGGTGGGAGAAACATCGCTGGTTGGCTGTATGCTAGGAACAAACATACTTCTAGTGGGTCACTGCTTGGAAAATGAGACTTGGACAACCCTGAGCCCTGAGCCCTGAGCCACGGAGCCTGGCTCCAGGGACACAGAACCTTTCTCATTTGGGCTGCTCAAAACACGAATCAGTTCAACATGCTCCATCTTTGAAGCTTAGGACTGACTGAAAATTTCAGATATTCAATCTTTTAAATTGCCACCATCTTTCCAAAAGCTAGCCTGCCTGCCTGCGAGCGACTGGAGAGAAGATTCTAGGAGCAGCTGCTAAAGCTAAGGGCAGTCAAGCTCCTTAGAAAAACTTAGTTGGTTTTTTTTTAATTTTTTTTTTTTTTTTGCATGTGTGAATCTGCTCATTTCCAGTACTGTTGTGAAAAGGTCTCCGGAATTGTGTGGTCCAGGTTGAAATAAGCATCTGATGCTTACTAAGCAAACTGTTCTTGTAAATGACTTAACTGTCATGCCTCCCAGCTTCTGTATTTGTAAGATGGGCATAAATACTCTCCCAACTCACACATCCCAGTTAGTGGAGGGCTTTCCCACACACTCTAGAGCCTTGGGCTTGATCTTCCCATCACACAACAGGGCCTGTTGTGGTATGCACTGATAATCTTAGCACCCAGAAGGTGGAGAAAGAAGAATCAGAAAGGCAAGGCCAGCCTAGGCTGCATGAGACCTTATCTCAAAATCACCATCATCATTACCATGACCATTATCACCATCATCATCATCACCATCTTCATCTTCACCATCATCATGATCATCACTAACTTCATAATCATTAAACTCCAAAGCTAAGCAAAAGACGACAGGCAATAAAGATCCATCAGCTTTTAGAGTGCCTTACACTCAGCAATAACCGTGTCTATGAGTATCAGTTAGGGCCATAGTGTCTTTAGGAGACAGATGATGAATTTTTTTTAATCCACTCTCAAGTAACACAAGAAGCATCAAGAAGTACATCCTGTTGGTTATATAAGTCCACAAGAAGGAGAACAAGGCCCTGTAATTATCTCCAGTTCCTGATGAGATATGGATAAATGAGAGCAGGAAGCCACAGAACAGATAATGAAAATCCCCAAACATAGCTCTTAAACTGCTCCATCAAGTCTCCCAAGGCTCCTTTCTGAAGAAGGGGCACAGGAGTAATTATGGTCCAAGATGCATGAATAATAGAAAACTCTATTATTATTATTATTTATTATTATTATTTATTATTATTAGAGTGTGTGCTGTGCTTCTAGCTTGCCCTCCACATTCCACTCGCATTCTTAGGCACTACCTGTTTGAAAGTATGGAAACTAGGTGAGTATCCAAAGTGCTGAAAGGGTACAAAGTAAGAAGGATCAGCAATCGGTTCAGACAGGAGAGTTGGCCTGCTGGGTTGAAGCCAACATACCTTAGCATACTGTTTTCCTATTCCACAGCCGTGGCAGGCATTACTAACTGATCATGCCACTCCATCCTCTATGTCTCCTTCCTGAAGACAGGCATTGCCAGTTACCCATAAAGTCACAGATAATCATTTTATCGGCTGACAGTGGCCTTGATGATCTGCAGTGAAGGTCTGAAAGTAAGACAGGCCCTGGGAAGCCAGGAGCAGAAAGGGTGAGGAGGAAGTCTGTGACAGACCCAGAAAAGGAGCGAGATTGTTTGTCACGAGTGCTGAATGCTTGTGAGTGACAGGAATGTCCCAAAAGAACAAGACCAGGGAAATGGCTTCATAGTGTGAACCAAACTGACATGAAGTTCAAGGTCACATGAGGTTCAGAAGCCTGGAAACAGTCAACTTCCTCAGACAGAAACAGATTTTGAAAACTGATAACATTTCAGATCTAATGAGAAATCCGTTTTATAATCTTTACAAATGCCCCAAATATTCCTAACAGACGCATGATCACAAGTGCACAGATAATGCTGAGACATGTCAAGAAAAACACAAAACAATTAATTAGTGTGACAGCTCCCCTGAAGGAAGGAATTCAAACATTGAGTGAAAAACAAAAGTGAAATAAAATGAAATCATCAGGTGCCTACATTACCATAAATTAGCGAACATGATCAAAGCGAAGCCATGGATTGTCTTCCTGCTCCCAGTGTGTGGGGTACCCACAATCTGTTGGTGCAGCTGGCATTCACTTGTTGAGAAAGTCCAGTTGTTCAATGGGAGAAAAGTGGGCAGAGTTCATGGGTTTCTCAAGCTGCCCACATCTCTAGCAAAGCTGCTTTGTGTGAAAGACATTGGCTCTAGCAGAGGAAAGAAAGCTACAGCCACAGGAGATGTCTGTGACTCTAAAAAGGAGCACAGAATGGAGGAACAAATGGATGGAGGTTTGGGATCTAGTCCTGACCTGCAAATCTAGAGCATCAGTGCTCACTCTTGAACGTGACGACTCAGCTCCCACAGCGGCTCCATCACTTTTGGCCCTTAAGATGCTCCTGGATCCTGGATCCCTGATTCTGGGACTGTCCTTTGAGGTGATGGGTGCTGTTTCTCTCCCATTCCTGGTTCAGTTGAAACTATTTGCAACTTTATCCAAGCAACTACATCCACGAGCCTGCTACTACTTCCTCTATCTCTGGAAAGGCACTACTCAGTGACAGCAGCATTCCTTCATGCTTGACTTCAGGGCTTGAGAAAAATTCCATACAGTGATGGGGCTGAGTTGAGAGTCTGCATATCTGGCTGGAGGCCACATACAGGAAATCTTCCCAGAGGCTTTGGGCTTTATTCTTGAGGCCTTCATCTGTATGGGTGGTGCCCATGCAGTTTAAAGAGCGTAATCGGATTTACACAGATTTTAATGTTAACCATATCTCAAAAATGATTTCACAGTAATATCTAAATATTGTTTGACCTCAGATCTGGGATCTGTGATTAAAAATAATTATTGGAAAAAATCAGCCACATATAATCTCCTTTTCTCTTTCTTTGATTCTCCTCCCTTTATTGTTCTCTCTCTCTCTCTCTCTCTCTCTCTCTCTCTCTCTCTCTCTCTCTCTGAAGTGTTAGATTTTTGGACAAGGCCCCCCATTGCCCAGACCGGCCTCGAACTCACTATGTAGCTGAGAATGACCTTCAGCTGCTCCTCCCAACATGGAGTGCCGAAATTCTGAAACAGCAGTGCATGAATTGATTGGCCCTAGGTTTTCTCTGATTTCAGCACAGCTCTGTCTCCTCCCTGTTCTCTGCACTGGCACAACCTTTCCTTTGCCTGACATTCACTTCCAAATTAAAACAATACCTTGCATAAGAAACATATTTTCTCTGAATTCATTTAATAATGAAGCAGAGAGCCTTTCTTCCCACCTCAGGACCCCGGGTAGAATTCTCAAGAGCAGATGGTGGCAGTGCTGGTACTCAAGGAAGCAATCTGGTTGGCAATGCTAAGGCTGAAAAGGACGCTTGGTGAGTTTGTCTCCATTCATCTGTGCAGAGGAGAACACCGTCCCTTCATTCCAGGTTTGACATAATCACTGAACATTTAGCAGCATAGTCAGATAGAACATGAGCAGAGTGGGAAAGTAACTTCTACCCCTTCAGCCCCGTATGTTGCTTATAGGGAAAATGTTTTCTAAAATGTGTGTTTTTGTTATAATGAAAACAGGTTATCACGTACATGGCAGGAATGTAAGCGGATGGAACCTTTTGTGGAAGGCAAATCTTAGCAAAACCTATGAAGCCAGATTGACCTAGCTACTACTGCCTCGACAAAAAATTATTCTACAAATATATGCGTACAAATACAGAAAAACAGAAGCATAAGTATATGCAATTTCTCAGGCAGCAGAAAACAAAAATGAATACAAGCCAAATCAGTTAATGCCCATTACTGAGGAACACAGCAAATACATATGTGGAACACTATGAATCTAGTAAGAATAGTTAGTTCTAACACCAAATATGGAAATATTACATAGATGTGTATATTCATGTACACATGTACGGGAATGCACATGTGTGAATGGGTGTGTTTGTGCATGTGTCTGTGCGTGCACAGGTGTGTACTGTGCATGCCTGTATGCATGTGTGTTAGTGTTTGTGCATGTTAGCCCAGCAGATGAATGGCTGGGATTGAACAGGTTGGATGGGCCAGGCAGGCAGGTATTCATTTTATGAGAGGAACCAATTGCAGAGAATATAGCCATTTCTTTTATTCCTTACTCATAATTTCTTTCACAAAAGCTGCTACTTTGGGGATCTGATATGAAGTTCATGGTTTTAGAATTCTAGGAAAAACATTCTCAATTTCCTTTCAGCTTTAATTACAAAAATAATATAATTTCACAGTAGCCTCTTTCGATACACGCATGCAGAGAACAATTACAGAACTGTTCCAAAGCAGCACAATCCATACGAAGTAGCCACCTAGTTCAAGTCAGAGTGCTCTTTTGAGAATAAAGTTATTTAAAGCAAGAAACATCCTCTACCATTCACCATTTAACGCCAGGCAACTAATGACATTCGCGAACCCTAGTTGTGCCATCTTTACAGCAGTTTTGATAATACACACTGCATTACTATGGAATACTGAATTATATAAATGCTGCCCATAATGCCTAATGCTGATGTCTAATTAGCATACACATATGCCACTTACAAACAACCCCCACCACACACACACAGCAAAGGATTGTGTCAATTTCAGCTTTTCTTTCCCCATTTTCTCACAATTGCTCAATTACAGTCAGCATCTTCTAGATGCCTTGTTAACCCTGAGCAGGGACAACTAAACATGAAGAGCAACTTCTAAAACTCAAAGCCATGTGGAAATGGCAGTGTGTGCCACGATCTCATCCCTGAGCATTCAAACAAATGGCCTCTTGTGAGGTAAGCTTTAAGAACAAGAAGGGTCTGGGGTGTCTCACGATGGGGTTTGTTGTTTAGCTTTCCATCTGTCATATGGAATGTCTGTGACATACATTAGCTGTGCTTTGTCTGATCTCTAGACACAGAGAAGCGGTGACTCTTTCCATAGCAAGTACACAACAGCTCACTGAGCTCCTCAGAACATCGGGCTTGCATCCGTATGTATCCATATGTACCCAGAGCATCCTTTTCCTATGAAAAAGATGGAGGGCTGTGACCTGTAACTAGATTTGGTTCTTTTTCCTTTCTTTTTCTTTTGTGATAGAGACCCATGTAGCCCAGGCTGGTTTCAAATTCAATATGAAGGGGAGGATAACCTTGAACTTCTGATCCTCCTGCCCCTACCTCCTGAGTGTCGTGGTTATGGTCAGCACCATGCCAGGTTTTATGCTGTCGCTGATCAAACCAGGGCTTCGTTCATGCTGAGCAGATGCTCTACCGACTGAGCTATACCTCCAGCCTAACCTATTTCTTAATCTCATAAGAGTTGACACATAATTGTGTTCAGGGAATGCCTTTTGGATGTTGAAATAAAACATCTAAAAGCAAAAATAATCTTGAGTGTTTTTCCACCAACAAAAATGTCTGCATAATTTCTAGTTCATTAAGTCTCCTGGCAGAATATTTACACAACTCTGCTGTTTAAATATTAATAATAGAAGCAATAACAATGATGGCAATGACGGACCAATTGAAAGGTGAACCCACAGAGATGTCAAGACAATGCTTCTGCCTCTTTATTTCCATTCTGCCTATTTGAGAAGGGACGCTTTTGCTGGTGTTAGTGCCTAACTAGAGTCATTTACATCTACCTCCTTCAGTCTGGAATTGAGAGCAACCGTGTCTGATGATTGTCTGTTTTGAATCATATTCCTTGTACTTTTCCAACTACAGTGACTTTTACAAAAGGCACAGCAATAAAATCGACACTCCTTCCATCCACTAAATGCCCTTCCTCACGGCCACCAGCTTTTCCTGGAAGGTGGCACAGAGAAGAAAATGAGAATAAAAAGGTTACACTCATACTCTGGCTGTAGAGACTAAATCAGATCATGTTTATTGATTTATTTCAATCAATAGACATGGGAAAGTTCAGGAGAATTGACCCGTGCCTCCAGGTATGCATTTGATAGAGGTTTTTACTTTTGTTTTCTTACCCAAAGTTGAGTTACTGGAAAAAAGAAAACTGTTGTGACACAGATAGAATATAGTGAATATGGGGAAAGGAGAAAATTCTATGTATCTATCTATGTATCTATGTATCTATCTATGTATCCATCTATGTATCTATGTATCTATCTATGTATCTATGTATCCATCTATGTATCTATGTATCTATCTATGTATCTATGTATCTATCTATATATCTATCTATGTATCTATGTATCCATCTATGTATCTATGTATCTATCTATGTATCTATGTATCTATCTATGTATCTATGTATCTATCTATCTATCTATGTATCTATCTATGTATCTATCTATGTATCTATGTATCTATCTATGTATCTATGTATCTATCTATGTATCTATGTATCTATCTATGTATCTCTCTATGTATCTATGTATCTATCTATGTATGTATCTATGTATCTATCTATCTATCTATCTATCTATCTATCTACCTATCTTTCGTTCTTCCTATTTTACTTTGTGCACTTTAAGCGGAGTAGTGTGACTTTAAATAAAAAGTTTTGACAAGGTATTCAGTAGTCTACACATTGACAGGTGAACAAATTTTAGAAGCATAAGCCCACACCAGTAGCCCCTAGGATGCATGAATCATTATACTTCTGAAAAGTTTGCCCAAAGCATTCTGGCTCCACAGCTTGAACCTTAAAGTGAGGTGCAATGTCATGATGATACAAGCACGACATGGAAGAGGCTGTGCACCATGAAGGCCAGTGATGAGGAAAGAAAAATCTGGCACAAAAGATATTCTCCAGGAACACATTCCCAGTGACCCACATCTCCCACCTCCCAAAAGCCTGTCACTGATGTCATCACTGGGGTAGCAATCAATCCTCCCTTCCCTCCTTTGCCTGCATGAATTAGGTCACTGAAACCATTTCTACAGAGGCATTGTGTCAGCTAGAGTCTTCTGGGGGACTATAGTCTTCTCTGTGACCCTCAATTTTTGTTGGCTTTTCTTGATAAATAAAAAAAAATGTTAGCACATTTGAACACAATATGTCATCCCTTGACTTTGGAAGAAATTCACCTAACCTATTTTCTGTAGGAGCTGAGGCAACAATTTTCTGTGCTAAATTCCTTCTCACTAATGTGCAAAGTCACAAGACTCCTGTCTTTCTAATGCCATTGTCACAAGAGAGGGGCCACTGGCAATGATGCAAATGGGATCCAATGAACTGTGTTAGATGCCATTCCTAAGACTACATAGCCAGCTACAACACCAAAACTTATGGGCACCATTTTCTTCTAATGTTAGGATCTGAGGGGAAAACAAATCTGTAAGAGGGTGCTGCCCTCCGAGGGTCATGAAAAGTTGGTGGCTACTGCTTTTTTTTTTTTTTCCTTTTTGCCATCAAGGAGACTGAGTGGAATAAGGTATGGGACATGGTGTGGCAGACAATTCACATTTTCTTTCTTGTCATCATCTTTTTCTGTCTTTTGATAGCAATGCTTCTCTCCACATTGACATCATGCTTTCCCTCCATTGGGGTTGTCACGGCTATGCTGACTCGAGACGTGTACATGCTAGAAGCTTTCCCAGCCTCTGTATTAGATTCTCCTCTGCTTCCAGCTCCAAGCATCCCTTTAGGACTGCGAGTTTCCACTCCATATACTCTCTTCTTTATTTAATTTGTAAAGATTTATTTTATTTTAAATTTTGTGTGTGTGTGTGTGTGAGAGAGAGAGAGAAAGAGAGAGAGAGAGAGAGAAAGAGAGAGAGAGAGAGAGAGAGAGAGAGAGAGAGATCCCCGGAGGAGGGGATCAGATTCTAGAGAACTGATCTTGGGTCCTCAGCAAGAACAGTACTTATTCGGAACTACTGAGCCTTATCTCCAGCCCTCTTATCAGTCCAATATATTTTAACAACAACTAATTTAATTATGATTTATCCTTATACATACGTGTGTAAGCATGTTTTGTGGAGGAAGGAGGCTGCGAGCACATGGATTTCAGAGAGCAGCTTGCAGGAGTCTCTTCTTCCACAACGTGGGTTCTGAGAACTGAACCGAGGTAGCCGGGCTTGGTGACAAGTGTTTTACGTACTGCGCCATCTCACTGACTGAAACACGTGGAAGCTGTCTAAGAGACTGTGTTGTCGTGTGAAACATGAGTTATTGAGAACATGGCCTGGAGCCTACGACTGATCACATATTAAGAATTTCCTAACGAATAGAGCTAGAACTGAGAATAGGTTGTAATGGTTTGAACTGTAATGTAATGAGTCCCTCGAAGGCTCAGGCGTGGAATGCCTGGCCCTGAGCTGCACTGCTGTTGAGAGGAGAAGCATGGTGAAGGCATCTTCCTCATCAATGGATTAATCCTAAAGGGCTGCAAGGAAGTGGGGCCTAGTGGGGACAATGAGTTGCAGGAGAAGCCTTTAAGGCAACCTCCCATCCCTCAGGGACCTTCCTTACTGTGTGGTTTTTTTCCTAGTTGCCATGGGTGAGTGGCCTCTTACACCATATGCCCTTGCCACGAACATAGTCTGTTGTACCTGAGGCTCACAGTAATGAGGCTAGTCTCCGTTGACAGAAACCTGTGAAAGAACGAGCCAAAATAAAATTTTCTCTGTTTAAGAAGTGATTTTTCTCAAGCACAAGTGACAACCAAAATCTGAACAACACGGGGACTTAAAGGATGGAGAATGAGATAAGACGTTGGCCACCCTGCTTGGGTTAGCTCTAGAGGAACAAGAACTCTTTCAAAGATATCGCCATACACTGGCACCGGCTTTCTGTTACTGGAGATGAAAATATTCCAAGTCCAAGGAAAAAGGAGAGAAACATGATCTAGCTCAGATTCCACGGACAATTCCACCAAATTCACCTTCTGGGATGACAAGACGCCTCAAAGGGTAAGCGTGCTTGACACCAAGCCTGATGACCTGAGTTTGGCTTCCAAGAACCATGAGTTGGGAACAAAGAGCTAGTTCCAGCAATTTGTCTGTCTATTGACTCCATGTGTTTATGCGCGTGTGCGCGCACACACGCATACACACAAGCACACATGCACACAAAGAAAACAAACCCCATGGTTTTTAAAATTTGCTTTCCCAAATAGATCTGATTTGAACCAATATAGTATCCATATCAGCAAAAATCTGCTTTTTCTTTGCACAGCTTCCCAGATGACATGGTCACCCAGGACATAACAAGAGGGTTCCTGAAATTGAAATAGGCTTTATAGTCTCTGTCATTTGAGGGAGGACACTTCTGTGCTAGCATAAAAATAATTCTGGAAGGAAGTGTATCCACTCTGTGAGAGTGTCTGCCAAGATTTGGCCTGATGTGATTTGAAGCGGCTAAGACAATCAGCTTGAAAATTGAGGTTTCTAATGGGAACACCTACTCATCCCTAATAATAGGGGAACTACCATCATAATTACAATGTGGTGCGGGCAGGTACATCATTAACTAACTTTTCCCAGCTACTGCAATTAGTGAGCATCAATAGATCGAGTAAATTATTAATAACCCACACATGCTTCAATGCACACTGCTGGGTCTGTTTGCTTCTTTTCATGTAAGGAGCGGAAAGTTCACAGCTGATACCCAAACAATCTCTGATTGATTTCTGCCACAACACCACCTGGACTTTAAAATGCTACTTTTTGGGTGCAACAATAGTCATTAAGAGGGAAGGAGTGGAAAGAGGAGGAACTACCCTGGAAACGAGAGCGTGATCCGCTAGAGCGACCTCTTAAGAGTTCGTCAACAACTGCCGTTCCCTACTTCCTTTCTGGTGCAATCTCTTATGGGATTGTTGCCAACACTGCGTGATGATCGCAGTGGGAGGTGATGTGGCTGTCACTTACATAGCATGATGAGAATGGATAGTTCTTCAATAGAGCCTAGAAACCCATAAGGTCTATGGGAGTCATAATAGTCTCGTCAAGTCAGAGGACATTAATACAATGAGAACCATCCCATAGGTATTACGTGTTATCAAGAAGAGAAAGGGAATGGAAAGGAGGAAGAGACAGGATAGGAGAGGAGAGATGGGAGTAGATAAAAAAGAAGAGAAACATAAGGGAAGGAGGAGAAGAGGGAATGGAGGGGAGGGGAAAGAAAGAAAGGGAATGAAAAGAAAAGGGAGGAAAGGTTGTCCATACAAAACATTAGGGGACAAGTCAGTAAAATGTCTTCTGTCTTTTGCTCTTAAACTGCTGAAAAACAGGAGGTAAAGAAGTGCATTCTTTGTTCTTAGGGATGCATCATAGGAGTTGTTGATTTGAAGAAAAGTCCAGTGTTAGAGGAGACATAGTAGAAAGAGGATCGGGACCAAGCAATTCAGCCCAGGAATGGAGGTTCTAGACAGGTTCCCTCAAGAATTATACTGTCTGCTGGGTTTTCTAAGTGTCACAAGTAGGCTTTGGGGAAGATGAGGCAGAACAGGGGTAAGAGAAACTCCATGTACAGAAGTCTTGCTGTGAGAAAACCGTGGACACCTTCTGAATGACTACTATCCTATCATTGGCAGCCCAGAAACGGCGAGAAGGGGCTGGCTAGGGGGTCACATGGTCCCTGCCAGAGGTGAAGGTGAAAAACACCGGACTTCACCTGAGAAGTAGATCAGGATGGCTGTGCATGCGCAGTGGAATGGAGAGACACACAGGAGAGAAGGAATCATGGGAGTGCGTCCAGATCCATTCAAAGATGAGGTGCTCCTCACCCAGTACTCTGACATGGAAACAGGACAGTGAATCAATGGACACATTTGTGAGGTCACTGGAAAATAGAACCAGAAGTGCCATGCCTGGCGCTACATCTGGAGGGGTGTGATTCTATTGTTGACTCCTTAGCAGGTAGATAGTCACAGTAGCTACTTGATGGGGAGACATGTACCAGGAAAGCCAAAAAGCTATGGTCTGTGTAAAACACAGGAAGCTGGCACTGGGCATGGTAATACAAGTCTAATTCTAAAACTTGGGAAGCTGAGGCAGAAGAATTGCTGGGATCCGTTGTTAGATCCAATCTTAAACAAAACAAAAATAAATACAATATAAAGTGGATATTTGGGGGTCCAGCACGAGAGTGAAATTGAAGCGCTCACTCCTTTCTTGCATCTCTGCAAACTGAGCTTGCAGGGCTTGGAGAGAGTTTCCTGAGTAAAGCACCTGCTTTTCAAGCTTGAAGACCTGAGTTCAGATGGGAATAATCCATGTAATGTTGGGCACATTCATGCATGCACATGTAATACCACTGAAAGCCAGAGAAAGGCAGATCCCTGGGACTTTGCAGGTCTGGTCTGCCATATTCAGCAAAAGACCCTTACACAAACAAGCCACAGGGTAAGGACCAAAAGCTGCCACCTGCAAGTGTGCTGTTTGCTATGGTACAGGTGCGTATAAGCACTCAGACACACACACACACACACACACACACACACACACACACACACATATACGGAGAAAAGAATGCCTGTATTTTCAAATACTGTCTCCATTGTAAGGAAGGGATTCTTTCAGAGGAAAAGAGAAAATGTAGGGCTGGACTAGAAGCTACTTTCTCTGAAAACAATTCATGAACCAAGAAAAGTAGCACGCAATATGGCTCCATGTCTGCCTATGTCCCTTCCTCCTTCAAAGGAACCCAGCAGGTTGAACTCATTTCAAGCACATGCGGAGTTGCCCACTGTCTACCTGTGAGCAGAAGGAGGAATGGAATAGGAGACCTTGGGTCACTCTGCTACAGCTCTCTCAGAGCCTGTCTGCAGCAAGAGCCCGAGGCTGCTGAATTCAGGATCAGTCTCAGGCAAGCTCTGCCTCCCAGGCCTCTCCGGGTTTCTGCTCAAACGATTGCCTCATTTTGAGATCATTCAAGCATGTTAAAACTGTAGACAGCAGAACTGCACATCTATTCAATGACCACTTAAACTATACAACTGGAATTTATCACAAGTACAAGGGAAAGGGTGAGTCGTTAGGAAATCAAACTTGGAAAATCGCGTCTCCATCCAGCGAGCATGCTTTGTGCTCAGGGACCTGGGCACTGCAGCCTTTAGACATTTAATATGTGCAGTTTTCTCTCTGGGTCGAAGAGAGATCTGAGGTAAAAATGTGCACAGAAAAGGAAGAGCCCAAGATAAGGAAATCAAAAGCATAGGATTATACAAAAATTAGCTCTCTAGCAGCCTGGGTATTGCCAACATGTGGCTTCGAGGAGTGCTTGTACTAGCTGTTAAAAGGAAAACACTGGGGTGGGGAGCTCTTGGTTGGTAAAGTACTTGCCATGCAGACACAAGAACATGAGTTTGAATACCCCAGAACCCACATAAATAGCTGGCATGGTGGTGCCAGCACTTTCTCTAGGGCTATGGCAGCAGAGACAGGCTCCCTGGGGCTCACTGGCTGGCAATTCTAGCCTAATTATCAAATGCACACCCGTGAGAGACCTTGATTCTGGAAACAAGGTAGAAGGATCTAGAGTAAGGCTGACCTCTGGCCCCTACACACATGTGCACAATACACATACACATGTGCACACACATGAACACACACACACATGTGCACACACATGAACACACACATACACATGTGCACACACATGAACACACACATGTGCACACACATGAACACACACATACACATGTGCACACACATGAACACACACATACACATGTACACACACATGAACGCACACACATACACATGTGCACGCACATGAACACACATACACATGTGCACACACATGAACACACACATACACATGTGCACACACATGAACACACGCACACACACACACATACAGAACTTCTACGGACAACAGGTACAGTTACTTTCAATGTCACCCATCTATTTAAGGATCTGTTTTCATAGCTATTCCTCTGACAGACACTTAGTTCTCTTAGGGTCTGGATCCTGGGAGCTAAAGATGAAAGGAGGGCATGTTGTTTAGGGTTTTTGTTTGTTTGGCTAGTTTGTTTTTCTCTAAGCTGCTTGTGCTTGTTTCTTAAGAAATGGCTGTGATTACTTCCTCTGGCTATCAAACAGAATCCTTTGTTTTAATCTCTGATTTCATGGGGGCATGTTCCTCCCCTCATCTGCCTCCCAGATGACTGCACAGTATTCAGCTGCAAATGGTTTCCTGGAAAGCTTTTCCCCACGACCAAGCCTTCACCCTTGCCTTATCCCAATAACCACTCCCGTGGAGCACCGGTGCCATGCCACCCTTGCTTTTTTTCAACGCGGAGCTTAAAAAGACCCCCCAAAGAAATAGCGAAAACTAACTCTATGGCCTATGCAGCACCCCTCTCCCTAGCGCCAGGAAGTACTCTGTATGCAAGATCGCTAGCCAGCTTGCTCTGCTGGCGGTGAAAGAACCCATGGGCTAAGGGCTTTTCCTCTGCCTTGGCCCAGGGACTGCCTTCTCTGCAAGCTCATTGCAAAGGTGAGACGCTACAGTCCCCAGGCGCTATCCCTTTCTGTGCTAGAGAAACAGTTGCAGTCCGTGACGTTGGCAATTCCTACACAAGTACTCGGGCTCAGTCTCAATGTCCAGGCAAATGGAGATGCAGTTTGAACTAGGACAGGCCCTCATCTTCTTAGGTGCATTCTACTCTGCACCCCTGCTCGTGAGCTGCAAGGCCGAAACAGACAGAGCTCCTTTTAAAATCCATCTCCGGTCCTTTGGAACTGTTCAGATACTAGCAGAGCCAGGACTTTTAATCACGGAGCTCTTAGGCCTGTCAGGTGTCAGCAGATGACAGGGTAGATGGTAGAAGGGGAAAATAAAACAAAAGGACTGCCAAGTAGCTGCAGAGATGAATCCCTGGCCACTGCTGTTGCACATCGTGTTGGCCATGGACTTCAGAGATGGAGCTTTGGAAGATCAGTGTGTCTATGAGAGGGTCACAGGCAGGAGCCGTGGAGCAGAGTGAGGAGGGGAGGGAGAGAGAGGGGGCCACAGAGATGGAAGGGAGGGAGTGAGGGTCAAGGCAGAGCGATTGGGGAAAGAGCAGGAAGGGAAACAGGGAGAGAGAAGGAGAAAGAAAAGAGGGAGGAGTGGGGTATGAAAGGAGAGCGTGAAGGCCAGAGCTGTTGAGGACTGGTTTAAACATGGCCCTGATGCAATCTTGCCAGGACTTATTTCACTGAAATGTCAAGCTTAAACTTCCATTTATTTTTAAATTTCAAGATCCTCCTGCGTGGGCATGGCTCATCGTACAGTTGGTAGAGCGTTTGCCTTACATGCAGGAAGTCCTAGGTTGGAGCCACAATGCACATAGCCTGGCATAATAGTGTACACATTCATAGTCCCAGCACTTCAGAGGTAGAGTCAGAAAGACCAGAAATTTAAGGTTTTCTTTGGTAACACAGTGAGTTCAAGATGAACCTGGGCTATACAAGACCCTGTCATAAATGAGCAAACAAACAAACAAAAAACCTTCATTACCACCTAACAGGCAAACAAGAGCCTCTAAGAAGAGTGCAGATCCTGATTATTCTCAACATCATAATCCACAGAGCGTAGCGCTACATATAGGTCTTGATTTGAATTCCTCTTACAGTCATATAAATATGCATGGGGATGAGGAACCTGGAGGGGACCTCTGGTTAAAACCACCAGGTGTATAGGCACAGACATTGGACTGGGGAGGGCTGTCTGTAAAGTTACAGCTGCTAGTCTCAGGATTTACCAGAAAGCACAAGTTAAAAGAAAAGATGCTGGCAGACCCATTGCAGAATTCGTATCTCTTGCTCTTGCTGGGATAAGTTGGAAGGGGATGACTTTCATGCAGGCAAAGGCAGAGAGACATTGCACTATGGGGCCCCCAGGGAGACACAAGCCTAACGCTGCTTAAAGGCAACCTTCAGTGATCACCTTCCTTGGCCATAAAGACTCCTTTATTCCAAGGCTTGAATTGCTATTGATTTAAGGCTGTTTCATAGCAATGCAGGAAAACCTGTTATGCTCTCAGACATAAGTGGTAGGAGTCTAAACAGAGACAGTGGAGGGAGCTCCGTGTCCAGTGACGCTATCATTGATAGAAGGCTCCAAGGACAGGACAGGCTCGCCCTTGTCCAGTCACTAGGTCTATTATGCTGGGAGCATTCCATGTGGCGGCAGCACTGGGCATGCGTAAGGACAAGAGTGTCAACTTTGTAAATGGTTCTGCAAGGGCTAAAGCTGTTTCTCTTCCTCCTTTGATGAAGGGTCTCTGCCTTCCTTAAGTGTTCAAAGGCTTTTGGGATGTTTTCCCTCCCCAGTAAGGAAACCTTCAAAATGAGAAAAGGACTCCACCCCTGTTTTTGCTAAAACGATCATTTTCCCAAAGGTGAGAGATCCATGGATTATTATCGGGACAGGCAAAATCTGCCAAGACTGTCTTCCCCCAGGGGACTCAAGATCTCAACCTAAGCTCTGCCCTTATAGCCACTGAGTGGTGCTCAGGCCTCTGAAGGCAGTGTGGCTGGCACTTTAGAAAAAGTAGGGATTTGCCTTCCGGAAAACCTTCCCCAAAATCTTTCTAATTTGCATAAATATATATTATTCTGTGAAATCCCACAGTGTGAGTATGGTGTATCAGATGTTGCATACTTGTGTCTATGTAAGTGTGTATGAGTGTATTTGTGTATATGCATGTGTGGGTGCTTGTATAGAATGCGTATCTAGGTGTGTTTGAGTATCTATAGCAGCCCTCCCAGATTTATGAAGTGTTGATCCACAGTATTGCTCTGTAAATAATGGTAAATAATGAAAATAAACAAATAATCCCATGAAGGAGCATCCCATGCAGGAAAGGTCTTCTGAGAAGTTGTTCTGTGTGTGCAGAGGGATGAACCCCAGTCTCTAGATGCTTGCTCCCCTCCAAGGACAAAGAAAAGATTAAAAGGCTGGGTGAAGAGCAGCTTTGGAGAGAAGTGACCCCATAAATACAAGGTGTTGTTATTTTTATTTTTATTGGCACTTCTGCTGCCTTCAGGGGAGGGGGTAGGATATGGGAATATGGCTAATTTTCTGCTTGACTCCAGACACATTCTAAATTACTCAGCCACATTTTATTTTAAATTGACCAATAAAGAAACTCTGCGCCCCACACCACCTCATATTTCCTTGGGTCATTTAATGTTCCCACCTTTTCTAGTAACTCAGTTCTGACAGTGAGGTTGGGGGGTGTGTACACCCAGGAAAACTGCTTGGTGCATCAACCTTCATCATGTCTGTCAATCTATCTATCTATCTATCTATCTATCTATCTATCTATCTATCTATCTTAGATCTATCATCTACTTATCATTTGTCTATGTCTATCATCTATCTATAGTCTACCTGCCTATCTATCTATCTTCTATTTTTTATCTGTACCTCTCACACAGTCTCCTCACCTTGTACTTCTTTGTCTTTCCTATCTTCTCTCCTTTTTTGTGCATACATTTTTCTGTATGTGTGCACATGGATGCTCATGTATGAACATGCATGTGAAAAACTGAAGCTGATTAGTTGATGTCAGTATCTTCCTTGTATATTGTTTTTGCATTTGTAGTTGTATGGGGTTTCATTTGTATGTGTGTTTAGGTGTATGGGGTACATTTGCTGGCATATGGGGGATGTTGGGTGTCTTCTTCAGTTGTTCTTCATTTGATTTATTGAAGCAAGGTTTCTTAATGAACCTGAAACTGGCCAATTTCAGCCAGTCCAGTTAACCTACTTGCTTCAAGGATTTCTTATCTTTACCCCATGTAAGCTGAGAGACCAGGTAGTGGCCTTACCTATCCAGCTGTTGTATGAGTTTTGGGGAGCCAAACTCTTGTTCTCATACCTGAATAACAGGTGTTTTATCCTTTGAACCATCTCTGCAGTTGCCTTCATTTTGTGTGTTGAGACAGTTTCTCACTGACTCTAGAGTTCATTGGTGGAGCACCAGGGATCCACTCTCCTCTGCCTTGCCATAGCTAAGGTTACAGTTATTCACTGCTGTACCTGGAATTTCAGGGGGCTTTGGAAGCCTGAACTTAGATCCTCAGCCTGGCACAGCAAGGACTTGACTGACTGGGAGTCTCCCCAACCCTCCAGTTATTTCTCACTGTACCCATTTCTCTCGCCCTCTTTTGCTCTCCGTTTGTCCAATTGTGAACGCAAAGCCAACAACCAGAGTAATTCTGAATCATACTCTTTGCCTTTATGCTTTCTTAAGTGTGTATGGGGGGGGGGGTAAAAATGGAAAAAAAAGTGTGTGGCTTTTTCTTTTCCCTACATAAAAATAAATGGAAAACATTTTGCAAATGTCAAATGCCATATAAAAGGGAAAAATATGAAGGACATTGGGCACATAAACAATGATACTAACGACAAATTTTACCTCTCTGAAACTACTTGCAACCACCCAGTTCCAATTTGGAAGTTTTATCTCAAGGGTCAGTAAGCAACTCTATCACAGAAAGAGTATATTCTCAAAGAAAAATGTATTTCTCAGATGTGTCCAAAGATGAGGTTGAGAAAAGCAGAAGAAAAATAAAGAAAAAGAGCACTTGGCTTGGGCATTTACTTTTAATCATTCATTCATTCAACAGTATTTTAAGCAAGCCTGTAGATTCCTGATGCCGTAAGACATTGTGCGCACCATGTACAGAACAATAGAGGCGTCCCTGCCTGAATGCAGCAGGCTTCGGAAAGGAGGTCGATAATTGAGGAATGTTTATGCAAACAAGATAATGGCTCATTATGGCATATTCAAACAGCGCGCTTTGATGAGCTGTCCAGAACGTATGAAGATAAGGGGCAGTCCCCTTGGAAAATAATACTGTAGAGATCAAAAGCAAAAGGAGGACCAGGCACATAGAGAACAGTGTTAGAGAGAGCAAGTGTGACTACTCAGACACACAACACAATTTTGTAATATTCCAAAAACTACCAAGCAGCTAGAGTGGTTTCTATTTGGAGTTGAGAGAAACACAACACAAAATGAGGCCAATAAGGTGAGGAACCTAAAGTCTGGCTTCTGCCTTGTGGGCCTGCCTGGTTCTTCTCTTTTAATATTTATTTTATTTTTATTATGTGTTCATGTGTGTCTATGTGAATGGATATCATATATGCGTGCTTGTCGAGGTCGGAAGAGGGTTTTAGATCCTCTAAAACTGAAGTATAGGTGATAGTGACCTGTCCAGCATGGGTTGTGGGGAAAACTGGTAAACGAACCTGCCTCCATCTTTTTTTGAAAGTCATTTTATAGTAAGGACAAAATAGGTTCATTTCTGTTTGTGGTTAAATCTATTTCTCAAGGATTGGGGAATGCCCTACCTTAACTACAAATGTCTCTGTACTGCCTATTCCAGGAAATGGCATCCATGTCTTTGGTTCAAAGGTTATTATGGCCACCTTGTTGTTATGACTACCTTGATATGACCACCTTGTAATGACTACCTTGTTATGATAACTTTGCAACCATATCTTTGTTTCAGGAGGTTGTTATGAGCAACCTGTTTCTTTATGTTCTGCTTCTGTAGCCCTGCCTATTGCTTACTAGATCCTCTACTCCTGAACTATAAAAACCCTTATCTTGCCCAAATTCAATGCTGATTTCTTGAACTCCACTTTTAGGGATAGCCACTTCATGTACGCGAATAAAAACAAGTTCAGTGGTGGCACACGCCTTTAATCCCAGCACTCGGGAGGCAGAGGCAGGCGGATCTCTGTGAGTTCAAGGCCAGCCTGGTCTACAAGAGCTAGTTCCAGGACAGGCTCCAAAGCTACAGAGAAACCCTGTCTCCAAAAACCAAAAAAAAAAAAAAAAAAAAAAAGTTTGCTTTAATAATTTGGCCATGATGATTTGGGTTGGTGGTCTTTCCCTTCACATTTTGGGAGTAACAAAAATAGCTTGGGTCTTTTGGCAGAGCAGCAATAGCTTTTAACACCTGAGCCATCACAACAGGGTCTTTCTATAACACTGGAGCTTCTGATGGCAAAACTGGATGGGGTTGTGGTAGTTTCGGCAGGAGCAGCCTGCCTCTGCCGCCAAGCACCTGTTGTCACGTGGTTTTCCAGCCCATTAAACGTGCCTGTCAGAGTGCAGTGCTCTCTCTTGCCTCTTGCTCCTCTCTTAGCCCTATTGTTCCTCTCTTACTCTTCTTTCCTCTCTTACCTCTTGCTCCTCTTACGCCTCTTGTTTCTCTCTTGCCTCTCTTCTTCCTCGTCTGTCTGTCTGTCTGTCTGTCTGTTTCTCTCATGGCCTTTCACCCTTTCATTCTCACCCTTCCTCCAATAAACCCCTTGCATTAATTCTGTTGTGCGTGGAACTATGGCATGTTTGCTTAGGGGCGTACCTTGACAGAGTCCACCAAAAAGTACAACGGCATGCCACCAAATGACATCTGGACATGAACTGGCTGTTGTCACTGTAAAATCAGTGCCCCTGAGGTTGCCACACATGACCAGAACCAGCAGGAGCCATCAACACTCTATCACAAATGGGGAGTGCATGAGCTCTATCCTTCCCTGACATACTGACTCTTGACACTTAGTCAGGGCTGGGGGAGATGCAGTATAGGACCTCCTACCCATAAGAATGCAGGAGAGCCTAACTAAACCCACAAGAAAGGAAGGACATGGAAGTCGGAGAGGACTCCTTGGACAGAGGGAAGGCATTGACAGATGTGGGGAAGTATGAAAGAGGGTAATGGGCTGAGAGCAAACGGAATTCATCACCTGTGGACTAGAAACTGTCAAGGCAAAACTAAAGAAGCAAGAAGCTCCCTCTAACAAAGCCCAAGTCCTGTGCCTTATGGTTCCACAAATGCTTGCATGTGCACCTTAATAACATCTCCCACCATTTTCATTAAATTATTGTGTGGCAAGGTACACTCCCTCTCCCAAGCAACATTCTGTGGTTCATCAGGGAAGAGCCCGAGTCAATCTTTGTCATCTCTGTATTCACAGAACCAGACTCTGTGTCTGGCATCTTGTGGGCTCCATGAAACCAATAAACATCAGAGCAGATGACCTGAATTAACTCCCTGTGTCTCCCAGATATGAAGGACAGGAAGTAATCTGAGCCCAGCACCAACACCCACCCATCATTTCCTGGTCTTCTCTCAGGATCCTCCTACTCCCTCCCCAGCAGACTGTAAGTCTAGACACACCATTCAGAGACATCCGCAGCCTCCTTGAGTGAGATGACTCATAGCTGGCTCACAGAACGCCCGGAGTTCCCAGGGTCTGCTGAGGGTGGCTTCCTGGCAAAGCTCTGGAGGGAGGAGGCTCCAGCCTGACTTCCAGCTGAGCTCCATCCAGACGCCCTCCTTTACTCTCCGACTCCTACCTTGGGCTCTGAGTCTTGGAAGCCATGCATGAAATGGCAATTTCCTATGGAATCATTTCACAAAAGAACTTCACAGGACTCTGTTCATGGAAAATTCATAGTAGATGGGGGTGGGGTGGGCTTGAAGCCAGCCGTGAGAATGCAAATAAAATGAAATAAAATAATACATACTAAGCACTGGGCAGCATCATGTCGCATTCCCTATAGTAATTTCTGAGTCATGTCCTGATCCTCCCACTCCCAATTCAATAATTCTTGTACAAGTTCTCACTACGAATTTGTGCTTTATACCTTTTTAGATAGGAGACACTGATTCAGACACTGCCAGAAAATTGACATAGGAGCGGGAACGAGTTCATTCATTCGTTCATGAAAGATTAGCATAGTGCCTTCAAATACATTCATGTATTCATTCCCAGTTTTTAGCCTCTTTCAACAAAATAATTAGTTCACAAAGGAGCAGTGTTCCTTATGACATTTCCACACACGCTAAGTTTTAGTTGACCAACACCTTCCCACTCTTCTCCATCCACCCTTCCCCAGCATCCCTGCCGAAACTCTCCCACCTCTAGTATTTCCCCTTCTACTTTCGTGTCTCAAGTCTTTCATTAACTTCCCTACTGCTCGTTTTGTTATGTAAAGTGACTAGAAGTTGGACCGCCTAGACTTTCTCAGAATGCTTGACACTAGACTGGAAGTGTAAGCCAGAATCAACCTATCTTTCTCCTAAGTTGCTTTTAGGCATGGTGCTTTATCATAGCCACACACATAAAATTTGCACATTCCTGAACCTCTCTCCTCCTTTACTTCCTTGTTGCCAACCAGGAAATCAGAAGCTACCTCACTAGGATGTCTTGAGAGAAGCACTGGGTATTACATACACATCCAGTTAAACCTTCAGCTCTGCCTCCACAGGCAGTGGGAGTTTCACAGACATTAGCTAGAAGATGAACTCAGCAGCATTGCTGGTTATTTAAGAGGATCCAGTCGAGGTCTTTGCAGTGGATTTTTCTACTCTGCTGTATGCCATGTTCCCAACAATCTGTCCCTCGGGTTATGATATCAACAGCCTTCTAGACAATCAACTGTCCCGATTCTGCAATTCTCTTGTGTTTCTGGTGATGGTGAGAGTGGATTTTTGAAAGTCTCTGGTGACTTCTGTACACCAAATAAGGCAACACGGTGAGTAATGATTGAAGTGGTACCCTGACTACATGTGCCCCTCTCTCCATCATCCTTTAGCTATTCAATCCTGGGGACATTATCAAACCTCGCTGGGGCTGAGTTTCTCAATGGTAAGAGAAAAACAACTCCCCTATCTGGTGATGTAAAGAGGATAGTGTTCAATTGGCCCACAGAACACATAAGTTTTAATTCTTCCAAAGAACTGTGAGTCGGCAGTGACCAGTTCGCACAGACAGAAGAAGGAAAGAGAAAGGATCCTACCACAGCCTTCCAGCCACTTCTCCCCCTGCCCTGGCCTAAAGAGGACTTTTGGGTGTGCAATACATATCTGCTATTGAGTTCATTCCTGGGTCCAGGAGGAGCACTGACTATCAGCATGTAGCACATCCAGCGCTGTCCTCTTGTCTAGCGACACCTAATGCAGCCTCCTGTTAAGGGAAACTCTATGGGCATCATATTCAATATGGTGGTGATCAGGCACAAGGGACCACACAGCACATTCATTGCAGCCTGGTTGAATCTACATGATGAATTTCATTTAAATTAAAACTATTTTCAATTTGTGTAGGCACTGTGACTATGAGCAGCCATGTAGACACTACTAAAAGAAGTCACGTGAGGGTACGTTCGACTGTAATATCAGGACAGGGGGAAAGAGACTAGGGCTTCTTGGCCAGACAGTCCAGTTTAAAAAAAATTATGAGCTTCGGCTTCAGTAAGAGACCCTGTCTCAAAGTAATCAAGTGAGAGAGATGGAGGAAGACACAGAACATCTGGCTCTGGGGACTCAGGAGAGGATACAGACAGTGCGCTCATGTGTAAACATCACACACCTGTATGATAACACCATACATTATCTATAGTGTATGTGTAACACACACACACCACCACCACCACCACCACCACCACTACCACCACCACCGCTACCTAAACCACACACGCATTACACACACAAAGTTCTTCTGCCTGCCTTTGTCATTGAGCTCTTACCCTGAGGCCCCAGCCAGAGGGCAAATAATCTAAAGAGACATTCCTGCCCTTCCTGCAGCTGTCTGATCTTTTTTCCCTTGCAAAATTAGTGTGTTTAACAGGCAAGCAGGAACTTGCAGCTTGCAGCTCACATCCGAAGGAAAGCACAAAAGGCTTCCTCGCCATCTGTCACAGTTGAGAAAGAGCTCTGCCAGACCCCAAAGGAGAGAGATCTCACCCCCAAACTCCTGGTTCTTCTTTCTTTAAAAAATGGGGAAACTTAACGTCCACTATCATGTAACCAAAAATTAATTTTTTAAAAACAAATACTTAAAAAGTATCAATCAAAGAAACACAGAGAGAACGGAATCCCTCTGGGTACAGGCTCTTCTTCCTCCCTGGAAAGTACCAGTTAGCTCAGCTCACAGTTCCGCTTACATCTGTCTCCAGCACTGACTCACTTAGGATAACGGACAGACATGGCAGAGAGAAGTTAGGCTTCTTTCTTCTGTGTGTCCATTTTGTTCAAAGTATAATGAAACCCATTTTTCTTCTCCAATTTCTGTTTCCTAATTTCTTTGGACTACAATGAAAGAGACAGGGCAGTGGGATGCTGTGCACAAGAGTCCTGTACCAGACCAGCTTCAGCATCTCCTGTTGCTAACATCCTCATCTGGAAGGTGTTTTGTGTTTTACAAAACTTGGCCACACATCCTGCTTAGAGAACACTGCATAGCTACCTTTGGGCATCACTGAGCAGTGCCACACGTTTTAGGAAGTTCATCTCATCAAAACCACAACAGCAACAAAAACCTTTGGCTGGAGTAGTAGTGCAGTTGAGAAAGAGCTTGCAGCATAAGATGAGGGCCTGAGTTGAATCCCCGGATGTCAGACGAAAATGCCAAGGCATAGTGGTGCAGGCTTGTAATCACAGCAGTGCACAGGAGGAGAAACGTGGATCCCTGTGGCTTGCTGGACAGCCAATCTAGCCCAGTAGATGAGTTCCAGGACTCAATAAGAGACAGGGAGAAGGTTAGCAGTTAAAGGTACTTGCTGCCGAGCCTGATGTCCCGGCTTAAACCTCCTGAGATCTACCTCATAGGCTTGTGCACACATAAACAAAGGATAGATAGATTAATAAATAAATGCAACCTTAAGTTTTAGGGGAGATGCTCAGTGACTAGGGGAATCTGTCACCAAGTGTGATGACCTGAGACGAATGCCCTGAACTCATGATAGAGAGAACGGACTCCCTTAGGTTGTCCTCCGATCTCACTCAGCAGCCTAGCATGTGTCCCCTCCACCCATACACAAATGCACACAGTATAGGTAAATACAACGACAGCAGCAACAACAACAATAATAAATCACAATGGACAGTACAGGAAGAGGATTAGCACCTGAGAGTGCTCTGCCCTCCACATTCCTTCACACATCTGTGCACTCACACAGCATGGACACATGGGGAAGTACATACTCCCCCTCTCTCTTTTGGAGAAGGGCATCTCCAGTGGTAATGCAGACGAAGCAGTGTGTCTCCCACAAGCATAACAAGCAGACTTTCAGAGCCGGGCTTGAATGACTCTGGGTCCGCAACCTGAAGAAGAGCTCTGCTCTGTCAATGACCAACAAAAGCAGCATGTGATCTCGTGAATGACTGCACACTGTGAACTGAACGGTGTTAATCATGTCACGTTAGGAGGGAGACAGGGTTAATCTGGGGAAAATTTCAATTCGCTCAGGCCTTATCGCCTGTTGCAACAATCCAGGTGATTAATCCCCAATATTCTTCAGGGATGCAGTGGACAGCAGCAATTAAATTAACAACTACAGAGTTTATGCTCAGAGATTCAAAAATGAAAGCCAGAAACACTTTAATTTTTCACAAGTTGTTACCTTAATTATCTTCTTATTGCTCTGTCTCTTTTCCCTCATTACAAAAACACACCCCTTAGAATTCTCAGGTCCCTTTAATTTGCTAGAGCTCAGAAGCAATGTAAGAAATATCATCAAAGATACAGACCCATAAATCTTACTTTGTGTGTGCTCCTGGAAAACAAATTGTTCTGCTGTGCCTAGTCTCAGTGCTCACTCTGTAAAGGCAGAAGTTTCCACTCACTGGTGAGGACAGGACTGCCTGGAAGCCCATGCCCAGGGCAGGGTTACTTTGATTAAAAATTATCCTAATAGTCTCTCTCTCTCTCTCTCTCTCTCTCTCTCTCTCTGTCTCTGTCTCTGTCTCTCTGTCTGTCTCTCTTTCTCTGTATGTATGTGTGTGTATGTGTGCATGTGTGTATGCATATGTGTATGTAGGTACCCAAGGAGGCCAGAGGAATGTCCTGGATCCCCTGGGTCAGCAGTCACAGCTTGCGAAACACTCAGTGTGGATGATGCGAATCAAACCCTCCAGGCTCCTTATCTTTTTAGTCTAACATGGATGACAATAGAATTCCTTAGGAGAAGAGGATGGAACCTAATTAATTAGGGTAATGAGATACAAGGAGGAGAAAGGACAGAGCAGTAGTTAGGGAAGTAAGAACTCAAAAAGAAGTTCGTATTTTACCATGCTAGACATGAACACAGGCTTAGAGAACATCAACGTTATTCAGAACAAAATTTTTCTTTGTGTGTGTGTGTGTGCACGCGCTTGTGTGTGTGCCAGAAATGGAAGTCAGCTATCTGGCCAGCAAGCCCGAGGGAACACAGAACTGGGGTTACACGTGTTACAGGTGTTGCCTGCTGGGTTCAGATTTTACAAGGATTGGGGTGGGCAACATCCAAGTCCTCAAACTGTACAGCACGCACTTGATTGAGCTGTCTCTTTGGAAAATGTGTGTGTGTGTGTGTGTGTGTGTGTGTGTGTGTCCTCACAATGATAGCTGCACTGTCAGCAGGCAGCAGGGCAATGTACTCTGTAGAGATCAATCACCTCTCCTAGGATGCAGCTAATCAAAATTGGAAGAAAAAGAAAAGCAGAGGAGAGAAACCCAACAGCAGCCAGAGCAAAGAAGAGATTGGCGCCTCCTGATGCCTTAGCGCATTGGAAGTGTAACCATTAAAGGCTATCTGCCTACCGCGTAGGTCCTTAACTCAGGAGCCCTCTGTAAATTCAGCTCAGCATCCATGCTGATTCCATCAGCAGTGCCCTTAGAGCACATCGTGGACTGCGCTCGGTGCAGCCTGGATTCTAAGCAGGCTCTGCCCCTGTGAACGATCGATAGTTTGGTGCGTTTCTTTCCTTTACTCTTCAGAAGACCATTTTCTGGCCAAAGAATTGATGATCATTAAGGAAATAGACCAGCGATTTGGAAACTGAATGAATTAAAAACAATCCTACCACCCAAGTCTGGGCTGAAAACAGGCACGGGATCCAAAGACTGCGAATCTAACTCGGAAAGGGCACGAGGAGTACTTAACAGTAATTGAATGAATGGCACCCCCAGCACCTCAAGAAGCCGTCTCCGCACTGTAAATCCTCTCTCCGAGTGATGTGTCTAGCTGTGACGGTTCCACAGACAAGGGCCGCATCTTTTCCTTCGTCTACTTTCCACATTTCCAAAGTTTCACAGCAAAATGCCATCTCCCCAGAGAGCGTCCTCACAACAAATTATTAGCAGAGTTCTATTGATCATCACCCAAATGGCAAAAAGAAAAAAAAAATCTCAATAAATTTCATCTGGACCTTTACGGAAACCTCAAAAATGCATTACGCCTCTCTCTGCTGACCACCGTTTTTATGATCGCTATTGTATTTGCAGGGCAGTCAATTTTATACAGCATAACAAACTGCCAAGTGCTAACGCGATTCCCTCCATTACTGGGGCCCATGTATTAAATTTAGTGAAGCACAATATCAGACTTCAAATATTGCAAGGCTTGGAATTGAATGCCGCAGAACCTAATGTTATCAACCCGACAGATACACTGACATATTAAGTAGGGGATCATGTATTCATATTTGGAGCTGATGTTATGTTTCTGTTTAGCTGTATATTTTTGGATTAGCCACGATATTTCAAAATGAACACTGTGTTCTCCAGTACAAGGGAACACACACCACACACACAACCCTTTCTCTGCTCTCCGTTCTTTGCCATTCTTTCCTCCACCTCCCCCCTTGGCAGATCAATTAGTAATTTTCTTAATGACATTTTCATACATCTTTGGAAACAGTGAGTGCATCTCGAATAAATGTCACTTAAAAAAATCTACAGTTTATTGTTTTCTTCTTGCCTTCCACTAGTGTCCGTCAATACACTCTAAAACCACATCTCTGGGAAGAAAAGGGAACCGCTCTCCGCGGTTCATCATATCTACCTCTCCCGTCGTAAGCAGCGCTGTTTGCCTGCTTCCTTTTCTCCTTCCTTGCCAATGATTCTTTGTTTATTACAACAAAAGGTACTAAGATGAGGGAATGCTCTGGAACATTTTGCTTTTATTCCAGTGTCATTCAACCATATCAGCCACTTCTCTATGGAAAAAAAAAAAAAGGTGCAGAGCCCTGCACCGATCTCAGTTCCTGCATTCATCTCTCACTAGCAGAACTCACTGACCCACCCACAGAGCACAGCCTAACAGTCAAAGCTTGTCACTATTCCTCTCAAGTCCTTGCATGCAAAGTAATATTCGGCCCCAAAAATAATTTCTCTGACAATGAATATAATTTAAAAAAATTATATGACCGCTCTTCCCATCTTTTTTTTCCCTAAAGTCTTGAAAATCTGATACTCACCTCTCTTTCTAGGTCATTAATTCTGATATTAAAAACTGCATTTTGTATGCATATAAATCATGATATCAGAACCTGGTTTTGCAAGAATGAGGTCACTTCTGAGAATCAAAGAAGTAAGAGGGAATGGGACAACTGATGGCTTATTCTCTATTTTTAGTCCACGGACTTATCAGCCATTAGAACTAAAATGTAGTCCGTGTGCAGGGGACAGTCCCTGCAGGGCCAGGACGCCGATGCAGTCTTGGCGGTTGCTCAGATATGTGTGTACACGTGTCTGTGTATATGCACGTGTATTTCAATTTTGATGACCTTGCTGGTGTTAAGAGTTAGCCTACTCAGAAAAGCTAGACCAGGGGCATTCCACATGGGTTTGATGTTCTTAAGGAATATTGTTAATGGTTAGCGTTAAATGCCAGTGTGACTGTGATGTTTGCTTTTGGATCCCAACTTGCCACAGCCGGGAATCACGTGAATGGGGAATGAGCCAGAAAGCCTGATTCTTCCATGGTTTCTGCCTCCAGGGTCCTACCTTGATTTCTTGCCCTGACTTTTTTCAGTGATGGATTTTGGACATGGACGTCTAAGCCAAATAAACCATTTTCTCTCTCCCCTAGCCACTACTGGTCAGAGTGTTTCCCACAGCAACAGATATGAAGTCAGAATACCCATGTTGTAACTGACAGCAGGATCTCCTTATTCATTATTATACTCTTTGGCATATCTATGTGAACTGTCTATCCATCAGTAGATAGCAATTCACTTCCATCTCTCAGGTCCGAATTCTGCATTAAATACAGATGTGCCAGGTATCTGTATGTGTTGATCCCCAAGTGATCCTAGCGTGCAGATGTGTTAAACAGCTACCTCCTTGTGTTATTGCTGAGACCCCCTCTTGGAAAGATGGCACAGACATCTCAAAGTTATTCTATTAAATACTTGACTTCATGCACCCCAAATATTCTGTGAACGGATCACAACTCAAACCCCATCAGAGAAAGTAAGGGGTTCATTTGCATGAAGGTTCCTGGTCAGGTGCACATGGAACCCTTGGTTACTGTCTAACATGAACTGGAGGATGTACCTGTCTGCCTGCCACCCATCTTCATGCGCTAGCCATGTTCCTCTTATGGCAGTCTGAGCCTTCAGTGGGGAGGACCAGTTCACAGAGGTCCTCACGCTCAGAGTCAAACTCCAGTCCTAGCCAAAGCTGCAGTGCTCCCAGTGCCTGCTTTAACCTCCACCTGCTATGAAATGGAGATGCTAAAACCTGTCTTGGTGTAGCAATAGAGACAAAGCGGCAATCCAGGACAGGAGACAAAAGTAGCCACCATCTAAGCAGAAGCTATTATTCTGAGGATAAAAGAGACCATTTGAAGCCATAAAGTTCTTCCTTTTAAAGTACCCATCTGATTAAAACTAAGAGAATCAATCATGTCCCTTTATAGTCTATGTGTCTATTCTATATAGGACTGATCTCCAAATTGAATACAGTAATTTCTGTCCATGGATTCCCCGATGACCTCTTTTTTGGATGGAATCCCAGAATCGTGTGTGTGTGTGTGCGTGTGTGTGTGTGTGTGTGTGTGTGTGCTCACCCAAGCACATGTGGATGCATGTGCTCATGTGTGAGTCATGCAAGGACCAGAAAACAGTTTCAGCTTGTATTCCTCAGTCACTGTCACTGTCCACATTTGGAAAACGTTGATAATATTTTTTAGGTATATTTGTGTTTTGCCTTCATGGACGTGTATATATGACATTGAGGTCTGGTGTGCTCAGAAGCCAGAAGCAGATATTTCATCCCCTGGCCCTGGAATCACAGATGACTGTGAGTCACATGTGGGTGCTGAGAACCAACTTCAGGTCCTCTACAAGAGCAGTAAATGTCCCAACTGCTATTTAATTTCTTTATCCCCTCTTTTGAAAAATATTTATTTTATGATTGATTTGCCTGCAAGCACGTATACGTACTACATGTGTGTATGGAGCTTGCAGAATTCAGAAGAGGGTATTAGATGCCCTGGAAATGGAGTTACGAGACAGTTGTGAGCCACCATGTAGGTGCTGGGCTCTGACATCGAGTGTTATGCAAGAGCTGAGCATCCCCGACTTCCACTTCCATCTCTTTTTGAGACAGGGTCTCTCACTGGCCAGTGAATCACCAAGTAGGCTGGGATTGCTGGCAAGGAAGCCAGAGGGACCCAACTGTCTCCGTTCCATTCCATCAAGATTGCAAACCGATGCCACCATTGTCAGCCATAGCCGCTGGATGGCACCAGCCCTGTGTGAACTTGTGTCTGCAGCCTGAGAAACAATACAAGATGACTCTTAGAAGCCACTGTGCTTGGGAGGCCTTGTTGCTCAGCAATACAGCTAACACATGCAAGACTGTTGTATCTACATAGCTTATTAAAATGCAGCTGATAGAGTTACTGTAGACAGATTTATAATTCAAGCATTTAAATAGTAATCCTGGTTTTTAGGATTATTGGAAGGATTGAAAGAAATAGTGTATGCAAAGGGATTATAACAATTTCTGATACTTAACACACATAATTATTCTTTGAAAAAAGTCATTCTAGGTTTTGTTTTCTGGTTAGAATTTTAAGGATGGAGGTGTGTGTGTGTTTGTTTTCAGCTAGGGCTAACCATTTGGATGAAAATAAACCCAGAGCTGCTGCATTGCTCAAATTCTTTCCCCATCCAGGAAAAGCCTGCCAGAGGGGGAAGTCGGCAGCAGCGAAAAGACAAGCCAAGAAAGAGAAAGGAAATATATTTCAGGCAGAGCAGTAGGACCCTCTGTTCAGCAATGCCCCCTGCAATGAGCCTGAGCCGTGCTCCGGCACAGCCTGCAGCCCACGGTGCACTGCTTCATGCGTTGCTTGATAAAATCCTTGCAATCTTGCAAACTCCCTCTGATGTGAGTCTACCATTGTTAACAAGATCATTCAGACTACAGCCAGCCTCTAAGGGTACAGAGAAAATGTAGATGCTCTGCTTACTTTTCTGTGCCTGTGACAAACACCATGATCAAAAGCCACTGATCCGAGGGAAGGGCTATTTGAGCTTGCACACCTAGGTCGCAGTCCACCACAGAGGGAAGCCAGACCAGCCACTTCAACAGGAACTTAAGCAGGAACTTAGAGGAAAGGCGCTTGCTGATTCAGCAGGTTCATGTTACACCTCGGGGTCCACCTGCCCGTAGAATGGTGTCACCCCCAATGGCATGGTCTCCTGTGCCAATTAACAGTCAAGACAATCCCTTACAGATATGCCAGTCTGATCTGAGCTGTGTAATTCTTTTACTAAGACTCTATGTTAGGTTATTCTAGACTGCATTGAGTTGACAATTAAAGCTAGTGGATGAGCCAGTCTCTGAAAAGTATCAAACTCAAAGTTCACTGAAAAACTCTTGTTTACCTGGGGAGATGACTCAGTGGGTAAAGAAAGCACTTGTTGTGAAAGTTGCAGAACCTGAGTTGGATCCCCAGAACCCGCATAAAAGGACAGACACTAGCACCAATGAGACAGAAGGCAGAAACTACTGGCTCCCTGGAGTTCACTGGCCACCTAGTCAGACCTACCTGGCAACGTTCCAGGTCAATGAGAGATACTATGGCAAACAAACCTGTAAGGCACCCAAAGAACAAAGCTCAAGGCTGTCCTCTAGCTTCCACAAGCACATATATACACCCCGCACACACAAACAAGCATACACACAAACACACATTTTCCCCTTAGATACGCAACTGTCACTTTATCGTAAATTGTCATTTCATTTATTCCTGAATTGACCCTCAGCTTATCGACACCTTGGTACAGAGTCAGTGAATTCAGTAGCAACACACAGATAGACAGACAGACACACAGACATACAGACACACAGACATATACATACAGACACACAGACATACACACACAGACACAAGGACATTACCCACCCCCAAATATCCACAGACACATTGAAAGACAGATGGAAAACACAGAGACATAAACATAAACCCACACAGACACACATACACAGGCATACACCACATCCACATGACCTCTGAAACCAATAGGAAGGGCAAGTCTCTGTCATCAAAATCTATTCTTTTTATTCCTTTAATAAAATAAGATATTTATTTTATCGTTCTTTGGAAAGTAGTAGGTGTAAGATGGGGTGGCAGCCATATAGCATGTAATTAGCATCAGATCAGCTACTGGCTATAAATACTTCTGAGCAGTCCTGGTCTAGCAAAAATACCTGATGAGCTAGCCACTCTTAATACTATAACTGCCTTGTGGTTATTTTCAATACTATCTCCTCTTGCCCCCACAGGAATATGGCATGATATGTTCTATGGATAACATGACATATTGCTGACAACACAATGAATGAAGGACAGTACAGAAAAAGTCAAGTGATGATGTTATGTTTTTAGAAGCCATTGAGATCTCCTTCCTCTGATACTGTAGCTAGAACCAGAGGGGGAGGGAGAAAGACCACAATTTAGTACTAAATGAATAACCACCTTGACCAGTGTTGTCTAGATCAAAAGGGGTACAGAAGGGCTTGTCATAGGACTTCTCGCCCAAATAAAAATTAAAAGAAAAGAAAATCTTTCTCCACGACCATTTAAGACTGAGATGGAAATACAGGAAAATTCCTGAAAGAGTAACTTGAGCAAATTCCAGCAGTGACATTCCTCAGTTTCTCCTGTGGAGCTGGAAATTTATCTCATAATTATTTAGGGTGAAGAAGGTTTGAACATAGAGATCTTTAAAACTTTCATGACTGTGGCGCCATAAGATGTGAGGACAAAGCAGAACTGTTCAGCATCCAGTAGGTTGTGAATTTTGAATGGGAAACTAAACACCTAAGCAGGACTCTTGTTCCTGGACCAGCCGATGTTAGACAGAGACTGGTATTTGACATTTGCTGAGCAAGAATTTGCTAGGTAATGGCTTGTAAGCATGATCTCACTTTAAACCCAGGCCCAATGGGGGAAGGAGGCATTTCTAGGACCACTGCATAGAGAATAGCATCAAAGTTTAGACTACGCTTGCAACTCACCCAAAGCCCTGCACCTGCCAAGTGACAGAGCTGAGAATTGAGCTCAAGCATATTGGCCCCCACTACTCACAATGTACACTTAGAATCACCCTGTAGTAAGATATTTTTCTCCCACGAGCAAAAAATTTCTCATATTATCATCTTTTGCTTTCTTTAAATACCTCATATACAATAGAGAGCCCCTTTATCCGATGCACAGCTGGACTTGGGGTGAGCTGTTCCCTCCCTTTAGTAGGTAAACATCTACCCCAGAGTCAATGAAGATTAGGGCTTCAAACTTCCCAGTCCCCCGAATAGAGCTAATGGCACCATTTCTTCATGGGCTTACATTTTAATTAGCTCATAAGTCTGTTCCTGGCTGGTGAAATATTTATTCCTCAGGAATACACTTTAGTAATTTACAAATCAGCACACTGTAAAAATGGGATATAGACTCTTTCTATACTGGCTGCCACTTCTACCTGAAGAGAAGCTGCCACGCTGTCATCTGGGAGCTAATGCCTGATTCCTTTTCTGCATTTGGGGACTAATTTGATTGTTTGTCTGTTTTGAGCAAGGGGATATTTTTATGTTAATATTTTGAAATGAGATGTGATGACAGTTGGCCATAATAAATAACTTTGTTGGAGATGGCATTAAAATTCTTTTAAAAAATATACAGAGAGATGGCAGCACAAATATGGGGGCATGACTTCAGATCCCTAGTGCCCATACAGAAGATAGACACAGAGATGAGGGTATGCTAATCCGGTGCTAGGGGAGTCAAAAGAGACAGACACATACCTGGAGTCTATTAGCTAGTACACTAGCTGTTCTGTGAACTCCAGCTTCAGTGGGAAACCTGTCTCAAAGAGTAAGATGGAGAGGAGTGAAGGAAGACACCTGGCCTTTCTTGCACTACCACTGTCCTCCCTGACTCATTTGCATATTCACATATGGGCATTCATGTGAGCACCTGTTTACACCACACACACATACACACAAGTTTCCAGACTACTGTTACAAAGACAGAAAGCAAAGGAGGATGGAGGAACTCAGAGGGGGAGGAAGGGCAGAAAGCATACAATACAATAACTATGGATGAAGTGTACCATACATATTCCATATGATAGTATTGTAGGACAATAGCTGTATTCAAACATCTGTCTCACTGACGTTTGTTTTTGAGTTATATATATTCAAATTATGGATGTGACTGACATCTATCTGTTTATTTTTTAAAAAATTATGGGCATGGATATTTTACCTTCATGTATGTCTGTGTACCATGTGTATGCCTGGTGCCAACAGGGACCAAATAAGAATATCAGCCCCTGGAACTAGAATTACAGGCAGTTGTGAGCTGTCATGTAGATGCTGGGACGGGAACTGAACTCAAGTCCTCTGTAAGAGCAACAAGTGCTCTTAAGGTTTGAGTCAACTCCAGCCCAAATATTTGCTTTATTTATAAGCCCATTAAAGAGTCTCTTTATGTTTAGTAAAAGTATAAAACATTATAGCCATTTGTGGTCAATGTGATATCTCAGCAGTTAGAAGTGCTTGGGTCACAGCCTGATGACCTGAATTTGATCCCCAAACACATATAGTGGAAGGAAAAAAATGGGGTCTTTGAAGATTCCTTTAGTCCACATATGGACACCATTGTATACCACCTCTTTCCCCACATATACACATTGTCACACACACACACACGCACACACACACACGCACGCACGCACGCACACACACACACCCCACATTAAATTGTAAACAGAGTAAAAACACACTATCACAGCCACATTGGACAGTCATGGGAACAGATGTATAATATTTCTCAAGGGTCCATCCTCTGTTACAATAATTCTTAGAATGAGATAAGTAGAGAGACAGAAAACTTGTGTATAAGGACCTAGATAACCTAATTATCTACTGATGGGGCTGTGGCTAAAACTCTTGTCTCTTTCTTATTGCCCCGAAGCTTGTGTGTGTGTGTGTGTGTGTGTGTGTGTGTGTGTGTGTGTGTATGATATTCTTAAGACATAAACTGGTTGCAGTCATCACTTCTCATCCTTCTTATCCCATGGGAAGGCATCGGTGACCCTTTATATCACATATTACAAATATAAAGCAGTATAATTCATAAACTTTTAGTCATCAGTTGCAATGTGTCATTAAATATCAATACAAAAGAAACCACTTGAGCCATGTGTTCTCAACTTATTTTTGACCAAGACTATGTCTTTTTAGAAAGTATTCTCTTCCCTCTTCACATGCATTGGTTCCCAAGATAATGCAATGTACTGATAAAATGATGCAAAGTTTCTCTTTTTTTAGGTGTCTTAAGAAGATTAGACATTTAAGAGTGTAGAAGGATGCATGCATGAGATACAGAAAATGTTGTTCCTTAGATCACTAGTACATTGTCATTAATATTAGTGTATTTCTAAAATATTCTATAAAAATGTCATGACTGATGTTGGTTACAGACATAAACACTATTTATTATCTTTTAGCTTGGAATGCGTTAGTGTACCCTGGAAATAAGTTACTATAGCCAGGTCTGGTGACCATACCTTTAACCTCAGCACTGGGGAGGCAGAGACAGGCTGATCTCAGAGTGGAAGGACAGCCTGTTCTACTGAGTGTCAGAACAGCCTGGGCTATGGGAAGAAACCCTGTCTTGATAAACAACATCAAAAAGTAACAGTTATATAAATAAATTGAAATACATTAAAAACAAAATGTGTCAGGATACTTGCTTCAAAATCTAAAATATTAACATGCCTTGTAAAGCCTGGTACATCCCGTGCTCTCCCTGTTTCCTTTTCGATTGTCTGTCTGCCTCACCTCCTTACTGCCCACTTCAAACTGTCTTTATCAGTGGCACTGGGCTTGCAGAGTCCTGTAGACACTTCATGATTTTAGTTGCTTTTTTACTCAGTGTTTGATAAACTGAGATCTTCTTAACCCACACTGGTCACACTCTTCATCGGTTGATAGCCTCAGGTGAAACAACTCCTCCTCCCAGAAGCCTTCTCTCAGAAACTGCTCTTGGAGAACCTCACGTTTCCTTTGTCTACTACACATCAGGGATTATCTAAATCCCCATCGGCCCTTCCCATTACACCATGTCTTGAGGGAATGGTCTTTGTCTCGTGGGTGGTGATGTGCCTAGTAGCAAGCCTGGCAAGGAGAGGGTTATCAGTGACCATCAGTCGAAGGCAGGGTAGGCATTCCCAGAATTCTTTGTCTTCCTTCACCCTAACAGTGAGTAGAGAGCCGCTTAATGACCCCTCTAATGGAAGCCCTGCTGGATTCCCATCATGTCAACGGGAACTGCATTTTCCAACGCTGCGGTCCTTGACTGGTGCTAGGGATTTTATTCTTCTTTTCCAAAACATTCAGTTTTAAGCTTTAATAGATTTGTTGGATGGAAATGTACAGTAAGCTGGAGGAGCAACAAGCCCAGAGCTCGACTATTTATGGCTTGTTTATTTGCTTGTGAAGTGAGGATTCAGTCCAATAAATCGGAATAAAGTTTATTCATTGCAATAAATTGGTTTGAGAGGGTAAATTTGGAAGAGGAGAGATGCTGGTGCCTGTGACTGTGAGGCTGCCAACCCCGCTGGGAACCCTGACCGTGAACTATAATACATTTGCCTCAAAAGCACTCTGGAAAACTCTCCAGATTCATGCTCCCTTTGAGAGAACGAGATCTCGCCCTTCCCTGTCAAACATATCTATCAGCAGTGATGGTGAGTGTTGGCCTGTGTGCATAGACGTCCTCTTTGTATTTGGGAAGGTGGAAATCATGCTCTAAAACACAATGGATATGGCAACAAGAATGGGCCCATAGTACATTACACAGAGAAGAGAATTCCAAACGGTTGTCTCTGCCTCTGTTTCTTTATCCATAAAATAGACATATACTGGTACCCGCTGTGAGAAGGCTGCTGTGAAACTGAGAAGAGATGTACATTGAATATTTGACTCAGTTCTTGGGCATCAATTCTTGCTCAATATGGGTGAGATTTATTATTATAACTACACATGAAGCTGCTCCAGCATTTTGTCTTCAATAAATTTCATTCCATTTCTGCTTCTCAGTGCATCTCTCTCTCTCTCTCTCTCTCTCTCTCTCTTCTTTCCTTCCCCCTCTCACCCCCCCTCTCTCTTTCCCCCCTCTTTCTGTGTGTGTGTGTGTGTGTGTGTGTGTGTGTGTGTGCATGCACGAGCGTGCATTTGAGTTTCATGTTCTTATATATGTGTATGTATGATCAGATGTGTGAGCGGAGGTGCACCATGTGTTCCTGTGGAAGTCCAGCACATCTCTGGGATTTTTGTTGACCACTTGCCACCTGTTCTTTGAGGTAGTCTCTGCATTGAACTTGGAGAAAGTCAATATGAGATATGATGAGGGTAGCTAACTTGCTTGCTCTGGGGATCTCTTGCCTCTGCCTTCTGAGAGTTGAAATTCTACGCAGGTTGCCATATTCCCCCTTGAATGTATGTGGGTTCTTAGGGTTCTGAGCTCCAATCTCCGAACCTCCTTATTTTACCCCCGAATCCTAGCTCATCCCTTAGGACAGGCATTTAAAGAATGTAGTGGGTAGTCTTTATGGCAGTCCTCAGTGACTTCCACCCCGGGTCAGTCCCTCCTCTTAAAAATGAACTAGATTAATTAATTTAATTAATGAACAGAATGAAGCGTGAAAGAAGGAATTCCATTGGCAAGATCAGATAATGCAACAATCATGCTTCTTCTTTCATTCTCTCTTGAACTACTTAGCCTAGGGGAAACTAGGGACCCTGCCTTAAGCAAGCATTCTAGAAAGGCCCATATAAAAAACACGACAGCAGAACTTCTAAGTCATGTAGCAGTCACCATAGAGCCCTTAGAGGTGTCTCTTAGCCTAATTCAGTCTGGGAAACCTGTTAGCCCCAGCCACAGCCATCAAAATCACTCAGCAAAGAGAACTCAGATTCTTGGATCACAGACATGTACCTCAAGCTTGTGATCTGCTTGAGGCCACCTCTCATGTGCTGTATGTACCACTAGACCCAGCAATAAAATATTAGCTTTTTATTTTTCATAAGAAAATGAACTTCACAAAAACGGGGCTTTGTGCATTATTTTCATGGCTGTGTAGCTAAAGCCCAAAGACGACCCAGGAAATGACACATTCAACATGATGTTTCCTCTACGAACGATCAGAGGTCTCTGTAAAGGTCCGCTGTGGCCAGGATGTCCAGCCCTCACCTAAACCTTTCTCATGAACAATAAAAAGAAAACAACACAGGGAAGGATGGCATACACACACACACACACACACACACACACACACACACACACACACACAATGTCCTAGCAATGCCAGAGACCGAGACAAGAGGATTGCGAATTTGAGGCTAGCCTGAGCTACACTATAAGACCTTCTCTCAAAAATAAAACAAAAACAATAAAGAAATAAACAAAAATCAACAGGAGAATAGTAAAATGAAACAACTGTAACAACTCCACGAGAAGACAAATCAACTTTCTGTATTAAAGCCATGGAACTGAACACAGAACAGATCACTGGAGACCACCAGACTCAGAAGGACAGATGTCTCCTGCTTCCTCTAGTCTACAGAATCCAGGTTTAAAGGGGGGAAAAACGAGCAGGCAGAAAGGAAGTGCTTAGTGAAGAGGAAGGGGAGCAGAATTAAGGGAGGGAAGGATAAGACAGAGTATTAGGGGTGAGTATGATCTGAGTATAAGCTGTGCATGTATGAAATGTTATTCTGAAACCCATTATTGTGTGCAATGGATATATGCTAATAAAAATTAAAAAATAATACAAACAGTGTATCTTTTAAAATCCCATTGGAGGAACATTAAGTAAGACCATTTTGAAACAACTAGTTCAGGATGCTGGGGCACTGAAAAGAAATTCTTTACAAGCTAATGTGAAAAGTTTTCTCTAGATTGCTTCAAAGCCAATCCATCCTCCCTTACCCAGACAGTTTCCTACACTCAGTTTGCTCCACCTTCAAACTCCAACCAGCTCACAGGATCATTGATCACTTCTGCAAACCCTGATTCTATGCAGGCCACATGGGTGATTACACCTGGGTCTAACAACAGCTGGGAAGGAGCCATTTATGGACATCGGCATCATCCCAGGCCTTCTCCCCCCACCCTGTGTGCACATGTGCATGTATATGTGTGTGTGCTTATACATATGTGTATGAAGGCACATATGTATGTTAGTAACATGTGTGGAAGTCAGAAAACCTCAGCTGCTATTCCTCATTGCCCTCCATCTTGATTTTGGAGACAGGGTCTCTCATGGGTCAGTTAGGTTAGGCTAGGGAGCTAAAACATCCTCTGTCCCCAGGAACTCAGGGCTGGGATCACACCACCACACCAGGCTTCTCCCAACCTCTGTTTGGATTTTCAGCTTAAATCCAGGTCTTCCTTGCCAGCAATGTACTGGCTGAGCCATCCTTCCTGCCCCAGGTCAGTGCTTTTACATTACAAATCTCAAACTCGGCTTGAAGTGTGAAGGGACAAGCGAGGGAGGCTGAGGAAGCTCATACTAGCACAGAAGGGAAGGAGGCAGAGGCTCCTTTCAGCTTTGAAGGGACTGTGCCCAGGAAGGGAAGGTGACAGAGAATGACTGGGCTGCAGGAGATGCATCGGTGGCACTGAGTGCTCAGTAGGCTCGGGGCATCACTTGCATTTGGAAGCATGCACCAGTGCTGACTTCCACATTGCCAGCGGGCTTCTTCAAATGACTAGCACTCACGCATGCTTCCATGCACACTGCATGGCCCTCTGGGGTACCTTTATTGAAGCACAGAGAAAGAACACACTTCTGTCCCAAGGGTAGGAAATTGGGGTATCAGGAGACTTTGGACCCCACCTCATAAAAATGTCATGGTGTGTGTGTGTGTGTGTGTGTGTGTGTGTGTACTCACCCAGGAAAGAGTCTATGGAGTCTGGAGAAGAACACTGGGTCTCTTCTTCTATCATTTATTTCATTATTTTTTTTGAGACAGTCTTTCACTCTGCCCGGAGCTCACCATTTTTTTTTCTTTTGATTAGATGAGCACCAAAGAACCACCTGTCTCTGTCCTTCTCCCAGCCCTGGAGTCACAGACATAAACAGGTGTACCTGGCATTTATATGGGTGCTGGGGAGCTGGAGTTTTGTCCTTATGCCTATGTAGCATAAATTTTTACTCACTGAGCAGTCTCTCCAGTCCTTAGGAATACTCTTACAAAAATATCCATATACACAGGTATGTATGAGTCGAGTAGGTTGTGAAATATTACAGATAATTTTCAAAACACAATAATGGGAGCTCATAAGGTTTTTCAATAAGAGAACAAATATGAAAATAAATGATGACTCTGTTGAATATATAAGGAGTCTATGAAAGCTTAAAGTGAGCAAATTATGGACTGGAAATTAGTAAGTAAAGCTTTTGCCTTGCAAACACGAGGAGCTAAGTTAGGTCCCCCAAATTGAAAACAGGGCACAGTGGTGAGTGTTTGTGATCTCACCTTCAGAGGGGTAGAGATGGGAGAACCCCGTGGGCTCAATGGCCAACCAGTCCAACCTACTTGGTGAGATTTTGACTAATGAGAGAGAACCTGTCTAATAATTCAAGGTGGACAGCATCTGAAGAACAACAACTGGGGTTGCCCACTATCCTTCATACACATACACACACATACATAGACACACACACAAACACACAAGCAAAGTATCTCTCTCGATATTCATGTGCAAGTATCTCCAATATGCAGTCACCGGAATTAAGAGAGAAGAAACAGCAGTACATATTCAGTATGGAAATCATGCACATTCTACATCTTCAACTTGACTTGAACTTGAAGCACAGCAAATTGCTGCTATTCTGGGCTCACATGATCAAATGTCAGCAATAAGACAAATTCTCCCCAATATACTACCAGACAGAGAGCTGTTGGATGTCACTGTGAACAGGAGAATGGGGCCCAGCACACAAAGAAATGTAACTCTGGCGCATCGCTTCATAAACATCTTCACTGTTGGATACTTCACAGGAGTCCTCCCTCACTGAGCCGTGATACAAAATTAGCACCAGAGTGCAGAAGAAAGCTAAGGATGCAGAGCATCCCTGTGTGGGTCCTGAGGGGAGTTGTCATCTCCTGCCTCTCTGTAAGTCAGTTCCGGGAATGTCTCTACACAGGTTTGGTTTCATCCACAAGAACTTAGGGTTATTCTTTGCTCTTTTACATAAACAAGTAAGTATTATTTATGTTTATAGGGAGCTACTTTTGAATTGGGGGAGCCAGTGGGTACATTGCAGCATACACCCTGTCCAGCTCTGGATAACATTGCTGTATGGAGTCAGGTGGGTCTAAGTTACGGTTTATGTGAAGTAAACATCAACAACTTCCAGGCACCATAGGGAAGTGCAACTATCAGCAGAGAGGGCCCTTTGATTCCTTCCAGATAACATCAATTAAATCAACTAAACAGCATAAGCAGCTTCTGGTCACACTCACTATCGGTTCCTCTCACCACAAATCTCGGTACACAAATAATAAAACAGATACCCAGAA
Source organism: Microtus oregoni (assembly GCF_018167655.1). NCBI lineage: Eukaryota > Metazoa > Chordata > Mammalia > Rodentia > Cricetidae > Microtus > Microtus oregoni. Next base: position 24,566,894 of record NW_024543086.1, on the reverse strand, counting down.
AAGGTGAGATGATTTTCCCTTTGTCTCACAACAAACTGATAGCAAATACAGCCCAGAGCTGGTGTTCTCCATCAAGGTATTGAGAACTTAATTCTCTCCCCACCTCTGTGTGTGTGTGTGTGTGTGTCTTTGTATGTGTGTGCACACATATGTGCATGTGCTCCACCACATGCAAGCACAAGCACACTTGCAGACAGAAGTAGATTTAAGAGAAGCTTTCTCTGTAGGCAGAGTAGAGCTTTTAGGTCCCACACAGGCGTCCGACAGGCTTTGACTCCATGGTCATCATGCCTTTGAAGGATCCTTCTGCTATCAGTAAATGACATATACCACATAGAGATGTAGAAAGCTAGGGAGGTTCTGATTTCTTCTCATCAGTAACATTAATAATAAATGACTTGGACTAGTGCATAAGATCATAGAGTACTTTTTGTTTCCATTGAAATGCCTCTCTCCTTTGCTTTTCTCATTTTCTCCTCTCTTCCTCCTCTCTGTCCACCCATATGCATGCCATCTGTCTCCATCTATCTGTCTGTCTGTCTGCCTTTCTGTCTGTCTGTCTCTCCTTTTCTATATCCTACATGCCTTCTTCCTATATGTCTTCTCTCCTCTCCTTTATCCCTTACTGTGTCTCACGGATGTTCACTGGGTATATACCAAAACATACCTGCCCTTCCAGGGTTAAACCTGCAAGAATGCAGTGTAAGAATCCACCCTATTAATTGTGAATGAGACCACCTGCCGTAGCTGAGAGTCCACAGTCAGCAGCTTTTCAATTCAGCCGATCAATCTATGTGTGGATGATAGTGCCGAAATTAAAAAGTTTATTTCCCTCCTTTGGGAGAAGAAAAATCAAATAAACTAGCCAACACCTTGAAGATAAAAAGGATTCAAAATAGCAGCCAGAATAGTTTTATAAATAGTTTTATAAAGATCAATTCCTTTTGGAATAATCTAATCTTCCACAGGAAAAGTTTGATACAAGGCAGGAACGATTTTTACCCCAGCAAAGACTCAGCGATTTGCTGGGAAGACTCCCTGGACACAGGGGCCTTGCTTCATCTGCTTTAACACACAGGGAATGAGCTGATAAACCTGATGTATTCAGAGAGTCTTCTATTTCTCCTTGCCCTTCCCCCAGCAGCACGCATTCCACACTTGCAAGCATTTAAAAATATAATATAATCAAAGGAAGCATTATTCTTACAAAGCCTATTAAAAGAGCCAAGTAAATTCATGTAGGACAATAAAGATGATTTATTTACCAGGAGGAAAAATTGGTAGGGGAAATGGTGTGGCTGAACCTCATCTACAAAATCAGGTTCCCATAGAATATTAATCTTCATTGATTAGCTGGGAAGACGCTCAGACATTGACTTGCATGGCATCATAAGTTAATTCAGATGCTTCAGTTTGACAAAGCCCCATCTGATCACATTGAACTCCTTAATTCTGAGCATTGCAGAATATTCTATTTGCTTCTTGAAAACATCAATTTATGTCCAACAACATCTGTAGGAAAATAAGATTTGCCAAATGTCTCAAAATAGGAAAGCACAGCTCTTTGGCTTTTAGAGAGCTGTGGATTTTATTAATCTTTTTCTTTCTTTCATTGCATAATGGCATGTGAGAATAATAAGAAAATAAAAGGAATCTAGGCTCTCTCCTACAAAAAAAAAATACTGTACAGTATCAGTTCCAGGGAGCACATGGATATGCCAGTGTCTTTCTATGACCTCAAATAAACATTCTAATTTCATATCACAGATGCCTCTGGGAGAAACACCCAGTCTTCACCGTTCTTCACTTCCCTGGGGACTAGAATAAATATAGACATTTTAGGCATAAGTCAACATTTTTTCCTCCTCTGACATCATCTTTGTGTGACATGATTTTCACAATGAATAAAAATATCGGAAGTCTTCTGTTACTATTAACGCTAGATTCTATTCTGTTAGCCGCTGCTTCGTCTACCTTTGGGAAGTAGTTTAGGTTCCTCTGTATCCAAATTAGTACAGAGAAGCTGCAGTGACGCCTGTACAGAAACCGTTCCTCGTTATCTACCATGCACTCGAGGGCCTTGGCTTTTAAAGCCAAAACGAGGAGCCGCACGTTCTCATGCCCTCTTACGTGTGAGCCTCTCTGTAACTGGGTTCAAGCCTTACTTCCACTCACACTTCCTGTCCCAGGGTTACTTTACTTTCCCTCATGTTTGCAGCATATTTTGGTGGGTGGGTGTGTATACTCTCTGTGTGTGAGTGCATGTACCCATGTGCTTGAATTTGGAGGCCATAGAACAACGTCAGATGCTGCCCCTCAGACACTATCCAATTCATTTAACTAAGACAGGCTTTCTCGTTTTTGGAGCTCACCAAGTAGGCAAGACTAGGCAGCCAGTGGGTCCTGGGGATCCACCTGCCTCTCTTTCACCAGCACTTGGACTTCAAACATGTGCAACCGAGCCTGGCTTTTGCACATGGGTTTTAGGCAACTCAATTTTTCATGCTTGCAAGGCAAGACAGAGCAATCTCTCCAGGCCTTATAGATGATATTATTAATGATCTATATCAGCAGGTTTTCAAATCCAGGGGTGAGCAGGAAGCCATCTGCCCTGGGAGATGAGCAGGGCTGTGTTACTGACTAGCAGTTCCTCTCCATCATTTTATCAGCGTTTGACCGTGGGGTTATACGGAGACAAGTGTCAGCCACTTGTGTGAGTTCAGTGGGGCGGTCATGGGCATCTTTACCCCACCACAGCGTAGTGACTGTGACAGAAGAGCATTGGTCTGACATGCTTAGACAATTCATTCATTCACCCATTCATTAATGCACAGGGAGAATCTTCTTTCTTCTATGCTAAATATTTCAAAGCTTAAAATCACGGTCACCGTTAAACAGAAATTCCCATCTCTACAAGACTGCCATTAACTTTAGCCTCCTAGCTCTTCAGACTGGACTTGTGCTCCCTAGGCTTTGTGAAGTATCTCCCTCTGCTTTTCCGGTCTCCAACCACACAGACTTTCCCATGGCTAGGCGCTCCTGGCCTACAGGCATCCACCTTCATTCATAGAGCATCACTCTCCAGGTGAGATTTACTCCAGGGGCTCATTTTCCCTCAGTTACAGATTTTTCTGAGTGCTCTGAGAAGCAAGAGGAAAATCACCAATTTATTGGCTGGAAGCAAATGTGATGGGAAGGGGACAATTGCAAGGCTGCTCTCTCCCATTCTTTGTTTAGGGGCATGATAAAAGAGGGAGACCTGAGAGCAAGTTCAGGAGACATTTGCATAAAATAGAAATAAGCATCCCAAGATAAACAAGAAAATAATCTACCTGTGTCCTTTGTAGACCTATTTAATAACTTGTTTTTTAAACCAAACACCTAATAATGCACCTTGTAAATATTTAAAATAGGAGGGCATTGTCTGACCAACCTCTCTGCTTAGAAACAACTTTTCTTTTTTTTTTTTTTTTTTTTGGTTTTTCGAGACAGGGTTTCTCTGTGGTTTTGGAGCCTGTCCTGGAACTAGCTCTTGTAGACCAGGCTGGTCTCGAACTCACAGAGATCCACCTGCCTCTGCCTCCCGAGTGCTGGGATTAAAGGCGTGTGCCACCACCGCCCGGCTAGAAACAACTTTTCAAAATGTAATAGTGGCCCGGCAGTGGTGGCGCACGCCTTTAATCCCAGCACTTGGGAGGCAGAGGCAGGTGGATCTCTGTGAGTTGGAGGCCAGCCTGGTCTACAAGAGCTAGTTCCAGGACAGGAACCAAAAGCTACGGAGAAACCTTGTCTCGAAAATAAAAAAAAAAAAAGAAAAAAAAATGTAATAGTGTTGCCATTTCTTCTAGTTGGTGTTAAGTATTGAGGTAGGAAAGAGAGAGAGAGAAAGAGAGAGAGAGAGAGAGAGAGAGAGAGAGAACACTATCCATTCCATTGACAAATGGAAACCTGCCTTTTATACTGTTCCTTGTTATGATTCTCCCCTTCACCATATGTCTGAGAATTACTTCAATATCAGTGTAGCCTAGCGACCTTATTCTGCTTATAGCTGCAGAGTACTCTATCACAAATACACATCTTGTCTTGCTTCAGTGGTCTCTACTTGGTGGGCAGAACCACGTAAGCAGCCACAAGCCCTATGACACATACATCTCTGTGCTCATGGTCTAAGGAAAGTTTCTACTCCTGCAAAGGATGTATACATTCATAATTGCAACAGATATTGCTGGATTTTATGAATTTAACCTTCTATCGCATTATAGAAAATGATGTGTTTAACAGCTCCCAGGGTCTAATGCTCAAGCATTCTAACACAAAGAAGCAAGCAGGGGAGATAAAGGGCTCCCCTTGTCCATCACCCTACACCACACACCCAAAAACTTCTATGAGAGACACTAAACACTCATCAAGTGCTTACTGGATAAACAAATGCACAATGAAAGAAAAGTTGGTCTCAATCTATAGCACTATCTAAAAGTCATATATGTTACCATGTTCAGCTGTGAAGATCTTCAGAGACTTTGCCAAATCAGATTTACATATACAAAGACGCTCTTCCCTGTCAATGTAGAGGGCACTACGCACGTGTGGACACCTTTAGTACGGCTTGGATGTTAACCCTTCTCCCAAAACCTCTGCCTTCAGAGCCCAGGCTTTCATCAGAGTCATCAGAGATTAAATTATACTGGGCACACCTCTGGTTAAGTGCACCTTTACTGCATTCTAACTGGTCACCCATGCATCTTCTCTCCGGGATCACAGCAATGACTCAGCACCTTCTCTCAGCTCATTCCTCCATCATTCTCCCACAATCCTTAGTCACTGCCACCCTCATTTCATACTTTCTAGGTCAACTGTAACTTCTGAAGGACAATGCACAGCCATGAAGAGATGAGGAGAACTTGATGTTTCCTGTGCTGGAGAGATTTTCACCCCTTTATAGCCACGTAGACATGTCCTAGCCTTTACCTATAGAAAATGATGTGATAATTATTAAGTAATTTTGTTGATACTCTCTAGGTACAGAAAGACAAGGAGGAAAACCTGGTCTTATTTCTTTTACAGAGAGTTCCAGAAAGGGAAACTAACATCTAGGGGCAGGACAACAGATCTGCAGTGGTGATGTTAGGAAAGGTGAAAGAAGAGGATTTGGAATTTAGAGTGTCAGTGGTCAGGAAAAGGTGGGAGCAGTGGAGATCTTCAGGGTCCCAATATTATCGAAGGTTGTGAGGATGTGCAAGACACTTCACCGCCAGCTGCTTGTTGTCATCATGTCTCAATAATGCTGTCTGGAAACATATTCTGACCCTTCCAGGTGGGCTGCATTTCCATAGCAACACAGCTTTTAAGTTGTAAAGAAGAGTTGAACAGAGCAAATAGGTCAAAATATTCTAGAACTTTCTCTCTGCCATTAAAACCAGAAAGTTGTGTAATTAGAAACACTAAAAAGTGCAGTTTTGGAGTAAAATATGACTCATAAAGACAAAGACTTGCATGGAAGATTGCTGTCCTTGCATATACTGTGCACCAAGCTTCCTGGAGAGGAACCATGCATTCTCGTCCTCAGACCAAATGGGTGTAACTAAGAAATTCAAGGTCTGGGCTGGATGGCACTCATTCACCCTAGTTCTGGTGACTCGCCATACAATTCCTAGAAAAAGGGGACTAGCTAATAGGCAAGCATAGGCATCTAATCTAATTTGAACCAGTGATATGCAGTCCTGGGACTTTTGCTTCAACTCCAAAGCTACTGGCATTAGAGCTGTCTGATTCTGACATGCCTAGTGAGAAGAATGTAAGTCTGGAGTCATCTGTGCCCCAAGACTATAGCATTAAAGACACCAATGAGAGATACTTTCAGATGTGTGGGGCTTCTAGGATTGGATCCAACTCTGCAGCAAGTTCCTCTTCCTCCTCATTCTGCTCATCAGTGAACTATCTTCTGTGGGGTGTTTTCCTCAATCCTTTTTGTTTTGGGGATTTCCCCCATAGGGACTGTGGAGAAGGCTAAGAAGGGAAAGGGTTGGTCACACAAGCATGAGGACATTACAAAAAACTGGCATGTTATCACAGGATCACAATACCTGTGTAAGGAAGTAGAGGCAGGTGAGTGATAATAGGTCAGTAGCCTCCAGACTTGCCTAATCAGTGAGTTCCAGGTACAAGTAGCGACCTTGTCTCAAACCAAGATGGAGGGTGACTGATGGATGTACACTGTTGGCTTCCACACACACGTGTACATTCATGCACTCTCACGCATGTACTCACATCTATGAACGTTTACATACACACACGCACACTCATATACACATCCACAAACACACAGATCAAGCGGTTGAAGGAAGTGAAGATTAAGCTTCCTGGATTGATGGGCCTTATTCCTATTGGTCATGAGCTTGTATAACATACCAAAACTACTTGCCTTTCTGATGTCGCTAGTCAGACAACTATGTTACAATAGCCTCAATAATTTAGCAGCAAGTATTCACTTGACTACAGAGGCCCAGCATGTCCACCCACCTTTATAATGTCTATTTCTACAGTCATGGGTACACCACTGTTTTTGAGTCCAGGATCATGACATGTAATTTTATTTTTCTAAATCCCATGTCTTTCCTCAAGAACTGAGATAAATTTTCCTTCACTTTAGGAGAAAAGCAGTCTATTTTGATTTAATGGTCACCATCACCTGATGCAGGGATTCAGAGCGCAGTCTGCGTTAATCTTGAAGACTTTTAGTCTGCATTGTCTCTTCCCTATAAACAGCTTCACACTTCAACAGCACAGGTTACATTGTGTCCTCCATTGTGTTGGAAGGTAGGTGCAGGAGGCGAGGAGAATTTGAAATCTTTGGCATCTCAAACATTCTTACTAGCCACTATCTCCCATACAAGAATGTTACTGTTGTCAAAACTTAATCTTGGCCACTCTTTTCATATAGTCATGGTTAGACAACTTCTAAAATATTAGGTTCTCCTCAACTGATCCTGGGGTTATAGTCTGATAAACTAATCATAAGATGAAAACATGAACAAAAAAAAAAACACCTAGCATAACAAACATGGAAGTTAGTCTTGCCTAACTCAAATGTATTCAGAGCATTGTCATTGAGCCTCATCTGGGCAAAAGTAATCTAAAGCAAAACCTATTCCATGATTATTTAATGTGAGTTATTGACTATCAGTAGCCCCAAACAACAGGACTCCATGGAGGACCTGTGTTTACCCCCATGATTTCAGAGGTGACTGGGGGTCACTAGTCATAAGAGAGGACATGTTTGGTATTGATAGCCTAGGGAAAGAACTCAGCACCTGAAATGTCGTGTCCATAGAAAACACATCACTTAACACCATTACAAAATGAAATGAGTAGCAGTTAGAACAAGTAAATGGTAGGCAGTCTGTAGCATCCTATATTTGCAAGGGTTGATTCAAAATTGCTTTATTTATCCAGTGGTTTGGGTTTTCCATGTGCAAAACACAAAAGGAAATTAAGCTTCATTTTAACTGCTAATGCTAGTAGTAAAACAGGGCAGTGTTGGAGATGTTGTTCCTGTTTTAAAGATGTATTACTCGTGTGCATGTGTGTGTGCCACCTGTATTTGTGAACCCATAGGGGGGTTCAGCTTTCCTAGGGTTGGGGGTATAACCATTGAGCTGCCCAGAACTGATCTTGGGAAATTGGGAACCTGGGTCCTTTGCAGGAGAAACAAACGTTCTTATCTGCTGAGTCATCTCTTCTGCCTCCTTCCCCTCTTTTACAACTAAATAAAATTCTTGTTGGAGAATGGCCAGGTTTCAATTTTCAGATTACTATTTTCTTTGCATCCGACCTCCTACCAAGCATTTTCAAAACCCAATCCAGTTACTGAATGTTTCTTCCAAGCACAGATACGTCTGTGAAAGCTTTCACAGGTAATGAATGCAATTATTTTATTCTTTGCAAAATTGACCTACAGAACAGTTGGGAGGTTTCAAACGTGCCTGTGAGCCCTGGCAGTGAAGGAGGGCCTTTCAAACACTGTCTTTGGTCAGTGATATTTTCTCATGGCTCACCTTTAAAGGTACTTTAGGGCACAGATCTGGGGATTTCTGAAATGTCGTTTGGCATCTTAGATGTTAGGATGGATAACCTTGGCTGCAATTGAAGAATTTACAACCTTACAAACCAATCTCTGGCCATGTCTGGGAAGGTTTTCCTAACTGTGTTAACTGGGGTAAGAAGACCCAACCAAAACGCGAGGGCTGTCTTTCTAGAGGCTGGACTTCCCCTCTGAATGGAACTGGAACAATAAGCTGGGCACCAGCCCTTATGTCTCTCTGAAATCTGATTGTGGCTATGGGTGACCCATCTCAAGCTCCTGCATTTATGCCTTCCCACCGTGATGGATTACATCTCCCGGAACAGTGAGCCAAGATCAATCCTTCCTTTTTAAAACTGCTTTTGTCAGGTGGTTTGGAAGTTCAATGAGACAAGGAATTAATGCAGATACATTTCTGCACAAATTTCAGTGCCACCTTGCTTGCTGATTATACCCTGTGTGACACATAATGACTTTTATTATTATATATTAATTATTATTTAAGCAATACATATATACAATGGAAAATTTAAAGGCAATGTTGGGCAAAAATCATCCATATTCCCAGCTGTGAACACTTGAGCATGAGGGTAAGGGGTGGTCTGTGCAGCTGCTCCTTTATGCATATGTAAGTACTTAGGTTCATGTTCATATATTTATAAATATATTTATTTACGTGTGGAATTAAATATTTACAAAGCCCTAGCTCTGAAGACTGACTTGTAGAATTTAAATAATACAATCGTACATATCTCTGTTACTCAATAGCTCAGCATTTTGGAAGCTCTGTAGACTCTAGTAACATCACATTCACAATAGACATAACAATAACCACTTTCTCAGAAGGTTACAGGGTCTTAACTATAGACCATGTGTCCTGGATAGCAGTAGGGGTCAGCCATTCACAGCCCAAGAATCATATGAGAGGAGAACAGCTTAGATCAGACCAGCCTGTGGGCATATCTGTGGGTGGCTGTTGTCATTGTTAACAGATATAAGAGAGCCCAGTCCATTGTGGGTGGCACTATCCCTAGGCAGGTCATCCTGAACTATATAGTATAACTTGCCCTGGGAGCCATATGGCAAGCCTTCCGTTCCATGGTTGCAGCTATACTTCCTTGGTTCTGAAGTTGGTTAGGTTATGAGGAATAGCAAGCCCCTGCCTGATTTCTCTTCCTGACAGGCTGTAGTCTGAAAGGGTAAACTAAAAAGAATTGCTTTATCCCTAACTCACTTTTGGTTAGAGTATTTGTCACAGCCACAAAAGTGTAGCCAGAACACTATGTGGGCTGTGAGCAACCATGTGATGCAGGTTAGACATCATTCTTTGTAATGTGATTTAAATGGCAATGCAACCCAGTCTCCTTCTTGCTATCTGTTATCTGTCAATTCATTAGTTTGTTGTGAAAATTTTTTTCCGTACTAATCATACACATCTTATATTTCTCACTGGATTGTCCTCCTTGCTGGAGAAAAGGTCACATGGAAAAGAGCCACACCCACCTCATTTATTCTGAGTATCAGGCTAAGAGCCTAATCCTGAATAAGCAAATCTATAAATGGTTATTCTCTGCCAAACTAACTGGAGGATGGGCCGGCACATCACAAGCTCAAGACAGAAAGCATCACAAAAATAAAAGTGGATGTAGACACAGGAGAATGAGGCCACTGGTTCCTTTCTTCCTCTTGAAAAAAAAATCCCACCCTGAAAAGAAGCCTACAAAGTCTTGCATGGCGTAAGATTCACTCTGATCTGGGGTGGCCTTGCAAAGCACCTGCATGCGTCAGAGGCAGACATTTTCAGGATTTCTTTAGGCACAGATGGAATTAAAGAGTAAAAGACAGCACATATAAATGGCGAATAGGTAGGTAGACAGTAAGACAGACAGGCAGATGAATAGAAAAACAGTGGACTGAAGGCTGTGTCTGCACATGAACATATGTGCCTGTGTCTATACCTACAGACAAAGCTAGTCTCAACCTTATAATGTATTAGTATTTATTTTATTTATGTGTATTTAGGCGTCTGCACGTACTCACATGCCTATAAGATTAGAAGAAAACAAAGGATTTCCTGCAGTATTTGAAGGGTCACTGTGAACCATCCAGCATGTGTGTTAGGAATTGAACTTGGGTTCTCTGCAAGAGCAGAACTGCTCTCAACCGTCACTCCAGCCCCTTGACCCTACGCTTCCATACTCAGTGAGACGATTTTGTTACTTGAATACTTTCAATACACTTGCTTCAATCAGTGGAAGTGCCTTCATTTTTTTGTTTGTTTCAAAAATTCTTTTTTGAAATTAGACTGTGTTTTCTAATCTCAAAAAAATTGTTTGTTGGATGATCTTCATTTCTTTGTAAAATGACAAGTGATACTTCATTTTTTTTTGCAAAAGGTTAATGTTATGTCTCCAAACTTTATAAATTGTACTTGCTCCATAAAAATAAACTGTCATCTGCTGGTGTGCAAGATTAGCGAAAAATGTTCACACTGTCGAAAATAGATGAATTCTGCATTTCAAGGTGACAAGTGCAATGTCAGACCCAATCAATCGATCACGGCATAATTATTATTGCAAATGATCCTTATCCATGCTGCAAACCTTAAGGGGAATTTAATGAAGCAGCAAGCACATCAATAATAGGATCCACTTTGGTCTCTATTAAGTCTCATGATTCATAAATATCCTGGCATGCTTGGCTTTCTTTAAGTCCCCCAAAGATATCTTAAAGATGTGACCCCAGAAAGCAGCAACTCAACTCTTCACCAAAGACAATCCTATGACCTCAGAATATTTCCACTCCCTCCTCTATTTCCACAGAGGCTAGTGGAGCCCCATAATGGAAGGGCACAGAGAAGAGATTTCCTGTGCAGGGCTAAAGACAGTTTAGTGTTTCCACTTTTCTTTTCTAGTTTGAAGTTTCAACAGAGAAAAGAACCCCAAAGATAACAGTGAAATTATGGTAAGATGTGTTTCTTTTTAAACACTTACTTAGTCTCTCTCTCTCTCTCTCTTTCTCTCTCTCTCTCTCTCTCTGTGTGTGTGTGTGTGTGTGTGTGTGTGTGTGTGTGTGTGTATGTGTTCAGAAATACATGCGGAGGTCAGAAGACATCTTTTTGGAATAGATTCTCTTCCATGTGAGTTCCAGGGATTAAACTCAGGTCATCAGGTATGGAGAAACACATCATTGTCTTGCTGGTCCTATGTGCTCCTTTGAGAAGAAGGAAAATGTATAATGCTCAGAGCCTTTTCTGATGATGCCTTTATCTACGCATGCTCAGCCCAGTCTGAATGTCACAATCAGCATCTCACAGGCACTTCATGTGAATGGTACCTCTGTGGCTGGATGGATGTAGCCACGGGTTACAGGGTAAGGCTGGCTAGGGACTATGGTCGTGACTATCGATCTAGTACTTCCTATTTTCCACACTTTGTGTGCTTTTCCAATTGTGCAATCTTTGGGTGTGAGCTGCAGCTAAAAGTCAGAGACTAACAGTTTACCGACACACCCTGAGTTCACTGACTATGGAAAATCTACCAGAATTCAATACTTAGAGGAACAGGGACACAGGACAGGCTTACGGGCAGAACCTGTAACAAACAAACACCTTTAAAAAGTGCCAGGCTTTGACTGGCTATGCTCTATGGCTTAAAGACCCAAGCACATGTCTTCTAATAGCCTCATTGCAGTCTTTCCTAATGGGCATTCTATGATCTCTGTAAAGAGAACTACTTTCAGACAGGACCTGTGTCCTCTCAGCTGTGGTGTTTGGCTGTATAAATGTATGTCCACCAGCTCTCCCTCTGAGCATCTTCTTCTAAAGTGCTTTACTCTTGTTCACCCATGCACGTCTACATTAAGCAGTTATTTTTGCTAAAGCTCTGGAATGGACAGGAAAGAATTCTGGCCATCCCATAGTATTTATTTCTCTTTTCTGCTCAACGCTGAACAGTCTCTAAGTGCAAGAGGGCATTAAACATTCTCCAAGAGAGAACAGAACTATCCAAAGCCCTGTATGCAGTTACTATTCAGTAATTTTATGAAAAAACAACTAGTGTTGTGTATCTCTATGCATGTGATGCCATTGAAGATATGTGATACCAAAATTGGTATGTAATAATTAACAAAGGTAAGAATAGAGGGAGGTAGCTTGCTAGCACAGAAGGACAAATTACCCAATACAGATGGTAGTCAGGCCCATGGATGTCTGCATCCATGGCAGTCCCTGAATCCTGAATGTTCATCTGAAGGCATCCTTTGAATCTCCAAACTACAGCAGTAACCTGAAATTATTGGTTGGGTTTTAGTTCTCTCTCTCTCTCTCTCTCTCTCTCTCTCTCTCCCTCCTCTCTCTCTCTCTCTCTCTCTCTCTCTCTGTATATGTGTGTGTGTAGTATGTGAGCACACGTATCTATGAAGCCCAGAAAGGAGTATTGTTCTCCTGGAACAAGAGAGACAGGCAATTGTGACCCACCCAAAGTGGGTCCTCTCTAAAAACATCTAGTTCTATTAACCACTGAACCATCCTGACTTATGCCCTATTAGGCAGCCTGGCAGCAGTCTGCCATCTTTCCCTTTCTCTCCTTGTCTCAGTAAAATACCTTAGACTTGTAAATTAACTTGTAAAAACGTTTAGTACTTTGGATTCCCACTCAAAAACCTGTGAGCAAGTATTCTAGAACATAGAAAACACTCAGCAAATCACCCTACTTACAATTTCTCTCAGTTCAACAAAGCACACTGTTTTAGTTTGCATTTGTTTAAGATTGGAAAGATGCCCAAAATACTCTGGCCTTTGGTATATTCCCTTCTGAGCTGGCTGCTTTCTCTTGTTTGCCAAAACTGTATATTTTAAAGTTGTTTTTCTCACATCAACAACTCTAATATCTAATAGTATATAAATTGGCAAATGCATCATGGTTTATCTGGATATTAAAATTGACACAAAATTTACAAACTATGTCAAAATGAGTACATTAGATAAGCTTTATGCAACAATTTCTATATGGATATACAAGAGGACTCTCATGTTTTCAGAGAAAATTATATACAAGGATGTAAATATTGAAAAAATTTTTAAACTTGCATAAAATAATAGTGGTATCAGAAGCAGAAGCTACTAGTGTGAGAACATTATTGCTATTAGTTTTCTGTTTTTAAAAATGACATCCAGGTATTGGTTTGACTCCAGCAAGAAGGTCACCATTTCTTTTTTGAGGGCGCAAAATATCCATCATATTTTCTTTACAAATTTTTATACACTTATTTTGTATTGTGTGTACAGTATGTGTGTGAGTGTGTACAGTACTCCTGACAACCTGAGCAAATCAGTTCTTTCCTTCTACAGTACAGGTCCTAGATCCTGGTGATTCAGTTGCCCTTATCGCTGGGTTAACTCCCCAGCCTGCTCATGACATTTTCTGCTACCCATTTTTCAGGTCCCTGAATTTCTCCATCCTCCCTCAGTATCAATTCCTTTAGAATCTAAACATTAGGATTTCCTGTATCACAGATGCTTTCCATCTTTCTTCCTTCAGTCATTCTGGTTTGCTTTTTCCTATCTTCCACCTATGATTTGTAAGAGGAGAAAAGTACAAAATCGCCCTTCTTCAGTACTCAGTAGGTGCCGAGCTGGGGACTATGGGCAGCTGCACCCTGCTCACTCTTCTTCAGGCTCTGTGCTTGCTTAAAGGCAGAGATAAGCAAAACCCCCAGGAGCACATGCCAAGGGCCTAGTACAGAGTATGTTGGTACCTGTGACTGGCCATGTACTAAACCCCTGCATTTGAATTACTTAACCTCTGCTAGAAAGAGGAGTAGCTGTTCCCTTCCACATCTTATACACACAGACATGCTCAGGCTACATGAATTCATATCACTAGGATAATGACACTAATGGGGAGAACTAACCTTTATCAAACAGCTACCTACCTTCTATGATACGGAGTAGCATTCTTGCAGTTCATCAGTTGATCTTCAGTCCAACCTAGTTAAAGTTGTGATGAAAACTGCTTAGATATGGTACCATTTGGGCACTGACTAACTAAAAGGAGTCAGTGAGAAATTAGAATATCCTCTGACAATCAGTACATGGATGGATGAAAATACACACACACACACACACACACACACACACACACACACATATATATATATATATATATATATATATATATATATATATTCGACAGAGCTTTACTGGGCCTAAATTGGGGCTAATGAGATGGCTCAGTGGGCAAAGCACTTGTTGCACAAGCCAGGATGACTTGAGTTTGGTTTTCTAGAATCCACATAAAACTGAAAGAGAGAACTGACTCTCAAAAGTTGTCCTCTGATCTCCACATGCAAAAAATATTTCTGATAGACTGAAACAAGCTGGGAGGTGGTGGCACACACCTCTAATCCCAGCACTCAGTAGGCAGAGGCAGGCAGATCTCTGTGAGTTCCAGGTTAGCCTGGTCTACAAAGCAATTTCCAGGACATCCAGAACTACACAGAGAAGCCCTGTCTCAAAAAGCAAACAATAACAACAACAAAAGAAAACAAACAACCAAAAGACTGAAACTAGGTATTCTGCAGGAAAATGGATGGGCTTTAAGATGTTCATGTTAGCTGAAATAAACCTTCTGCAGGACAGTAAATGACACTGTTTATTCCACATATGGAGCACAGACAGACAGGAGGAGAAAGGAGACTAGCGAGGGGGGAGATGATATTCGAGAGTGAGGGAGTAAAGGGAGCGAATGGGATCAAAAGACACAACGTGTTTCCAAAAATGTGGCATTTTGAAACCCACCACTCCATACACAAATGCACACCGATGCTTATTTTCACAGGGATACTTGTGGCTGCTATAACCAGCTATGCCAATGACGGTCCAGTCTTAGATACTGGGGCAAGGCAGGATCACAGTATCACCAAGGCTTCACTTTGTAGCATTTTAGCTATCTGTGAACAATCACTAAAAACAGTAAACAGAAAACTCCAGAACAGATGATCCATATACTTGATGGATTATTTTGAGACAGTGTCCTGTGTAGCCCAGGCTTGTCTTGAAAACAATATACAACTGAGAATGACCTTGAGTTTCGGATCTTCCTGTATCTGGGAATTAGACGTAGGGCCTTATGCATATTAGGCAACTGAGTTACATACTCATATGTTTTAAATGATCTTTCTAACTTTATTTTAGTATATTGTTATTGTTCTATTTATTATCATTCTATTCAGTAACCTCTTAGCTATTATATATTTATAAATGATTATGAATACCAGTGTACAGGACAAAAACATATATCTAAAGTCTAATGTGATCTGGTGTTTCAGGCATCTATTATGGGTCTTAAAATGTATCCTCTGAAGGTAAGAGGAAGATATTGTACATTCAAAGAACAGGAGATATTGATTTAGAATACAACATTGCTGTGATTTTAACTATTTTAATGTATAGTAAGGTCTCAAAAGAAGCCTGCACATGAGAAATGATTGTATATGTTTCAGAGAACCTTGCTTCTATGTGTGTATTTATGGAGAAAGAGAGAGAGAGAGAGAGAGAGAGAGAGAGAGAGAGATCACACAGGAAAGTGTGACAAGAAATGAACAGTATACCATTTTCCCCTTTGCATTAGTTGAATCCAGTGAGGGAAGCTGAGAAGCAGTAATGCATGAGAGAGAGAGAGAGAGAGAGAGAGAGAGAGAGAGAGAGAGAGAGAAATCACTCTTTACACAGGAAAGTGTGACAAGAAATGAACAGTATACCATTTTTCCCTTTGCATTAGTTGAATCCAGTGAGGGAAGCTGAGAAGCAATAATGCATGAGAGAGAGAGAGAGAGAGAGAGAGAGAGAGAGAGAGAGAGAGCTCATATTACTCTCAGCCCTCCATTAACTAATTGTGTTCCTGTTCTCATTTGTAGCCTTGGCCTCTTTGATTAGCCTTTTAATTTAGCACATTAACAACACTGTCTTCCCTTGGCTATTCCATCACTGAGCTCATTGATGTCAAATGCCCTTGAAGACACTTGAAATTTCCAGCCACGTTTGCTATTATGAAACTGCTTTGTTTTCCTGAACTTCAACCTTAAGTGCTTCACAACTGAACAAAGCAAGGCCAGGAGTGAGCTGCTGCCATTATTCAGAGGTCCCATTCATGTCCCCCAAACTGAGAGAGATCTGTTGTTCTTTTTTACCTCATCTTTCTTCCCTTCTCATTGGAGATCTGGGATGAACAAGTACCAAACTGGTGCTGACTCAGCACATGTGAAGGGCTGAGGAAAATTCTTCCCATACTGAGTTTAGAACATAAGACAGCCAAGTCAAGCTAGGTGGACTTTGGCTATTTGGAATGTACATAGAGGTTCTTAAAGTCCTAATGGGGAAGATGCCTGTTCAGTTCTCCACCACCATTACAATAAGAGGAGGGGCTGTGGAGATAGCTTAGTAAGTAAAGTAAGAGCAAGAAACTGGATTTCTATTCCCAGCATTATATAGAAGGCAAGAGTAACAACATATGCAAATCAAGATTCAGATGAATAAGCATTATATAATGAGTGTATGCAAGCTTCAAAAAGCAAAATATGAGCTGGGGTGATACCTCAGTGAATAAAGTATTTGCTTTTCAAGTATGAGGACCTGAATTCAATGCCCCAGAAACCAAAAGCTGGACATAGTGTTCCATGCTTATAATCCAGCACTGGGAAGTCAGAGACTGGAAGATATTTGTGACTTGCTAGCTAGCCAAACTGGCCTAACAGGCAAACTTCAGGTTCTACTGGGAAACACTGCTCAAAAATCAAACTGCCAGGTTTCTGAAGAATGACATCAAAAGTTGACCTTTGCCCTCCACATTCATGTGCACATGTGCAAACAGACACCCAACTGCATGATAGAATGAAAAAATAGATGGATGGATGGGTGGATGAAAGGATGGATGGATGGATGGATCCATCGATTGACAATCAGGGAAAGGAAAATCTCTCTCACCACTTCCCAACCTAGGTTCTTGCCTTGCTCTTATTCCAGAATGCTGTGTGAGAAGTAAAACTCTCGGACATGAAGAAGACACAATGGGTCTCTAGCCATCGCAGTTGCTCAGTCTTCTGCCATAGCAGAACTTTTAGTGCACACTCCCTTTCTCATAGGGCTATGACCAACCTAGCCCACTGGTCCTTCTTGCCCACAAACATCCTCCTTACCAAATCTCCCAACACATTTCCACCTCACCATAGCTTCCTTACCCTCAGGCCATAACTAAGAGGAGATCTCTTCAAAAAAAATATGCCTGGATTCAGTGTTACTAAAACTTCCCCAATTGATCTAAACCCAAACACCTGCTTTATTTTGGGTTAAGTCTCATTGCAAGCCATCGCTGCAATGTTTATTTCTTTGTCTGGGTGGTGTGCACTGTTCTCTCCTGCTTGTCCATCACTTCTCTGGAGAAATCACCCCTTCCTCAACTTCCCCAAACTTTAGGGTCGTATCTGTTCTCAGCTTTCCCAACAGTAAGTTCTTAACTCGGAACTGGATGTTAAGTCTCAGCTTCTGGCTCAAGGGTACAGAAACCCCCAGCCCAAGAGCACAAGAACAGACAGGTCTTGGTCGAAAGAGATCAGTTTTGATCTGTAGAAAGGCACAGAAATCACCTTTTGGGGGCAGTAGAGAGAAAACTAAGTCACAGAAACTGACTCAGACTTCAGACTTCTGTTATCTTGAGAATTCTCAGATGAGGGAATCAATATATTTCCCTCTTGAACTCAGTTTATTTCTACAACAATGCCTCTTAGGTGTTATGCTACAAATGATTTATTTACTAGTGCTGTTCGTTCATTTCCATTTTCATCTTGTCTGTGTCATATCTGATTCCTCATCTATGCACAGGTCTATCAAGATTGGGATCATTTCCTGCTTACTGTGTCTTGAGAACTTAGGATATGTAAGATCTGATACACTGGAAACTGTCAATAAGCATTTTTATCAATTAATAAATTCATAAGCAGAGTTCTACTTGTACAGTTATTCACTAAGATAATCATCATGGAGAGAAACTCTGTGAGCTCCCAAGTGATTACCCCACCTCCAGTGACTAAGAAGTTGTTCCCCTCTGCAAAGATTCTCAGCATGATGCAGAGGCAGAAGTAACAACTAAAGGCAGAGCAGAATACAGCTAAGGCTTCTATAAACCGAACTGTGTTTACATTCTGTCATGAGTTCTATCAGAACCTTTAACCCAGAAATCAACCTTGTCTCTAAGATAGAAGCAGACTTGCATATGAGAGACTTGTAGATTATGCTTTAAGGGTGATATTCCAGGGTTGATTCAGATGGCTCTGTCGGCGAACCACTTGCTACAAAGGATGACCATAGCATGCATGTGATGTATGCTTACGATCTCATGGCTGGGATGGCAGAGGCAAGCAGGTCACTAGGGGTCAATGACGTGCCAGCCTAGCCCAATTAGAAAGTTTCAGGTCAATGAGAGATCCTGCCAAATAATAAAAGGTATTATTCTTCTAAAGAATAACATCTGAAGATGACTTTTGGCCTCTACATGCACCTATACGTAAGTCCACCCACTTACATATGCAGAAAATATTAATTGATAAACTAAGAGAAAAAAGCATTCTACTATAAGCATTTTAGGAAGTAAAAATATCCCTTACTATGTTCAATGATCTACATATTTTATTATAGAGGGTTTCCTTTCTCTCTGCCTTTGTTATCTCAAAGTATGCATGTACATACACACTCATGCACACTTTCATATTCTATTCTTATCTCAATCCACCTCCCATTACTAACACCCTGGCTATGTAATGCAGTGGTGTAAACAGCATCTTAAGCCACAATGAGAGAATCAGAGAGGTTGGCACATCAAGGTAACAAGAGCTGTTAACACAATACACCAGGATGAGGATGTGACTTCAAATGTTAAGATGGGTGGCCTCTGAGAGGTAGAATCCAGAGATTTCCAGCTTACTGGAGGTAATACCCAACATCACTAGGAGTAGCATTAAATTTTCCCACATCACATTCACACCATTCTATTCCTATACCTGTCTCTCAATTGAGTTCCTTCTCTCTAAGATAGCTGAGGATAATAAATGGGAAACACGATGTGTGATTCTCTCTCAACTTGTCCTAAAAGCTTCGTGTTTCTTGGTTGTCAAAACAATGCTTTATCGTATCCTTAAATTATCTCCTTGGTATTGAATATCAATTTTTCAATTTGTTCTTCTCTGAATGGGGACACAAGTTTGAGCAGAAACTATTTTCTGTATGTCGTTCAAACCAGCATCATTTGATCAAGCATTTGTTTGAAGGTTTGAAGAATTTTTTAAAGGAATGTGAGATACCACTCCAAATGTAAACTAGAAACAGAAGAAATACTTTATAGCAAGCCCATTTTTATTTCTCTCCAAAGAAAACAATACAAAACATAAAAGCACACAAAGTCAGCCATTGTCTGTGTGTAAAAAGTAAAGAGAAAGGATGTTTAATCTTTTAGATTAACATTCTTTAGGTTTTGTCTTAAGATATGACAGATATGTGTATACGTGTTCATGTATAAAGAAAATTTGCCTTGTGCCTAGAGCTCCCAAATTTTTCTAGATGACTTTTTGTCTCCTCTGATGCACAGCTTTCTTTGTGTTTTCTGCCCTATAGAGTTGAACCATGATTTTTTGGAAGAATCTTTAAACACAAGAACTCAATGAGTTCGGTGTCATTATTATATCAGAGAGAAAAATGCATGAGACTTGATGCTACGAGTCACTTTACAGACAAAGAAGAATGTGCGTGTAAACAAAATTTCAGAAAAATACAAAAAAGTACTGATCAATTTACATCAATGGCTCCTGGGTGCTGAAGCGGAAAATAACATATTCCTCCCTCTGCCAGACAGTCTGCAGCGAGTAGAGGCCAAGAATGGTTAAGTCAGGGGGAAGACATAAGTCACAAAAGCACTCCCGTTCATTCTCTTTGCGTCTATCTAATTCCCTCCCATCAGTCTGCAGGTGAAGAGGATCATGGGGGCTTGGCATTTTCTTCTGCCTGTAAAAAATCTGGACTAGTGGCTACTTCTGATCTAAAAATGCTTGGGAAAGTAGCCTGTTCCAAATGTGTACGAGGCCCTATAGGAAGTGTGGTGTATGCTCCTATGATGTCATCATTTAGTCTTTATTAGCATATATTAATTATACATAATTGATTGCATAACAGCATGCTTCTACATGTATAAAAAGTATTTTGATCATATTTGTCCCCATTACTCTCTTTTGTCCCCTCACACAGCTGATGATTCCTTTCTTCTTTTTCTAGGTACCCAGTAATTTCATCTTTCTTTCTTTTTTTTAAAAAAAATGACTCAGTGTATTTTGTAAATGACAGAAGCATGAACACCTAACCAGTGGCTACATGACTCAAGGAAAATATCTCTTCCTTCCACAGCTACTATTAACTGTCTATAAATCCTCAGGAAGACAAGGCTTCACGAACCCCACCCCATGAGTTTGCTGACCCAACATTGTGAGGGTCTTGCACAGATAATCGCAGCTGAAGAGAGATCGACACTGCAACTGGCATGCCCTGACAGAGGACAGCACTCAGCAACACTGCACTGTCCCCTCCGGCTCTTACATTTCGGGTTCCTCTTTCAAGATTCTCCTGAGCCTTAGGGTCAGGAGACAATGTAAATGTGTCATTAATGGCTGGTCACTCAACAGTCACTTATTCTCATTAATCTGAGTAGTTATGAATCTCTGCAATTACACTGATGATTCTTTGTTCAAGGGCAAAATAAGAAATGGATGATAGAGGGGTGTGGTGGGGAGAGTTTGGAAGCATCGAAGATCCTCGCACCTCCTATGATATGGAGTATGAGAGGGGAACTGAGCCAAGTGCAGGGTCAAGAGCAGTAAGGCACCCCTTCGTTCTGAACCTAAGTCTGTTGTTTCCATTTTCCTTGACCCTCAACTAAAGACACATAGCAACAAGTGTGAGTGCCAAATGCACTGGCTAGGTCAATAGAAATGTATTTGTGAGTTATAAGTCAACAGGAGCCATCTGTGTGCTGCTTGGGGGTGTTTTCTATAAGACACAGAAAATAGAAACTCTCAACTTGGCATGAAGGGCTGAAATTGTCTATCTTTGATTTGAGGGTTTATGCCTAGTCTTATTGCATCTTGTTATGCCATGTTTGACTGATATTCCTGGGAGGCCTGCTCTTTTCTGAAGGGAAATGGAGGAGGAGTGGATTTGGGGGAGAAGAGAGGAGGAAGCTGAGAAGAGTGGAGGAGGAGAAATCGCCAGGTCCGAATGCACTGAGAGAAGAATAAACTTTCTAAGAAAATTTAAAAATTAAAACAGAAGAAACCTTTTTTTCCCCAAGAAGGCATGCTTCCTCTGCTGCTTAGCACAATTTTAAAGAACTTGTAAACCAGCTTAATTGAAAAAAAAGATAACCAGACCACACATTGTCCACCAGTGTAGCAGATTGGGAGTGGGAACTAAAATGGAAGGCAACCTCACAGCGAGTTTTCCAAGATACAGTATCAAGTCCAAAACAAGCCATTGGCTAATTTGTGCACTGCAGTCAACAGATAATACATATTAACAGTCAAATCTCTTCACGATTTCAACAACTTTTGAACTACCTCTATAATCTCCCTGTGGCCCAGCAGCAACTTAGAATATACAAGCAGAAACATTTTATGGTTGAAGACTCAGTTGAGCACATGTTGGAATAGCCACTGCCTGGATCACAGTCTACCCAGGAATGAAGGAAGCTGTTGTAGGAAAAAATATTCAATGTACCAATTTTACGTGCTAAAAGCAGGTTAGTTCTGAAACACTGTGGTCACATGTTATGTAACAGAAGTACCTTCTCTGGGTTTCATGTCCTCTCTCTTCACGTTTTAACAGAGCAGAAGCTGGCATGCACTCTGCTATTGATATATGCTTTTCGTGGGCTAGCATGCTGCCTCTCCAAAGCAGAAACACATAATCAGCCCTGCTGACAGACCGAGCTGCACTTCCTAATCTTTATCTTCAGCGCTGCTATTTCTCTGAACTGAGGAAATAATGATATATGTACACGATTTTAGAAAACTACCTTCAGGAATACAACCAGTTTTCATATTGAGATAATTTCTATTTGGGGGCTAAAGAATGGCTGTTATTCATTTTTAGCACTTACTAATGTTTTTTAAGTAGAAAGTATAAAGGAAACTAAGAAAGTGTAGAAAAGATGGGTGCCAAAGAAAGACAGCCTGTGGTGGTTGGCAGGTAGGGTATGAAGGAGGTAAAGAGCCTGGGCATTGCATGAGGGGTTGCAGGGAAAGAGAATCAGGCAGATGTGAGGGAGGTAAAGCTATTAAAACACATTTGTTCAAAAACATCACAATGATATCTCATTCCTTATTTGCTAATCCAAAACAAAAGAAAAAGGACATGTATTGCTTGTTTGAAATAAACGTCACAATGAACGCTAGGCAAGCCACATCTCCCTTACAGAAGCCTAAACAGCAGGCACAGTGACCAAAGAACAGAGAACCAGCTCAGTCTACCCTTGCCGTCCACACATGCTCTGGAATGTGCGATCCACAAAGCACTTTGTCCACCCTCAGTTTATGAACATGTTCTAGAATATACCGAATAGAGCAGGGGAAGCTGTAAGTGCTCAGGAGAGAGGAAGCAGCCTGCAGAGGACAAATCTAGAAACTAAGAAAAGGGTAGAAAGGCAGGGCCGTGCCATGGGTCACTTGGGGATCTGGGGAACTCATGCACAGCAGGAGGAAGACCTGAAGAGGTGGGTGGCGGGGTTGTGCCAACGGTGACAAATTGAAGGTTCTCAGGGCCTTACATGAAGAACGAAGTCTTATGATCCATTCCCTGTCAAAATGACTGGACTACAGCTGTCAACACACAGATGCTGCATCTGATCCCACCGTCTCCCAGTTCTCAGTTCTTTCTACAGTAGCTCTGGAATGTTCTACCTGTTGTCTTGCCCTTTGGTTTAAAGGACAGAGTTATGGGTTTAGAGGCATGTTTCCTAAAAATAAAGTATTTCTAAAAGGGCAAGGATCACAAGCGACAAACCCTAAAATTAGAAGCAAAAGCGAAACTGTAACTGGGTTTGCTAACACATGCCTTAGGAGACGACGTCAGAACAGAAGCCCTGCTGGGAGTTACAGCCTGAGGACCTGAGTTTCATCCCCAGGAACTGCATGGTAGAAGAAGAAAATTAGCTCCCTCTGGCCTCCACACATGTGTTGTGGCCTGCAAAACTCCATATAAAATAAGTGAGTAAATATAATAACTGTTCTAAGGATCTGGAGAATGGCCTTAGGCATAGAAATGAGATGTGAAAAGAAATAAAGTAGAAATGGTTCTTTTTTACATAAGGAAGAGAAAAACATTAAGCAGAGACCCATTTCTCTGACAGTCACATTACAGATGTGAGGAACCACACGGAATCTATGGTGTCTTATCTCCGAATTCCATGACGGATTCTCCATTTCCACTCTCCGTGCCAGCGCAGGAGGGGGCAGCTTATCTCTGTTCCAGAGAAGGCCTCTTGTGGAGGGAAGTAATCAGAGCATAGCTCGGAGCTGCACTGATCCAGAAGTGTCTATCTAGTCAGCCGTGATAATATACACCTGTCAACTTACAACTTGAGAAGTTGAGGCAGGAGGATGGCCAGTTGGAGGCCGGGATGAGCAACAGAGTGAGGCCCTGTCTTTAAAAACAAACACAACTGTTTTGGTCTTATGTGTCTTATTTGGTCTTATTCTATGCTGGTGCCCAGCACAGAAGCCATGGAATTCATTATCCTGGAATCTTGTTGGGAACACCCCTCTAGCCTACCAAATCCAAGTATGGGAAGTCCAAACCATCAGGTCATCAGGAGTGGAGCAGCCAAGTCAGCTTTCTTTGTCCTGAACACCAGCTTATAGAAATGAAGTACAAGGAGAACAACGACTAGTATCTGTCTTTTAAGGAAAGACTTCTAGAATCCTGGGAGCATACATACCAACGGGGCTGAATATTTTCCAGCCCGCAGATAGTTCATTGGTCCAGTTTGGGGATGTATGTTCCTAACTCCCTATCTGAAGAAGCTTTGCCTTTTCTGTCTAAAGTGGTCAGAGTGAGTAGCGCTCCCTACCCTGTTCCCACAGGCCCCAACAGGAAGTTCTCGGCCTTCATGGGACAGTGGTCAATGCAGTGAACACGGGTGGGTAGGTACACTTGTAGAGACTGCTTCACCAGTTCCAGAATCAACAAAGGACATGGAGCTGATGTGAAATCTCTTCCAACTGTCTCTCCCTAACTCTTCATCTTCATCTCTGTGTCCATGTGAGAAGAGCAGAGTCTCTTTTCACACAGTGATGGAGTGGAGGCTCATTTCCCTAAAGCAAGATGAGCTTTTAAACAGAAATATCAAACATATTTAGAGTATCTGTATTTACAGACTGGAAGGCAAGAGCAGCGACTGCACTTCAAACGGAGAGAGAAAAAGAAAAGAGCAAGAATCCCCTGAAAGCTCCCAGCACTCACGCTGGCCTGCTAATTCACATCTCCTTAAACAGCATACATCCAGCTGTTCCAATTTAAAGAGCCTGCCATTTCCCGAACGCACAGCGAAGATGAAAACAACAACCACAGAATTAAAGATGTAAATAGAAAGGAGAAGTTCGGGGGCAGCCAGGTAGCAACCATTTTTTCAGCTTGGTAAATGTACTTAGTGAAAATGTGTGGCACCCAAAAGCAGGGGTCAGACAGAGGAAAACAGGAAGTGAGAGGCATGGCTTTGAGCAGGCCAGAACCAATGACCTCAACGAAGTCAGCAAGCCTCTGCCTTGCCCCTGTGAGCGGGTCTGAGGCTGTCTGTGGTCTCCCCTGCTTAGCGTTGCAAATGTGCATGACCATAAGAGCCAGCTGACCCAATAAATAAAATCGGCGACACCGCCGAGGCACTGGGAGTAAAGGGCTGGTTGGTCACTCCAGAAGCAAGCATGGTCTTCAGGCATCTAAACAAAATTAATTAACCAGAATCCACTCATAAAGAAAACCCCAAGCAGAATCCTTTCCTTAAAAAACACAGCTATTTATGAATGACTCAAGCGGTGATTCCCTGCAATGACTTAGTTTTTAATACTTAAAAAGTCAACATTTGCAAACATTCAAGATTTTCACTGTAGCAACAACAACAACAAACCGATGCCGTTAATCTTAGATTAATCAGAGGAAATGGGCGGAAACAGAGGTTAAAACTACCTCTGTTAAGTTTATTGAATTTTTCTCTTTCTGAACACTTGTTAAAAACAGGCATGCTTAAAAAGAGATTTTGTCCTGAAATTTAGACAAACTGATATAAAGGCCTGTTTCAAATGGCCAGAGTTGATTATATTCCACTCTGGAAAACTGGGGAGAAAGGGAGTGAAAGTTCCCACCACAGAACACAAGCAAACAAAAGGGGAGGGGCTGAGCAATGCCCAATTCACAGGAGGAGTCAAAGGGCATAAGTCAAAGGGCAGAAGTGATTAAGGACGAATTCAACAAAGAGGCCTTTCCCTTCCCAGCAAGAAGTTCAAGGCTGTGACTTCAACCAGAAAAGTGGCTGGAAGGCAGGGAAAAAAAGGTTTTTCTAAGTCTTCTAAACAACAAAACCCAATGATGGCAGCCTTAACATAAAGGGGTGCTACTTCTTTTGCATATGTCCCCCTCCTTCCATCTGCAAAGCTAGGAGTATGTATGTGTCTCTCAAGTGATCCCACAGCCCTTTTGACGAGGAAGATTTCACACATGTCCCTTATTGCTCTAGGTAAAATACGATGCATATATTTGTCCTCTCAGAAGTCAGCTGCTTTCCTAAGCCATTCATGCTAGAACACTATTTTTTTCACAATTACTTCACCAGTTAAATATTGTCATCTATAATAACAGGCCAGTACTTTTGTGTGCTTATTTTAACGCCACATCTTAAACAGATAACTCTATATATTTATCAGTAAGGCAGAAAAAGTACATCTAAATCTACCTCTGGCCATAGCATTTTTATAGCGTGTACACACACACACACACACACACACACACACACACTTAAGGCAAGGGAAACATTCGGCTATCAGCTAAAGCACTCAAAGCCAACATGAGAAATAAGTAGTTATTCACACAGGAAAGTGTACGTATACATAGCCAAGACAGAGCCATCATTTTTCAGCACCCTGCTTTGTAATTAAATGAAATTCCACGCAGCTACAAGTGAGAGCGAATTTGCTCCATGCTTAAAACGGCATTCCTAGATCTGTTCTTTACTCTGAATTCACCACCATCAGTGTCTCAAGAAAAAGGAAAGCAAACCATCCCTCCACTCTCCAAACACACACACACACACACACGTACCCGCATGCATGCATGCAGACACTCACACACACACACACACACACACACACATTTTTTTGTTTCCTTTTGCACGTGAAAATAAAATTGTAGCTCAGCGCTAATGAAGCAAGTCTTGCCTAACTCCCACTGGAAAAGCTTGCACATGTACCGTAGCCATGCAAGATTATCCTGCATCGGCATAATCACCTTACACGAAATGCGATTACTCTAGGCTGCAATCTTTATCCCCGAAGTCAATTTATTAATCAGAGAAAAACAGAAAGAATGAGAGAGGGAGAGAGAGAGAGAGAGAGAGAGAGAGAGAGAGAGAGACTACCTACCCACAAATACATCATCATCTTGCAAGAGAAATCAAAGGCTCTGTCAGCAAACAGAAGTCTCCTCACTTCACCAAGAGTATCTGGAAGCAAAACTGAAAACCACTCGGTAGAGATTCTTGCCTTTTCCTGCAAGTCCTCAGAGTCCCTCCTATTTCCTTACACCAGGTTTGCTATGCTTGTTTATGAGTTTATCAGGACAGCATTCCTTCAGTGCCAACGTGTGGAGTGACTTGCTCCGGGGCTGCTTGCTTCTCTCTCTCTCTCTCTCTCTCTCTCTCTCTCTCTCTCTCTCTCTCTTCTCTCCTCTCCTCTCCTCTCCTCTCCCTCCCCTCCTCCCTCCCCCTCTTTCCTTTTCCTTCCTAACTCTTGCCATTTCTTCTCTCTCTAGTCAAGACTGCTTAGGTAACAATTCACAATTCTTGGTGTGGCTGTCTTGTGAGCAAATCCCAGGACTTTAGGTAGCGAGTAACAGTGGCAAGACAGACGCTGTTGAGACTGGCAATGGTGATGGTAACAATAACAATGACAATAACAATAATAGTAACAGCTTAGTATGATCACTAAAGGCAGGTGCTACGGCAATTCCTGACAGCCAGTAGGAGATTCCCAAAGTCCCTGCTGGAGAAATTTCCTGGAGGACTGATCCTCCCGAGGCAAGCATATCAGCACAGGGCTGGTGACTCGGAGATTTTTAAAAAAAAAAAAAAAAAACTCAAAGTAAAGCTCCAGCCGCAGAGAAAAGAACATGTGCCTCTCCCGGCTTCCCCTTTATCTCTTTAAATGTACTTCAGATAAAAGCAGCATCCAGTTAGGTCAAGGCCTCCCCAGACTCATTCCTCTTCAGCCCACATGCTCAGCACACTTGTCTACAGCCATCTACCGGCTCCACAGTGTCACTGCGGGCTCAGAGGCTGCAGGTTTTGCTTGCTGCAGCAGCTGCTGCCTGTCCATGTCTGCTTGCATGGCTCTCAGCCTGGGTGTGTATGGGAGTCTGGGAGAGGGAGAGGAACAAATAGCCCTGGAAGCCCGTGTGCCAGTCTATCAAATCAAAAGAAAAGCCAGCCCCTACCAGCCACACTCGGGGAATGGAAAGCTCTGAAGACTTACTGGCATGAACATTTAGCCTTCCTAAAGCAAGGGAAGGAATTATGCACGTGTTCCCAGAGCAGAAGGGATCTTGATGCATGAGTGTGTGGAGTGTGTGTGTGAGTGCGCTCGCGCATGTGTGTGTGTGGCCATGTGGGTTTGTGTGTGTATTCTTTATTTTTTTGTCCCTTATCCTTTACAATTGCAGACCTGGGAAATTTTGCAGGGTGCATAAAACTTGATCATGTTGACAAGCTCTCCTTGGAAAATCCACAGGCTAGACGTACAGTTAAGATTTCCTGAAATTATCCAAAAAAATTTTGCCCATGAATCAATTCCCCTTTATTAGTTGTTCTTTTTTAATCCATTTTAAATTGTATACTTTATCTTGAAAATTATCTCCATTACTGAAATGCATCGTGAAGGCGAGGATGGGGAATACAATTTGCCCAGCATATTAATTGATGCAGAACTCAATTATTGATATATGGATAAGGGAGAAATGAATATTAAAACACATGGTAGCCTTTAAGGGAAAGGGAGAAGATGAACTTGTGCTCAGAGTGGAGCCTTGGTCATTAGTCACATCTTTATACATCATACAGAGGAAACCACAGAATTAAGTCTCTCATTCATTTACATTGCTCCTTAAAACCACATAAGGCAAAATGTCACCTAAATAATTAAGGCGCATTAGCTAAATTGCGGAGTCATCTCCAGAGCTGAGCAGGTGGTGAGGCACCTGTTAAAACATCCCACTGACAGTGCCATCGAGATGGATAATGGCCAAGGATGTGGGAGGAGCAAGGGCCACACACTCTTATTAAGGAGTGACCAAGAGAAGCACAGCAAGGGCAACTCTGGGGGGAATCAAACTTAGGCACAAAGTCCCCAGCAGGAAAATAAGCAATTTGTGGGGGCTGGGATGATGGGGAAGTCAGGGAAGTGCTTGTTTTGCAAACCAGAGGACCTTACTTGGATCCCAGGACCCATGTAAAACAGTTGGGAGTGGAGACTCATAATTTCAGGGTTGGGGAGGTAAAGACAGGTAGGTTCTTGGGGCTAACTAGTCAACCCAACATGATCAAATCAGTATGTTTTTGGTAAAATTCAGAGGCCCTGTCTCAACAAATGGAAGGTAGAATAACTAAAGAAGACACCCAAGGTTAACTTCAGGTTTTCACACATGAAGACACACACACATGCAAATAGGTATACACACACACTATGCACATGCACACACATGCAAATCACATGTATTAGTGAGCCTATCTGTGTTCACAATATTCAAATCCCTCAGATACAGTAAACACTGTGAAGAGGAAAGTGGCTAAGTGTCTTGTTTGGACAGGGGTTCCCAAGTTACAGGACATCCCAAGCCAATTGTGGGTGATTTCATACATTTTTTGTCATTATCATTATAAAGACGATGAAGGACTGCAAAGATAGTTTAGGGGCAAGGGCACATGCCCCAATGACTCAAGCCTGAAGACTCCAATTTGAACCCTGAGACCTACAGTAGGAGAAGAGGACTGATTCCTGCAAGTTGTCCTCTGGGCTCCATGTATAACACACACACACACACACACACACACACACACACACACACACTCAATTCAATAAGACAAAGTTTTGTGGGGATAATAAGGGAGTCCCTGTTCCCTGTTACTGCTTTTGATAGACATCTTCACTGCACATGAACACCATGACTATCCATGTGCCCCAAACCCTTGCACATAAGGTAAGCAGGGAAAATATCCAAGTATCTCACTCCTTTGCTTCTCACATGCGTGAGTTCATGTGCCAGTTCTCCACCTTTTCTGGAAGCTGTTGTGTCTCATCTCTCTGGATGCACTGGATGGCAATGGTGGTGAGGAAGGACACAGACATCTCAAATCAGTGGACAACAGCCAGAAGACACATTTTATTTGGGCAGCATATATTTTTAAAAATATAATTGAATTATCAATATTTAAACACCCAGAACACTTTAAAAGAAAATCTGGATACACTCTTCAGAAACATCAGATATCCCAATGATGTCAGGTTTGCTTTCATAGCTATGACTGTGGGCTAGTACTCAGGATCACCTGTCCACTGGTGCTGGTGAGCACTGAATAATTTTAATGGACAGTGTCTGTTCCTCCCATTTGCTTCAGATAGGTTATTAGTTGGCATGAATTTGCCTATCAGTCTGGCCTTGAGAATAGTTAAGTTCTTAGATTTTTTAGATGATCCAGAATGTGAGCATACATATACAGGCAAACACACTACTTTAGATGTAAACTTCTTACAGCACTCATAAATTTTCCTTCAACATTCCTAGATTTCATCAGATTTTATCTATCTGTCTGTCTGTCTGTCTGTCTATCTATCTAATCTATGTGTATGCCTGTCTAATCTATCTATTATCTTCCTATCCATCTATAAATTTACCTTTCCTTGTTTCCATATAACAATCCATCTAGGTATACTCTAAGTAGATAGAGAAATATGACCCACTGATGGGCAGGATATTGTGTTTTCTTTATTTGTATTTGAATTTTCTTGAACTTCAGTTATATTTTCTTGCCCACCATTCTTTATGTGCCTTGATATCATCACATATCTCGATCATTCACTTTTTTAAGTTTTCTATGTTTCTATGTTCATGATCCTTGGATCATATGTTGTTCGTGGGCCAAACTAGGGCTAGTGACATTGTAAGTCCTTATATATGAGAGAAATTATAGGTAGAAGAGAGAAACAATGAAGACTATAAGTGGGCAGATATTCCTGGGTCCCAGGAAGATGGCCACATGGTACTGCTAAGATTGTTTGACTTAAGTAGAGTCTTCAGCTGAACCGCCATCCAGAGAACTTGCATGGGACTGACCTCTGTTCTCTGCACCTATGAGTGTAGCCTGGTCCTCTTGTGAGACTCCTAACAGAAGAAGCAAGGGCTTCTCTCACTCTGGTACCTACCTTTGGGACCCTCCTACAGTTTGCCCTGTCCAGCATCAGTGGAAGAGGAGGTGCCTGATCTTGCTGCAACTTGATATGCCATGGCTGGCTGATATATGTGAGAGACCTGCACTTTTCCAAAGAAAAGGAGGAGTGGGTGGAGGGATTGGTCCTACCTCACTGTGATGATGAGACCCTTACTGTAAGCTGCTTTTGTCAGATATTTTGCACTGAGAAAAACTAATTATTACAACCACCATGGCAGAAGGGCACAACAGAGCAAAGCTACCCACTCCATGGTGAACAGGAAGAGGAAAAAGAACGAGGCAGTGCCACCAGGCTTCTTCCTTTCTCTGGCTCCCAGCCTCGTGTACAGTGCTGCCCACATTCAGCAGAAGCTGTTTCACCTTAGCTGATGTGGGCTTTTGTCACACCCGCATGGACACACCAAAAGGGAACTCCTAGAGGCATCTCTCATTCTGATGAAGTAGACTAATAACTCAGCTCTCAGACTCTAAAATATCCTTAGCAGAAATGAGTACGAGAGAGCTTAAAGAATCTATCTCATGGGTGAGATGACAGGATTCAAACTGAACCAAACTGATGCCGGTTCAAACACATTTAAGTTAATAGGCTGAGCAACGCTATAAGCCCTGAGATGCAAGATACGGAAAGAGCTGCAGCGATGGAGAACTGGTGCACATGAGACTCTGGTACCCCTAACTCAGATGGGGCGACTGGCACCTTCTGCTTCTTGTTTTTTCTTCCAGCGAACCTTGAGCTCCAGTTAGCCCACATGGCACCCCTGCTTCTGCTTCCTCTGCCTCTTTGGATTACAACCTCCTCCCACCTGGTTGAACATGTGGTCCCTCTGCTAGAGATGAGATTCCACCCAAGATGACGAGATGGCTTATCACTGGGACACAAGCAGGAGGCGGCTGTTGCCCATAAATCAAGTTGTCTAGGTGTTGCCATGCCCAAACTCCCCAGTCCAAACATTGCCAGACCAAAGAACATTCTGAGTGCTGCCCTCAGGTGGCGTCGGCAAACACTGTCCGTGTTTGAAATTCTGCTCAGAATGGAAGTGATGATACAATCAATTCCTCAAGCCTTGTTCCTTGAAATGAGGATAACGTGACATTTTCTATTTACTGCGACCTCCAAAGCTTCACTTTTATTGATTTTAATAACGAAATAAACATACGCAAATATTTCATTGGAAACCATTTTCCCCCATTAGATGCAAGGCTGGTGGGGTGAGAAGCTGCTGCTTTAGCGGATACATTCAAAGCTCTTTATTCTCATGCTCACATGGGAGTTATTTAAAAATAATTAATCCAGTTATCAGTTATCAGCTCAGTGGAATAATTAATCAATCGCAGAACGATGGCTTACCCAAACACTGATTAAGCCGCCGGTGGCCGGTCTGTGTGAGAGGCTTTTAATCTGCTATAGAAATTGAATACCACTGTGAAGTGTTGGATCCTACACAATTGGCATCAGAATTTGAACTTCATGAAAGTCTTCATTAAAGAGCTTACTGTTCACTGTCTGCATCTAGAAAATGATTTGAGGGACTCTATTTAATCAGTGTGGCAACCTTGATGTAATATGCTTTAGTCAGATTTGGTGACTCAGGACTGTAATCTTAGCCACTTAGGATCACAACTTCAAGCCCATCTAGGGCTACAGAGCGAGTTCTGGGCCAGCCTAAAGAACTTTTTGAGAACCTGTCTCAAAATAAAAATCAAAAGGAGAGCCGGGTATATTGAAAAAACTGAATGCTGATTTGTTTTGTTTTGTTTTTTTTCTAACACTGACTAGGGAAACTTTCTCTAGAGCCAAGAATATCCTCTCTTTTGGTCTACTCAGGAGGATCAGCCAAGTTTAGATTGGCACAGGACAGGACAGAAACTGTGTTAAGAGATGAAAATGATAACCATGTTCTATTTCTTACCAGGCTGCTGTGGCTGGGCCAGCCATTGGCAAAGGCTGAGGAAGCCGTGAAAGGTGAACCAGTAGAACAATACCTTTGCCATCACTGGGTGAGATCTGTGTTTCACACATCATGGATGGGGAACCAGCAAGAAAACCTGTCTAGAGAAAAGTTCTTCCCTGACTGCTGAGTGTAGCTCATGGCCTGGAAGGCAAAGGAGGGTGAAACAACCACACAAAGCCTTGCTGAGGTCTCTCGAGCAATCAACAGCCCTGTGGTAGACCAGAAAGCAATACAGAACACAGAACTTCTCAGTGGAATCTATGATATGAATGTGTCCTCACACCAACAGTCTGCAGGACGGCCAGCTGCCAAGCACTGGCATGTAGTTAGGTGGGATAATGCTGTGTGTTCCCCAGAAGAACATGAACCAGGACCAAAGGAATCAAGAGAACAAATCACTGAGGCATGTCTGAACAAGCCAGATTCCTTACATGGTGATTCACAAACAAGAAACAGGGATGTTCATGTTTTCTCTTCCTAGGGAGAGAAGCTCTGCTAGACACACTCGACACAAACGGCCCTTGCTTTGACATGGAGCTCATACTGCCTGTACCTCTCCCAGATAGAGGCCATGGAAGGACTTTTGAGGGAAAAGAAAGAGGAGACTGATGGATTAGTCCTTGGAAGGAAATGGTCCATCTATTTGCCACGGTTAATAATGGTTGGCTAATGTATCATGACCAGCATCCTCTGCTCCTATTTACTTGCTTGGTAAATGGTTATTCCAGGTCAAGTCAGCCCTGGCTTTCAAATCAAAAAAACACTCGATATTATTTTATCCTATCTACTTTTGTTTTTGGATTTTTTTTCAGTTTACAAAGCACACTATATTGCTATTAGTTATGGTAAAATATATATTACATAAAGTTAATGTCCTAACAATTTTAAGTGTATAATTCATGCAAACATTGCCACTACCTATACACCTTGGTCCTGCCTTGGTCCTCATTTTGCAAACTGCTAATTCTGTAGTGAGCTAACATTAATAACTCTCCAATCTTCTCCAACGGCCATCCCTGCCAACCACCATCCTAGAGAGTTCAGCAATCTTGGTGGTCGTTGTTTAATTAAGTGTATGTATGTGCTATCTGTGTGCAAGCAAACACACGCAGTTACCCATGGAGCTCAGGAAAGGGCACTAGATTTGGAGCAGGAGTTATAGGTCCTTTGGAAGAGCAATAAGTACTTGACTAATCCTAAGTGTTCATTTTCACACACACACAAACACACACACACACACACACACACACACACACACCTTTTTAACCTCCACCCACACCATCAATTTGAACATCTTACACACCTAGAGGTCTCCCTCTTGCCTCAGTGAGCACCTTACTTTCCTTTTGTACATTTCTTGTGCTGTCTCTGTCTTGGTGCAAAGGTCTTTATGGGGTGCTTATTTGTGATGTCATTTTGTTTTTCTTTATATAGAGGAAAAGGAAGAGATGGGATACCACCAACAAATTTTTAAAGTATTTACAACTTGAAATTGGTAATAAAAGGACTCTGAGTTGTACAATGTCCTCTTCTAAGCTGGGGCTTTGTGGTACATGGTGAGATACAAGTGAGTTGGCAAAATCAGGATCCATTTACGTGTAATGAGTGTGGTCGGGCAGCTGTTTCTCTACAGTGTCCATTGCCTCTTGTCCTTCCTCACATACTGGTCTCCTCTTAGGAAGCCTTCTTGCACATTTTTAATCTGAAATATCTAATTGGAGATGAGACTGATGGATAGTAAAATACATATTCACTTACTTGGCTTAACATTGAACTTATGTACCTATGTTGGGGGTAGAGCTGGGAAGAGGGTCCAGAGATTCAAATTATGATTTCAAAAACTGTATAGTTCTGAGTGTGATATGATATGATTGGGAGGCTCATTTTCATATCTTAGAACTGCCATATGACACCGTGACAAATGCACACCCAAAAGCATATCATACAGCACAGTGCAAGTACATACATTAACATTAACAGTAGCATCGAAGTCATTATCTGGGGAGCTGTGGAGACACTTCAGTGAGCAAAGTGTTTGCTGGGCAAGAACGAGGACCTGAGTTTGAATCCCAAGAACCCACACAAAACCAGGCACAATGGCCCATTTATGTAAAGGCTGTATTTCTGTGGCAAGAAGAGAGGAGGAGATAGGAGTCTCAGAAGTGTGTAGGCTAGCTGGCTTGGTGCTCACAATAGCAAGCAGAAAAGGGGAGACTTGGTCTCAAACAAGGGGGCAATCAACAATCACTGGACCATTGCTTGAGGATGTTCTCAAACCTCCACATGAGTATTATGGGATGCACATGCCCACAGTGGCATACACATATATGTTCACACACACACATACACAGACACACACAGATTTAAAAAAAATACTGTTAATTATTTTTCATACTGAAGTGGACCTAAAAGTTAAGGATGGCTCTATAGCACAGGACCAGCTAGGACAAGAATGCTCACCTATTTGTGTCTTTATTTCTGGTGTCTCACTACTGTGGACCATTAGCAAACATGTTGGGAGCTCACACGATGTAACAAGTATTTACTAGTTGCTGTCCTAGCTCGCATATCTTCTTTTTACTTTTCTTTACGCAGTTCTCAAGAGATAAATTATTTTGCTATGACGAAGTAAACAGGTGAAAAAATCCAGAATTCCAACTCATCCCTGGTTTCCTCCTTCCCCTGGCCCAAAGCAGACTAAAGCTATGTGGCATGACTCTCTTTGGCAAATGCTCTCAGTCTCCATCAGAAATAATAAATGCTGTGATTCTCCTTGGAAGTAGAGAACCACATGATGCAATGCAGGTTGACTACTGCAGTTACTAATAAATATAAGAGACTTCAGGATGTGAGGATTGAAAGCATGGATTCCATAGAATATACTTAAACCCAAACCCTCAGTGCCCCTGATTGTGGCCTCATCTGGAAACAGGGTCTTCATAAAAGGAATCAAATTAAAATGAGGTCAGTAGGATGTGACGTAATGACTGATGTCCTTAATAAAGGAGAACTTTTAACCGAGCTACAGACCTGTTGTGGAAAGATCAGGCGACCACACAGCACAGGAAGAGTGCTATCTGGGTAGACCTAGTCCAAGAAGAGCCAGAGACCATGACCAACATCTGACGCCAGAAGTGGCATGAAGGATCCTCACCTGGAGCTATCAGGCTGAGCGCAGGCTGCTGAATCCTTAATTCCCCACTTGTGTAGTGTGGGAGATTCATGTCTTTCCTACACCACCCACCTCAGGGGGTAGAGGGTTATTTTTAACCCTTTGACTAGCTACAAGGCTCACAAACTCCTTCCATGACTATGTCCATCTGAGTGATTACGGACAAGACGTATGTCACATGATAATTCCTGTTTACTTACTTTCTCAGTGTCAATCCTTCACCATTGTCAAGGGTACTTGAATCTCTATGTGCTGTGTATCAGGTACTGAGCTTCACTGGTCTTTTCTGTTCCAAAGAGGTAGAGTAGGAAGAATAGACTAACCAGCCTCCCCCATCAGTCAAGTAACACAGACAGGTAAAGGCAGGCAAACTTTGAAGAGATGCATGCTTGTACTAGGGATGTTTGTGTCTATGCCAAGACTGCTGGGTCACAACCTAACTCCAGAAGCATCCCAACCCTTTGTATTACTTTCTCTACAGTTGACTTAACAGTTGAGCAAATACTTTGCCACCTCAATAAAAGCTCAATCCTGAGTTTCTTAAAAAAAAATGCAAAATAGCTAATGGGGGAAATTGGTTGTAGCTGGAAGCGAATTTCAGAAGTACATTTTGTTTATATTAAAACATCATTTAAGTATCAGTGCAAGGGAAAGCTGCTAACAGGCTGAGTTTAATATGACTAATAGTTGTACAACTCCAGAACATTCCATTTCTGTCAACCTGAGAGATATTATTTAAAAACATTTTCAAGTCTCTAATATGGTATGATGCCCTAATACAGCACAAATTATAATAGGAAGACACGTACTTGGTACCGAGTGTTTGCTCAGGAGCTTGGTCACAAATTTGATCACTGTACTAATACGATGACAGGTTGCAAATACCTCATTCCTCTGCACCATCTCCCCATTAAGCCCCTGTTTATGCTGTTACAAATGGCACAGTTATTCACAGATTAGTTCATCTCTGAGACTCTGTGTGCTCTCAGTGCTAATATATGCACTGTTTGTGCCACCTACAGAAGGTTGGAATTCCCATTCCGGCTCTCTTCAGAAAATCCATCATGTCAGATGCACTGCAGTCTGTGAAACATGATCTACTCTGGGTGGTCCGATGGGGAGGATCACAGATACCCTTTGAAGCTATTCACCCCATGCCAAGACTTCTTCTCCCAGGAGTGGGAGGGGTGGTGCATAGCCAGGAAAGAGCTTGCTCTGAGAAATAATCTCTCCAGAGATGAAGCTCTGCAAGACCCTGGAGGGATTTGTCGCAGGAACTTATAGGTCTGTCTACAGAGATATTCCCTAAAAAATCCTCTCGAGCCTCACCACTATGTCTAAGAAAGCAGAAGGATGTGGTTGCTTGTGCAAACACCCTCCACTCTCTCTCCAGCTATGCTCTCTCTCCATACTGATTGCAGGAATCGATCACTACCCCCAAAATTAACAGCTGTCCACGGGAAGAACAAAATTACCAAGAAATCAAAGATCAAGTCCTTTGTGAAAGTATATGACACAAACACCCCATGAAAGCCAGGCACTGTGTGGAGAACCTCGTGGACAAAACTCTTGTCAACAAAGAAGTCTTCAGAGACCCCTATCTGAAATGCAAGGCTGGTGGGAAACTGAGATTAAGGCTGAGGAGCAATACAAGATAGGCAGGAGCAAGTGTTTTCCCAGAAACTTCAGTTTTAAGTTTATTTTGTTTCCATCATTAAAATAAAAAAAAAATCCCTGGGAAGGCATCCATGGAATATTGTCAAAATTTTAAAACAGAAGAATCCCAAATTAAAGACATTAGGAAGATCTTCGTATTTTTAAATATTGGCAAGTCATTAATGATTCTTTCAAACAAGTATCCAAAAATACACGGGTCTACAACGATACAAGTACTCCATTTGCCCCATTTCTAAACCCGACCATTGATTTCATTGTGGCAACCTGCCAATGCTTTATAGATAACGGCTCATTAAAACTGACTTCTTATATCTGAAGGCTTTGAGTATCAAGGAACAATGGACTTTCTTTGATGGTGTCCAGAGAAGACAGGTTACAAGTAGGCCCAGGGTATGAGTCATCTCAGACATGCATAATTCCTGCAATCTACCCATTTGCAGCAAATAGAACCCAACTCACTGATCTGCAGCGAGACCAGTTCACTGCGTTAGGTCCCTAGAACCATGCCCTGACTGTTCCTGTGTGTTCTCTGTACACTCCCATTGCTCTACCTCCAGGCTCTCCTTTTTATCCAAGTGTATTCACTCATGGGTAGTCTTTCCCTGGACCCTCCTCCCTCTCATCCCCTCACCATGCTTTTATCAAAGTGCCACAGGCTAAGCAACACTTCCAGTTCCTTCTCCCTTCTCAGTCTCACTGTGTGGCAGAGAGAAGCTCTTACAGTGTCTGCCAGGACAAGCTCCATCGGACTCAGTCATTGCTCCACGCAGTGCTGCGGAACAGACTGCAAGCCCCTTCCAAATGAAATGCACTCTGTTGTTTTCTTACTGGTGGCTGTGAGCTCATTTTCTTCTCTGATTTTGTTTCTGGGGTAGAGCCTTTTGTGCACCACGCTGACCTTAAAGCTGCTATGTATCAGAGGATGCTCTTGATCTTCTCACTCTCCTGTTTTCACCTCGCTAAGCTGGGATTTCAGTGTGCTCCACCAAACCTTGTTTTTATCCAGTGCTAGGACCAAACCTAGGGCTTGGCACATCCTAGGCAAGTACTCTGTAACCTGAGATACATCCCCAGTCTGGAGCAGTCCTTTACAATGTTCCTAAATGGCGTTTTAAAGTTCTATATTGCTTGTTTTGCCATATTATCTGGTGGATAGGTTGTTATTTTCATCAAATCGAGAAACTGTTAGATATATTTCATTTTTTAATTTTTTTCTGTTTCATTTCCTCTCTCCTTTTCATTTGGAAATTCAATTAATTTTTGCTGCCCTGATTATGTATTATTAGGGGCAACATTTTTTTTTAATTTGCAGAAATGTCCATTGTGTGAATATGAGTGCTCGTTCTTCACCGTCCCTCTCAGTTTAGCTGCTCTGTTCTGTCTTCACACTTATGGATTTCTTCATTCAATATCCCACGTTCTGCTTGTCACACGTTGTAATTTCAGTCCCAGCATCTCAGTTTGGCTCTGATTTGTAGTTTTCATTCTGTTTCCTAAGTTTCTCCTCTGTGAACTCATGTTGATCTTTCCCTGCAAGGCCTTCGATATTTGCAATAATTACTCTAAATCCCTGATGTATTTTAAGTTTTCTGTTTGAGTTGAAGTAGAGGTATTTTTTTTTAAAAAAATAACATCTTCTAATCTTTTAGAGTTTCATACATTCATAGAATATATGTAGTTGCATCCACTACCACTTCCCACTTAATTCTCCACCAAACCTCCCTCCCGGCGTTATGTGCTCTTTTAAAAAGTGTATTAATAAACCATGAGCAAAATAAATAATGCCCGTATGCACATGAATATGTGGTCACACATTGAGGAATAAGCAACCTACCAACAACTATGTCCCCAAAGGAAAGTGACTCTCATTCCCTTCTTAGTTATCAACTGCCAATAATAACTCCTCTGACAAGGGTGGGCACTGGGGGCCCCTCCTCCACCTACACTGGACTTTTGACTGGCTTGACTTTATGTAGGTCTTGTGCAGATACAAACAGTTGCTGAGCTGATGCCTGCCTTGGTTGTCCATGTCTAATCCTCACATACCTTAATTCTAACAGGTGAGTTATCCCATAATTTTCTTTTCCTAATAAGTAATCAAAAATAACTCCTTAAACAGGGAAGGACTAAGCTCTTTGGCATTTCCAGTTATATGGTGTCTACTGAAATGAATTGTCTGTCCTTGCAATACAAAACTAGATGCTCCCAATGAGAAAACACATGACCATATTTTCCTTACAAAGAAACTGGTTGAACTTTTCAAGACATGAGTTGGGTGTCTCAAGACTCTAGTAGACCAACCTCTTGGAGGATACTGTCAGTCAAATCCTTCTGCTCTATTCTGCTGGGTGCCTGATACTTGCTGTCAAAATGGGGCAAGTGCATGAAATCCACAAGTGTGATGCTGGGCGTTGCATCTACGGCATGTTTGGTAGACTATGTAGGTTGTAGAGGGCTTGAATTGTGTTGTCTTCTACCAAATGGTGGCTGAGTTGTACTCTGCAAGGCCTTAAAGCACTTTTGCATTGCTTTAATTCTATATGCCATAGCCTCCCTCCCTGTTCTCTTGGAGAAGGTCAAGTTGGGATGTGACAACAGTGTTACAGTCCTACCGCACGACCTTCGTGAAGGGCAGGGATTCACCATAGTTCCTGAAGGGTTGGGCAGTTATAGCATTGGGTTTATATAGGACATGAGGACTCAGTTACATATTCCAACTTTTCTACCCTGTAAACACAAATTGAAAGTTCCTGCTCACAAAATTGTACAGTTGAGGAAACAGGGCAGATGTGGCTGGTGGAACAGGTTTACTGAGTCTTCTTCTGTACTTTTTATATCAGGGGATGGGATATGGTAGTTTTAGAAAAAAGGCATCTATATATGCTCTGGCATTTGGAGACTTGGTCCCAGTGGTGACATTATTGGGAGAGGTTATGAGGAAGGTGCAACCTTACTGGCAGATGAAAACAGTGTCTGCACTTGATGTCCCAGCAGCCCAGACCCAAATAATCACACAGAAAGTAAATTACAATGCTGTTTGGTCTATTAGCTCAGGTTTCTTATTAACTAACTCTTACATCTTAAATTAACCAATTTCTATTATCTTATATTTTACCACTGGCTTGTGGTTTGCTACCTTTTGCTTCTTGGGTGACTACATGGTGTCTCCCTGACTCCACCTTCTTTTCCCCTGTATTCAGTTTAGTTTTTCAACCTACCTAGACTCTGCCCTGCCATAGGCCAAAGAAGCTTCTTTATTAACCAACGATAATAAAATGTATTCATAGCATATAGAGGGGAATCCTACATCAGGAGGAAGTACATCACTAGGGATGAGCTCGGAGAGTGGTTTTAGCCTTTGTTTTATATGTGCTTTGTGTTTTGCCTGTATTGTATGTATGTGCACTGCATGTGTACAGTGCCTTCAGAGACCAGAAGAGGGTGTCTTATTCCCCCAGACTGAAGTTTTAGATAGGTGTTAACAACCTTGTGGGTGCTAGGAGTAGAACCTGGGCTCTCTAAAAAAAAACACCTCTTAAATTTGAGCCATCTCTCCAGCCAGGAGAGGTGAGAGTTTAAAACCTTGCCCCAGTTCCAGCTCATCAACTGCTTTCTGTTTGGAGTTAAGGATGTGATCTCTCCAGGTGATGGTGGCACACTCTGTAATCCCAGCACTTGAGAGGCAAAGGCAGGCGGATCTCTGAGCTCAAGGCCAGCCTGTTCTATGAAGTCAGTTCCAGGATAGCCAGGACTACATAGACAAACTCTCTCTTAAAAAAACAAAAGTAATCTCTCACCTGTTGCTGTTATCCTGTGCCCTACAATGATGTGTTCACATCCCTCTGGAATCTTAAGACAAAACAATCTCTCTTCCTTAAACTGCCTTTAGACATGACATTTTATCACAGCAGCAGAAAAGTGACTAATACACCGTGCTATTAAAAGTCATAGTCACCAATATTCAATCCATTTGTAGGAAGGCACGGACACTGGGGAGCCAAACAATGAATAATCCAAGTCCACCCCAGGCCTGATGAAATGAAATGGAGCAGGAGTGGGAATCCAGGAGGCAGAGACAGGGAGCCAGCAAGCAAGTAGATAAACTGGATAATCACAGAGTATGGGTCAGAGTGGCAAAGGTGGTAAGCATGCTGACGTGTGAAGACCAAGAGTAGCATTTTTTTTCTTTTTTTTTCTTTTTTCTTTTTTTTTTCTTTTTTTTTCCCATTTCCCTCCCCCTCCTCCCACCCTTCTCCCCCTCCCCCCACTCCTCTCCCCCTCCCTCTCCAGCCCAAAGAGCAGTCAGATTTCCCTGCCCTGTGGTAAGTCCTAGGTCCTCCCCCCTCCGTGCATTTCTAGGAAGGTGACCATCCAAACTGGCTAGGCTCCCACAAAGCCAGCACATTACGTAGGTTCAAAACCCCGTGCCATTGTCCTTGGGTTCTCATCAGCCCTCATTGTTGGCCATGCTCAGAGAGTCCAGTTTTATCCCATGCTTTTTCAGTCACAGTCCAGCTGGCCTTGGTGAGCTCCCAAAATTGCCGGGGAGAAAATTGAGATCTTGGGGGTGGGGTGGGATGGGGGTAAGGGGAGATGGGGAGAGAGGGGGGAGAGGGGGAGAATGGGGGGGAGCTTGGGAAAGGGGGAGGATTGGGATGAAGGAAGGTTGGATGGGGGAGCACGGAAGCACGGTTCTTAGTTAAGGGAGCCACCTTAGGGTTGGCAAGAGACTTGAACCTAGAGTGGCTCCCAGATACCCAAGCCGAGGTCCCCAGTTAGTTCCTTGGGCAGCTGAGGATGGGGAACCTGAAATGACCCTATCCTAGAGCAATACTGACGAATATCTTGCATATCATCATAGAACCTTCATCTGGTGATGGATGGAGACAGAGACAGAGACCCACACTGGAGCACTGGACTGAGCTCCCAAGGTCCCGATGAGGAGCAGAAGGAGGGAGAACATGAGCAAAGAAGTCGGGACCACGAGGGGAGCACCCACCCACTGAGACAGTGGAGCTGATCTATTGAGAGCTCACCAAGAGTAGCATTAATTAAGTTCTGGAAAGGTCCTTCTGGTGCAAAGGAGAGAACAGAAGTCAAATAATCACGATTTACTCTCCAAAGCAAGATGACTCGGCTAGGAGGGATAGAAGTGCTCTTACTGACACTTATACCAGCGGTAACAGGATCATTCTCTGGCAACGCCAGATACACGTTTTTACTAATTAGACTTTAAAAGAGATAGCATGGTCCTGAGGCTGCTGGAGTAAAGCTGAGCCATCATGTTGATCCCAACTGCATGCCTGAGGGTAAACATGGGAAGGAATCCATAGACATGAGGGAAGCCAGAAGGGTGACTCTACAGGAGAGGGAGAGATGATACAGAGGTGGAGAAGTCGAGAATGCCTTCCTGTCCAGTTCTATCACCTTATTTAGATTCTATTACAGAGAAAGATGACAAAGGAGGAAGCCAGAGTAATGTTTCTGTATGCAAGGGAGAGTGGAGTGAGGACCTGAGAGAGTGTGACTAAGATTTTTCAGTTATATATACATAACTACAGCCTTTCAGTCATTAGGACTGGAAGCTTTAACACGTTAAAGCGAGGGAACATTAAGCAGACCTCGTCACTGTTGCTGGGAAGAATAACTATATCTTCTTTTAAGATCTCATAAGAGCTCATTTTACATCTAACTAATGTACTTATTGGGTCCTGTATGATTATTACAATATTTGACACCGTCTTACAGACCGCAAAATTCTTGGAAGCAAGATATAGTCCATCTTCTCATGCATACTCTGATGGTTAGTTTTAATTGCCTGGTTGGCACAAAAAAAAAAAAAAAAAACACCTGAGTGAGAATACAACCTCAGTTGTCTGGATCAAATTGGCCTGTGGACATATATATGGGGTATTGTCTTGGCTATTAACTGATCCATTCAACTGTGGGCAGCACCATCCTGTAGGCTAATCCTTGAACCATAAAAGCAAAGACATTTTACTGAATGCAAAGTAGCTA
The DNA here is from genome assembly GCF_018167655.1 of Microtus oregoni. Lineage (NCBI taxonomy): Eukaryota > Metazoa > Chordata > Mammalia > Rodentia > Cricetidae > Microtus > Microtus oregoni. Next base: position 24,523,199 of record NW_024543086.1, on the reverse strand, counting down.
CCAAACAGGGGTCTATTTGTTTCTCTATGCTTTAGTCTGTGGATATGATATGACTATGGATTTGAGTTCTTGCCTTGACTTACCCTCAGTGATGGACTGCAATGTGGAACTGTAAACCAAATAAACCCTTTCTTCCCTAAACTATTTTCTGCAAGATTATATATAGCAATAGAAGTGAAACTAGGATGCATGCTTATACTAGATATTCATCCAAATCTTTCAGAGGAATCCAATGACTGTACAATTCCAAATTTTCAATGTTTCTCAGAACAGAACAGCAGCATAGATGGCCAGCGTGTGATGCGATGTCCATCTTCAACAGAGGGGACCCTTGTTCCTCAGCGTTCAGGAAGATGCACTCACACACTTACCCTTCTTATTAGGAGTCATTTTTCTTATTGCTAGACATAGCCAAAGGGCAGCATGACAACATGCTGCTGTGGACAAAATGGTCTGTGCTCAAAGCTTTCCAGACTCTAAAGTGAGCCCAGCACATTTCCTCACAGCCTCCTCCCCCAACCCCCGCAGTCCGTGCTTCGTCAGCTCTGCTGTTGTCCATCAGTATAGAGTGTAGTGGTCTGCTTCCAATTTCCACTCTGCACCACCGGAGAGCTCAGCAAGGCACGGAGGCTGGATGTTACACATTCGGTTTCAAGGGAGCACACTGGGCACGGTGCTCTCAGCTATTTAGAAAATTATATTTCCTAGGGCTACACTCCCAAATCAGTTTGTGCAAAGGGAGATGGCTCGGCAGTAGAATGTTTAGGAGCAAATGAACACAGCCAGGTTAATCAGAACCACTTAAACGTTAACTCAGCTAACTTGAAAAGAGCTAGATATTTAATTCAGACATCTCTGGGAAAAAATGCCTTTAGTGTAAAGTTGTCAAAACATACATGCAATCATGATTAAGGCTGCAAAGTCACTGAAAATAAGAGTATAAGGATTGCCAGAAAATTTAAATCTCTATGTTGTTATCGGCAGAAAACTCTTGAGTGTGCATTTATCTATGCTTGCATGGGCTGTATTCGAGGCAGACAGGGTTTTAGAAATCATGTCCTCAGGTTTTCTATCCAAGAGAGCTTCCATACTCTCAAAAGAAGCCTGCAAATGAGAAACGATGCCAGGGCAAATATAAATGCATCCAATACAGCTGTTTTCCTTGTGTATGAATAGAATACCATCCCATCGAAAGCTGTGTCATTATTACAGAACCCTGCACTACAGTATCCTGATTACATCTTCAGTATATTTTACTTTTTATTCCAAGACATAGTTTTGCTAAGTTTTCCAGGCTGTCTTTGAACTTATGATCCTCCTGCCTCAGTCAGTCCAATAGCTGGGAATATAGTTGCATGCGAACAGGTCAAGCACTATTTTACATTTTCAAAACAACCTTCTGCTTTGACGACTGGGCCTTGACATCTGGCCATGGCTGTTACAGTCAGGGAAAGTGAAGGGTTAACCAAGGAGGCTTCCACATCTGGCCAAGCCTGGGATAGCTGCCCCCCTCTGATGCCTCAGCTTCTTTTGCCAACTCATAACAGACTTTCCCTGTGACAGGGTCTCTCATTACTTACTGAAGGCAGGAAGGGGCCTTGCAGTGGTGAACTGTCCACTTTCTAGATATAATTCGCTCCATGGTTCTGATAGATATCTAGACAGACAGGCAGACAGATGATCTGGATTCAAAATCAGTAACTGGCTGGAAGTGCAAAGCTCCTATAACTTGCTAGCTCAGAAGTTAGATTTCATGCCTTCTTACCCCAGTCCTTGTACCAAATTGTAACTTTGTAATTCCTTTTCTATATAAATGTCTGGTATACAAAGAAAAAGTATTTCAACTACTTGTCCTCTTAGTGGAGTAGTCTTGATGCAGATAGATCCTAAAGTAGAACCTGTAGACAGACCTGTAAGACCTCAACTAACATTCTAGAAAAATCCCTGTATTTTAAATAAACAAACAAACAAAAACCTCCTCTTCATAAGACAGGACAGGAGGTGACTGTCAAAGAAATTAACCCGAGAACCCCAAACTGCAGACGCTCATCGGCACACTTCCACAGCTTCTTAACTAGCTAATTAAGCAGGCCAGACATTGCCAGCTGTCAGCCTGAAGATAGTTGGGATCTGAGAAGACCTGACCTCAGTTCTAAGACTTACCCAGGATGCAAAGTGTAAGCACCTGACCTCTTTCCCTTCTCCACTCCACAGCATCTTTCAGTAGCTCTGATCCTTCCTTCCATGAGGGTCCACACTGGCCTCCCTCCTGCTCAGGGATCTCAAGAAATGCGGAGCCATGTCTCATAAACGAAAACAAGTTCTTAAATGAACAAACAGACATGGCTTCAAACCCAAACTCTACAACTAAGCAGGATTCTTGCAACTAATACATCACTCACTTTTCTCCTCTATAAGTTCAGGATAAAGAAAATCATCTTATTAATGTGTAAAATGTTTAGTCTTGTGCTTGTATTCAACGACTACAGGTGTTGGTGTTCTCAGGCCAAGTGTTTCAAAAGCTCAGGAATATTTCAGGAATGCCCTTGCCCCTGACTCCCTCGAGTAAACTGAGCTACTTCAGTTGTATAAGAGTAGTTTTCTATTGTTCCCTTGGCATAGAACATCACTCGTGTGACTGCGGGAGGAAACATGAAGGGCGAAGCCATGCACAGAAAGACAACCATCGCAACGTCTCTATGCACCTGTCTTCTTCCCTTCCCCATGCTTCGGAGAACCTGCCTGCCCTGGATCTACCTCTGGGTGGGATCTGAAGGAGTCAAATTCACAGAAGCAGAGAGGAGGATAGAGCTTGCAGGGCAACTGGGGGAGATGCTGCACTGTGGGACAATACTCCAGTTACGCAGAATGCTGACTAGTACTAAAAACCAGGTTTTGCTGGCCTACAAGAGAGGAGATTTTTAATGTTATTTATCAAGAAGAAAAGCAATCAAATAAGCTAATATGTATGCAGATTGGCTCAGTTAAGTCACTTCATGGTGTACACATATGTCAAGACACCAACACCCACATGTGAATGTGTAAAATTTTATTTATAAATTTTTTGTGTGTGAAGGAGTGTTTTTGTAGGTGTATGTATGTGTGTGTGTGTGTGTGTGTTGGTGTGTGTACATGTAAGGGTACATGCCTGTGGGGGCCAGACGCCAACTGTGGCTCTCATCGCTTTGTTGGTGTCAGCATTGTGTGTGTGTGTGTGTGTGTGTGTGTGTGTGAGAGAGAGAGAGAGAGAGAGAGAAGGCCTCTTTGTCTAGTCTAGAGTTTGCCAAGCAGGCTAGACTGACTTGCTGGTGACTACCAAAGACCTGGCCATTTCTACTTCTGCATTAGTAGGCTATAAATGAGCACCACCACACATGGCTTTCTTAGAATTGGGTTCTGGGAGACTAAATGGGTCCTATTGCTTTCAATGTGAACATTTTCTAATAGATTTAGCACCTAGCCCTTTTTTGTTGATCAACAAAGACTTCCAAGAAGGACCAGATCTTAGATCTACAATAACTGCCCAAGAAGTATGCCCAGGGAACACATGCAGATGCAATGCTGCATGACGGATAGGAGTCAGACAGCTGAAGAGAAATGATGGTGCTGAGAGGAAGATGCCTGTGGGTCTCATCCGGCCAAGAGTGGAGCTCAAGGCATCATGGGTAGGGGATGAAAGGAAATGACCTGGATACCTCAGATTATGTTTTAGAGGACCTCAGGGCAAAATTTACCTCTGGCAGAAGATGGTTGGATAGGTGCAAAATCCTATGTTAGAAACAAGTAATGGAATATGAAACACTGGGATATGGACTCCCAAAGGCCACTTGCTTTCTCACTTGGAAGTATCTACGATGAGTCTGCATGGAGAATGGGCCTTCCAGTGATGGAGTGAACACAAGCCTACCATTCCCTTCATCTTCTGCCCTCCATCAGTTAATCAGGGATCCACTAAGTCGGTGGGACTTGTTAGAAGTTGGGGTACAATGCTAGTAGTCAACATAATAATTTCTGCCTTCAAGAGTGCACATCTTTTTTCTTTTATTTTCTAAAGAATAAGACAAGTGAACAGACACACAGACTGTCACCCACAGCTGTATTTAAATGCTTGGCAATAGAGTAATAAAGTAGACGGTATACCACATCACAGAACAACAAACTACAACGCTCTTGAAATTTGTTTATTTGCTGTTATTTATTTTTGTTTTCAGTTTAATACCTCCAGAAGACCAAAGGCTGATTTTCTAGAGCTGTCATAAGGAAATACCCGAGACCACTGGAATATGAACAGAGAAATTATTTCTTCTTAGTTGTGGAGATAAGAAGAGATAAGAAGGCTGAATGGTAATATAAGGACAAGTTTCCCACGATTCTTTATTCTCTGCCTGCGTCCTCACATCATGGTCACCCCTCTCCCGCCCCCCCCCCTCATGTGTGTGTGTATGTGTTTGCATGTATCTGTCCCAAATCATATTTTCCTATAAAAATACCAATCATATTGGACTGGTTCAGACCCATGTGTCCTGACTTTATCTTCGTCACCTCTGTAGACACTAGTCTCCAGATACCATACTCTTCTGGAATATTCAGGATTTAGACTTTACAGTATGACTTTTAGGCAGTGTTCCTGTTAAAAATGGAAAGCCCTGACAATCTCATGTTTCAAACATTCAATGATCAGTTGGTTGCACTATTTTGAAGGCTTGGGGAGCTTTAGGGGTGGGAGCTGACTGTAAAAGTAGATCACTAGGAATGGGCCTTTGATGGCTACGGCTATCTCTGTTTAAGACCACAATCTCTGTTTACTGGCCCATCGCCATGTAAGGAAACTCCACTAGACAGTTGTGCAATAAGGAGCTAAGCTGCTGTTCTACGCCTACCCCTCCACTGTGGACTGAAATCCCTCTTGAAAAACTGAACAAAAAGCAAACCCTTGCTTTTTTAAGTTGTATGTCAAGTATTTAGGTCACAATGACATAGGAGTAACTAACCCAGAGAGACACAGCTCAGCCCCCCACAGAAGCATGAAAATCCAATAGCTACAGAGTGATGCTAAAACATCAAAATATTTTACCTGCTCAGTTTTAAAATCAATATTCTCAATTCTCATGCTCAATATGCCATCTCAGAAGCAGGTTAGGAATCGATGTTCTCTTGGTCCATTCCCAGTTAGTCCCTAAAGTCAGAGTCAGGCTCAGAGCAAATGGTGCTTTTTACAAGCATTCTGGATGGCATATTCAAGGGTGGTCATCTAAGAAATGCTAAGTTTTCAGAGTGGCATATGATGACCTTATGTATTCCATCCATTACCTGTAAAGAATTAGGTAGTCACGGTTCGCTGGTACATTATTGGACTTGTATAAGAAAACAATAGTGCTCCAGAGACCCTGAAATCATCCTTAGCACCCCAGATTCCAGGACTCATGAACACTCACACCCCACTGTAGAGTTGGTTGAGTGTTGACAAGTCACCATATAGGCTGTGATCTGATAGCTCCTTGTCATGTAAGTGGGTCAATATAGACAGATCTCCCTGCTCTGTGCATCAATGAGAGCTCCACCCTCCCTGCTGCCAGCACCAGAAAGCACTGACAATGCTCAGAGGCATCAGGGAAGCATTGCAGGATGTGATGAAGAGTCAGCTTTTAGCAAGCCTTTCCCCAAACTCTCGGCTCTGCAATTCTCCAACTTTGCATGTCTCCCCAGTGTATCAGTAGGGATGCTTTGATCACAGGAAAAAAGGAATGCTTCTGACTAACTTCAGCAGAAAAAGAGATCACTCAAAGGATGCGAGGTAGCTCAAGGGATGGATGGATGGATGGATAACCAGGCTTAAAGACATAAAGAGAGGAATCAGGGAGGATCTAGGATACAGCCCTGGGAATCCCTCTTCACTTAGTTGTACAAGGATTTCATCATAAAAATGAATCCATTCCTTATTTTCAATCCCATTTTTTCCTGTTTTGTTCAATATCACTATGCTCAATATCCATTGGCTCAGAAGCAAGGGTCCATTTGGTCAACCTTGGTCATAACTCCATCCATCAGCTAGAAATGGGCCCTTAATTTATTTTCCCTTGAAGACTGGATATAATGGGGAGTTGAAGGGACCTTAGATGAACAGTATGGTGCTGGCTTATGTCAGGACAATAGAGGTTTAATTATCAGACTTCCCATAAACTAGCATCACCCGGAAAGCATGTCTCAATAGGGGAGAATCAAGCTTAAGTCGACCAGTGGGCATGTATTGTGGGTATTGTCTTGATTATGCTCATTGATGTGGAAAAGTGCAGCCCATGTGTGGGAACTAGTTCCTGGGTTTGGGTCCTTGACTCTCTGAGAGTATGAGAACAGGTTTATTGATTTATTTCTGCTCTTGGTGTGACAAGTTGCTGAAGTCCACGCTGTCTCGACTCCCCTGAGTTTGTGAGACAGAATTAACTCTCCTCAAAGTTGCTCTTCACCACAGCAATCAAAAAAGAAGCCATTAGCTTAGCTATTGTAGTTGATGTACAGTGCTTACATATATGGAAACATAGCCTAAAAAATAAAGGTAATCCTAGGCCATAAAGAAATATAAGGAGCTCTGCTGTCCCACTGCTTCTTAGGGCCACCAGTGGGGTCTCCAAAACAATGAGGAAAATGATGTTGACTTCCTTTCATTCATTGTGGAATAATGGTTATTCCACCTCCAGGTTCTCTGGGGCTTCAAGAAGTTGACAAAGATTACAAAAGAGTAAGGAGAATTTATTCAGAAACCAGATGATAGAAGGGTACTGGGTAACTTAAATAGGGACCTATGCTTACTTTCTGTTTAGGGTTTCTCTCTCTTTCTCTCTCTCTCTCTCTCTCTCTCTCTCTCCTCCTCCTCCTCCTCCTCCCCCCCTCGCCTCTATCTTTTTCTCTTTCTCTCTCTGGTTTTTTGAGACAGTATTTTTCTGTTTTACAGTTCTAGGTGTCCTGTAACTAGCTTTCGTAGACAAGGCTGGCCTTGAATTCATAAAGATCCGCCTGCCTCTGCCTCCCAGGTGCTGGGATCAAAGGTGTGCACCACCACCACCCAGCTAGGGTTTCTCTTTATACGGGCCATGAGAAGGAGGAGTTGGTTGCTGAGGGGCATAGTGTGGGTAGTTCTTGGATTGGGTGGCCAGACTTGGATTATGTAAGCCTCTCCCCACTGTTCATGTACTTTCCCATGATGCATCTGGTTTTAATCACATGCACATCCAATTAGACAAAGGCATAAGATGGTAAAAAGTGTTTCTCCCTTAAAAGTTCACTAGGTGACACAATTTGCCTTAATTTATATGTTCCCAAACCAGGTCAGGCTGGATTTGTCCCTGGCCTTCTTTCTTGAGATGTGCTCTATGACATGATTGAGTGGAAATTTACCATAAAGGGGAGTCACCAAGTGGCTAAAAATAAAGAACTCATTTCTCTGTGTGAAGTGGAGTATATGTGCAGCTCTGTGCAGGTAAAGGCCCTAGCTGGTGAGTGCACTATTGGAAGATGGGGCGCACGCCTCACCTGAGCAAAGTGCAGTCCAGGGCTATTATTGCTATGCCTGCTGACATCAATTCCACGGAAGTCCAGTGGCTCGTTTCCTCCTCAGCTCCTCAGAGTAGGAACAGCTATAACTGTCCTTCCATCCTCTGCCCTAGCAAGGATCTTTTTTTTTTTTTTAAGGGAGTGGTATTCTGACCTCTGAAGAACAGAACAGGAAGACAAGTCTTTACTGAGCCTCAGTCAACGGAATGAAGGGATCCATGACAGAGTGAAATGTCAGCATTGTTAGCAGTTTTGCTAGGAGATATTTCATACGGATTTAATAATAAAATAAGGAACAGAACAGGTTTGCCCTGGGCAAGGGTGTGGAGAATGGACTGTGCTGCATGCGGGGGCGGAGCGAGGGGCTGCTTTGCCGTCCCTAGGCTGTTGGTACTGAGAGGGCAATGGCGGCTCCAGGAAGCAGAGACTGTGAACACAGGTCAGCCACAGGACTGGCCACTGAGAATGAAGGAAAGTGCTGCCAGTGTATTTGCTTATCCATGAAGATGGGGACACTAAAATCTGTCACTAATTCTTGGATTTCTTGATCCATGCTTTTGTGCTACTCAGTTAAGGTTCTAGCCAAAGTCATGAAGGACATGAGGAGTGAAAAAGGCACGCAGAGGGCAAGGTTTTTGAAAGGAAAGCGTTTTTTAGACATTTTTACATGTTTATGCATACCTAGTCTCAGTACGGAAGCTGCCTTTGGAGACAACCTGCTGCAGCTGCATGGAATGCATGCAGTTTCTGGAAGGAAAGAGAGCATTACATAGGGACAAACCCACTCTGCTTAGAGAGCATTACATAGGGACAAACCTACTTTGCTTAGAGAGCATTACATAGGGACAAACCTACTCTGCTTAGAGAGCATTACATAGGGACAAACCTACTCTGCTTAGAGAGCATTACATAGGGACAAACCTACTCTGCTTAGAGAAAACCCAAGATGGAACTATTAGTTAGATACTACTGAAGCAAGCAAGCATCTGCCAAGGGTGTGTGTGTGTGTGTGTGTCCTGTAGGACACACTCAGGTATGTATATGTGGTGTCTGCATAGAGTTAGCAGGTGCTGACAATACAGATTTACAGATTTCAGGTCTATGCCCTCAATGTTCTTGCTGCAATTTCCCTACTGCCCCTGACTTCTGCTCCTGTCCCAGCCAGTCACTGAATTTTAGCTTCTGCCAATCCTTTGGAAGTTAATGTGAAGACCAGGAGTCAGAAGAAGTAAACATTTAAAACTTCTCAGAATACATCTGGATAGGCAAAACATCTCAGGTCATTAAAACTCATGCTGTTCCACCTGATGCCCAGGACTGAGCCCCAGAACCCATGGTGGAAGCAGGGAATTGACTCCCCAAAGAGGCCCTCTAAACTCTACACACATGCCTTGATGCTTGTGTGCCCATGCTCATATACACACATTATCCAAAGACAGGATAACAAATGAATGAAATGTATGCATATATGATGAATATAATAATTGGTGCCAATTAATACTTTGATGATTTTAGGCAAAGGCACACATATGTGGCAAACATTGCACTTCTTTTGGAGCATCACAAACTGCTGATCCAAAGTCAGCTGGGGTCAATCTGCCCTTCTCTTGGAGACTGAGGACACATTGAGTTATTGGGGCTACAGCATAGAAGCAAGTACGGTTTTGTGTTTCAAGCCCTTGTCTCAGTTTTCTGTATGGGAATGGGAGAAGATAGCTCACAAAAAGTTTTTGTTTTTAAAGGAATTACTTTAGAAAGCAACTTTTATGAAGAATTTTTTAAAAAATATAAACTTAGTAATGTACATTCAATTTGTGGATTTCCATATAAACCTAAGGGCTTTTCTTTGCAGGATTTCTCTGTAGATGGAAACCCTTCAGCAGCCTTCATCTATCACACTCTCCACAGGAGGTTAGCCAACTATGGCTCAGGGTTTGTTCTTATAAATAGAGTTTATTGAAACACAGCCTCAGACATTCTCTTTGTATATGGCTCTTAACCTATACAACACCATTGCTGTATAGTTGCCATAGTGACCCTGTGGCCTGCAATAGGCTACTATAGCCACACTCTGGCCTTTCAAATATCTGCCACCCCCCAATTCTGTGACCCCAAAACTTTGCATCACTTTTTCTTTCATATGTGTGTTTATGTGTTGGCATGTGAACAGAAGCACATGTGTGCATATGTGCACACACGGATGTGTATACACATGAATATATGCACAAATATATCCATGCGAAGACCTAAAGACTACTTTGGGAGTCATCCTTAGTAATGTCATCTATTTCCTTTGAGACAGGCTGTCTCATGAGCTCGGAGTTGAGCAATTGGGCTACACTGGTCACTAAGCTCCTAGGCTCCTCCTCTAGCACCAGAATAATAAGTGTCCAATTCTTACTCCTCTCTGTTTCTCCCAATGAGATTCAGCGCAGAGCTTGCAAGTCCTTGCTTTACTGTGGAGTTATTTCCTCAGGTCAAGGCATCACATTCTACCTTAATTTGCTTAAGGTAGAATCAGCACAGGAAGATACATCTCAGCAATATTCTGGCTGCAGACAATCTCTAGACTTCTGCCTCCCACCCCACTCCCGCACTGATACTCTCCCGTCCTCTGGCCCATAGCTAATTGAACTAATTTTTGAGGCTTGCTTTCATAGAGTGTTTCCAGAGCATTTAACTTGGTTTTCATAGAAACAGCTCTTTTTCTTAGCGCACTCATTTTTCATCAGTTTACATAATATTGCACTAAATAATGTAATTACAATAACAAGCACAGCTGGCAGAGGCAGCTCTGGGAACGCATACAACTGACTGTTGGCAAGCAGACACCACAGCGGGTGAAAAGAAAGGTAAACTCATGCTCGGCAGTCACAGCCTGGCTTGTTGCGGCCCCACCAACGCGATTTCTAAAGATGCTGGGCAGTAGATGACCCGTTCATCTCCTAAGTCTCACACGTGGAGACCAGGAAGTTAGGAGTCTTCCATCTGTGCCTCTCTGTGTAGCATGGACTTATATGATATCTGCCAGTTTCCCGGGGACTTTGGAGGGAGTTATTTGACAAATGCGTGTCTTTTCTTGCTAGCCTGCAAGGTATCCGAGTATGAGAAATGTATTAGCTTTATTACAGCATCACATCTTCACTATGCAGACGGTGACTGGCATCTGGTTCACACTCAAAAATGTTTCCTGAATAAATAACTGGGCAGGGACAGGCATTCCCACAGTGAGCTACTCAGAAACTACAGTCGAGAAAATATAAATCCAGAAGGAGTCGTGGGGGTTTATAGCTCCTTCTCTGCTCCCCTAAGAATAACCGAGGATGGCATGAATGTTGAAGGAGGGAGGGTGAGGTGAGAGACTCAATCTGATAGCTCAATTCCAGGCAGTCTAGAAGATTCATTCTCTGATGCCTGGATGAAGGCAATGGGTTTAAGCCAAGAAGATCATTAGCAATTTGCATTTCTGCAAGCCACATCACTCTTGTATCTTGCAGAACTGAGAAACTTGCTTCTAACTGGCAAATTAAATATTGATAATGTAGATAGGCTGAACAGCATCGTTCAAAAGGCTGGTACCCTGATTTCCGTGTTTTTAAAACTTCAGCCATTTGCATCCAACTACCAGCAGTTTTGTCATAACTCTGGGCCATCAGTAACATTGTGCTCATATTCACCTTGAAAGCTTCTCATTTTTTAACCCAAATGGATGTATTTGCCAAGGAAATCTGGCATTGCCACTGCAAACAGAATACCATTATCAGTAACTTCAAATAACGTTTATAGGGGAAAATAAACAGAACTACTGAAATTTAACATTATTAAAAATGTTTCCTATGCAAATATCTGTGCTAAACACACCCATTGCATTCATTGTTTAACCTTTGTGCACACACAGGCTCGGTGGTTTGTATACTTGGTGCAGCTCTCAGAGGAAGGGGAACCTTTCAACAGTTGAGACTGGTTCCAGGATGTGGACTGCTGGGTGGCAGGGCTTGAGAGCTATAGTCTATCTCCACTCCCTGCTGGAGCGTTCTCTGCTTTTTGACACACCTAAGTGTAACAACAGGGCACACAACACGCTCCATTCCCATGCTTTGTCTGCCACAATGGACTTCATCTCCCCAACCATCGGACAAAAGAAATTCTCTCTTACATTGATTTCTGCCAAGTACTCTGTCAGGTAGAAAAATAACTAACACACATGTAACCTGTGTGTGTATGTATATACACACATGCCCAGACAAACCTGATAAAACAGGCATAATTATTGTCTCCAATGAACCACACAAGGAACTGAACGTCCAGAGGATTTACAAACTATGAGAAAATGCACAAGTGCACAAACCCTGCAAAGTTTAGACGTCATTGCACTGGGCCTAGCTCTAGGCCCCTAATTCTTGACTGCTATATTTTGCAAACAATACTTTTGAAGTTGGCATAGATGCTCAGGCTGCTGCAGGCTTAAAGCCTGAGGCACACTCCCTCTCTGTTATAAAGAAAGCTTAGAAAGTGTTACAGCCTTGTTGAATCTCTTTTAGTTTAAACTAAGACTTCCTCATTGACATAAAAAAGGATTGAGAGAGAATTGAAAAAGGAATAACTTTTTCTCTAAGTGTTTCACCCTTTCTGAAAGACTTGGTGTTTGGCGCTCTGAAAATGTTATTCCACAGAGTGAGCATTCCACAGGCTGAGAAACGCAATGCCCCAAGTTCAGTGTAGCACATATTTCCCAGGATCCTTTGTTCAGCTCTCGTCTCCATGTTGAGAAGGTCTCACTGTACCCGGTAGTCAGTGCCTCTTTTCCCCTATAATATTCAACCCCTTAACACACAAGGGTAGAGGTTGGTGAGTTTTCTTATATTATCTGAGAGGGTCACAGTGAAACTGATTCAGAGGCCTAGATGTTGAAATGCTTATATATAAAAAAGTAGAGTGTTTTGATTGTCATGACTACTAAAATGAAGAAAGTGGGGGAGGGTGAAGAGGAGTAGGATGGAGAAGAGGAAGAAGGAGGAAGAGGGAAAAGAAAAATAGGGAGAATAGGAGGAAGAAGAGAAGAGGAGGAAAAGGGAGAAGAGGAGGAGAAAAAAGAAGAGGAGGAAGCAGAAGGAGAAGAGGAAGAATGAAGAGGAGGAGGAGGGGTAAGAGAAGATGGAAAGGAAGAGATGGGACACTGCAGATCTATATTGAATTTCAATAACCAGAAAAGAGTTAGAAGGGAAGAGAGTGTAAATGGACAAGACAGAGGAAAATGACCACACATAAGACTGAGCCATCAAAATTGAGAGCAGGATGTGGTGACCCAGGCCTGTAAGTTCCAGTACCTCTGATGCAGAGGCAGTAGGCCTGCCAAATGTTCAGCACTTGCCTGAGTACATAGGAAGTTTGGGGCCAACTGAGTCACCCACTGAGATGTTGACTTAAATACAAAGGCTAAGAAGATAGCCTAATTCATAAGACTTGCAGGAACGAGGTCCTGAGTTTGATCTCCAGAATCCAGATTCAAAAATCAGGTTGTAGCTGGGCGGTGGTGGCGCATGCCTTTAATCCCAGCACTCGGGAGGCAGAGGCAGGCGGATCTCTGTGAGTTCGAGGCCAGCCTGGTCTACAAGAGCTAGTTCCAGGACAGGAACCAAAAACTACAGAGAAACGCTGTCTCGAAAATCAAAAAAAAAAAAAATCGGGTTGTAGTGACTGATTTGCAGTCGTAGTGCTTGTGAGGCAGAGGCAGGAACATCCCTGAAACTTGCTGGCCTGCCAGCCTAGACTACTTAAGCATCAAGCTAGTGACTAAAAGAAGAAAAAAGCAAGATATGTGATACCTGAGAAATGAAGTCAAAGTTGTTTCCTGACTTTCACATGCGTGCGCCCTCACAGTCTGACCCACCACACTCGTAGGAGAGACAATGAGGTATCTAACAGTATGTTCTAACATGGAGGAGGTTCCCTGTAGGAAATGGATACCTGAGTCAAATGGAAAAAGAAAACTTTGGATGCATTCTCTTTGGTGACAATACTGAGCTGTATAAATGTTGATTTTATTAATTGCAAAGTTGTATTATTGATATGAAACATGAATTAGTTTAAAATTCTGAAATCGGGGTGCAAACAATAACCTCAAATAAAGCAGCCATTTGTGATGGTAGAGATGGGCTGGACGCTTTGGGGAGGGTGGTTCCTGAGGCTACAGATGGCTCTCAACTAAATAATCCATCATATGGAGTACATAGCTTTACCATCTGACAAAGAACACCCTCCTTGCTTCTATATTGCACCCCGTGGACACTGCCCTCATCAAACCATCAAGCCCTCAAACCGCAGACAAGCTCTTCTTCGTCCTCTGTACCCTTAATTTCCCAAGGCAGCATCATTTGCAATAGAGAGCTCAGTGCTCTCTGAATTCTGGGGACTGTGTCAGAACCTCATAACGACATAAGCATCCATTGCTCTTTATCTAGCCCTGACCTACTTCTGGCCATCCTCCTCATCCTAACAGCAGATGAAAAGCTGAAATCACAATACATTATTTACTAGGATAAAGCACTCACTCAGGTTGCAGGGAGAAAGCAGTAGGAGAGTTCAGTAAAGCTTAAAACAAAAATCATTTAAATTACAGAGACAGTGTCTCAGGAGGCCCACAGTAGCCTTAAGACTTGCTTGCATCCCTTTATAGCCAAGGATTACCTTGAATTTCTGATCTTCCCACCACTACCTCTTGGGTGCTAGGACCATAGCTTTGTGCTACCACACCAAGTTTATGTCAAGCAAGGCTTCATACACGCCAGTCCAGTGATCTACCAGTGAACTCCATCCTCAGCCAACAAATGTCCCAGCGTCTGTCTCATGCGGAAATCACACTAATGGGAGAAGAAATGTGGACTGAAATGAAACATTAATAGAGGCCTGGGTGGGACATTCTACAAAACATATAAGCATAACAAGAAACAAAAGCTCTGGCCACCATCTCAGCTTCATACAGGTGAACTCATTGTTTGCTTGATACAGGATTTAACACACCAAATGATATATGCAATTAGAAAACAGAAAGAATGTTAGGAGTCCTGGTCACCTGGAGATGGCAGCTCAGCCAATGTCCTTAGATGTAACTAAGGCATTAAATTTACAAAGGCATTAAATTCATTTACTGCATATTTACTCAAGCACTTCGGAGTACCGTGGTCCCCAGGCCTCCAGCTCAAACACTGCTATGCTATGTTTTGAAAAGCCACAGATTCCATTAGTTTTCATAGCGATCTGAAAATACAGCTAAGTCACATGGTCCAGTGAGAATGACAGGTCCCTAGCAGTGACATCAAAGAGTGTTCAGTTATAACCTTAAACTGTGCTCCCAAATATGAGCATGCTTCAGAAACAAATGGAGCACAGAGGCAAGGAATCCAGGTATTTCATAAAATTCCACAAAAGTTCATGCACATAAGGACAGCCAACCAAGATACAATGAAAGCAAAACGGTATCACTGAGAGAAAAAACAAAACCAAACAAAACCCAAGATTCTCCTTTTCCATGGAAAACGTTCATGCAACTGATACCCTGGAGTCTGCAGACTCACTTTTAAGTAACAGAACAAGCCACAAAGTTTAACATTCTGGCTTCATCTCCCCTGTATACAAATGACACCAAAATCCAAACCTTATGGAAAATTCAAATTCTCCTTGAAAAGGAAAAAGCCTTGATAGAGGTGCTTCTTACTGACCCCAGTCCATCACAACAGTGCGTTTTAATCGCTCAGCAAACAGCTGGGAACTCACATTAGGAAGGCAGCAGAGTCCCTGTGAACTTTGTGATCACTTAGACCTCATGTTGTACATAAAGAGAGTCCAATGATTTCAAACAAATTCCGCAAGAGAAGTATTTATCGCCGAATCTAAATCAAAAAATCCATATATACTATAATGGCACTTCAAAAGAAGATCTACTGTATTTACCAGCTCAATCAATACAAAATTAGCTGGGATAAATATTGCCAGCTCTACCCGTCTTGAGATGAAGCCTATTATTTAGACTCTGGGTCTCGAAAGAGACAAGGGCATTTTTGCTTATCCCGCAGAAATAGGAAGCAAGAAGCCTGTTATAAGCGGATTGCACCTACCCTCAGCTGCTCTCTTTCACAATTCATCTGTTGACTCAAAACCTGCAGAAAAGAGAAAAAGGGGAGAGTGTCAGAAGGCTCTATGGAAACAACAGCATAAAAGCAAGGGACTGGGGAGTGGCTCAAGATGATTCCTGCAACCCACATAAATCCTGGTTGTGTGCATTGAGATGAGATGGCTCAGTGGATAAAGTCACTTGTCTTCAAGCCTCCGGACCTGAAGTCAATTCCCAGAAGCCACATGGTGAGAGCATAAGAACAACTCTGACTCCTTATCTACAGGTGTATCATATACCAACATATACGTAGGTGTATGCCCACACACAATAAATTATACACTATGATAAATTTTTTAAAATGAGCAAGGTAGAAGACTAATGGAGATTCTGGACATCAACCTAGGGCCTCCACAGACACATGCACATGCGTCTCCCCACACAGTTATGTCCACACACGTGTGAACACGTAAGTACACATGTACATTGACATACACAACTACGCTCACTCAAGCACATATAAACATATCACATATACATATGCACATGAAAAGAAGAGGGGAAAACAGAAGAAAAATAGTTACTTTTGATGGTTGGTCTCAACAAAGACCTAGAATTCACAGCAATAATTACCTTTTCTCTAGGTTCAGACAGTGGACCTTTTGCTATCATTCTATATTGTACAATCCAGAAGTAGGTACCAAGGGTGTGAAGCATCTTTAAGGGGATGGTACAGAAATGCAAGAGAAGATGGGGCAGTCTAAAAAACATGGGGTTTCTTCTTTGTCCATATACCCTTCTAGTCCTGTTTAAGAGGCACACACGGTCTTTCCTTAAAGCTGTATTAAGTTGGGTGTGACAAGAAAACCAATATAGTGTCTTGCCCAAGGTCAAGTGCTGGCAATGTTATCCGCTTGCCCTGGAAAGAAGATTTCATTTAATTATCTAGTTCTCTCTTATTATTTCTGTTTGTATGTGGTTCTGAAGTTTGAATTAGGTATTTCACGTATGCTAAGCAAGGGCTTCCCCTCTAAATTATACCTAGATTTCTCCTCACTAGTTATATTGAGACTTATGTTACCTTGTGATCCAGTCTAACCTTGAACACATTACATCATCCGACCAGGCCTTCAACTTGTTATCCTTCTACTTCAGTCTCCAGAGATACTGGGATAGCAGACAAGGCTTGATGATTGAGCCTAATCAGAGGCAGAAAGACAGAATGTACGGGGATGGTAGTTGGGCAGACCATACAGAGATGACAGTATAAAGGACTGTATGGACATGGTAGTAAGATGGACTGTATGTGGATAATAGATAGATTTCATAGGGAAGGGCCCTAGAATCACCAGGACTTAAAGCAGAAAAAGAAACACTACTCAAAAATTGATATCACCACCACTCCAAAGACAAAGTATTAGTAGTTCCCCTGCCAAACACTGACGGGGTGATGTGTGCCTAACCAATGTGCTTTTCTTACCATGCAAGGAGGTTTTATTAGAGTGACCATATAATTTCTTTTCCAAACAGGCAAAACAGAATGCATTAGCAGAGGATGGCCAGAGAGGTACTTGGATTTAGCTGATTACACAGAAGCCAGAGACAGAAAGGGATACATCCAGGAAAAACTGGTTTATGTCTTCCTTTAACAGAGATGAGTCTTGATGGATGGACTTTCAATGCAAATGGTTAAAATTAAACTATGCCCTGCATTATTGACCGGTTACATCTCCTCTTTCTATTTTTGCTTTTAAACCACTGTAAAAAATCTCTTAACTTCTAGCCTTGACAGGGTACTGGGAGTTCCTTGAAACTTTACTGAAGGACGAGAGCTACAGCAACCAACTCTTGATGTATATTTTATGTGTTTTGTAGTGAAAGTTTCTTTTTACTTTCCCTAAAATAAAATCAAAAATAAGGATGTTTGCTTAGGATACACCTGAGCCTAAAGTCTCTAGATGGGGTGCTATTGTGAGACCTTTCGCCTGGAAATTTACCGCTGGGAAGAACTCTTTCGGTTGGGTTTGCTTTCTTGCTATTTTTGTGATTTTGAGACAGAGTGTCACATATCCCAGACTAGCCTTGAACTAGCCGTGTGGACAATGATGATTCTGAACTCTTGATCTTCCTGCAACCACCTCCTGAGGGCCGAGAGCACAGCTCTGCTCCACCAGGCTCAGGGTCAGTGGTGCTGGGGACCAGATCTGGGTTTTGTGCATTGGTGTTAGGCAAACACTAATTTATATGTAGATATTAATTAACCACATATTATTTATTAGAGATAAGTATATAAATCCTATAATGTATGGCAATAAAAAATTAAACATAAATCACTGATTCTGAGCAAAAACATAACACACAGGACTTAGAATTACAGTTCTGCAAAACAGGTTTGGGAAATAAATCAAAAACCCACTCCAGTTTATAAGAAACAAAACTATAAAAATTCACAAATATTATGGTTTCTATTTTCTGTCAAAAATATAGTTTAATCGATCATTAAAGAGAAAAAATAAGAATGTTTGTCCTCATTTTTAAAACAAAAATTTCCTTATTTAGAAAACAAGGATACAGAAGAGATGTTTTTCAAATTATTAAAAAATAAAGGAGTGTGGCAAGATAAATAAGCAGGAAACTCACAGTGAATTAAACTTGAAACGGTCTCTTTAGATTAGGCCATTATGTGTCTGTAAACATTTATGAAGGAAGAAGGGCAAGTTTGAACGATGCAGCTGGACAAGGGGAGGGGAAGTGAAATTGGGCGACTGCTCTAAAGGTATGGGCTGCCCACTTAATAGCAAACAGGGAACAGGAAAGAAGCCACTGAGGAAGGGCCTGAGCTCTCGGAGAAGATGAAGTAGAATGTGAACCAAAGCCTGATGTCCTCTCCATCCTCACTCTTTCTTGGCAGCTGATCCAAGACAGCCCAGCATTCAGCAGCGAATCAGCACAACACGCCCCAGGAGACCTCAGCAATGAGTGCAGAGGGACAGATACCTGAGTCCTAAGAGAAGCTCTCTAGGTTTATCCTCAGTAAGTGGGGGTTCTCCCTTCCTATTTCCCCCTGCCTCCCTATCACCTCCTCACACTAGTCTCTGGATAATTTCAGGCTGTGTTGGCTATGAGACATGGGGATGATGGGAGGTGCCTAATATGAAGCAGAAGGAGCCCACCTTTATAGCATGACAGCTGTAATCCTAAGAGATTGCCTGCATTCCCTCCTTGCTTCCCTTATCCTTCTTTGCAGTTTGAATATGGAATGACCTCTGTTCCTTGTGGAACAGTAAGCCCAAATCAATCCTTCCTTTTTTGTTTGCTTTCATCAAGGTATTTCATTATAGCTACATAAAAGTAGCAAATATACTGTGTCCACTTAGAGAAGAAAAATGAATGACGCCACAAATGTCCTCGTAGGTGAGGGAAGATAGAAACCCACAAGATCAAGACAATTGTCCAGTCCCAAGGAGGGAACTCAAAGAAATCCACACTGAAATGATGACGATGATGATGAGGACAATGATAAGGATGACGATGACGATGATGACACTGATGAAGATGATGATGATGACGAGGACAGTGATGGCAACAACCAAACTGCTGTGGCAATCTACCTACAAAACACAGAGAGTCTTTGGCAGCACGCTCACCACCTGTGCAGGTCTAATCCGGATGTGGTCTCCTTGCTGAGAGAGGGAATAGAAATGCCTCCACCTCTAACCCAGAACCCATCTCCATTGAGAGACACCCGTAAGAAAAATGTAGTTTTCTCCTTGGAGTCTCTCTGGATATCCAAACACACTTAAGAGTAGGCCCCATGCCGACAAGTAGACAAGTAACACAAAATTAACTAATTGTATTTTTGGAGAGTTTTGTCTCACAATGCTTTGTCTAGGCTTTTAGGTGTTTTGTTTTTGTTTTCTCCCTTACAGATCAGTTCCTTATATGTTACGGTTTCTAGTTTTGCCGCTATGGGTTTTCTGTGTGTGCAAATGAATGTGTCTTGGCATCTGTATGTGTTTCTTGACCATTTTCTTTAGCTTTTATTTTTCCTGTTTGTTTATTTTATCCTATTCTCTTTCTCTTATTTTTATTTTAGCTTATTTTATTATCTTTTTAGATGTCTGTTGCTTTTAATGAGAAAGAGAAAGAAAGGGTGTGGATTTGATGTATGGATGGAGTAGTAAAGAGGATCTGGGAGGAATTGTGGACGGGGAACCATAATTAAAATATACTGTATGAAAAAAACTCTCTCTCTCTCTCTCTCTCTCTCTCTCTCTCTCTCTCTCTCTCCCGTCCTTCCTCTTTCCCTCCCTCCTTCCCTCCCACTTTCTAAGTTACAGTGGAAAAAAGTCCTTGCTGCACACTCATAAAAACTTAAGCTCAGATTCCTAACACCCACATAGCATTTGCGTGGCTGTGTATGCACAGAATTCCAGCACTGTTACTGAGGGAGGCAGGAGGAAGGCTAGGGCTTCAGATTCAGGGAGACATCATGCCTCAAGGAAATAAGGTCAAGAGTAATAGAAAAACATTATCCGCATTTTCGTCTAGCCTCAGCACGCACGTGCGTGTACACACACACACACCTCTACTCTTCCTCCTCTCTTTCCCTTCTTTCCCTCCTTCTCTGTTCCCTCCCCTATCTCACACACATATCTCCTTCCCTCCCTCTTTCTCTCTGTGTCTGTCACACATGCATACATCTGTGTGCGTGCGTGTTTCTCTGTGTGTGTCTGTCTCTCAACACACACACATAAATTGCTGGAAACTTTAAAAAAATCTTTGAAACATGCATAGAAAAATAATTTAAATATACAAGGCAGTAATAGTCCAAATGAATACAGATCTTTCACTTAAAGAAACAGAACAAATTAAAACAAGGAGTTATAGTGGCTAACAGAGCTTGTTGCCCTTCTGGAGAAAAGGAGTTCCCAGGTCACCTCGAGTGGTTCAGGATTCTCTGTAACTCCAGCTCCACCAAATCCAGTGTTCTTTTCTAGCTTCAGTGGGCACGTGCATTCATGTAAACACACACCACGCCACCGTACACACACAAATGATTTTTAAAAATTATTTTCAAAACCAAAAAGATAAAGAAAAATTCCAAGGCAACTAAAGCAAAGTATCGCTATTTTTTTTTTTATTTTTGAAATATCGCCTTATCCAGAGCTTGAGCTCAGGGAGATTACTGGAGTACTGGAGTACTGGAGTGCTGGAGTACTCTCAGTGGTAGAACTCTTACCTAGCATGGAGGAGGCCCTGCATTCCAACCTTCAGAAACATAAACATACAACGACAAAACATGAAAGTAACTAAATTTTTTTATTGCCAACAGTTGTGATCTCCAGCATTTGTTACAGGAAATAAGTTTTCCAAAGGGTAGAGGCAACCCTAAAGGAAATGTGTAACAAAAACATTGGGCGATGAATGAAAAAGTAATGTTGCTCACAAATATAAACAAAAGCACACATCTAGGGGCTGGAGAGATGGTTCATAGTTAAGTATGTTTGCTGCCCTTGCAAAGGATCACAGGAATGTTCTCCAAAGCCACGTCAGGTACCCGACAGCTTCCTGCAACTGCAGCTCCACAGGATCCCACACCATCTTCTGGCTTCTTCAGGCATTTGCACCCAGGTGGCATACACTAACCCAGAGCATATAATACTCACAAAGACAAATTTAAAAAAATTAAATTGAACCCAGGTCTGCTCCTTTTGAGATCATTGAGATATGTTTAATGATTTCAATTTAAGAAATGATATTTCTGGTACACTTTTTAATGTATAGTTCTCCTATCCTGTCTGCTAAACATAGAGAGAAGACAGTGTGGAGACTGAATGAAAGGTGCCTGTATTCCCCCATCACTAGTGAGATAAAATTAGCGAACACGGCTGGTGGCTGTCCTCTATAAACAGTGTGGAATAACCAGCATTATCAAGGTATCAGGGTGGTTATTCAGGTTCCTACTTCCACACAAAGTGGTGGAACACTGATCTTCTGTAGACAGAGATCCGTGTGCATCACAATTCATAGAGTCTTAAACGCAAACTATCCTACTCCAGACACAACCTCTCCACTAAGACTAAAAAAGTGACACAGCCCAGATAAATAATGTCAGAGTAATTGAATGTGCACACACAGGCACGCCTACATGCACAGACAAAGGGACTGTGACCCAAACCTCATGCTGTATACAAAAATTAACCTAGAATAAACCACATGTTCTAAAGAAGGAACATAAGATGAAATGAGTTGTGAACTGGAAGAGCTACCAATACTGCCTTAATGCTGATGTACACTTCTAAAATTATGCTCTATGATGGGGGACACATTCAGAATCAGAAAACATCTTCATATCAGGGCTTTAAAATTTTCGTAAAATTTTGCATCACTAGAGCTGGCTTTCATCTGTACTAATTAAATACAAGACTATGTTACAGGACTAGAAACTTTATGTTCTATCTTGTAAAAAAAAATAGCAAAGGTCTGCCAGGCAGATGCTGGCCTATGCCATGCTTGACAAAGCTGTATCATAATGTTCTTCTTATGGAACTGATAAGGCAGAATTCAACCATAGGCATGTAAAAGTAAAACCAACAAATGCCTTTTAGATGAGGCTACTAAATAAAAAGTCTGAAGTGAAGAAGGGACAGCATGAATTTTCTCTTGAGTAGGCACAGTTTGGTTTGGTTTGTTTAAATCGTCCTTCAAGGATTCCCTTGCTCTATCCACATCTTGACAACAAAATTACATTTCCCCTCGCCAGCCTGATTCTCTAAGTCTCCTCTACTACACTCTGCCCATGAAGCTCTACAGCCATCAACCATGCCTTGCTCAGAAATGAGTGTGCCTGGGAGAGTCAGTGTACCTGCATCTTTCACTTCTAAGCATAGGTGCTGGGACCTCTCCTTCTCTGTGTTTTGAGACCTGAGTGCAAATACATAATTTTCTCTTTCATTCCTTCCTAAGGATCAGGATCCAATCCTGCCACTGTGGCTAAATCCCAGCTGTGTCTCTGTTACACCTGTACTGATCACAAAAGGTCTCAACCAGGATGGAAGAGTACTCAGAGGGATCACCAAGTTATTGCAAGACCTAACTGAGGCTCTTATTTTTTCCCATGGAGCTAGGAAGATAGTTCATCTGGTAAGATGCTTGATTCACAAGCATAAGGATATGAGTTTAGGTCTTATAACTGTATTTTCACATTGAAAAGCTGGCCTTGGCAGGATGGTGCTGTAGTCCCAGGGCTATGGAGGCAGAAGCAGACGGATTCCTCAGCCTTATTTGCCAGCTCGCTTAGAATACGTGCTGAACTCCAAACCAATGAGGGACCCTGTCTCAAAAAGCAAGGCAGATGGCATCTGAGGGACGACAACTGAGGAGACGATCTGGCTTTCACACTCATGTGTACACACAACTTCCCTATGACATGACAGGATGTTTAAGAGAAACAAAAGTCACCTGTAATTCCATAACATGGGTGATGAAGAGAGACCCTTATTCTGTAGTCTGAAAAAAAAAAAAACGCCAGCCTTGAAAAATACCTTAAATGTACACTTTACTAAATGTCATTTCATTTGGAAACTAACACATGACATTTTTTTCTTCCCTTGGCAGTAAAGCACAAAGCCAATATATTTTATGGCCTAAATGAAAAAAGGGAAGTGGAAGGTCGGGTGTTGCTCCTTTAAGATGCTTCCAGAATCAAATACCACTCTCAATAGGGCTGCCAAGTAAGCGCTTATGAAAGGTTAGAACTGCAGCAATAAACCAGCGCATGCGGCCTTTCGCTCTTCTGGTTGTATGGGCTGTTTAATAGCTCGAATTCATCTTCCTCCAGTGTCTATCTTCAGCTATGCAGCAAGGCCATTCTCAGCTTAGCTTTTTCCAGCTTCACTTGTGTGTGTGTGTCCCCACCCTTCTGCCTCCCCTTTTCTACATATTTTACTATACATGGTACATTGTTTCAGAAGGATATTTTTATACAAGCATGTAATGTATTAAGCCCGTGGGCCATGCCTCCATACCTGCTGCCTTCTCTTTCTTTCTTTTCCCTTGCTCTCACTAGTCCCCTTTGTTCTCTAGATGCTTTTGCTTCTTGTTAAAGCTATATACAGCTCTATGGTTTTATTTATCTGTACTAAAAAAAAAAACCCTCTAGGATTTAGCTAATGAAAGGAAACATGCATTATTTTCCTTTCTGAGGCTGGCTTGTATTTGTACCCATTCTCCTGAAAAAGACAGTTTCATTCTTTATTATGGCTCATTACAATTCTACATACAAATACATTGTGCATAGAGCACATTTTCCTCATCTGTTTTCCTGTTTGTGAGGTCTAAGTTTATTCCAGAACTTATCTTTGGTAAATATGGCTACAAATAAACATGGATGTACAAGTACCTGTGATATATATTGTCTACAGACCTTCAAGATAAAAATACCTAGGAGTGGTGTAGCTAAGCCATACATACCGTATCATAATGATATCAGATCTATAAGTGGTTGAGTGAAGAATTTCCATATTTATTTCTATGGGGGCTGGGCTGGTTTGCTTCCCACCAGTATACAAGAGTTCCCTTCCATATGCTTTGAATTTCTCTTTCAGTACTTTTCGTTTGACCTTGATCCTATTGCCAGTCCCCACCCCACTCCTGGCACTCATCAGACTTGCTCTGTAAAGACAAAGACTGAGAGCCAATTCTTAGGGCTTCCTTCCCTCTTCTTGAGGGTGGTGTTTAGAATCTACTTGTAAGACTATCCATTCATTCCCGCAAAGACATTGAGCATCTCCTGGATACTACTATCCTGGACAATGGGAAGAAAATGGTTAGGTCTTCAGGGATCTAGCACAGTGGTACATTCCTGCAACCCCAGGTAACTCATTTGTGTAACCACAGGCATGATGGCTCATAGCTGCAATCCCAGGCATGGTGGCTCATACCTGCAAGCCCAGCACTTGGGAGCCAAAGGTAGGAAGAATTCAAGGTCATGGGCAGTGTGGTCTACAGAGTGAGATTGTCTCTCACATACACTCTTATGCATACAAACATGGGCACACTACAGAATCTTCCCATTTCCTTCAAAAATGGAGAAAACAACAACTTTATCACATAAAGCATTTGCCAGAGTGAATTTGGGAAAGTCCTCAGGGCACATAATAAAAGGGACATCCTATCCTCAGAGAGTTGAAGAATGTAGCCATGTTTTTCTGCTTATGTTTTCCACGGACACAGGGGAATAATAGAAATAAATATTCAGGAGGGAAAAGGGGGAATGAACAGCTCAGGGGGATTATGGACATGAAATAATTGAGTAAAGAAGAAGAGTCAAATGTAAGGGGAAACAGGCTGGAGATCTGCTTGCCCTGTGGAAGCAGGGTCAGATGAAATAAGATGACACAGGATAAATGAATGGGCAAATAGATGTGCAGTTTTCTCGTTTGTAATACATGGTGTCGGAGAGTCCAGTTTTAAGAACAATTGTGAATCACTTTTAAGGAAAGCAACAAAAGATTAGCAACACAAAACTCGATAAATCAAATCAATGGGAGGCAATGTGCATTTTTCAGCTTGGCTGTCTTTATAATTATTATAAATTCCTCAGGAAGCACATAGAACTCCCTGTAAACACAGGTCTCATGGGAGCTTGGGTGAACAGCATGCTTTCCCTTAGTGCATTCTGGGTTGATGAACTGGACTGACATGTGTGTACTCAAGATTTTGGTATACTGCCACCAGGACAGTGCTAATGAGGAGGCCGTAGCTGTAGGTGAACACTGTGCTTCCCCAAAAGATGTCTCTGAGAAGGAGGGGGTGGAAAAAGCCAAATGATGTAAAAGAAGGTCATGGAAAGGTGTCTTACGGGCAGCTCACAACAAGCACACAGCAGCTCTGGTTGCTTACATAGTGCTTGCACAAGATCGAGACTCTAAATAGACGGGAGAGGGGCTAATGAGAACTTGCTCCATTCTGAAGATCTAAGGTAGCCAAAGGCTGTTGGACAAGACCTGTGGGATCTCCACACCCATGAGCACAAACGTGAAGACAAGAGTCCTCATTACCTTGAGGCAGGTTCCCTCATTAAAGCTGGAACCAGGTAAGAGCCTGCAATCCTCCATCAGCAATCCCCCATCATCTCCGTCCTCCACACTGCTAGGGCGATCCTCCATCAGCAATCCCCTGTCATCTCCATCCTCCACAACCCTAGGGCGATCCTCCATCAGCAATCCCTCATCATCTCCGTTCTCTACACTGCTAGGGTGATCCTCTATCAGCAATCCCTGTGATCTCCGTCCTCTACACTGTTAGGGTGATCCTCTATTAGCAATCCCCCATCATCTCCATCTTCCAGAACCCTAGGGCGATCCTCCATCAGCAATCCCCCATCATCTCCGTCCTCCACACTGCTAGGGCGATCCTCCATCAGCAATCCCCCATCATCTCTATCCTCTACACTTCTAGGGTGATCCCCCATCAGCAATCCCCCAACATCTCCGTCCTCCACACTGCTAGGGCAATACTCCATCAGCAATCCCCTGTCACCTCCATCCTCCACAACCCTAGGGCGATCCCCCATCAGCAATCCCCCATCATCTCTATCCTCTACACTTCTAGGGTGATCCCCCATCAGCAATCCCCCAACATCTCCGTCCTCCACACTGCTAGGGCAATACTCCATCAGCAATCCCCTGTCACCTCCATCCTCCACAACCCTAGGGCGATCCTCTATCAGCAATCCCTCATCATCTCCGTTCTCTACACTGCTAGGGTGA
Source organism: Microtus oregoni (assembly GCF_018167655.1). Lineage (NCBI taxonomy): Eukaryota > Metazoa > Chordata > Mammalia > Rodentia > Cricetidae > Microtus > Microtus oregoni. The sequence goes on along the minus strand of NW_024543086.1, from coordinate 24,496,766 downwards.
TCCTCTATCAGCAATCCCCGTGATCTCTGTCCTCTACACTGCTAGGGTGATCCTCTATCAGCAATCCCCGTGATCTCCGTCCTCTACACTGTTAGGGTGATCCTCTATTAGCAATCCCCCATCATCTCCATCCTCCAGAACCCTAGGGTGATCCTCTATCAGCAATTCCCCATCATCTCCATCCTCCACACAGCTAGGGCAATCCTCCATCAACAATCCCCTGACATTGTTTTCCACACTGCTAGGGTTACAGGCGCATGACTGGTCACACCTAGCTTGTGTGTGAGTGATAGGAGTAGAACCCAGGTCCAGATGCTTGCACAGCACACTGCCTTACCTGTGTGTCATCTCTCCAGCCCCCGTGAATTTCCTTTTGTATGAAAATACAGTTATCTATATCAAGTTAAAATCAAAATAAAGGAGATTCGTTTTCTTCTGTCTGACTTCTGAGGAATTAGGTGGAAAAATTTAAATACCCAAGTTTATGAAGATCCAAAACCACAAAGTAATAGCCATCATTGGTTGCAACCAAATCATTGCTTTAGAACTTACATTCAACTGTAGTGTGTCTTCTGACTAGAGGAAGACAGGATTGTTTATGTCTGGTGAGCAAACTGAGATTCCATCATCTTTAATGAAGACTATTTATTTTTGTTTTTAGGACAGAAAGTTTTTAACAGTAGCCAATGCTTAGCATTCAGGACAGAGAGTAAGAAATAATCAATTAAAAAGAAATGAAAACACAAAGTGACAACAATGAGTCAAGCCAACCAACATTAATTAGCTCAATTCTGGCTCATAAAGTACCAGTGGAGAAAATGCCTTGAGATAACAATGTGGGGAAGGGACACAGTTCAGCTCCTTTCTTGTTTTCATTTAGCAAAGAGGAAAACTCGAACCTGATACTGTGGTTAGGAAAATAGTGCCCAGGAGAAAAAAAAAAAGTAAAACTTAAATGCTAGGTGAGGTACTGAAAGGCAGAACACAGTAGTAAGCCCTCCACAGTCCTCTCAAACCACCCTTGATGCACATGGTACCCGAAAGTTCTTGACACTGTAATGTTTGTGTTACTTACATCAACAGGGAAGTAGCATACTTAGACATCTTGGGTCATTCTTAATTCCGAATTTTAAGTCACCAAATGGTGTCAAGTACACTTTATGTTATTAAAGGGACACTAGATGTCAGGATGCCCACAGAATTCAAAAGACCTTTGGGTTTTAAGAACATTTTATTTGGACCAATTATTTTGGTTATGTTTCCTCTGTCGCGCACTTATTTGCTAAGTAGTTTCACAGTTAAACATCTCAGGTGTAAAATAAATCTGTCTGGGAAAAAGATGAAACAGATAACCCTAAGTGGAAGGTAGTTTCTTCAAGTGACTAGTAATGAGGGTCTGATTTACCTCTGTATCCACCAGCCAACACCCTTCACTTAAGCAGGGAAATCAACTCTTGCAGTTCTGAATTTTAGGCTGCATTCCGGTCTGGGAAGAAAAGTGCAGCTCCAGGCTGGTCTGAGCTGTAAACACCTTCAGGAGCGAAGCCAGAGAATGTCTCTGCATCAGATCACTTTCAAGGTGAGGGAAACATATTGCCTATTATTTATCCCAATAATAAACTAGCACCCCAGGCATATTTTTATTCTGCAGATTTAATAAGGTATTTTGGTGAACCGAGGCAGAGGAGGGTTGGAACGAGCACTTGTCATCACGACAAAGGTGATTTCTGTTTATTTAGGTGGTAGACACAATTGCCTTTCCTTTCCCTGATAATCAAGAGCTATAATTGCCCCTCTAAGCTTTACCCCTGCCATTTGCCCAGTCCAGCCATATTCAAACCATTCTCGTGAAAACCTCCTGCAGAACTAAAGGGCTTTGGCAGGTTTCCCTGGACCAGTCTCCCGGGACCATCATTACCCCACAGCCAGAGAGCAGCGCTCATGTAGCATGAATATCACAATTCATATTTCCCATCATGCTTCCTGCCCACTTTTAGAGCTGGGAAAGAGTCAGGTTGGACAGGTGGGCTATTTGCATATCATTTACATGTATCTACAATGGTAGAATGTAGGTTCTCTAGACACTTTTACGTTAAGATGCATTAACTGGGCTAGTTTTTTGTTTGCTTGTTTTTTTTTTTTTGTTGTTGTTGTTTCTTTCTCATTGGAGGTTACAGTGCTCTAGTGGTAATTGTTATCAGAGTTAATAATTGTATAATCTGCTTCCCAATTAAATAAATTCACCCTAGAACCTCAGGCCATGGCTTCTGTAGGCAAACATCTTGATCATATAAATGAGCAGACATGTACCAAACATCTTAAGTGGTCAGAATCAAACACTTAAAAATAGTCTCAGATTGCAATCTCAAAACCACTGGTTTGTGAATGAGGGACTAAAACCCTGGCCTGGGCTTTGTCTTATTCCTCAAAATGTCATCACAGAGTTTGAATTAGCTCATATTCACCAAATTGTTAAAATTATAAAGAACATAACCATCAAAGTCCATGGTTAACAGAATATATTCTATTAATGTCTTTGCAATTCAAGAAAGTAGCCGTGTGCAGCTGTGACGTCATCATTAATCATCAATTTGGTACAATCTGCGATTACCTGGGAGGAGAGTCTCAGCAAAGGGCTTTTCCAGCACTGAGGTAGCATGCGGGCATATCTGTGAGGGATCCTGGATCTTTTAATTCAACTAATTTTTGTGAGACCACTGTTGGCGGTCTCATTCCCTAGGCAAAGAGATCCCCATCTATTTAAGGTGAAGAAATCCATCCGAGCACAAGCTTGCAAGGAATCAAGGCATCGAACAAGCATACATTCACTCTCCTCTGCTCTTCACTGTGGATCTAATGTGGCTAGCTGTTAGAAGTGCCTTGATTTCCCCTACAACGAGGGGCTAAAATTGGGAACTGTGAGTTGAAATAAACCCAGTTATCACCCGTCGCTTTCTATCAGATTGTTTATCCCAGCAACAGAAATCAAATCAGAACAGCCTTCCTTCTGCTTCTGCCACGGTTTGTTCTTCCCACAGAGGTACTGGGATGTGGGAGGAATCAAACACTTTGCAAAGTCGTGAATACACTAGAGTGCTGTGAGCTAGCATGTTAACTGTCTGTGCCTGTGCACCAGAATAAATGGAAGCAGAAAGGAATTATGTCTCTGCTACTGTGCTGCCATGAGGAAAGAATGAACAGTGTCCCCCCAGACTAGCTCTCCAGACAGGGATGGAGGGACATGAGTGACATTCTACTCTAAGGCCCTGAAGTGGGCATCTGATGACTAACTTTCTGAACTATGTTGCCTTCAGCACCTGAAGAAATCTTTTACATCTTAGAGAGGTCTTCCTCGACCTCCAGGGCATTACAGAACGCCATGTTTGGGCTTGATTGTGAAGCCCAGGAAGCTTAAGGAGTACCGTGTTTCCAATTCTCCACTCCATTATATAAATGGAATGATGGTGTGTGTGTGTGTGTGTGTGTGTGTGTGTGTGTGGTGTGTGTGTGTGTATGTGGTGTGTGTGTGTGTATGTGTGGTGTGTGTGTGTGCGTGTGTGTACTTAGCTACACATGTATATTTTCTTTCTGCAGGGGCACCTAAAGATGAACAGTTCATGAATCTTTAAACCCCAAGCATAAGAAACATTTGCTGGAAGAATGAGGATATCAAAAGTTCCAAACTAACGAGGAAGCATTTCTGTACTTTGCAGGCGACTTACTTGAGGAATCTGGGTCAACTGGCTGTTTGCTTTGTCATCGCCAGTATTAATTAGACACTGGAAGTAATGACGGAGCTCGGAGAGCTCTTCAGATCTAAAATAATAATAATAATAAACCAACAGAGTGGAGTTTTACCTTCAGAAAGAAAATATTTTCATGAGGAGTGCTGTGAAAGGCACTGAGAGCAGGGAAACCTTGCAATTAAATCCTGCAAATGTGCTCTTGAAATAATCCCAGGGGAAGCCTTATCTGTACTTAATATTCAAATAAATATTCTTTTGTGTGCTGTGCATTCGATAGGATGCATTTTATTTAATTTAAGTGAAGAACGTAATCAGTATGGTGAGGAATAACCACAAGGAGCAGGAGAGCCCTTCAGCTGGGATACATGGCCTGCTAGACTGCAGAGTGGGTGATGGTGGGTGATGGGGCAGAGGGAGGTGGCAGGATCATAAGCACAGGTTATTATGGGAGTGTCCCAGTGGACCTTCATGGACCTTCATCCTCAGAGTGAGACTGTACATCAGTCGCATGGCCATGTCTTGAAGTTCATTAGTTATGGAAAGTCCCTGACCCAACTCCAGAGCAGTGGCATGAGAATGGGTTCTGGGGTCCCCTGTCCCCACTGAATCATGTACATGCTAAACTAGAGAAAAGGCAGCATGAGGTGAGTTTGCCCAGAGTCCAGGGTATCTGTCTTCTCCTGTCCTACATCAGAGAGAGGCCACTGATAGTCTTGATCACGTGTACTCAATGAAACACCACCAAAAGGAGTAGAGAGGGTTTCCCCAAGCATATCTCAGACAGGAATCCTGTTGTATCGCCATTTGCTCTGAAAAGAAACATCCCTTCCTTGAAGGAAGGAGAGACACTCACTACTTACCAGGCCCAGAAAACTGAGAAAGCCACAAGATTCATAGGGTCCCTCCGGAAGGTTCTACAAACTGTAACAACAGTGAGAACAAGGCAAAGGGAGACTCTCTCCCATGGAGCAAATTGGTCAGGGAATCCCAGAGATACACTTCCACGGGTTCTCAGCATGCTAGGGCAGACATTCAGGCAATGAAGCCATTTTTGAGTCTTCTAAGGTCCTACTGATAACCCTGATAAACTCATTGGTTCACCAAGGTACACTTGGATAGGATTGTGCTTTTGGTCTGTTGTCAGTACCCTATCTCAGTTAAAGAAAGAAAAAGAAAGAAAGAAAGAAAGAAAGAAAGAAAGAAGTTGTACCTATCACATATCTCCCTGGAATAAAGTTCATAACAAAGCCCTGGGGCTCCCTGGGCCGAGCCACCCGTTCCTTTCTGTTCATGCTTCAGTGCTCCCTGGGGATGAGTCTTCTATCCCGCTGGAGGCCAGCAGGGGCACAGTGCAGGAAACAGTAGGTCAGCCTCCTACACATCCCCAGAATCTTGCCCAGTGGATGTTGTTACTTACCCTTCCTTCTTCTTCAGGACCATGCCAGTGCTGCCTGGGTAGCATCTACTTCACTGCATTGGCTCCTCACAGAGACCTTATGTGAGGGTATCACCACCCTAATTATCTCATCTCACAGGCCAGAGAATTAAGCCCTACAAGCTCAACTAGAAACCCAGAGAACAGTGAGGAGAGACACGCAGACTCTTCCAAACCCAAGGCTGCACAATAGGGGGAGTACAAACAATGGCATGGAGGGTCCTTCACATATCACATGCTTCTCTTCAGTCCAGCTGTTCAGTGCACAGCTGTCCTTGCTCTCTTAGCAGGGTGATGTTCCCCCTTCACTCAACCTAAACCCCAAAACAACTTCTCCTTTTCTTACAATTTTATCTGTCACAGTTCTTTCTCAGACACTGTGAAAGACACGCTCACAGATACTGTGTCTTCAGTATCATCTACAGTATTACCTATGATCCCCTGTGTCCTCATGTTCAAGATAAATGAACTTCAACATTTTAGAATAAATGCAGGGCTGTCGTCTGCAATCAACTTCTCCAGGCTGTCAAGACCTATTGACTCCACTTCCCATGCCTTCTGTCTCCCTTTCCTACACTAGTCCCGACCTGGGGATAACAGGAGAGGACTGGCCTCATTCTTTTGACATCTGAAAGACAGGAAAGTGAGCTGTCTGTGTGGTTGATATTGTTGTCAAATGGAACTCCACACAAATTTAGCATTACTGCTGAGAAATGCATTATCTCCCAAATGGAAGAAGGTCTCATAGCAGCCTGGAAAAGAATCCTTCCTGAAAGGCAAAGATGCTCTCTCAGCCTCCACAGTTTGAGAACATAACTGTTATGCATGTTAGCCACACAGCTATGCCATAGGTATAGAGATGTCTGCTTTCCACCATAATGCTCAATGAGATACATTAATCTCATGTCTACACTAATCTGTGGTTTCAGAACAATGATTATCAAATCTAGGTAAAGTAGTGATTAGTGATAAAACTTCATTTTCACCAATCACAAGGCCTTGCTCATGCTAAGCAAGTGCTCTTCCTCTGAGCTACACCACCAGCACGTGAACGTTATTTTGGTGGCTTCATCAATGCTACTACAAAAGTGTCTTCCAGTCCAACCAAACATGATTATTCTGGACAAGTAGAGAGAATCCAAAAATAATGAAAGTCTTAAGTTTCTGGCAGCACTCGGGAGGCAGAGTCAAGCAGATCTCTGTGAGTTCAAAGCCACTCTGGTCTGAATAGCAAGTTCCAGCTATATGAAATTATTACTTACAAAGTTCATATTGGAGAAATACACAAGGAAGTTATAAAAAATGCACACACAAAATTCTAGTCTTCTCAGCGAGTTTATAATTTTGTGGTGGGCTGCATGCATAGCTATCCATGGCTACATGTGCACACTGGACACCAAGTGATGCAACATGGTCATTACCTTTCTCCTGTCCATCCCAGCAGGCTATCAATATATCTGAGGTTCTAATTGGTCTAAGTTTTTCTAACCTTCGTGTTAGAAGTAACCAGATTAGTTCACTTGGTGATGGCTTGCAGACAGTGTATGGCTATGTGCAGACATTTGGCGGATAGAGAACCATGGCTTAGATCACAGACTTGGCCCCATAGCAAGGAAATGAGTAGAGAGGAGGGTTCACTCTCAGAATTGACCAGTGTTAGCGCATTCTCTCACAGGACTTCTTCAGGAGGCCAGCTCTGTTTGTCACAAAGTTTTGTATGGTATGACACAACTTTTCCATTATCACATCACCAAGCAAAGCATCCCTAGAAGGCTTTTAGTGGACCATATTGTGATAATTCACACCTGTTCAATATTTTCAAAGAAACTCAATGATACAAGTTTGGGAATTGTCTACAAACAGGAGTCCAAATCCTGTTTCATGGGATTTAAAAAGAGGGCTTCTTATTGTGATCGAACAGAGTCCATGATCAAGTGTCAACAGGAAAACACATCCATCCCATCCAACTCCTGGCCTCCGCAGAGACAGAGCAATTTTGCTACAGCCCATTTATACTCAGGTGGAGCCCGGACACTGCCAGTTTGATTAGAAAATGGCTTACAGGTAGAGCAAGCCCTTCTATTAGGGGAGAACTGCACTAATGAATCTTGGAAATGGAAGCGTCTAGCCATCCTTTTTCAGATCTGTAAGCCAATTATTATATTGGATCTTGACTTCCAATATTTCTGCAGGTTCTGGGGCAGTGAAGCCCTGCCAAGGAACAGCAGACACAAAGGCATTTCTCAGGATTGACTCTCCTTTCCCCAGCTGCCTCCATTCCTTGCCTTCCCCTCCCCCTCCCCTATGCCTGCTTCCTTATACCTTATCTCCTCCTTTCTCTCTGGCTTTTCTTTTTCCTTCCTTCCCCCTCTCTCCCTCCTTACATTTTTCTCCTTTTCTCTCTTGTCTCTTTTCTCCTTATCCACCTCTTTCTCCTTATCCCCCTTTCCCCTTCCTTCTCCCTCCCTCCATTTATTGCTTCCTCTCCCTCCCCTCTTTCTCCCTCCCTTCTTCTCCCTTCTCCCCCACCTTCTCCCTGCTTTATTGATTGTTCTTTTCCTTCTTATCTCCTTACTCCTTTCCCTTCCTTTCTCTTTCCTTCAAATCTCCTGCCTGTGTTTTGTGCTTTCTCCTCCCTCTCTTCCTTCATCCCTTTCCTTTTCTCCCTTCTCTCCACTTGCTTTCACTGATATGAAAAGCCCAATGTTATGCTGCAGAGGTTAAGGTTAGGAAGTCCAATTGGATGACTCCCATCTCTTCACTTCCATGTACGCGTGTCCCCTGCATCTTTGGAAAGGTCAGCCCACTAGCTAACTTTCAGGATTAAGCTCTGTGCCTTTCTACATCACGACATGGTAAATCCACATATAGTGATCTGAGTCAACAACAACAACAAAAAACTCTAAGCCTGGAGACGATAGAAGTTATAAGAGCAGTTTGGAGCAAACCTGACATCTGCCTCCCTGGTTTGAATCCTCAGCTGAGCCTCCTGTTGGGCTCTAAGCAGCTGGCTTGGCTGGTATATGCTTCTGGTATGTGATCAGAAAATCAGGGAGAGGGTGTAAATGAAGGCATATCATAGAGTTTTTACTACGTATGTGTGAGTTTACGCCTCAAAAGCTTTTTCATCAGTTCCTGGCCCTAAGTCATTATTATATAATGCTTGCTAAATAAAACAAATGCAATTAGTGAATCCAGAGACTTGACTTGTCCTCTCTAGCCAATTGCTTATTTATTTGCTGAGCAAAAATTTGAGTGGTGTGTGTGTGTGTGTGTGTGTGTGTGTGTGTGTGTGTGTGCATGGTGTGCCTGAGAGTACAGTAAGATACAGTTCCCACCTTCAGGAAACACTCACTCTCACACCCAAACAGGGAGCCTGTTCTCAGCACTGTAAGGTCGGCGGAGCTCTGAGAACAGAAGTTTGTGAAGTGGAAACAGCATCCTGCTTCCTCTAGGCTTCCGCAGGAAAACCCTGATGAGGAGAAAATGGAACAACCTGGAGGTTGTGGCTGCTAAGCTACACATGAGCTCAGCTCCTTCAGAGAGACTCACTCCCGACCCCGGGGGTGATAATATCAGCATCAGAGGAAATCTAGCAGCTCGGGCCCTCACAGCCTTCCCCGGAGACAGCACACACCCTTATCATAGGAAAGGCACTGTTCCTGCACAATCAGGAGACACCACAAACTGTCAGTAAGAAACAGAGCAACAGGGGCCAAGCATGAGATATCTCTGACTCTGGGGCACAGGTGGAACTGTGCTTGGTGGCAGCCAGAATGTGCAGCGTGAATATTGGGAGAAGAAAGAGTTGGTGCTGGCCTCACTAGCTGCGGGATGCAGGGATAACATGTCTGTTTGATGGGTCAGGCTGGCACTGCCGAGGGACTGGAGCCTCTCTTCCTCCATCTCTGCACATGAAGACCACAGCTGCAGAGACAGGGAAGGAGAGAAGCCTGGAATGCTGTTACCAGAGGTGTCAATTTGTATACATAAAAGAGCAAGTGACAGAAGCAGAGGGAGGCAAGTCTGTCTAGACTTCTGATTTGGAAACATAAGACTCACCCTACACCGTCCTTTTCCCACTGAGTGGCACCATTTCAAGAAGTCACTTAAATCTCTCTGTGAAACAACTTTGTAGAACAAGGGCACTCAAGTTAATCTACTAATTAAACACTTTAAGACAGCCTAGTAGCCATGCTCAGACAACGAAGCTGCAAGGCTGTGGAGTGGCAGTGGCTGGGGTAGGGCGCCAGGGTTCTCTACCTCCTGAGATGCCGCAAGGGCTTCCTGCTGACTCTTCTGCTTTGAACTCTGGCCACAGCCTGTGAACAGCAGGCACCCCTAGTCTGCACACAGCAGTTGTGTCCGCTCTCCTATTTCCCCTTCTCTCCTTGCACTGCCCCCAGAATCCGACTCAAAGCCCAGCTGACCCAGAGGCTGGAGCTTGCACCTGCGCTCCTTTAATCAGGCTCTCTTCCGCATCTAGGAGAAAGCGCCCCATTGTTTCCAGGTGTTGAAAAAGCACTGGAAGAATCCAGAGCCCTTTTTCAAATGGGTCACTTTTCAGCTGAGATTTGTGAATCCCAGGCCCAGGGCGGCAGCAGGACATGGCTGCTGCAGTTTGAATCCCTGCATCGCCATCTGCTGGTCAATTTTTCTTAGTACTGATGATCCTTAGCCACCTGCGCTGGAGCCCAGCTGCGAGGTCCAGAGGGTTAGACCACCTGCTCCTGAGGACAAGCTTCTCCAGGCCACCCGCCCACCCTTCAGGCCGGCACCACATACGTATGCTCACAATCTACGACCACGTGCCATTTCTTCTCAACTGCGACTTTGGATAAGAGAACACTGTGAGCCCCACTCCTTGCGAAGGGTCTGTTTTCATGTGACCCTGTGACCCTCACTGCCCACCTTCCCGACCCCCGTTGGCCTATTTCCTTGTCTACAAAACAAGAAGTAAAAGGAGGTGATTCTAAGTGTGTTTCCAATTCTGGCTTTCTGAGAACTGGAAGACCCCCGAGCCCCTGCAAACGTCATTCTGACTGAAGACCGGCATGAATTGCAAGAGATAGTCATGATCTTAGCCCAAATGGGCCTCACAGAATGGCCAGCAAAGAGATGCTATGGGCTTAGTGGCTGGGGAAGCGCTACTTCCATGCACACGGCAGGGATGAGCAGCCAAGCTGTAAGCTCTGCACACATCAGACACAGAAACAGTGGAGCATCCAGTCAATCAGCCAATCCTCTACAAACTAGCTTGTGCCAGATGAGCAAGGATCTCCCAACATCTGCAGGAAGTTTTGCACGAGGGTCTATAATTACTGCCTATTATTAAAAAGTGAGTGAGAGAGGAGCTACGGATTATAAATTCATGGTAGATTATGTTTTAATGTTCCCAAACAGAATAATAATTGCTAAAACTGCTTTGGGTATCAAGCTTCATTGCACTGAACTGCACTCCAAGAATTACTATTATTATTATTATTTTAAAATCGCTTATGGTAGTAGGACGGCATGGTGTTACTATGGTAGCCTCTGTCAAACCACTGTGCCCCACATGCATAGATGACCAGGGCAGGACATGAGCACCAACGCTGTAAATTAAGGTACGATTTGTAAATGCTTCATTAATATTTATTAAATGATGATTAGATGCTCTTGCAATCTTTAATAAGATATTATAAAGCATGTCATTAAAATGCATTAACAGCACATTCTTAGTGAGCCACGCCATAGCCTGCTGTTAGGAGATGCCCAGTTTTACAATTTTCCTCCTAACTCTTTTCCTAAGATATGATGATCATGAAGATAGAGAAACTGAAGTGGCTATCCGATCAAAACGTTTCCCCCAGGAGGGTGATGGATGGCCCCCCATTTAGAAGTCAGAATCAAGAGTCTTCCACACTTCCAATTCAGTTTCCAGATTCCCCAACTTTTATCCTGATGAAAAATCTACAGTGTGAATATGATAAAAATGAACTGTTTGACATTCTCAAAGAATTAACAAAATGTTATTTAAAAATAAAAACTAACTTCCCCACTAGTTTCTATATAGTTTTCCACCTCTGCTAACAACTATATGGTGGAAGCCAGTTTTCTTCCATCCACCCAAAGATCCCGGGAATCAAACTCGGGTGCTTATGCTTGGTAACAAGCACCTTTACCCTCTGAACCATCTCTCCAGCCAAGGGAGCAGTAAGCACACGCCCAAGGCTTTCTTGTCTCATTTTATTTATTTACCCATCTTTCTCTCCTGCTTTCCTTCACTAGATATGAGCGCCAGAAAGTACCAGGAATAATGCTACTCCCCAGCAAATACAACTTGTCTTTTTGTTGCTGTTTTTGTTTTGAATAGGAGCGTCACTGGAATAACATTGAGTAAGAACTGGTTCCTGTACCCTGGAAGATCTGGGCTATAAAGAAATGGAAGCACAACATTTGAATTTGGTCTCCTTGAGCTCGCAAGAGGAGAGGTGGTGGAAAGAAAGGGAAACCTGCTGATGTCAGACAGACGGGGGTTTGAACCCATCACTAACACCTCCAGGGAAATGGCCCTAGACAAGTTCTCTCACCCCTCTCGCTTCTTGGGCTCACTGTCTCTAAAGCAGACAAAATTGTCCTCCCTGGGGAACTGAAAACTGCCAATAGAAAGGCTCCAGGTGGATGACGGGAACATGGCAAATGCTCAGTAGATGGTAGCACTTGTGTTAATTTATCCCTGTATCGTATTATCTATAAGTGCTGGGGTAAATATAATGCTGGCTCTTAATTCCATCTGTTCAAATAATCAGAAGATAATACCTTCCGGTGGAAAGTATCAGATATGCTCACAGGATTGTATAACATTTTCAGCTTTCTCAGAAATCACTCCTGGCTTGCTGACACCTGTCTGCACTGATGTCAGCCTGCATGAATTGTTACAGAGGGTATCCAAAGGACCTTTGCTTGCCTGAAAATTAGTCATTCACTGGAGTTCCTGGAGATTAGAGAAAGGTCTACTGGTGTCCTTTGACTCCCTCTTGAACCTCGGTAGAATTCAGTACTATCTTCCCACTTTTTTCATTGGCTCCAATAGCAGAGGCAGGACCTCAGAGCCCAGTGGCCTCCCCCTTCTTTGAAACTAGAAGCCCTTTCTGAATTCTCTACAACCACACAGAGGTGTTCTGCTGACCTCAGAGAACCTGCCTCCATGTCTCTGCATGGCAGAATCCCTGGGCAACACATAACCAAGGTGGTTTGTGTTCTTTCAAGAGATCTGGGTTGAAATCTTCCCTTTGCCTCCAAGTAGCTATGAAACATAGACAATGATAGGTTCTTCCAAACACCATGCTGTTCTCACTTAAAAAGAAATATGGATAAGAGACGGTACCTTGATGTTATAAAGATAGCAAGGGTCTTAGCTACTGTTCTATTGCTGCAAAGAGACACCATGGTCAATGCAACTCATAAAAGAAATTGGCTAGTTAAGGGCTTGGTTAAACTTCCAGAGGTTTGGTCCGTTATCATCACAGCAGGGGGTGTGGTGGCACACATGGTACCGAAGCAGTAGCTCGGAGCTACATCCTGGTTGGCAGGCAGAGAGAAAATCTGGACCTGGCATGGGCTTTTGAAACCCCAAAGCCCATTCATAAGACATGCTTCCTTCAACAAGGCCACACTTCCGAATCCATCTAATCTTATCAAAAAGTTCCATTCCCTAGTGACTAAGCTTTCAAATATATGAACCTATGGAGGTCATTATTATTCAAACAAACCACAACATATAATTTAAGTCAGCAATTTCACAATATGCATAAATTATATTACAAATTCACATATGCTATCTCATTATTTTATCATATTGGAAGCTGACTAGTGTTTCCTTCATGTAAGAGCTATATACATGCATTTGCAACTTTCAAGGTAGCTTTTAATGAACTATTGGCATATTCATTATTTGTATCAAGTCTGCACTATTTGGTCAAAGCAATCTATCCATGTTAAAAAAAAAAAAACAGAGTATGGTCACATGTCTCCACCACAGGAGAACAAACTGACCTAGCATCTGAATATTTGATACTAATCATACAAAAAGGTAGTCAACATTTTCTTTGGCTTGACTTTAGACTCAATATGCTTTAATCCAAGAAGAGTGGATCAACATATTCAAGGAACAGGATTGAGGACTGGAAGAAAGGGCAGGGGGTAGAGAGATGTCAGCACCTGACTATTGGCTTGTATCCATTATTTTAGGCTGCATGTCTCTCTCTGCCTCCAAGTGCTGGGAACATGCAAAAGATGGATGGAGTCTTGAGGGTCCAAGTACCTACAGCAGCAGAATGGCAAGGTAGGTTTGGGTTGTCTCAGTAGATGACATTTGGAAATGGACCTTGAGGCCAAAGCAAGACAATTTGGGTAGTCATTAAGAGATAAGCGATGAAAGCAATGCATGTTGGGAAAGAAGAGAAATTTCCGTGGAAGCTACGTGAGGTGAAAACAGTACCGCTCCCCAGTCAGACTTGCATTTACTCCTTTATTCAGCAAATATGCCGCCCTCTGTGTGGTTCACGCTGCCAATTAGTGATGATGAAAGTGGGCTTGTAGCTCGGAGTGAGAAACTGTTCCCCTTCCTCTCCCACATCCTTTCATAAGGGAACCATATGGCAGATTCCCGTTTCATCCATTAGATTTCTGCTCGCTTACCCTTCGTCTTGACTGCCTTATCTTTCATCAGATTGCATAAAACAATTTCCATGGTTCTCTTTTACTTTATTTTCTTTTTCATATGCTGCTTATTTTGAAACAATTATAGAATTATAGAAGAGAAGGCAAAGTAGCACAGGGAGTCCCATGTGCCCTACCCTTGGCCTGAGAGTGGACAGCTTGTGGGAAATAGTATCTTGTGTGGAGGAAGCTGCTGAAACAAGATGCAGATGGCCCATCTACCTGGCCGAGAAGGCACCCTGGGGGCTTCTGGGAAGAGGCAAGTTTTTTTTTTTTTAATTTTAGAAGCCTAGAACGGAGGGATGGAATAGCTGTTCCAGGGTGACAGAAAAAGATGCTGGAGATGAGACATTAGATAGCACAGGGAATACCTCAGGAGAGAGGGGAAGATCAGTGGGTCACTACACTGTGGTCTGGAAGCTGGAAAGATTTCACTTGGAGGTTCAGGAGCAATGATGTCAGGGCTGAAAGAAGGAGAACACTCTCTTTGTGGGGATGACCAGAAGCAAGCTTTCAACTCAGGCTTCTTATAGGAAAGAAAGATTCTACTTGCAATGTTAGGAAGTCCTCAAATAGGGAGACTCTCGAATGAGAGTCATTTGGAGAGGATGTCCCTCTTTTTTGTCTCTTCTAGAATTTGAATACGTGGCTTCGTCTATACTAGGCAAGAGCTCTAACACGCAACTTCAGTCATATCCTCAGCCTTCTTTGTAATTTATACTTGGGACAGAATCTCATTAAATTGTTTAGAGTGTATTGGAATTCCCTCTGTAGCCATGACCAGCCTTGTATTTGCAATCCTTCTGCCTCATCTATCTGAGAATCTAAGGCTACCACTCTGTGCAACGGACTTGTTCTTTCTTAAGCTAGACTTGGGGGAAAACAAAAAACAGCAACAACAACAAAAAAAAACCAAACAAACATAAAAAACCACCAAAACACAGCTGGAGAAAATTGAGGAAGGGCTGGAGACTCATTTCCAGGTGGGATTTGTTTCAGAAAACCCTGATACTCCAACAAATGAGTCAGCTTCAGCCCCACGCAGGCAGGCTCTGAGAACTTGGAAGGCCTGCTTTTAAATGTACAGAAAGGCCTCCAGCTTGGATCTCTGGACCATCTTCTCCCGGGTATGTGGACCGCACCTGGAGGGGAAGGGGGCACATCTCATTCCTACCTCACAGGCAGCTGGTAAGCATCCAGTCTCAGTTAATTTGTTTTGCTCTTTCCTTGCCATGCCACCAAGAATCTGGTTCAAAATAAATAAATAATAAAGACCAAGAGTGTTTAAAAAGCTGAGAGCATATGAAATTGGTTGGGAAAAGTGGTGGGGAGAAATAGGAGAGGGATTGGAAAAGAGCGAACAAAGGGGGTGGATTTGATGGAAATACACTATATATGCGTATGAAATTACCAGACAATGGAAAGTAAATAAACAAAGAAACAGGTACAAGGAAAAGATGATGTTCCTTTCCCAGGGGCCTGTAATTCCTGGGTATTTGTTTGGAAGTAAGCCTGTCACGGGGCGTGAAAAAGGTAAAGGGCAAAGCTATTGAGCATCCAGAGAAGGAAAAGCTTCCCGCCAAGGTCAAGTATATATCAGCCACGGAACAAAGCAGCGCTCATTTCCACCCGAGGCCACAGTGTACCTTGACCCCAGACTCATGAAAACAACAATTTGCAGTCCTCTATAAAACACTTCTTTCCCTTCCTTGGTTTCATTGGCTTCCTCCACACCCAGACTCCTGACTTAGCACTCTGGCTGTATTTTACAAGCGTCTGTGCCCATGTGAGTGTGTGCCTTGCATTCTAAGGTTTGCAGCCCGAGATTTATCACATTCTCTGATGGCGTTTTATCGTTATTAGAGAGCTATAAATTTCAGCTCCGTTAGCATCACATTTAAATATGTACCCTCCAAGATAGAAAGGTGCTGGGTCTATAGTTCACTATAAATCCCCATTATTCGCCAGCTCTCAGTACTTGGGCCTTGGTAGAGTCCGGCTGAAGCTGCTCATTTTATTTAGATAGCCCCTCTTCCCGGAAGAGAAACTTGGCTGCCACTCGAGGTAGATAGGATTTGCTGCCCGGGACTCCTGCCCGCACCTTGGCAGCTGTTTTTCTTTTTTATTTAAAGAGAACAGGGTTGCCACCATCTGTCTTTTGAAAAATGAATTGTGCTCACAGCAACATGGAAGCACAGGGGGGAGGGGACACGATATGACACGGACATGGGAAACAGAAGGATGGTGCCAAATGTCAGCATCGAAGTAGGGTCAAGCAAACTAGGAAAGAAAATTAAAGATGAAGTATTTACCACCTGAGGAAAGCAGGGCGGGGAACACAAAGTTTGTAGATGGGAATCAAGGGCTAGCTAGAAAGGAGACAATCTCAACCCCTCTAAAGTCAGGGACAGTAACAGTGAAGCAATCCATTGTAGCCACTGTTACCAAATCCTAAAGCTCTCCAAGGAGATAGATACTTAGACCTGAGCATCATGGGTAACCCGTTCTTCCAGCCAGCACGTCTGCTTTCTTATTCCATCCTACAACTTGGCTTCTTCTTCTCATTACTAAATGAAGAGCAGCTAATCAGGTAGAAGGAGTTGAGGAGAGGAGTCACCATCAGACACCCAGGCAAGCTGACTCTGTTTCAGCTCCACTTCTCATCCAAGAAGTTAGCTGACTTGAGACCGCCAATGAAAAGCATGAGTCCACTTGTAAATGCATTTTGCAGATTTTAAGTTTAGGCTTCATTTTGTCTTAGAATCTTACACTCACTTCCTAGAACCCATCAATGTAGACATCTTCAGGGCCTCACACTGCAGCAGTCCCAATTCTCAATGTCATAAGTCATAAATCATCGCTTATATGTGCCACACGCTGACAATGGTGCACGAGAATGAGACAGAGTTTGCTCTACAGAATACTCAGGGATGCAACTTTTTGGAGACTGGCATCTTGACACAGTAATTCTCAGGACATGGAAAGGATGACAGGACCTGCATATTGTCCTTCTGCCTTGGAGTTTCTGCTTAAGACAGGACCTGCATATTGTCCTTCTGCCTTGGAGTTTCTGCCTAAAGTAATATCCATTACCACTCCCATAATCCACTGCATAGAACTCAGGCCAAGTCAATTAGACTCTACCATGAACTCGGCATCATGACCCTAGAATTCGTTTTACTTTTTAAATTGTTTTTATTGGGCTACATAATTTTTTCCTCTCCCCTCCCTTTCTCTCTTCTCTCCTTCTATCCTCTTTCATTGTCTCCATGTTTCAACTTTACTCAGGAGATCTTGTCTTTTTCTAAGTCCCATGCAGTTTACATCCATGTACCATGTATATCCCTCTTAGGACCTCATTGTTGTCCAGGTTCTCTGGGATTATGAATTGTAGACTGTTTTTCTTTTCTTTATGTCTAAAAGCCTCTCATGAGTGAGTACATATGATATTTGTCTTTCTGGGTCTTAGTTAGCTCACTCAATATGATGTTTTCTAGACCCATCCATTTGCCCGCAAATTTCAAGAGGTCATTTTTTTTTTCTGCTATGTAGTACTCCATTGTGTAAATGTACATTTTCCTTCTCCATTCTTTGGCATTATCCTAGAGTTCTATATGTTGCTATTGTTGAGCTGACAGCTTGTTGCTCAATGACAACTACATGCTGACCTCAGGCAAAGACATCCTGTTCCAGAAGACCCAAGGAAAGTCACGACCAACAATGCTCTAAGCAGTTCATGGCTGCTCCCCTTACATAGAGTCCTCTTCCTTTTGTCAAATTCCCTTTAAAAGCTCAGGCCCAGGCTTGCACAACATAACTCACCCTTAGAGACCCTCTCATTGGCATACTTCTCATCACATTTCATCCTTTCACCCCGATTCTAAGTAACATTTCTCTCTCCTTCCCTTCCACTGTTCAATAAGTTTCTTTTGCTCTTGCAGCCACTCACTGCATGTTTCATTCATCAGACTCGGAAGATAAGAACCTGAAATTGGCTTCCGGCATGGGGAGCTCCGGTGACCCAGTGATTGTCTGGCACCTTAGCATCAATGCCGAGCCTTTCCGAGTCTATGTATCAAAGTCTGTCTCACGCAGGGAGATCACGTGAATCTCAGAACCGGTATGTGCTCTCAGTGAAGTGCAACAGGAGACAGGAACTTGTGTTCTTTGCGACCTTAGAAAAGTAAGTCCTGATGTTTCCTACTTCACCAGCTCCTGGGAAAATGAGGAGTAAATTGGATCTCTACCAATCATATAGATTTTATGTTTCTCTGAACTGTGGTGTTTTCCTCTATAGACATGATGGAAGCCAAGGAAATTTGGTAGCCTACAATTCCTCCCCATAGAATTTTATTTCTGTTTTCTTAAATAAGGTAAAAGCATTAATGTTAGTACCTGAAGATAGAATAGAAGAGACATGGGGTGGAAAGGCATTGCATACAAGAGAAGTTTGATTTGTCACATTCACAAATCACCAAAGAAAGTTTCAGATACGAAGAATGTTCTTTCTTGCTTGTGAAAATAGCATTCTTAATAAGAGGGGATGAATCACAAATGGATATTTTGGAGGCTCTTCAGTTAGCCAGAAATTCAGAATAATGTAAATAGCCCTTTTAACTAAAGTGTCCTGAAAACCAGGTTTGTGTTTGATATTGGAAAGTTGCATGACTGAGAACTCTTCCTCGAAACTTCCTGATTAAGGCCTCTCATTTCAAGAGGTCCAAATCAGGCAAGCCTCCAATAGAATTCAGTTCTCTTTGCTTTTTATAGACCTATGAGGCAGTTCTGATGCCAAGGTGGGGCTGGTAAGCCACTTACCATCTCCACTGCACAGTGGGTCTCAGAGGATCCCAGCAATGGCAGAAGGCTATGGTTTTCCAATCCCAGATCCTTAGTGCATACACAGTGCTTGTAGCTCATCTACCATCACACAGTGTGGAGAGCATCATCTCAGCTATGTGAGGAGTTCTTATATTCACTCCAGACCACCGGTTCATGCACAGTGCTTAGACCTATGTCTGCCATAATATTCCCTTCATAATGACAGGCTACTGTCATAAAACAATCATCCACTGAACATGAGTGAGGGGAGAAGAGAAATCACCCAGACTTGACTTTATTGCTGACAACAGGTTATGTACAGTTTAGGGAAGACATGAAAAAACTGTAAACAAAATGTCTATTTTTAGAAGGTATAAAGCCTAGAGATCACCATATCCCATAGTGTGGTACCCAGTCTGCCTCACCACAGACCTCTTCTTACAGCTAAAGATGGGAACACACATGATCTTTAATGATCCCAAGGACTGTGGTCCAAAAGAGACATCACTTGTGTATTATTTTGTACAAGCCTTGGTTCCTCAGCCAGCTTCAGGGTCCTGTTGAGCTCGTCTTTCCACACAGCCTTCACAATTTGGTTCCTGCATCCATAAAACTGCATGCCACTGACTAGGATTTTACCATACTGAGCTGTGCATTGTTTTCTGCTTGGTTCCCAGTTTCCAGAAACCTCTTTTTCCTTTTTATTTACTTGAGAGAGAGATTCTTATATAAGGAAAATAAAAGATTTAGTTAAGAGCATCTTTTTGCTCTCGGATTAGAATATCTGACTCTTCAAAAGTGATGTTGTAGACAAGATCACACCAGGGTTTCTTGACCTCAGCACCATCAGCGTTCTGGAGCAGCAATCCCTTGTCTTTGGTGTTACCCTTTCTCCTGGGGATGGACAGTAGCACCCCTTGACTACCTGCCAAATGCTGTTGGCATCTTTCTTCAGCTGCATCGGGCAATTGCTGCATGGGTTCAGGAAAGGTAAATGCTTCCTCCAGAGACAGCATGGCTCTTATCTGCTGCACATGTATGATAAGAAACACGCAGGAAAGTCTTCAATTGGACCGGTTTAATTTTCTTAGGAGCCCCATGTGAGTTGGAAGCAATTTTATTCTAGTCTTTTTGATAAAAGAACTGAAGCTACCACAAGGAAATGACTTGTTCTTAGTCACAAAGCCAATGGGTGTCAGATCTGGGCTCCCAAAGCCTAAAGCCTTTTCTCTAGTTTGCACATTTCACACTGTCAAGTCTCCTACTTTTGGGTAATCTAGGTGTAAATGTGAAAACTGAATTAGAAATAAACTGTAAAGTATAGTTGGTGTCTCCAGTCCCTAGGAAGTTTTACATTCTTGTGCACTGTCTCCTGCACACTTTACATATCTTCTGATAGCAGCCTATTAGTTGCTGTGGACTGAAGAACACAACCCCTTCCCCAAATTTTATCAATAATCTATACTCTAATATCCAATTGAAAGCAATTGAAGAGGGTACCTTATGAGAAGAGAAAAAGGGAATGCTCATTCTCTTTAAGCACACAAACACACATAGAAGCGCATGCACGCATGTACACACAGACATATACACACATGCATGCACACACACAAGACACAAGTGCATACACAGACACATGCACACATGTGCACACACAAGTGCATGTGCATACACACATGCACACACACATATACACAGACACATGCATGCATGAAAGCACACACAAACACACACACACACACACACACACACACACACACACACCCCAGGCAAAGGCCATCTGATTACACCTCAGGAAGTAATCCATCTCTAGACCAGCAAAAGAGAACCAATCTGGAAAGCCCAGATTGTCAAGTCTTCTGACTTGTGGGAAAATAGAGGTTGTCTCTATAAGTCCCACATCCTTAGTGCCTGTTCTCATGGCTCAAGAAGACATCGTTTTATTGAGAGTGGTAAGCGTGGAGTGTCTCCTCCTGCCCAGCTGACTCAGGTTTCCACGGATTGTGAAGTTAGCCACCAGCCTCCTGTTTTGAAAGGCGGTACTATTTACAGTGCTGGGATCGTCTCAGTTCCTCTCCAGATCTGAGCTCACATGGCTGACCTGGGCCACATATGTGAGGTGATAACTTCATGACCTACTTAGTAAACAAGACAAAATCAAGGAAGAAGGTTCTTCATGACCACTCTTCCCTGTATGCCATTTAGATTTAGTACAGTCCCACTGTCCAAAGAAAAAACCGTGCCCAGAAAAGTGCCCCCGTCTCCTTACAGACATCCCATCTTCTCTATTAGGCAGATGGGACTGTCCAGATCAGGAGAGTGAAGGTCGTTTGCCTTCTGACATCCTGGCCTCGTCCCAGATATTACAGGGGATAGAGAAGAATCAAGTTCTATGATGAAAGGGAGAAGGGGGAGGGTTGAACCAACCTCATGTCAACCCCTTGTCCACTAGTAGTGACACGACCTCACCCGCAACTACTGAGATTGTGACACTTGGGACCCATGTTGTCTTACAAAGGTGTAGATGGGTAAATCTAGGAAATGGGGCCAATTCAATGAAGGGTGTCCTTCCCCCAAGTCCATGTGTTAAAAGCTTAGACTGTAGTGTGGTGGGGTTGAGATGGAGGATCCTTAGCACCTCTGTACAGGGGTGGGTGGGTATGCCCTGGAAGGCATTGCCATCAGAAGGAACTGACACAGTCACTACAGGGCACCAGGAAACTCCCGGGATAGAGATGGCCTATCTATGAAGGACAAGACTGACACCTGATTCTCTCTTACGACTAATGTTCCTCCTTCTACTACTAGGTACCACTATGATGTCACTGAAATGCTGTGAGGGAGCCAGAAGGCCCTCACCCATGAGACTACATGAACCTAAAATATTATCCTCTGAAACTTCAAGCCCATCACCAAGTTTCTTTTCTTTATAAAATTCTCAGTTACGGGTGTTGTGCTCTAACCACACAGAACAGAGGACGACAGATTTAGATCCTGGCTTGGGTGAACTCTCAGGCTGCTGTTAGTTGGTGAGTCCAGATGACTAGGTCAGACATCCGAGTATTTTTTCTGCAGTTCGGAATGAATGGGTGGTTTGAGTCATGAGCCCTGACTCAGACCATATGCCCGACTAAAGATGAATGAAACGGGGGTGGCTAATCCCTTTAACAAGAGAGGGTGTCATTTTGTAGCAATTTCCCCCCTATAGAAAAATCACATCCTGGATGGAGGGCAGAGGCTGCTGCCAAGACTCCAGAAGCAAATGAAATGCAAGCTTGGGAAGCTGAAGCTGACAAGATACAATATCCCTCCCCCACCAGGACCATGACAGCAGAAACCAACTTCTGGGGGAAAACACTCCAGCTAACTCAATCTGCCACACAGTGGAGAAGGTCTCTGGGCTTAGCTTTTCCTCAGAAAAATGGGAACTATAAGGGAATTGCCTCTTTGTAGAATGGTAAAATAATTACTGTGGGTTACTTGCATAATTATTCTTGGAACTAGGCCTGACACAGAGCCATGGATCTATGAAGGACTGTTAATAAAAATGAATATAGACAATGCAGAATCTGACCTTTTTTTTTTTTTCTGAGACATAGTCTCATGTGGCCCAGGCTGGCCTTGAACTCCTGATTCTCCCACCTTGGACCCTGGAGAACTGGACTACAGGAGTGTACCACATGTCCAGCTGAGCATTTGGTTTTTCCCCTTCATACAATGCTTGCATGTCTTCTCTCCTTTCTTCAGAAAAAGAGAATTGGCTTTAATCGAAAAGGCGAGGCCACAAATTATCTTGAATTAAGAATAAACAAATCAAAACAGAGTCAGGAAGCTAGGAGATTTCCCTACTTACCCAGTGTCATCTTTCAGTTCTCATGGAGGAGAGAACGCTTTGGGCCTCTTTTGTCAAGAATGGTGATCCAAGAGGCTGGAGAGACACCTCTGTCAGTCAAGGGCTTCCAGTATACGCATGAAGATCTGAGTTCAATGCCCACCACTCATGGGGAAGGCTGGGCACGACCTTCCAATCTTATCACCCTAGTGTTGAGGAGCAAGAGACAGGCAGATCCCTCCTAGCTACAGCCTAGCCTAGCTGGTAAACTCTTGGTCCCAGAAAGAGATGCTCTTTCATATAGCAAGGCAGAAAGCAACTGAAGAAAGCTACCTGGGGTTGACATGCAACCTTCATTCAGAGATTCAGGAGTTCACATTGATAAACAAACATTAAAAAAATAAACTTTTGAAAGGGTGAAAGCATGCATTACTTCCTGTCTTCTTCCAGTGACCAGGCTGTGGGAGTGTTGGTGGAGACCAACAGAGAAGTCACCACATGGGAGTGTTGGTGAAGACCCGCACTCCCTCCATGGGATCTCAGTCATTAACGGACAGAGAAGTCACCACACCTCACTAGTGAGTGTCCTTCCTGAAGGGTTGATGCTCACAGTACAAATTCTGTCTTTCCCTGTCTCTAAACACCAGCTCTCTTGTCGCTGGAGAACTTGTTGTGCAGTGCTAGGTCAGCCATGGCTTTGAGCTACAGAACTTAATTATGATGTACGTATATAAGGGACCTGTGTCTTATTCTTGACTTATTAAGCTTTTTCCTCTTGGAATGATTATGTGCTTTTCAGCAAAGAATAGAGTTGGTGCCTTTAGGCAAACTGTAACAGAAGTTAACTAAATTTTAATCCTCCCAGGGCCTCTTAATTTACAACTCCCTCCTTCTCCCCTTTTTCCCCTTAAGAGTTCTTTGAGTTTGTATCAAGTCTAATTGATTTTCACACAGGAACCTCACCTCCCAATATAGCATGGGACCCTTTTTCCTGGCAGCCAATGGCAAGAACCATTTATAAATTGTTAAACATGTTCACAGTTAAACGACACAAAAAATAGCCTAGGAATATTTTAATATTCATAGTTTGCTTTGATTAAAATACAAACTTTTTCCCATTCGCTGTTGGATTATTTTTCATAACGCAGGCAGGTTACAGAGCCGAGTGCCACTTAATTTAGTGTTTAATCAGGAAAACTACTATGGCATCAGGCTGATTATGTTGGCCCAACTGCTGCCTGCTCAATTTTTCCCCATAATTGCAGGATATTCTTTACGGTGACAACTGCCCAGACGGTAGAATTCCAATATGCTATACATCAGCTTCTTCATTATCGGATTAGCTGGATGTGGCAACGTCGGGCGGACTTTCATCCCACCATTGATCGCACCGTTCCTTTCTATTTCACAATTAATGTGAGCTTGCCGCATTGATCAATCTTCTCTTGTGCTCAGCCCAGAGTCGATAGCTCTGAGGGCCGCGTGTTAGTGATCTGCAGGGTTTCTCAAAAGGCCTGTTGCCTTTTCACTAGGGCGAAAGATTTTCTCATTTTCAGGTGCATCTGATCTCATCAGGTGTCTGATGGAATGTCTTCACATGACACATGCACAATTAACAAAATAATACTAACGGAAGCAGCGAGATGGAGTGACAATTAAAGGTGCTTGTGACCTAACTTGACAGCTCCATCCCCAAGACACACGTGGTCGAAGCAGAGCTTCCAGCTGCAAGTTGTCTTCTGATGAGCACACATGCCGTGTCATGCATGTGCAGATGTCCACACACACACACATATGTGCTCATAAATACATACAATAATAAAATAAATAAAAGAGACAAAGAAGCCAGAAGCTATGGCACTGGTGTGGCTGTCTACCTACTACCTGCTTCATTGAGTTTTACTTTGACAGTTTTATGAAGACCAGGCAAGACCCACCAAAGCCAACTGACCTGAACTAACCTGGTACAGAGTTAGCAACAACTCCATGCCTCCAGCCACAGACTCAGGATTTCTTCAATAGCCATTTGCATATTACATTTTCATTTTGCAGACAATATCTCATGTAGGCCAGGCTGCCATTCAACCACATAGTAGACAATGACCTTAAGCTGGTGATCCTTTTGTCATCTTCTGAGCGCTAGGATTAGAGGTGTACGCTACTGTGTTTATGTGGTTCTGGGATTTGAACCCAGACAGGACCCTACCAGCTGAGTTATCCCCCGCCACAAGTTACCTCCTGGATTGCTGAAGACTGGGTCCATTTGCTAGGGACTGAATATGGCTAATAGTCTGAGTGGCAGATAACATTTGATTCTTTTGAGTTTACAGGATTTTCAGGCTGTGGATGCTTTCAGAGGGATAAGATCAAAATCCAGCTCTAAGACAAGCAGGGATAGGACAGTATGGTCAGTAAAGTGCTGATTGCACAAACTTGACCCGAGTTCAACAGCCAGCATCTACACATTACATGCCTTAATCACTGAGGAGGTAGAGACAGGTAGACCCCTTAGGCTGGCAGGCCAGTCAGCCTAGTGAATCGGCAAGCTTTAGATTGGTGAGGGACTCTGTAAAAAATTTTTAAAAAATGAAAGTAGATTGTACCTGGGAAATGGCAACCAAGGTTGGCCTATGGCCTTCATATACACAAGGACACATGTGTTTGTACACCCATGCTCATATGGATACTTGCACACACAGAACACACATGCAAAATAAATAAAATGTAGCTCTGGTGTATACAAAACCAAAGCAGTTCATATGCTAGGAAAAGTTACATAATCCAAAAGGGAAGCAGGCACATTTCGGGGTGTTAGTTCTCGTCATGACGACCACGTAGGCCCACGAGAGCCAACAAACCTATCAACCAGTACTCTCAGAAAACACAAATGAAGCTTTGTGGTTTTCTTAAGCATCTGGAAGAACTGGCCCGTGCCCATTCTTACCCGAAGAGGTTCTATTCATAAAGCTAGTAGGCATAGGTGGGGCATGCCCATTTTGTGGATTTTCCCTCAAAGTGCATTAAGTGAATTACATTCTTCATACTTAGTAACTGTGAAGTCGGGTAAGAGTTTCTTGTGTTTTGTTGGTGCCAGAGGCCTTAACCCAATTGATAAATGATATAAAAAAACTTTAATGCAAGTAGTTTTTCTTAGATTTATTCCAGACTTCACCATGTGTACAAAAACAAAAGTGAAGAAACAAAACCAAATGTGTGGCATAAGTAAGCCATGCATTTTCCTAGAGTGCAGAGCTTCAGAAGGGCTCAGACACACCAGTGCCCGCCACCTCCACTCCTCCCTAAGCCCGTCCGTTCCACCCTCCTGTACTAACCAGCCAGCTGCCCTGGCTTCATCACTGACATTTCACACAAACTATTCCATAAACGCTCGCAGCTTCAGAATATGTTATTTTAGGGCCACTACAATATGCACATATGATTCTCAGTTCCATATGCTCTCCTAAACCTGGGCATTTCCTAAAAATGGAGAAGCATCTATTGTCTCCAGGGAAGATTTTTTCCCCCGTTGTAGGACCAGTAGGATTTGTGAGGATGATTAAGAAATACAGTATTGGGGGCTGGAAAGATGACTCCGCAGCCAGGAGAGTTTCGTGCCTTTGAGGAGGACCTGATTTGATTCCTATAACCTGTATTGGAGGCTCACAAATGCCTATAGCTCCAGCTTCAGTGGAACTGTCGCCATCGCCTGACCCTGTGGATACCTTCACTCATCATACTCAGACACAACACTCAAGCGTATACATAAATAAAAATAAAATAAATCTTTTTTAAAAAAATACAATATCAAAATGGGTATCAGAACTGGAACTGATTTCCTCATGCGAGAGTTTGCGTGATAACACACAATTCTCAGACACTTCGAAGGCTGCTCAGAGAACGCCATACCTAAGAGAAAAAGGGAACTGAGTAGCTTACCAATGCAAAAATAACAAAGTTAGTTTTCAATTAAGTTCTACCCCAAGATTTATGCTGATCATTAACCAAAAGTAGCCTTCTGCTCAGTATCAGGAAATTGAACAATACCCTGACGCAGAGAAAGACCTTTTAAAAATTAAGCAATAATTATGGGATAGTTGCAAAACGAAATCTATCTTTTGCATCTTGCGTTTCTTGGCCTTGTAATTTGCATACGCATTAAACTCAGTGGGACATTGGGAAGCGATTCAGAATTCACCAATTAAAAGATCCACATTATAATTGTTAACATTAACTTAGAACTGATTGCTGATGCAATGATTTCTTCTGTGCACATGAACTCTGACCTTACCCACCTCTCTCTCGAAGCTGAGCCTATCCAGTGAAGGATCCAACAGTGTCTTTACGTCGTAGGTTTTGCTGAGACCACCTCAGATCTATTAAATGAACTCATTCACGAAATTTAAACTTACTATCCACACAGTTTTGTTTCAATAGAAAAAGAAATGAGTCCCATATCTCTGGGATTTAAAAGCCCTAGCTATCTCTTAGAACACATGACTACTTAATTTGGGAGGAAGAAATCCCCAGATCATTCTGCATTCCATGTCAGCTCAAAGTAATGTGAACTGTGGAGAGCTGAGTTCGAAAGCAAAACAGCCAATGAGACAGAGTCTGTGTGTCTCCTTTTTAGTCATAAATATCTTCACACCTAACTATTTGCATGTGTAAACTGCTGAAGGCATCTGAAACATACAAAGGAGTTCTAATTATACATTGAACAATGGCCTAAGGCTTTCAAAGATGGAGATTGAAGCCAGGGCACCTACTCCCCCATTGAGCTTTGTCCCCGGCTCAGGAAATTCTTGACTGTTTGGAGGAACACAAGTACTGTATCTCATTCCAGTCTATGACTTAGGTGTTTGACTCTTTCAGCTCCTGAGCATCATTCTGTAACTATTGATCATGACCATCCGTGCAGAGGACAGCAGTGCCTATTTAGTGATGAACCCCATCTCTCCCACCTAGAAAATGTTCAACCAAACTACAATTTTTATAAAATATGAGATAAGAAGTGAATCTTTGTCTCATTGTATACCAGTTCTGAGAGTAGGGCTGCCTGGTGGTATGGGAGGTCCTTCTATCTTTGTGTTGCTTTTGTTGGTTAATGAATAAAGAAGCTGCTTTCAGCCAATGGCTTAACAGAACATAGGCTAGAAGAGATATATATAGAGAAAGAGTAGGTGGAATCAGGGAGAAGCCACGTAGTCCTGCCAGAGACAGATGCCGGACAGAACCTTGCCGGTAAGCCACAGGTACATGGCAATGCACAGATTAATAGAAATGGGTTAATTAAGATGTAAGAGCTAGCCAATAAGAAGCTAGAGCTAATAGGCCAAGCAGTGATTTAATTAATACAGTTTCTGTGTGGTTATTTCGAGTCTGGGCAGCCAGGAACGAACAAGCGACCTCTTACAACAGCCTGGGCCCCATTCTCTATCCTCCTCTTGCAAATCAGTTTTAACCATCTCTGTCACCTTACAGGTTTGTTGGTGTCATACATAAACATTTTCTACCAAGAAAAATACATGGCCGTTTATGTTCCACTGTCCTATATCAGAGAGAGAGAGAGAGAGAGAGAGAGAGAGAGAGAGAGAGAGACAGAAATCTTCATAAGTTTTTTTTTTTTTTTTGGTTTTTCGAGACAGGGTTTCTCTGTAGCTTTGGAGCCTGTCCTGGAACTAGCTCTGTAGACCAGGCTGGTCTCGACCTCACAGAGATCCGCCTGCCTCTGCCTCCCGAGTGCTGGGTTCATAAGTATTTTTTAAACCTTGGCAAGGATGTGTGTTTGATGTGTGGGCACGCTTATGTGTGCGAGTGCAGGTGCAGGGTCAGAAGTCAGAGGAAAAGCTCCAGTTTCCACCACCACCTTTCACCTTATTTCAGACAGAGTCGCATACACCAAGCTAGCTGACCTGTGACATTATCCTGTCTCTGATAACTGAAATTGTAGATAGGCACTACTATGTCTAGTTTTACACGTGTTGTTAGGATTCAAACTCATGTCTTTACATTTATAAGGCAAGTACTTCATTTACTGAGCCATCTGCCTAGTCCCATGGGTATTTTATGATAGGTAGACAGGTAGACTGATATCAACATTCATATATATGCAAATATATGCATGTCCAAAGAGAGGAAAGGGGGTCACTGTGGAAAAGGAATTAAGAAGTTTAGCATTATTTCACTGTTTGTCTAAACAAGAGGAACTCAGTGTGATTGTTTACTTCAATGTAAAAACAAGAGGGTCGGATCAAAGTTTTTTATTTTCCAAATGGCCAGGAAATCAAAGAAGTGTGGTTTGTTCAGCACTGCCATGTATTCTACAGGGTGGTTCTCAGAGAATTAGGGTACAAGAAGATGTCCTTGACATTATAACTAATTGAATATACTTGGATCATTGAAGGGCCTTCCATGTGCCCCAAGGCCATCAACATGGGGACCAATTATCAAGGTAAGTCCAGAAGCTTAGATTTCTGTGCTATAAATACACTTCCGAAGGGAGCAGTGTGGAGAGGGACAGGAAAGCTTGACAATGGCAGGAACCAGACTCCGTTTCCCTGTGTGTTTTCTGATAATTTGACAATTTCTTCGTAGGTGTGGGTGAAGAGAAGCAGATAAGTATGTGTTGAGTTATGAAACCTAAGCCAATCTAGAGTGAGAAAATGAGGAGCTTTTCTACCAGAGTCTGCCCCTTCCAGCTCCCACAACAGGACGACGGCTTGAGAATCTTCAAATATCATTAAGCCTATTACATACCACATAGCAAAGAACAGACATGTCTCCAAATGATGGTCCAGTATACAACAGGGTGCATCTCTCTCTCTCTCTCTCTCTCTCTCTCTCTCTCTCTCTCTCTCTCTCTCTCGCACACACATACACACACACATGTGCACCACACACATGGGGAAGAGACAATAATTAAACACACATGTTTGTATACACACACAAGAATTTATATGGGGCTTTCGTGTGTGTTATGTGCACCTTTCTATGCGCATGTGCATTTGAATGCCATGAATGTGTGTGCATTTGTCTATGGAGGCCAGAGGTCAATGTTTGATGTCTTTCCTTGATTGCCCTCTGATTTTTAATCTTGTTAGACAGGGTCTTTTACTGAACCTGAAACTCATTAATTCAGTTACACTGGCTGGCTAATGAACTTCAGTGATCCATTTGTCCTCACCTCCCCAGTGCTGAGGATACAGACATACACAGAAACGTCCAGAAGTACATATATGATTTAAAAAACTGTGAATGTTTCTACGTATATGTATGTATATGATGAGTGTGTGTGTGTGTGTGTGTGTGAGTGAGTGTGCACGCATGAGTGTGTGTGTCCATCTATACACAGGTACCTATAGACTGCAATAAACTTTTGGAGGTCAGAGGACAACTTGGTTATCAGCCCTCCCCTATAGCATATCGATATAGGGTCTTTCTTTTCCCACGGCATATACCAAGCTAGCTGACCTGTAAGTTCCTGGGGACTCTCCTGTCTCCACTTTCCATCTCTCCGTGGAACATGGTGGTCACAAATGTGCATTAATGACATGTAACTTTAAAACATATTTTCTCATATTCATAGAGCCTTATTCAGCCATAAACAAAGAAGCTTCCTCCAATAGCTCATGGGAACAGACGCAGAGTCCCACAGCCAGATATGACTTATGGAGATAGAGAAAGAAAGGGGGGAGGGACGGAGAGAGAAGAAGGGGGGAAGAAGGGAGACACGTAGCTCTTTAAGAGATGTCTCCATCAAACTCCTCCCCTCAGAGCTCAGGGAATCTCATGTTAGGGGAGGCAGAAAGAGGCAGGAGATAAAAGGGACAGGGGACACCAGGAAAGCAGGGCCTTCTAAATCAACTGTACATAGAGCTCATATGAGGCCCCAGAAACTGAAGCAGCCAGCACAGGGCCTACATGGTCTGCACCAAGTCCTCTGCAGATTGGTCATAGTTTTCGTTTAGGGCTTTAGTGAAAGTCCTGAATGTGTGAACCATGGTCGGCCTGTCTTGTCCAATTTCAATACGATGGCTTCTAATTTATCTTATTATATTTTATTTTATTATTCTTGGTTTTAATCTCCTAAAAACCAGTTCTTTTCTAATGAGAGAAAGAAAGGAAATTGATTTGGATGGGAGAGGAGGTGGAAAGGAACTGGGGGGAATAGAGAGAAGGGAAATAATATAGAAATTTATTGCATGAGGAAAACCTCTATGTTTAATAAAAGAAAAAAATTAAAAATGACTTTCTCTTAATATTTTAAGTTATAATAAATAACATCGCATGCCCCTCCATCTCTTCCCTCCAAACCCTCCCATATTTTACACATGTTCTAGTAACTAAACTCAGGTTCTCAGATTGGTGGGCTTTTCCCCTGAGCCATCTCTCCAGTGCACACAAACAAACAAAGCTTGCATGCCACATCAGACTCATGGACTAGTAAAGTGAAATTCAGGTTCAGTTTGGAACTCTGATTTGATAACGCTCCACCCGTGTCTGCCATCTAAAGTGGATTTTCATCTGTTTCAGAGAGCAATTGGTGTGCATGCAATTTGGTCAGTAGCAACTATAAACGTTTCCAGGAAACAGAATAATGTATTTCAAACAGAGCTGAGGAAAACGATAGCTTCAGGACTGCAGGCTGAAACTAGGACCTTTCCTGGTGGAGAAAGGGAAAGGAGATTAAGTGGACAGTGCTTTCTTTGAATTATTGATGTAATCAAAACACTTTCAGATACACAACATTTGTCTTCCTGGTGCCAGGCTTGACATCAAATTTCAGCCATGGGTTTAGCTGTCTTTTCTATTAGAAAAAAAAAAAAAAAGAAAGAAAAACAAAAAAAAAAAACTGAAACAATACCCATCTCTCATTTCCCTGAAAGAGCTTCCTAAAAGACTATTAA
Source organism: Microtus oregoni (assembly GCF_018167655.1). Taxonomy (NCBI): domain Eukaryota; kingdom Metazoa; phylum Chordata; class Mammalia; order Rodentia; family Cricetidae; genus Microtus; species Microtus oregoni. The sequence goes on along the minus strand of NW_024543086.1, from coordinate 24,465,323 downwards.
ATCAAGAGCTAACAAAGCAGTTCAGTAACAGAGAGCTTCCACAAAGCCCTGGGTTCATTCCATAGTGTGTGTGTGTGTGTGTGTGTGTGTGTGTGTGTGTGTGTGTGTGTAATTGTGCATGTGCTCATGTGTGTGCACATGCACAAAATTAAGGAAGTAGATAATCAAACTCATCAGGTGCATAAAGTGTCTGCCCACTCAACAGCCACGTTTAAGTTGAGCCCTGGTTTGGACTCAACATCATTAGAAAGGCAGATGTCAACATGGGACCAGCCCTGGATCAAAGATGGAGCTGGTTCCATTGAGAGTGGAGGCAGAACTGCTAGGTAAATCTCCATTCACCACAGATCAGCATTAAAAGGCTCATGCAGTATTTCTTCTGCTAGTTTTGTGGGCTGAACAGCCACTCCCTGTGGCTTGCTGCTCCCACTGTACCCAAGCCTCCCAGATTCCCCTCATCAAGGGCTGATATCATTTCAACAGCTGTCAAGAACAGCTAAAGTGCACTTAGGCCTATTTGTTAAATTCCTAAGGGGGGAGGTAGATTGGCGAAATTCAGACAGTAATTAAACCACATACTTCTTCCAACGCAGCTCCTAACCCCTCTTGCCTGCACAATTTCTCTGTCTCGCATCAAATCATTTAGGCACTTATTGGCTCCAATCAATACAATATGAGATACATTAATTTGGTCCCTGAGAGACTTTCAGGGAAGAGACGGTATTGCTTCACAGGCATTTTGGAGTCTTCACATAAGCATACCATCTAACATAGCAATATAGCTTCTGGGCTCCATGATGGCAGATTTATGATCTCCCCTGCCCCTTGTCCATGGAAGCTGGGCTACTGCCAAATACACAAAAAATTGGATTGGAGTGAGAAACATTAAATATATTACCTAATGCAGACAAGCGCTAACCAGTGCAGATTAGAGAGAAGCAGCAGTCTGGCAGAGCAGCGTTCTAACAATTAAACTCAAGTCTTCCCATATGTCCTGAATCCCTTGCACTTCACTGTATGGAATAAAATTAGGAGCTTGGAAAATCTTCGAGTACTGACTTCCCTGGTCAAGGAGTCAGTCCCTTCTTTCTTGACCCCTCTGACCCACGCACCAGTGTACAAAGCATGTGGAACAGAATTAAGGTATTCCCTATCAGAAGCAAAGTAAGGTCAGTTATCTCAGCTAGTGGGTGGATGGAGGCAAGGTGATTCATGTTCCAGGCCCTCCTGGGCCATAACATGAGTCCAAAGCCACAGTGGAGCCTGTCTTTGAATAAAAAGGTTCAAGGTAGGCTGAGGATGTACGCAGTTGAATGGCAGGAAATTGCCTGGCATACATAAAGCACTGGATTTGATCTCTGTTATGAAACTGCCAGACAAACAAACAGATGGTGTATAAATGTGAATATAATAATAAAATAAAGAATGCTCCAAGTAATACATTCATTGCTAAAAAGTGTATTTGCCTATTCACTACTGTTTAATACTAAAAATGTGTTATTTGAGCTAGAGAGACCTCTCAAAATAGTGTACAAAGCTCTTGCAGAATAGCGTACAATGTTCTTGCAGAATAGTGTACAGTGTTCTTGAGGAGAACTCCAGTTTGGTTCCAAGCTCAAACTGGGTAGTTCACAACTGCCTGAAACTCTTTTTCTGGCCTCTGTGGGCATCTGCACAAATGTGGCACAAACATGCATGCATGAACACACATGCAGTAAAAAATAAATATGTTCAAACGATATTTTCTTATTTGCTTGTCTATTGATTCTGTGAGTGGATCTTGAAATGATGAAGGATCACTTGATCAACAAAGGAGACTCCCAGAAAAGTGACAGTAGCTGTGACCTTCTCTATGGTGCTAATGCAACTGTATGCCTCTCACAACCATAAGCTTTGTGTGATTCTAGTTAGCGAGTCCCACAAAGAAGAGAGAGCCAGGTATACAGTTCCATTTTTTTTTGTGGTAGAATCAATATGATCACAGTGGACTATTATACAGGAAACTGGGGGATGACTGGAATCAGGCTACAACTGCTCAATTAAAGTTCTATCAGGAATTTAGAGAAGAAACACTCCCAGTGGCGGGCTCTAGGCATCATGTAAAAAGTAACAGAAAACGAAAGAAGCGGGATACTGCATTTTATAATTAGAACCCAAAATTTTTTCACTAATTAAACCATGCTTGGTCAATAAACAATGACTTTGATGTAATCTTTTCCTCTTCCTTTTGGAAGAGGAAGACTCAGGGTCTTTCTTTCATAATCTCATCGGGCAAATCGCGGTACACAATCAATTCTAGATTCAAGAGAGTCAGAGGCAGTTTCCCTGTGTGAACTTGAGCTGATCATCGGATCCAGGCCACCTTGTCCATAAAATAAGTAGCTGGCTTCTGAATCCCTCTGTGGTTCAAACAGCATATGGTTCAAATTATGTAACTCTATCCTTGCCTGCCCTCTTCCCTCGTTTCTGAGACAGGTCCATTCTATGCAATTACCACCATGGAAATGCCATAACTGCTGATTAAACTCCGATGCCTGTGGAGGAGATGGATATTCATATAGGAACCTGTCCCCTGTCCACAAATAAAGTTCTAAGCTGTGAAAGTCAATGCTAGTATAACCTGGAGTCAGACTGCGCCAGACAACATCCTATCAGGACAACGTACTACAATATGAAAAATCTAGCCCTGTTAACCACACAGATTCTGGACACCCCACAGACCTGACTGAATCATCAACTCTGTAGGTGAAATGAAAGAAACTAAACTGGAGCATGTACCCTAAATAATTAATTCCCAATGTCAAGTTGACTAGACTGATAGCCGATTCAATTCATAGAGCATGCTCTTGGGTGTGCCTGTGAGGGTATTTTCTAGAGAGGATGTATGGAGAAGAAATGTCCCTTGGTTGCTGCCCACAAAGGAACAAAATGGAGAAGGGTAGATGCCTGATTGCTCCGGCATGGTTCTCTCTCTTTCTTCCTTTGTCTCTGCACCCTGGGCACCATAAAGTGAGCGGGGCTGCTTCACTATGGCCTGGTGGCTGCCATGGTGTTCTGTGTCACCACAGGTTCAGAGCACTGGAAACAAACTGTAAGGCGAAACAACCTAAACAAACATTTCCTCCTCTAGCCTGTTTCTTTCTGGCTTTTATCACAGCGACACCATATCTGACTAATGCTACCCCATCTGACACTTATGCACACCACAGCAGTCATGGAGCCTCACCTACACGCGAGGTGTTGGTGCATTGGCACTGGCGTTTGCCTCAATTTTGCAATGACACTGTTAGCTTCCTAAGGCTCAGATCATCTACAGTCTGTTCTTCAATGATCCTTGGCATCCTGTCTAAAGGAAAAAAAATAAAAACTTGGTGACCAATAAATTTCTAGAAAAACCTAGAGTTCCTACTCTCAGAGTCATGAATTACAACAACATTTGGAGCAAGAACATTTAACTCTACAGAGAGTGAGCAGGCTGTGGTTTCTCATTACAATATGCCCGAAGAACCACTTTTTATTCTCATTTACCATTTATCCTGCAAATGAGAGCCTCCTGTCCCTACACACTTATTATAAATAGGTAGGTTGTGTTTTTCTGCACTTGTATTCTTTGATGCATGTTCTGACCTGGGTTTTGAGAAGTAAGTGGGCTGAGAAGGACACATGACATTGGCTTACTTAAGAAGCCTGGACATGTTCACTTGAACAAGTCTGTGCCTATACCTTTGTGGGGACACTTGGATCATTTGATGTGAAACATATCTTCCCTCCTGATGACTCTCAGTCCTGTTCACTTAAAAGGTGTCTGTTAAATGTAAAATGTGTGTGGGCACTTCGTGCTATGCCAGACAAATGTCCAGCTAACACTGCACACCATTTCCCCTGACGTTTACATTCAAATATTAAAGAATTGAACAATTTTTCTCCACGTACATGGCAGACATTTCCAGACTGTCATTTATTCCTTGAACTTGTTTGTTCTCTAATCCATTTTTGTGTAGATTTAACATACAAATCATGATGATACTGGAAGCGTATGGACGACAAAAATGTTAGTGCATTTTTTAAAATATAAAGATTAAGTCAGTTTGTTCAGAAAAAAGAAGCAGAAAAAGGGAAGTTGAGGTCGAGAAGCCTGTGAATTGGAGAAGAAAGAGAGGAATTGGAGGTGAGGGAGTAGGGTTTGGATTTGATCATATTTCATTGTACACATAAATGAACTTCTCAAAAATAAAAATAAAAACTACATTCAGGTGTAAATCTCATTGCCGAAGGACCCTCAACTTCAGAAATTTAGATAAAGATTTCACATAATTCAAGAGATGATCCCTCCTTTGCCATAGATGCACAGACTCCCATTTTCCCTGGACCTCCAACCAATTTCCTAAAGGAGTGGGGTCTTAGTCGCTTTCCTGGTGCCATGATAAACTCCTCTGATAAAGGCAATGTAAGGGAGAAGGGCTCATTTCAGCTCATTCCACAAGGTGCAGTCCACCAGAAGTCAAGGCAGCGGGGCTAAAAGGAGGCTGGTCACTTTGAGTCCATAATGTATAATACAGAGAAGTTAATGCTTGCTGCTCAGTTCCTGCTTTTTACTTATAAATGCTAGGATCCCCTGCCAAGAGGATGATCTCATCCACAATTAAGATGAGTCTTCGCAAACTGATTAATAATAATGAATAACCAAGATAAACCCATATGGGCACACCCAAAGATCCATCTCTCAGGTGATTCTGGATTTTATCAAATTGACAACTAACACTGACCACCACAGTGGTAGCTTTCCTTCAGTTGAATCAGATTCAGGGAAAACACCTGTAATTTCTCTTATCTCACTTACCTGTATCTCACACCAATGTCCCTTCTTGGAAATTCTGTCTCTTAAATTGCACTAACATCTACACTTGTTACTCTGTCCTGTATGTCCTGTTACTCTGATTCTCAAAATACTGCTGGGATAACCTGCAGTCACATGATAAATAGCTGTGATTGCAGAGCCATGATTGTGTCTCTTCCCATACTAGGTAAATCCACCCACTGTAGTGTATATATAATTTTATAAGAAGCTCAGAACAAAGTTTATCTAATGATTTCTATATAATCACTAAAGACAATATATCATAAGAAAAAAAAAACTCTGTAAGTTGGTTGCATTGTTTCCTGGTAAGAACAAATACAATGCTTTCTATGAAATGCTAAAATACAATGTTCTTCATTAGTCTGATGCTTGTGTTGCTAGACAGTTCTGTAATTATAAATATACAAGTATACTCATAGTTCAACAATCTAGATCCAATCTACTCCACAGAAAATTAATGGCATACAGTACATGTAATTTAAAATTTTAGAGGCGATAATATAAAAATCAGAAGAAAATAAGACAAAAGCTAGTTTTAACAATATACTTAAGCCATTATGCTATAATCCACAAGCAACAGCATTTTCAAAGGTAAAATATGAAAGAACTATATTCCAGTTCATTGTAAATTCAACCTGTATTGTGTCTGTCCAGCAGCTGTATGGGGCGAGTGTCTCCCAGACTGGACACCAAGGCTTCAGAGCCTTTCCACCATCACAGGAAGTTCTGATGCATCCTATCTTTAATGGAACTCCAATGAGCAGAGTCCTGCCATCTGGATGGGTCGGGTGGGGAGGTACAAATTTTCTTCCACAAAGTTAGAAAGAGATCTACTCCTAGAGAACACAACTCTGTAGAGGGGATCGTTTTCATGAGAACTGTGGTTTCTCCACCACCCTTATGTTGTTCTATTGGCTCCCATAACAATGGGGAAGTCATCATAGAAAGAAAGGTACCTCTGCCCTCAAATTTGATTCTTTTGAATATGTTTTATAAGTATATGTGTTCATGTGTGAGGTTTCAATGTCAAATACTTAGTGTTTGGGTACATGTGGATGTCTGGGGTCAAGATCAAGTCTGTCAGTCACTCTCCACCTTATTTTTTAAGATAGGATCTCTCGCTGATTTAGCTGGACTCTTGGTAAACAACCCCAGAGAACCTAAATGACAGATACCGCCATATCCAGCTTTTTACATGGATGCTGGGGATCTGAACTTTGGTCCTCAAGATTGCATGTCAAGCATGTTACCTGCCGAGCCAGCTCCCCAGCCCCCAAAGTTCAATTATTGGCTTCATTTTCTGCTGTGTGATACGAAGTGATCATTAGTCTGTCCACACCTAATGTTCTCATGCTAGCACAGCCAAGATGAGAGCTAAATAAGATGATATGTATGATGAGCTCCCCGCTGACGCTCATAATCTCAAGTGTCCTTGGGGTCTCATCCTGAACTGTCATAAACATTTCAGGGCTGCCCTGAATAAGGATGAAGTGTAAGTGGATCGAGACATCCTCTTGGTAACATTTCCACGTTCTGTTCAGATAGCCATTCCTGCTTCCTTATGATGCTAATCCTCATCTGCTCTGTGAGCTGCTGGGGCCTCTAGGTGGCTGAATAGACTATGGCTCTGTGTTTGGATGTATTTCTATGGCCAGGTTCAGAGTTAGAGACCTGTAAGCTGAAGTCACTGGAACCCCAGGATGTAAGGACTGTTCATTCAAATGTGCTCAAGAACATGGCTCTACATGTGTGTATGTGTAGATGTGTACATACAAACACAAGCTTCTGTGGCCATGCATGTGTTGATACATGCAGGCCCATGTATGATGTACATGTGTCTAGGCATGTATATTCATATACAAGTGCATATCTGCTCATGTATAGCTATACGCAAAATGAACATGTGAATGCATGCATGGGTGCAAACACATGCATTTGTGTGTTCATATGCATATGTGAATGCATACACAAGTGTATGTGTGTTTTCAAAGTTTTCTGTACCCTTCATTGATCAGCTTACTGGTTGAGGATTCAACTTGACCTAGAATAAAACATGCCAGGTGCTATGAACTTGGGCAATTTTTTCATCCCCTCCCCCCTTGTTTTCTTTCCTCAGATGAAAAGTAGAAGGTCTAGAGCAAGTGATCACTAAACTTCTGACCAGCGTAGGAGTTCTCTGCTTCAGTGAATCTGACATAGCCAAGGCCGTGGTTGCCATTTATGCTATTACAGGGAGTCTGGGAATGGCAAACTATTCTAGCCTTTTGTGAAAATGATGTTCTTTAACTGACCCCTCTTAACAAACCCATCACACTCACCTAAGACTCTGGAAATGCATGCAGTGAACAGACTCCTGGGATGGCAGCCAGGAAGAGGGCGTACAATGTGTGTGTTATTCATCTAGTTACTCCATGACTAAAATGAACATTCTTTGTTTCAGGAGGGACCACTTTCTATATGCTGGATACAGTAAATATTGATACTGACAATTATTAAGTAGCCCAGAAGAAGGGGAAGGGATAAGAGAATAAAAATTATTAGAACAAAATTAGAACACATGCTTTACAGTGTGTTCTGCTATGGAAACACTGAGGTGAAAGTAGACCAAGAATCTGCATAAGAGAGCAGTAATAATCTACCTCAAACAGGTACTTTGAGAATTCCTGGGGCCACAGAGGAAGAATACAAGGGAAATAACTCAATGACCTTGGTTTTCCTTCAACCAGCCAATCATTGGATCAGTCAGGGTATGGCCCACTGACTCCCACTCTATCTTACCAAGGTTCTCCTACTTCCCATTCTCCTCTTAAAAGACTTATAGACAAGAGACTTGTGTGGAAGGTCACTGGGAAGACCTCTGACTGTGAAGCTCAAATGATCCAAAAGCCGGAGAGTCTAGAACTCACAGAAATGATCCGGCACTGTGAGCGAGGAACTACTAGGAGTGAAGAGGTTTAGGACACAGAGTCAACGCTGCCAGACGCTGGCTTGGATAGCAGAGGTGTGCACTGTTAGCCTGCCTTCGTGTTTGCAGAAGGTGATCTCTCGCTGCCTAGGTGATGTGCCAGAGTCAGCAAAGTTCAGGCTTTTATATGTTCCCATGTGACATACATGTCTTCAGGAGTCCCACATGGGAAAGGAGAATGGCACAGTAGATAAAGTGCCTGCTTTACAAGTATGAGGATCTGAGTCCAACCTCCAACATCAGTGCAATGAGCTGGACATGGTCACAGGTACCTTTAATGCCAGCATTGGAGAGACAAAGATGCTGGATTCTCGGGGAACACCAGTGAACCACTGTAACGAGTCAGTGACATGCAGATCCCAGTGCAAGACCCTATCTCAGAAACCCGGGGGATGTCTACCGAGCTGCACTACCTGAGGTTGGCTTCTCCATTCTACAGGAATGCAGAGGTATGTGCATTTGAACTCACACATGTACCCTCTTACACAAGAACTTGTACACATGCGCACTCACACATTCACACAGAAAACCCACATGTTACTGACAAAGGAGCTGGTCAGACTTCAAGGTTGAAAAGGTAGAAAATGAAGAGTTAGGATCTCGAACCTAGGTAGACTGTAAACATTCGACTCTCAGGTGTGCCACAATTCGGCCCCTCCAGCAGCCAAACCAATTGTCCAGCACCACAATTTCCAGGCCAAGACACACTTGAGCCCCCATCTAATGTCTTTGCCCATTGTCTGTGGCTGCTCTTTCCCTCAGAACAAGTTGTATTATCACCATGACCCCCAAACCTGTAGGACACAGGTCCCAGGACACAGACCTTCCTAGACAAGGAACAGATCCCCAAATCCATGAAGTCAGCTCCGTTTTGGCAATGACCTCGAGGAGTCACCTCTCCCCACCCCAAGAGATTTATAATTAAGCCTGCAAAAATTAAGAAATTAATATAAAAGCTGCCATGTTGCCAATGCTTTTATTATACTTTAATTTACTGGAAACATTTTCACACCACCCCTGGGGAGGAAGTGCAATGTAAAATTGCCAACATCACTCTTAAGAGCTGAAGTAAGCATTTCTTTCGCATCTTCCATAATCCTATTTTTTTAAAAGCTAGCAGCTGGACAGGAAGTAAACCAACAAACAAAACAATCATATCATTCTAGATGTTCTCTCCTTGACATTTATAGAATATCTTCCCAAGTCATTCTACACTTTCCCTCATATTTTATTTACAGGTAAAGAAATACTAACCTACGCTCCTGGAGCACACACTGTATATAACTCTAACTTATTTGATAGGTGTGGAGAGTTGGCTCAGCGATTATGAGCTAATATTGCTCTTAAAGAGGACTTGAGTCTGGTTGCCAGCACTCATGTTGGGCAGCCTATAACTCCAGCTCCAGGGAATCTGACACTGTCTTTTGGCCTCCTTGGGTCCCTGCACTCACATGCACATACAGATACATACATACAGATAAGTAAAACATCAAACTAATTTTTAAGTCTTAAAAGAAACATGTGCCAAGTTATTAGATATTTTGGGTAGCTCCATAATCACCAAGAGAATAAAAGAGGTGATAGTCGGGGCATGAGAAGAGATAGAGGAAAGTCACGGTGTCATGTTCCCTAGAGAGTTTTGGGGTAAAGAGCTAAGGGGAGGCATACCAGAGAACAGAAGGACCAGGGTTCACGTCTGAGCATGGACACCGCTTAGCACTGCTATGCCAAACAACTTACTAGATCTTCACTTTTTGCATCTTTCAAATGTGATAGTGACCAATCTACCTCATACATGTATTACAAGTAGGAATTTAATAACATACATGAAGAGGCTTTTTTCAACTCACATGGCAAAGTTCTGTTGGTGGAGATTCTGTGTGGAGATGCCTGATGAGCTTCCCATATCTGGAATGCTTGGTACTCAAAGTGTCTAGGATTGGGAGCGATTTCCTTTAGAGAATATCTGCTTGCCTCTAAGGTGATATATGGGGGGATGGGACACACATTCTCCACACAACATTCATTATTTCTGTTTCATAGATGATCTCTTACAAAGCCTAACTTTTCTACTAATGACATTAAAATGTTGCTCAAAGTTTCAATGTAGGATTTTTTTTTCTTCAAAATTCTGACATTTAGATATTAAACTGTTCTAAACACACAGCCAGCCTATGGGACAGAGAGCTGAGGACAACACACCCCTTGACCTTAGATCAGCCCCATCTGCACTGCTCCATTAGGTGTGACCTGCAGCCTGGGGCCAGGAGAAGACTTCCACATAGCATTTGATGTTCCAGGTTCAGAGCTCTGGGTTCAAATTTAGACCAACACTCTCACTAGCAGCAACAATAAAAACCAGTTCTACTTCTTGGTCTCTGTAGAGGTCTCCATCCCATCAGAATGGAATGTGACTCACTTCCTGGAGGTGGTTTCTCAAGTGGAAAGGAAAAATTTCCTTGTGGGTACTTGATATGTGGCCAGAAAAAAACTCTGAGGTCCTGAAACTAGATGCTAGCAAACACACAGCACGATGATCTGAACGTGAGTGAGTGCCCAGGCTCAGTAAGTTTGCACAGAACTACGTGCTTGGATGTACATTCCTGTTACATAAATCACTGCTGGGGACGGGGGAAGGAAAGACTGTGATGTCTACAGCAACTCAACTTCAAGCACACATCTTCTAAGAAATGGGATAACATGCTATTAGGGGTTGTAAGTTTGCTCTCGTCCTCCATTAAAGGTTGCAGACACAGAGAGGCAGTTGAGCCCTCATTACAGAACATTTACTCCCCACTGGCAAATCTGAGGTGACATCACTGTCTTTGAGTTTTCAGAGTGACTTCAAAATGTGACCCTGCAGTTCCTCCTTGCTGATTAATAGCCTCTTTTGGTAATTAGCATATGAATCCTTTTTTTTTGCCTCCAATACTGCTTTGATTTCTGTATCAAATATCAGCTTTGGCAAAACTAGTTATTGCTAACTAATAGAGGCTTGAATGGAGCTCCATTTTCAAATTTAAGTATATTCAGAATGGCATGCCTTGTCTTTTAAGTACTTGTCACATGAGCATGATAGCCCCAGACCCATTGTTTATAAAGTAGCTGCTGCAGACCGTTATAAACCACCATGGCATCATTGTGACATGAGTCAAATGTTTGCATGATGACAGTCCCAATGTGACTGCAGTGTTTCTGTGGTGATTAAAGACACCATTTTGGCCATTATGGCATCACACGTGGTTAATATGATACCATTAAACAGATACACGAGAATGACAGAGAATCTTCCCTTAGGAAAGTGAACCTTCCCACAGGCTTCTGGAAAACTTCCAGGTTCAATTTTTTGGCTGGAGCTTATCACATGACTGCTCCCAGATGCGCAGGACGTTTTCAATGCAGACATCTTGATAATCACCTTGCCAAGTGGAGCCCATTTGACTGAGAAGCATGAGGTAACGGTCAATTTAGTACCAAGATAAAATGGACTTTCTAGAATATGCCCATTCTTGGTTATGCCAATCAATCAGAGCTTTGGTATTTACAAATACAACCTGGTCATTGTGTTTATTTGGAGTATATATACATTGTCTCAGCAATCCACGGAGAAGGTATGAACGCTCCCTTAGAAGAGTCACACCTCTCCTGTACATTGGCGTGTTGCTCCTGTTTCTTCTTCCACAAGAACACCATTGTATCCACTTGGAGGTATTGATTTTAATCAATCACAACATACAGTCCCCTCAATCAATAGAAAAGATACAAGCAGAGAAGAGAAACTGTAAATCACTGCTATATCTCCTCGTCAGGGGACTTACTCTTTACTTTAATTCACTGGCTCTATTGTACATGGACGTGGTTCAGATTCAACCCCTGCACTTATAACCAAACTCATAGCCACCTTTGCCTCAACGCAGCCACACTCTGGGTGCGTAGTCTCACAGTACTACTCCTATAACGGTCTTTGGATTTAACTGCGTTTTATCAGTATGCATACTTTAGCAAGGGGCAGACTGAGACTGAGGGTCTACACCAAGGTTTAAAGTTCCAATTTCCATTCCTATAATATTAAACTTCAGATTTGAATTCGACCAGGCTACAATTTTATTTGAGCTCATCAAGTTCATGTTAAGAGTACCAACATTATGCTCTAGTTTGAAACCTCTGTGCTAAGTTTAGTAGTGTCAGAAGTTACTTTTGAATATCAGGCCTAGTGGACACTTCTCCTGAGTCATGTAGGTGGAAGATATGATCTGGAGCATCGCCAAAGTGAGTCTGAGCTACATGGCTCCCAATACATCTGCAGCATCACTAGCATATAATGCAACCAAAGGACCCTGGTTGAAGGGCTGACATGGAGAAGATGATGGAGCTATGGAATCAGCCTACTGGGATTCAAACCAACACAGGCTGACCAGATCAAAATTTCAATGCCTGGGTCTGGTGGATGGCTTGTCATCTAAAAGCACTTTGGGCATGTGACCCAAAATCAGAGGAAGGAGCAGGCTCCTGAATGTTGCCCTCTGAGCTCCACACGTGTGCTGTGCATGCACATCTATGCATCACAACACAGTAATGATGATAATAATAGTAATAGCAGAAGGAATAAGAATTCCATTTAAATGTGCAAGTCCCAGCTTCCAAATTCACAATATTGAAGGGAAAGAATCATGTGCTCTTTGAGTAGCATAGAAGGAAGCACAGGAAGAAAGTTAGAGCACTTAGACCACAGAAAAGGCCACATGAACTGGAGACTTAGCATGTGAAGCCCTTGCTTTCCTGATGAAAACTGAGGACAGAGCAACCATCTCTATGATTAGAGGACTGAACGAGGCAACATGCAACAGGGGTTATACAGGTTTTCCTTCTGTTTTGTAAGCTTTATTTTATTTGTGTGTGTGTGTGTGTATGTGTACATATGTATGCATGTATGTAGGAGTGTAGATGCCCACAGAGGCCAGAAGAGGCCATGGAACCCCTGGGAGCTGGAAGTACAGATGGTTGTGAGCTGCTTGGTATCAGCCCTGAGAACCAAGCTCCAGTCCTCTCAAGAGCTCCAACTCCTCACTCCCGCCCCATTAAAAGTGATTAGGTGAACAGCACATGCTCACTAAGTCAGCAGTCATTGTCATCATCGTGGCATCTATATGAGCATCTATATCTAACGTCAACGATTAGTGGAGAATAGACACTAAGAGAATCAAAGATTTTTTTATAGCACCACAGAGGAGACGCAATGCGTGCCAGCTTCAGAAGCTTGTTTACGGAGGATCTCCACGAACTGAAGCAGAGGGCATAACCAAGTCTTGCTAATTAGCTGCATCGCCTTATGCCATGGGGCTCAATGCCTCAGGCCCGCTGTTGCTTCCAGGAGCTGGAGCTGCAAAGTCAGCTAGAATTGACACCCACATGAAGGGGAAGGTGTGGCTGGAGTACCCAGGATGCAGAGAAGCAAAATCTGGGGTTCTGAGTGTCCCACAAAGCCATACTCAGTCACATTGGTTGAGAAAATTTGCCTTTTAGTCTGTTCCTTTGTCTGGGACAGCTGGAAGATGGGCAGCCTATTGTCATCTTTTGGTCCCTAGTGCTTGTATGCTGTTCTCAAACCAGATTGGAAAGCAGGTTTTCTCATAAGGCAAACAAGCCTCAAGTGCCTTTGATCCAGCCTGTCTATTGGAGAAGGGGACTTGCTCTTTCCTGGTCTTCAAAGATGTGGCCTTTATTTGGCATTTCTCCATCTCAATTTCAACTCATTTGAAACAATCCACCCCAGGGAGGGCTTGCATATGTCTACTGCTGGGGTTGCACAGGAGAGCTGAAAGCCATGGCCAAGGAGAAATCTGAGCTAAGACAGAAAATAGCAGAAAGGTGTCCAACTCTATGCCGATAGAGAAAGACATTGGCCGGTGGAAACTGGTCTCAGTATGTAATGACGTCATCATTCATTCCCAGAAAGGACAAATGAGGCTAGAGAAGAGGGTGAACCCCATAGTCACGATGTCCACAGCCAAGCTCCTATCCTCAGCACCAGAGAGGAGTGAGTTTCTGAATGCCCATGCTTTCCTTCCCCATGCTGGGATAGTAGCGGTCTCGCTGGTGCATATCCCAGCATTAGCACTAACACCTCCAGGCCTAGAAGACCAAACACACAGGCTATGCTGATTCAGCACCATTTGTACTATCATTATTTGGTCTGCTGTCTTGGTAAGTTCCTGAAGGACTCACACTGCACAGCACACAATGAAATGTTAAGGACTGTAAAGGGTTCAGCTTGTGTACCTCACAAGCCAGTTTTCTGGGAGGAAATGGATAGATATGAACTCCTAACTCCTGGGTCCCAGTCTTCTATGGGATCCACATGGGCTTTTGTAGAACATTGTCTCTACACACCTGTACTGAAGTAGTGTTTCCTTTTTTTTTCTTTTGGTTTTTCGAGACAGGGTTTCTCTGTGGCTTTGGAGCCTGTCCTGGAACTAGCAATATAGACCAGGCTGGTCTCGAACTCAAAGAGATCCGCCTGCCTCTGCCTCCCGAGTGCTGGGATTAAAGGTGAAGTAGAGTTTCATACATGAACAATGTTCCTTGGTAATGTTATCTGATGTCCCATTGCACAAACTGGGTCTGAGGGACTTTGCTGTCATCACTTATAAATAGACTAAGAGAGGCCTCTCAGAGCACAGGGGCCTGTCTAGCATACACACTCAACCTACATAGCATCTGCTAGGGCATGTTGACAGGCAGGTCTTGGACAGTTATTATTTTGGAGATCAGACACTAGGAGATCAGGCTAAGATCAAGACAAAGCCCCTAATTTTGAGAAAGCAGTTTCAGTGATTGCCAAACTCTTGAAAATCAAGGCAAATAATATTTTAATGCTTTTAAAAAGATGAATCCACCAACAGCAAATATCAAAAATTTAATTCAGTCAGATCGGATAGTGTATATTCCCAGCTACTCAGGAGGCGGAAGCAAGAGGATGACAAAGTTCAAAGTAAGCCTCCAAACAAAAAAGTAAGTAGAAGGCAGAGGATGAAACTCAATAATCCAATTCAACATGGCTGACTTTAGAAAGCACAAACTCAGTTTACTTTTCATTCATTGACCCAACTTCAAGGAAGGAAGGAAGGAAGGAAGGAAGGAAGGAAGGAAGGAAGGAAGGAAGAAAGAAAGAAACAAGAAAGAAAGGAATGATGTTTCTTTGATAACTGTCAAACACACTAAAAAAAAAAACCTCTGCACCATTTACAAAATTCATCTCCCTAACTCTTCAGAAAAAAAATAAATAAACATATTCACCAAGTAGAAGCTCAAACATCAGCTTCACATGGCCCTTCAACTAGAGAGAGAGGAGCGTTTCAGCATAAAAAAAAAAATTCCTGGTTGCATCCAGAGCTGTCTGTTACTGGCAAGTTACACCATTGGTGTTGCTGGGTGAAATGCGACTGATTGATTGATGTGTTATCACCTCTTACAGGTGAATTATCTCTGGAATGCCAGCTATTATAATAAGTGCTGAGCTTGTCTGACAAAGCCCATCATTGTTTCTTCTGCCAGGCCCATGCAGGAGGTGCATCAGCCTGATGCCAAGTGCTTGCTGTTAATCATCCAGTCCGCTAACAGGAGGCTATTGTGAAGGCACATACATGCATGGGTGTGCAGATGCCTCCTGTGTAGCCTTATCTCTAACTTCTTTAAGGAATGAGAAACTCAAGAAAGTAACTGTTGCATGTATTCACCACCAGATTTATCAAGTATCCTGTGCTCTTCACTTGTTCCTGAAAGCTTGTGTACTGGAAGATTGATGTACAATGGATGGTACCATTGGACAGCTGCAGAAATTCTAAGAAGTGGGGTTTAGTTAGAAGAAGCTGGGGACTGGACGCAAGCTCTCCAGGGGTTCTCTTTGCTGCCTCTCTTTTCGGGTCTGCATGTATTCTCTCCCTTTCCTCTATATTTCCCCCTTCTCCCCACATCCCTTTGTCGTCTTGTTGGATCCCATGTGCTCAGCAGCTTCCTTCCGCCCATGCTCCCTACCATATAGCTGTACCTACCTTTCCACGGGTCCAGAATACAATGGCCTAAGTGACCATGGACAGAAACATACCCAAGTGCCATCCCAAATCCTCCTCCTTTAAGTTTATGTCTACTCTCTCCTAAGTTCCTAGAACACTCACGCGGCACATGGTAAGAGCTGTAAGGGATGCAAAGTGTCCAGGGACAGAAAATTACCTCACACCAAATGTTTACAACAACCAGAAAATAGAACTCAGTACCATGGCTACTGCCAGAGGAGCCATAGAGTAACTTATAAAAGGAACGTAATTCTGACCCATTCTGCAACACTGACAAGTTTTCCCTATAATAAGCCTCCAAATGAAGAGTGAAGTGTTCTGCCTCCATAAAGGGAAAGCCAAAGAACTGAAGTGATGGATGCTGAAAGCAGAATGACAGGGATCTGCTGGGGAATAGAATATTTGCTGCACTATGTAAGGATCTTCTACATCTTTTAATGCTGAATTTGTTTAACTGTGTAAAGATGTATCATGTGTCAAGTCTCTGTGTCATGATTTGGGGGCTAGCGGTCCAAGAAAGCAGGTTGTATTTGGTATTTAATATGGGGCACACATTTTTACCTGGGACCTGAGAAAGTTTAAAAACAAACAAGCAAACAAACAAGCAAACAAAAACTTAACAGTGCTTCCTAGTAGCCTGGTGCTTGTAGCATACAGAGGTGTGGCTCTGCCATATGGTGAGCACTTGAGTAGTTGGAGCATCAAATAGAAACAACAAGCTAAAAAAACACCTGCCATACTGTAGGCAACAACTTCCTAGAGCTAGGGCAGTTAAATGCAGCTCCTAGTAAAATGTAGCTCCCAGTTAATTGAAGCTCTCAGCCAGGCCCATGGAGCATAAGGCTCAGCTCTCATGATACAAGCGGGGCAGAGCCAGTTGTTAGTGCAAAGCCTATTAGCAGTTTAAGATTTGGCTCATGTAGTCAGAAGGGACAGAGCAATGCAGTAAAGACAGATCCAGATTGGGAAAAAACCCCTCTAAACAGGTTATAGTGTGCTTTAAAATGTGCTTAGGCACTTTAGAAAGAAAAGAAAATGGGTATAGACAGTCATAGGAAAAAGTAATTAGTTTAAAAATAATAAAGTGAAGTTTTTTTTTAAAGAGAGAGTAAAGTAACATAAAGGAAAAAAAGCCATGTAAAGATGGGAAATACAGAGAGAGTATGGATCCTATATGGTGTTGTGTTGCCTTCCTTTCAATTTTTGAATGCTGATGAGCAAACAGCAGTTGCTAAGAGACACTGGACTGTAAACGGGACTACTGAATTAAACCAGCCTAGGTACTTTTGGGATGTCTCAACTTTAAAATGGCACTCAGAAAATGTATTACGGGAGAGGTTATGCTTTTGTTTATACAGGGAAATGAAAGGCTGAGGATTTCTTCAAGATTAATAGAGGTCAGATTTGATAGTGGAAGACCTCCTGAACATCTTGGTTACAAACATAAAGAAATATGCCAATGGGGGGAATACAAGACAGGTGCCGTACAACACCAAAGTTATAACTAGTTTTCTCGAGACATTACCATTATCTTAAATTTCTCAGGGCACTTTTGGGATGCTGTCACCCCCAGACAAAAGGAAGCAGTCTAAATAATATAATGCCTACATTCCTAAAATGTAGGATGAGTGATTTTTGGTCATTAGGTAGATGGCCATATGGATGATCATATGGATATCTGTCATCATTTAGGAGGAATAAAGGAATATAGGCAACTATTAACCTCAAATATTTTATACAGATATGAATTTTGGTATATTGATACAAATTTAAGTTTATTTTTGTTTACAGTATGTATATTCTACTCTTGTTTGGGGCATTCTGCTTATGCAGCTTATTAAAATAGTAATGTATAATTAAGAAATACAGGTTAGTAGTTAGTCACCTATACCAATCAAACTTGTAGTTATGTTAGGTATGTTTTCAAGATCATACTGAAATATATTTTAGATAGATAGATGGTCTTCTAATACTTCAAAGACATATAGAATATAGCAATTAAAGTGTGTTTTCTTAATAAAGGGTTTTTCTTGACTGTGAGGCTAGTTCAGAAAAGGAATGATGAGCATCAAAGAACCTCCATATGGTGTTTGCTTTCGTTGTGGCAATGCTAGTCATTTGGGCAAGAATCTGTCCTTGCCTTGACTGCTGACATTATAACATCCAAACTGGACATGCTGAACTCAAAGGAAAATAAATGCAGAACTTTACCAAAATAAAGTGGGACAGCCCTTCAAAATTACTGCTTCATAGAAAAGTCTGTCAGATATTCTTGGTCTATAGGTCAAAGAGGGATGCCACAACGTTGCAGAGGAAATTTGAGTGACTAACCAGGAAGCCAGATGTCTCCGTTATTTCTGTAGTTTTGGAAGTGGCTTGCACTGTACTTCAAGTTTATTCAGTACTTCTGAGATCTTTGATGGAGTTAAAGACTAGCCATGGTTTTCCTTAGCTATGACAAAGGTAAATTAGATATAAAACTTTGGACTCACAAAAATAGGATAAATAATAAAATATTTTTTTCTGAATATGCCAAATACAAATGGACTGGATATTATAACTGTAATTTTTACTTTATAATTGTTCTTATTGTTCAAGTTAAAACATTTCCTTTTTATTTAGCCAAAAAGGGGAAATGTTATAAAATAAAATACTTGTTTAATTAGGTAAAAATGTGTTAAAAATTTTTATGCTGCATTTGTTTAACTATGTAAGGACTTGTTACTTAATAATATCATGGTTTGGTGGCTGGCAGTCTAAGAAATCCAGCTATAGGGATCAGGAAACGTGGATAAGGGAATTTGTATAATGGTTAGAGTTTCAGGTGGACAAGATAAAAAAAATTCTGGAAATTTATTCCTTGAAAATACACATATCTTAACTATTAAAATTGCATTAAAAATAGTTGAGAAAATGAAGTTAAAGCTGGTTTTACTATAATTGCTGTAAGCCACAGTGTCACTAAAATGATAGCCCTCTACCCTCTGATCCTGTCTCCCTTGCCTTTATGTCCATTGACAGTCAGTCTCCCATGCAAGAGCTGTCTATGAGGGCTATATGTTCACTCACAGTTTCCCTGCATCTCAAACCCATTTAACTTCCACAATCCACTCCACAGGAGTCGCTGTTCACAAGTCTCCACAGTCACCACAGGTGATCAGATCCTTCTCTGTATCCACTCTTAATCCATCTCATTCCTTTTCCCTCCACTTTCTTTGAGAAAAGACCTATGGCTTCTCTTAAAACATCCACATTATACCCCTGTTTGCCTCTTCCAAAAACAGTACCTTCAATATCCACCGTCTCCTCTATCCAAGACTGTTGCACTGGATTCTAAAATAGTTTGTTTCCATTGCACCCTTCCCCCACTCTGTGTTCCTTTTAACAGCTGGTCATCTTTAAGTAATGTAAAGTGGGAAGACATACTGCCTCTTCAAACCCTCCAATGTTTGCCAAGAACACACACAGACATACACAAATACACCATGCACACAAACACACACACACACACACACACACACACACCATATACACACAAGCCTACATATGCACCTATATAGATATACGCACAGAATACACACACAACATGCACACAGACGACATACACACACACGCACACACACACAAACACACACACCCTACCTCTTCACAGCCCCATGAGCTCATCAGGACCCCACATTCTAGCCTCTTCCTTCTCCTCCTCTTGTTTCCCCCTCCAGGCAGTTTCACCTCTCCTGCTGTCCACATTGCTCTCCTCCTGCTGTTTCTGTGCCTGGCCTTTCCCTTTTATTTCTACACCAGGCTATTGGTGAATTCCCATGATTTCCCAGAAGAATCCCAGACCAGTTAACAGTTATCTGGCCCTGAGCACCGACCTCTCTCCTTTCAGCCTCTGTCCATCCAATACTGTTTTCTGAGCATTTCCTTCTTCAGTACACGGGGATTTATTCACTCACAAAATGGCCTGATAGATTATATTGACCTTTTAAGTCAAGAATTAGATCCATCCTCATCATCACTATATCTCCAAGACAACAGAAATCAGCCCCTGTTGTTGGTTCTGTTTGCCAGTTTGATGGGTTAAGAAACACACAAAAGAGGGGTGCTCAACCCTTTGACATTGGAATTTTGCTTGGCCACATTCATAGCTATCCTGCGAGCCTCATGAATCACGGACTGCAGGGTAACCACCCTTGACTGAGGATCTTAAGTTGCCAGTGAGATACACCTGTGAGGCTCCAGGGTGAACACACCTGGTTTAGAATGTCAGTGAGACACACCTGTGAGTTTCCAGGGTGAATACACCTGGTTTAGAATGTCAGTGAGACATACCTGTGAAGCTTCAGGGTGAACACACCTGGTTTAGAATGCCAGTGAGACACACCTGTGAGGCTCCAGGGTGAACACACCTGGTTTAAGGATGTCAGTGAGACACACCTGTGAGGCTCCAGGGTGAACACACCTGGTTTAAGGATGTCAGTGAGACACACCTGTGAGGCTCCAGGGTGAACACACCTGGTTTAGGAATCAGTGAGATACACCTGTGAGGCTCTAGGGTGAACACACCTGGTTTAGGATGACAGTGAGACAGACCTGTGAGGCTCCAGGGTGAACACACCTGGTTTAGGATGACAGTGAGACACACCTGTGAGCCTCCAGGGTGAAAACGCCTGGGTTAGGATGTCTGCGAGTGTGTCTGTGAAGGTGTTCTCTGAGAATATGGATTAAACGATGAACTAAACGAGAGAAACCACTCAGAATGTGGGTAATCCCATTCCACAGAAGTATGTGTCTGAATGAAAAGGGTGGAAGACAACCAGAAGAGCCCCGGATTCCGTTTCCTCTGCCTTCTGGGGTTCTAACATGTGAGAGAGTCGCTGTTACGTGCTGCTGCAATTGGTCACAGCAACAAGAAACTCATACAGTCCGCAGCAAGGATTTCTTGAAGGAACCTTCTGAACAATCTATGGTTGTGACATGGGGTCAGGGGTAAAGTGTATGTTTACACCTACATGCCCATATATAAATCCTGGTGCCTGTTCTGGGTGAAAGAAACCTCACAGCCCACAGCCCTAACACCTGAGCATGCCCTGCCTTGTTGGCACAGACCCTTACCTCCTTTCTATTGAGGCTGGACTTCCCAAATGGGCACTTTTCTCAGACTTCCTTTGAGGCTACAACTTGGACCCACACTGGCTAATAGGTGCCTTGGCATAGATGTGAGCACGGCTCTCCCTCCCCACCCCAAAGTTCTCATGCTGTAACCTAATATGATGTTGCTAAGAGCTAGTACATTTGGGAGCCAACTAGTTCATCAAGGTGGAGCACTAGTGTGCTTTGCTTAGTAGCCTCTCTAAAGAGACACAACCGGTGCTGCCATCTTTTTGTCTTTTGTTTTTTTGGCAACAGCTATTATCTTCAGCTATCAATTGATGTGTCTGGATTCACCCGATAAGGACTGACTGTGGATATATCTGCAAGGGACTGTCTCTGATGATTCATGAGGTGCTGGTGGTAGGATGTGTCTCCCACTGAAGGCAGCACCATACCTAGGCTTGTAGAACTGAGCTGAACACAAATTGCTAGTTCTGTGTAAGCCTTCAAGTGGACCAGCAAGCAGCAACCTCCAAAGTTCTGCCTTGAGCTGTTGTTCTGATTTACCTCGGTGATGAATTGTGATGCAGAAGTGTAAGCCAAACAAAAAGTTTTCAAGATGCTTTGGTCATGGAATTTATCACAGCAACAGAATGGAACTAGAATACAAGCCCTCAGCAGACATGGAATCTGCAAGAGCCTTGACTTTCCAGCTTCCGAAAACATGAAAAATAAACTCATACTGTTTTGGAATTACTTCATTGCAGAAGTATTTTTTTAAACACTGTGAAAAAATTAAGACTATCTGTCTTCACAGGGAGGTCAAAGATTGGATGCAAGAAGCCATTGAACAAGCACAGCTGGGAAGAGACAACTACGAGGCAGGAGGTGCTGTGTTGAGAGGGGAAAGGGTATAAGCCATCCAAGTTTCACTCTGAGAGTATTGTGGGGAAACAGCATTCCCTGTCTTCATTTCAGATGGATTTCCTAGTCAGTAAAGTCTAAAAAGTGTGGCTTGTGGCACCCATATATTTTGGATACATTGTATTTTCCCTGGGACAGTCCTGGATGACAGAATTGACACAATTGTGTCCTTGCAACAAAAGGTCTGAGGTAAACCAGAGGTGGCAGGACTTGTTTAAGTATATTAATTTGGAGGGACATGGTATAATAGAACAGTTTACCTCATAGGAAGGAAGGAGGAAGGAAAGAAGAAAGGAAGGAAGGGAGGGAGGGAGGAAGGAAAGGAAACAAGGAGGGAGGAAGAAAGGGAAGGAGGGAAGAAGGGAAAGAGAGACAGTCAACAGAGGGAAAGACACAAGGACAGACAGATAGAGACAGAGAGAAAGAGACTCTGTTAGCAGGCTTTTTCTTTTCTTTATTATATTTGGGTCTATATGAGATGGTGTTGATCCCATTCAGTATGGCCCCTCTTTTCTTATCCTCTCTAGGAAAGGAGAATCCTTTCTAGAGATCCCCCAATATAATCTTGACTAATCTCATAGGTTTTCTCAAGTCAATCAAGGGGACTGTTGAAATGAATTCCACTGAGGCCCCATACTAAGAATACAATACTCACCTGAAACTAGAGCCTCATTTGGGCATAGACTAAGGGGCACCTGAAGACCGGTGATCATGATGAGTCCCATATGTTTTAATAAAACTCCTATAAAATATGCATAATAATCAAAATGCCAAAGCTTTTAATAAAAGTAGATTCCCTGTTCCCATATGACTCTTTCCCACTTACATTACCACAGGCTGAACCCTAGCCTAAGTGATATTGTTGAGTAGTTGCCTAAAGCCTTTTTATCCCTAAGTCCCAAGTTCTTCACTAGTCCTCCACTATTATCTTTATTGTTCTGGTAACACCCCTGAAACTTAGAGAAAGGGTAAGTGATGGGATCCAGGCTTGGCAGCTAAACAGATCCTGGAAGAGTTCAAGGTTGATGTGTTTTACTGATCCCTTAGGAAGTGTCTCTTCCTAGTAGTCTTGGTGACATTCAGATGGAAGCTAATTTAGCTGTCAGAGGGAAAGGCATGAGATTCCAACATTCTAATTTTGCTCTCAAATCTTCCTTCTCTCAAAGTGTGATTACTGAATGTCTACTTGTCTGGGCATCATAGTAGGGTTATTTCTTGTCTATAAGCTTGTTTATATCAATCCTGACATGGAGCCAAAGTCATGAGTGGCCCAGCAGCCACAGACCTAATGGTTTGAGAAAAATGAACCTGAATGAATGCATTGAGCATTAATGAAGGGATCACTGAGTTTTCAAAAAAGAAAAAAAAATGGTAAGGAGAAGAGATCTAACCAGTTGCTGGCAGAGCGCTGGGCGGATGTGCTAGATGGTAGGCAGGTAGATCCTTGCGGATTCTCTGAAGTCCATCGGGATTCAGTGTACTGTGTCATTACAAACTGGTTCTGCCAGGTAGGAGGAGTCATGGTGTACACCTTCATGTCATCCCAAAGTTTTTCTGACATGTATCCTAAGTCTAACTTCTTGAAGGAACATGGAATTGTCCATTAACCAAAGTCAGGGAGACACCAGCTTCTCACTCAGGGGAGGGCAGTGGCCAGACCCTCTCAGGGGTCAAGGATCCTAGATAAGAGTACAAAATAAGCAACCAAAGGAGAAGTCCCAGTGTGGGGAGTACAGAAAACAGAAAGGAAAGGCAGCGTTTTTATCATTCCCATTGCTTCTAACTTCGTTGGGCTTCTTTTCAAAGATCCTCTCTTGGAGTGACAGCCTGCCTGGGGGCTTTGCAGAGTTAAGTGTGTCATCCCTGCTAAGACTGTCAGTCATTTTATACTGAAAGGGAGCCAGAGGAGACCCAGGGAGATGAGGTTCCAACCCCACGGCCAAAGGGAGCCGCAACTGTGCCCCAGCTGTGTGGACCACGACCCCTGAACACAGCATCCTTGCTAGAGGCTCACTCTCTTGTTCATCCCAGAGTCAGATACCACTTCCTTTAGCCCTAGGAGCTTGCATGGCTTTCTTCCAACTGCAGACTCAGCACCATCCTGCTGTCATCAGCGGAACTGCCAGGCTCTCTCACAGCATGTCAGCCTGCTGGCACCCCAGGCACTGGAACGGTTGGTGGGAGGAAATGGAGCAGGGTGAGGGGCGTCTTTTTCAGACTGACAACACAAGTCTTCAGAAGGCAGGCCTGGCTGTTTCTACAGTCCTCGGTTCTTATATTCTTAATCTTACAGACTGGTTACCTCCTGCCTCCAATGTATGCTCCCCAGAGCCTATTCTTGCCTTCAGATGAATATAGGCAGCTAGGCATTTTGACCAAGGACCTACCAAGTCCAATGTCTTGGTTCAAGCTCTTGAAGAGACTAACGGCATTTCATAGTACATACCTACCCATCCTGAGCAATCTGCACTGAGCATGAAGAGGAGAGATGGACAGAGAAGCAGAAGGGTGATTCTACAGGGAGCTGTGCAGCGAGAGCTGTACTATACAGCAAGCAGAGAGCTTCTGCTCCCCACACCCCACATCCCTTCAGGTCTTCCCACTACTCTATTTCAGGCTATACATCACTACTGCATGTCCTAATTGCTAAGTAGTCTTCCCAAAGACTTGTGAGCACACTCTGTTTCTATGCTCAGAACAATGATCTCCTCAATCCCACCACAGAGAGATAGATAGATAGATAGATAGATAGATAGATAGATAGATAGATGATAGCTAGATAGATGGTAGAAAAATAATACAGAAACAAACACACACAGAGAATGGTAGAAAGACAGGTAAAATTTATATGATAGACACAGAGAGATAAATAGATAAGTAGACAATAGAAATAGAAAAAGGAAGAATGGGAGAAGGGATTTATTTATAAGCAAGATATATTTGATATGACAGGCCAATGGATGAATGGGTAAATGAAGGATAGACATATATTAGATAGTTATCCAGCTGATGAATACACAATGTATAAATCAATAGATATAGGTAATAATTGGCTTATAGATGGAGATAGATGAGATAACAAATAACAGGTAAACAGGAAGCTAGAAAATAAAAAAAAATGTGTGTGAATAGAAAATGGTTGCAAAAAGAGATTGATAATAGATGATTGATGGGCAAATGCAAATATATGAGATAAAAAGGTAGAAGACATAGATGATAGATAGATGTGTGACAGATAGATATAGATAAGATATTTATATTTCATCATCTCTAAAACCCAGTTACTTCATAATTTAATCCCTCCTTTGGAATCTCACCCTCTCCCCCCCTCACCAACCTCATGATCCACTTGCTACAACATTGACAGTAAAGATGATCGTCTTGATAGTAAAGATACTTGCCCTTTGCTCGATCCTCATTGTCAGTAAAGATGCTCACCCTTTGCCTCAGCCAGCATCCTTGGATACCCATCTCTGAGGATGGTGTCACTAAGAGCAGATGATTCCTGCCACTCTCTGCTTCTTGGTGTGTTGGGATGTGAAGAGCCTCTGTCAGCCACTCCTAGTCACCACGGGAACTGCTCTACTCTGCCTTCTCCACTATGGCAGGCTGAACCCCTCCAAAACTATGAGAAAAAGAAATATCCCTGACATCATTTCTGTCAGAAAATGCACTTTCCTTCCATAATGGAACCCAAGCTAAACCTCAACTTGGGACTAGGGTCACTGAGATGGGCCAGGGGGTAAAGGCTCTTTCTGAAAAGCCTGAAAAGCAAGTTCAGGCCTCTGGAAGCTTCATGGTAAAAGGATAGAACTGGGTCCAGCAGGGTGTCCCCCAACACATACACATGTACCATGGCACACACGATAAATGCAAACACACACCAGCTAACTAAAAACATAATATAAAACTTCAAAGGACCTGGATCTAAATCTCATGCATAATGTTAATACATTCGACTTCGATGTTCCTACTTTTCTTTGGGCAAACTACTTAATATCCCTATGCTTTAGTTTCTTAGCCTATGCAATGGGGAGATTCAAAGGAGCAAACTATAGTAAAAATTAAGTTACTAAGTGTAAGTGGGTTTGTAGAGTTCTTATTACATGAAAACTATAATGAAGAATTAGCTAGAACTTTACCATTCAACTCAGTGTATTTTAAATCCTGAAAATATGCTTGTTCCTTAGTTGCTTGTTACACTGCTGTTTTAAAGCCAGAAAGAGTTTATTCGGAGCCAAGCCTGTGAGGCTATGACCCATCATGCAGAGAAGGCCCAGCCACAGGAGATTGAAGCAATTGTCACGTTACACATACAGACAGGAAACAGAGTGGGTGGGTGCATGTGGGGTGCTGGTGCTGTTTGCTTCCTCCTCTCCTCACTCATCCAACAATTCATTCCAGGACCCCAGCCCATGGGATGGTACCAGCCACATTCAGGATGGCGTTTTCCTCTGTAGTTGCCTGGAAATACTTCCATAGACAATCTCGAGGTGAGTCTCCTACATGATTATAAGCCAAGTTGAGAAAGAATATTGATCCTCACAGACCCTATACTCATATTTAAAAAAAAAAACTCCATAAAATTTAGATTTGTCTATGTTAGGCCCTTCTTGTTTCAAAATCTTTATTGTTTACCCCAAAGTAGGCAAAAAGTAAAGCCTTTTATTTAGTAATTTATTCTACCCTATCTCAAATATATCCCACAGGGAAGCCTGAATCAACCTATCTGATGCTCCAGGAAGGTGTCATAGTATCCTCCCACCAGACACTAGGGTGGCATGGACATTTAGAGACAATCACTTGCCAATCAGTCATTCCAAATGCCACTTATCAGCACCTAGTATGTCCCACGTGCTGTGCATTTATGATGTGCAACAGTTGTTTCATTTGATCCTCCAAGGGATTGACCTGGATTAACTTTACAAAGAGGAAACCATACTTAATGAGGTTAAGTGGTGACGGAGCCAGGATCTCACAGCGGTTGGTGGGCAGGGATTTCAATTCTCATCTTTCAGACCAAGGCATTCGCAGCTTTAAGATTTTTTTGCTAAGAAGCACTGAAAGGCTTCCAGCAGGAGTGGGGGAAACAGCGCCTCTGAACCATGTTTCAGGAAGGACACCCTCTGTCACTGCAAAACCCCAACCCCCTGGGACAAGGATTTTTTTTTTTTTTTCAAAAAGCAGCTAATAGACTAATCTGTAGAGCAATATTAGGTTTATAACAGACTGAGTGGGAAGTATAGAGATCTTTGTCCCCACTGTACTAAAAAGGTACGTTTCTCTTATGGCTAGCAATTTCCACTACAAATGTAGAGTGCTACGTTTGCTAAAACTGATGAGCCTACATTATAGGTCATTGTCATCTTAAGCCCATAATTTACAATCAAGGCTCAGTCTGTGTACTTGATGAATTTGGGTGAAGGAAGACAGGCAAAATGCTCAAGTTGGTGTACACCTGTAAACTTAGTACTTGGGGGGTGGAGGCAGAAGGGTTAGGAGTTCTAGGTCATGTTTGGCAATCCTCAGCATGGCATGCTCATTAATTTAAAAATTGTCTATGCACCTCCCTCAACCATCCATCCTTCCTCTGTCATCGCTACAGCAGGAATCTTTTCACTGTCTTCACAATGTTGCTTTTTCCAGGGTGCTCTAGAGTGGGCACCATGAAGTCTATCGCTAAAACACGAGTATTAGTTGCGATTGAGTTTTGACTCCTTTGCAAATGGTTCAGAATTTCTAAGACATATTCAACAATGGATCAGCCATCCAGGCAATGTGAGATAACCTTTCTTAGTGGCATTCCAGTGGAAAGTCAAACCCTCAGACAGAAAGTTTTATTTTTAAATTAAAAGAAATAAAAATAAAATTGATTTCACTCCTATCATCTCAAAATTTAAAACCATTCCTAAGCAATGAAGTCATTGCTTAAAACCCCCAAGGTGGATTTGCTCTAGGGTAATATACTTCCTGTGTTTTATACTACATTTTGATACACAGATATCCAAAGAAGGACCTTAAAATATGCAGCAGTGTATGCTGTGTGGGCACTAATCCCAAGCAAGAAATCAATCCCTCAAGCTGTGGATGAAGTCGTGTTCCCAGATCCTTCAGGGAAGGAAGGAGGCGAGTGTCTCTGGCAGTCGGAGTGTTTGGAGCCAGGCAATGGTCACAGAGCTGGTGCAGGGGCTGAGAGCCACCTCTCCTCTACCTTTGTGATGCACTTTACTCTCGAATTTGGGAGAGATTGGACAGTCCCACTTCTACTCTTTCCAAATCTCAATACACATTTAACTGAAATTTCTTGATGTGTTTTTGAGCTCTCGGCCTCCAAAATCGAGAAGACACAGATACAGAATCTAAGAACAAAGCACTTCTTAACCTACTAGGACTCATCTGCAGGTTAGATGGTGTCTTAGTGGCTGTTTCTGTCAGTATGGTAGCACATCTGACAAAAGCCACTTAAGGGACAGTTTATTTCAGTTCACAGTTCAAGAGTGTAGTCTGCCAAGTGAGGAAGTGAAAGGAGCAGGAGCTCAAACAGCTGATGGCCTCACACCACCACCTGCATCAGACAGCAATGACTGCACCCCCGCGCAGCTGCTCAGTCCCTCCCTCCATTTACACGGTCTGGGACCCCAGACAGTGAGTGGGTATTTATTTCTTGCAATCAAGATAACCCCACAGATGCAGTCCCAGAAGCCTATCTCCCAGGTGATCCTATTTGGATCCTGTCAAGTTGACCTTGATCATGTCCCATAAGGCTCCACAACTGTGCCCTGCTGGTAAAGAAGCTCTCTTTAGCCCCTCTAGCTGTGAACGAGAGCACCTTCTATTCTATGCTGCCTTAAACAGGAACTTTGCTGTTGCCATTAACTCATCACGATGAGACCTCCCTGTATTCAGAGTGAGCTCTGATTTCAGTCACTGGTGATTCCTGCAAAGCAGCAAGAGACTGAGGAAGAAAGAAGGCTACAATGAAACAGCTGCAGAGACGACTCACGCTGCCACAAACCAGGAAAACCCAGGGCACACAAAAATTGCAAGTTTTGGGGGCTCTTCTCTTGGGCTGTCACAAGATCAGTGGCCCTGAATTTTTGTCTTTTAAAACCATGAAAGTATTTTTGGTGGTTGTTTCAAGGCATTATGCTGAGGGCAGTTTGAAACAATTAAGCACAGGAAAGGATG
Source organism: Microtus oregoni (assembly GCF_018167655.1). Lineage (NCBI taxonomy): Eukaryota > Metazoa > Chordata > Mammalia > Rodentia > Cricetidae > Microtus > Microtus oregoni. Next base: position 24,436,222 of record NW_024543086.1, on the reverse strand, counting down.
TGAAATGAGCCCATGGTTCCCTTCTGTTGATATGCCTCTGTCTCCTGTGTAAACCCCCAGCTTCTGCAGCCATCCTCTCTCTCTCTGGCAAGATCTCACCACAGGGTAAGAGGCTCCCAGCAAGTCAGAACTGATAGTCTATGGGCTCACTACCCCAGACATTAACAGTATGCTTCTAGGCCTGGCTTGGCAACGTTCTGCCTGTGAACTATCTGTTTAGTCACTGCAGATTTTCTAGTTGAAGGAATCAAAGATTGAATCCTGCATGCACAGCCTTAGAGAGGGCTGGAGACAAGTTGCTTGCTGGCAAGGAGAGAACAGTAGGATTGGGTCCTCTGCAGAAGGCAGGGGAAGGGAGAGAGGTGACCAGACACAAAGCAGAGAGAGGAGGGGGCATCTCTTTGCAGTCCTTGTGGGTGGAGCTACAAGGGGTTCAGAGAAATGGATAAAGAAGTGGTTCTTAAAATAGCCAGGGAAACTTGGTACCAAAACTACACAGAATCAGTTACCGCTCAAGGAAAAAAAAAAAAAAAAGGTGTTCCCTGGAGATCAAACCTAGAAATGTGATTTTAATTCATCTTTGCGCTGCCGTTGCAGTGATATACTGAAGAGAAAATTTTTAGACAACCAAACTCACAGGAAATGCCCTCAAATCCCACGGTCATCGCATGCATCGCAAACGACTGTTTGCTGAGAATGAAAGCAGGGAAAGTTACATGGACGTGTACCCTCCCCTAGAACCACAGCCTTGCAGAATAGGCCTGCCACCCAGCGCTGAACGCGAGCTCCTTGTTGGGTGCCAGGTGGATATTTCACAGCTGAGAAGTCAGGGGCTTCCAACCCACACAATTCTTGAAAAGGTAAATTTTAATTTCCGAAAAGACAAAGCCAGGGGAGAAAGAAAATGCATATCTTAGCGCACTTAAGAACTATGATATTACTGCAACGCGAGAGTTTTAGTCTGAGAAATGACTCCGATTATGATTAATATTCTCTTTATAATTAATTCAGAATCTTATTAAAATCAAACTTTTATAACTTTACATAGAACCGCACCGCTTATGTCAGGATAGAGAAAAAGCCTCACCATTAATTTCACCTGAATCCTTTCTCAATCTCTCAAAAAAAAAAGGCAATAAAGAAAAAAAAATCCCTCCTTGAAAATTATCAATGCCGGGCCACCCTCGTCTCCATAATGACACAATTTCCAATTCACGCCTCATTTTCATTAATGTTTCTGGCCATAAATTTTTAAGCATATGATAAAAAATTTCTGAAGCGGCATAAAACTAACATGAAGAGGGAGTTCATTAGCACGTGACCCTAATTAGAAATTCCATATTAAGTCTCCAGTCCTGCTTCTGCCGCTCCCGTCTCTTCACACATCTAGGCCGACTGTGCTTTCTGGACACCAGGAGGAAGCCCTGCTTTCGGCTGTTCCATTCTCGGGCTTTGTTTGGAAGCTGCCCCACGTGTTTCCCCTGTTGTTGAATAAGTCAATAGACAATTGTATCGCAGGACGCCGTTTGTGTCACAAATTATCCGGAAGAATTGTGAGAAGGTCCTTGCCCAGTGCTTCATTAATGATACCAGATCATAAAAGGGGGGGGGAAATATGCTGACTCTGTCTCTTTTCTAATGTTGGGTGATAAAATGCTACTTCAGAATTCAGAAGGTTAAGTTCTAATGTGTATTTTGAATAGAGAGTGTTGGGATAATTGCCTCATAAACCAAAGCATTGCCCAGCCTGCTAATGGCTGGAGACTGCAGGGATCAGCAAAGACGGCCAAGCTTACTGGAAAAACTGCTGCGGCTCAACTTTTGTAGCCCTCCCATATGAAGTTAGCTCTCCCCTCCCCTTGCTTTTCACAAAAGGAATGAAATCGCATCGCCCTTTTTTTTTTTTTTTTTTGCAACTTAGATATGGGGCTACTTTACCATCCGTGAGAGCTAGAGATGGCACCTCCTTAACAGGGAGTCTTCATCCTTGTGTGTCTGTGTGCACTTTCTCCCACCACACACATTGGCCTAAGGCTGGCTGGTCCCGCCTAATGCTGAGAATACCCACAACGTGATTCTAGTGTTTTCTTTTGAACCTCTTGAAACATGTGGTTAGGAAAGTCAGGTGCTTTTATGGGGATGGGATTTGACTAGTCTGTGACTGCCTTGCTGGGAAGAAACCCAAGTGACTACATGGGCAAGCTATGGGGGAAGACAGATGCCTAGGTTATCACTGAGTTATTTCATCCAAGTGAACCTGTGGACTATTGGACCATTGAGAGAAAGAGAGAGAGAGAGAGAGAGAGAGAGAGAGAGAGAGAGAACCTTCTTTCACCCTATGTACCAAGACAAGTTTCTGATAACTCCAGCCCTGAATGACACCAAGTCATAAGTACCCAACTGAACCCAACTGAACCCCAGAACACAAAAGAAGGTTTTAATCATTCCCTAAGGTCATCTAGCTCAGCAGTACTGGGATGTGCTCTAACAGACCACTGGGGACCAACCCAGTCCTCTAAGGGCAGGAAACAGGGGAAGGGAAGCCATGACTTCATCTTTCATGTCTTGTCTCCCACACCTGGGCAGAGGCGAGAACCAAAACTACTCAGACGTACCCTTGGTTTCTAGTTCCCTTCCCTATTCTGTGTTGACTTCTCAATGAAAACATTTACTGAGGTCTCTGAGAAACAACCTGACAGCTTCCCGCACATGGCTTTCTCTCTCTCTCCTGACAAACCTGAGGGTTTCCAGGAATGAAAAGCAGACCCCGCTCACCCTCTGAACGTCCAGAATCAATGCACTCGGTGGCATTAACATGGGAGTGTAAGTGGGAACTCTGCGCCAATCTCTGTAGAGCCCCACCCTTGGAAGCAGAGGCTCCTCTCTCCTGACCCTGCTAACTCTCACTCCCAAAACAAAGTAGACTTGCTTCTGCAAAGGATCTTCTGAGCAGAGCTCCCATCCCTTCCCTGCTCCACCTTCTCTATGACGGGCTGGCACCCAGTCCTGCCTTTGCAACCCACATTCAGATTTGTCTATTTATTTATTTATTTTATTTATTTATTTTTTTCTGAAGCTGAGGACCAAACCCAGGGCCTTGCGCTTGCTAGGCAAGTGCTCTACCACTGAGCTAAATTCCCAACCCCCACATTCAGATTTATAGAGCATAGGGGCGACAGCCAGCTTAATGAAAATGGGGAGGGGGTTCACATCATCTTTAAAAGGAATGACTTTAGTCTCTTATTGTTGTGACACAAGCAAAGGAATTCACCAGCCTGCAGAAGCAATATTACAGTGAGATGCTCAGAGGGGCAGAAACCCTCCCTTAGGAGAAGCAAACGAGGAGCTGACGTAATCCCGTGATGCTCATATTTTGAGGGAGTGAGCTTTTGTAAGAAGTATGCTTATTGAGGAATGATGAAAAAGATTTTCAAAAAATTAATCGGTCAGTCCAGAAGGCGCGTGCCATACAGGTACATGCGCATGCACACAGGGAGAAAAGCACTACAGGCGAAGAATGGAAAATCAGTTTATTGATGACTCTGGACAGTTTGACAGGAGCCTCTCACTGTATTGGATTTTATTCTCAGATCAGCTGGGAAAGGTTGCTGGGCCTGCTCTTGCTTACTTGAGAATACCTCCATTCAGACTTGAAATAAGTGGCCGAGAAGTACCAGACTGATAAGCAGGGTAGACAAGGTCTTGAACCCTCTGAGCTGCCTCAGGTCTGGTCTTGCCTCCAGCCTCTGAAGTACCCTATTTTGGAACTTGGCCCCAACAGCTGAAGATCGAAAGAATTGTAAATCTGCCCCTGCTAACAAATGCCTCAAGAGACCCAGACTAATGCCAGGAATAAAACAGCCTCCAAAACTCATTCTTCATCCACCTACAGTCACCCGCCTCATAAAATGAGGTGGCTGAATATGGCAATTCCCAAAGGTGCTGGGACTTCAACCAGTTATGGTTAGAATTAATATGGCCTGGGTTAGGACAAAGACAGGTGATGCTGGTGTCATAGCTGATCATCAGCAGTCTATCTTACCCAAAATTAATGTTTTAATAAAATTATATTTTCAAGTGAGTTTTGTTTCTGCTTGACAATTTATAGCTGCACAATATAAAAATTGCCAATCATTAAATGCAAAGAAGGCCATAGCCAAGCATGGTGGAACTACTAATGGCTGGCAGTGTGTTATTGCAGCTATAAATCAACTCTCCAGACCTGAAAATGCCATAAATAAGCAAGTCTCTGTGTCAAAATTGGCAAGCTGACCAGAATCCCCACGCTGATTTACGACATCCTACCTCTGTAATCTACACCCTGTTGATCTGCCACTTTCTTCCTACATAAATATGTGAACAACTCTTTGACACTAAAATAAATCACAGCTACTAGATCTAAATGCTACCTTCAAAGATGCCTGGGAAGGTGATTGCCGCTCTGGGTGTGGCCAGTGATTTGGGTCTGAGGCTTGTTGAGAAGGTTTATGTCTCCCCTGTCATTTCTGTGATGTGCCCTGTTGACTCATTATCTCTCCTTGATTCCCAGCTGAAACTTACTGGCTCAGTAAAATGGCAAACACACATTTTAGGGTACTTTTCTTCCATCAGAGTTGTATCGCTGAAATATAAAATTACCCCTTGTAAGTCTCATGCCTTGTAGCTTGGGAAGGAGATGGTGCCAAACATTCTACCTTTATTAATGGTTAGCCCATTGATAAATAAGTTCCCAGATGAATGAGCTCTTAGGCAGCCTGGCCTGTTTGGAGGAGGCCTGATGCATGCCTTTGAAAGGGACATCTGGTGTCTGACCCTCTCTCTGTCTTTCTGATCCCTGGCTGCCAGGATATAAGCAACTCATCTTGGTTACACCCTGCGCCATAACATTATGCCTTACCTTAAGTCCAGAACCATGAAGCCCAAGTGACCATTGACAGAAGCCTCTGAGAGTATGAGCCTAAGAAGTCACTTGCACTGTTCATCTTTGGTGTTTGTCAGAATAGCAAACAAGGGACTAACACAAGGAGGTTACAATTAAGGGAGGAAATCAACAAAAACAACAAAAAGCTTTACAAGAACAGCTGCCTGTGGCTTCCAATAGGAAGACAACTAACTCATCCACCTTTCGTGTTCGGGTCTGTTGTGGATATTGCTTGCACTGGTCTGAAATCTTGCTACTCAAAAGTTAGTCTATAACAGTTTCTACCATCTCTTTATAATGTGGGGGTACCAGATAAAAATGTGTATGTAGAACTGAGTATGATCTATGTTAGTGATTCTTAAACTGTCCCCAAGAGTGTCTCTAGATGTCCTGGGTCACAACTCAGCCTCATTCATCATCTTAAAGTAAACTTTATTGGAGGAAAAATCCCAATAGGTAATAAAAATCTGAAATCATGGATACATACACATCTTAACAAGATACAAAAGAACACTTTGACCATTTCCTTTTTTCTCCAACTAGAAGCTACATGAAGCTAGCTTGCTTTTATCCAGAATAAGGACTCGAAGGACATTTTAATACAATTGGTTTTATTCCTCCACCTGCAATTATGAAATTGTTCCTTGTGATGAAGAGCTCCCAGTTCTCACAGTCCACACTCTTTGTTGTCTTCAGTTTCTAATAGCTCTAACTTCACTTTCCCAAGAAAGTTTTGAGTTTTGGCTTCCTTTCTTCCCTATGTTAGAAGCAAAAAATCGACAAAAGTAAATAGAAATTTATGCTCTCTCCTTAAAGATGGCAGCAAAGGGATTTCTTATCAGAATTGTCCGGTTGACCCAAAACATGAGCTCAGCACTCTGCAGGGTGTACCTAGGACATGACAGGAGAAAGCACCTGTTCTCAGGAATGATGGGTGGCTGTCTTTTTCAGCCTCATGTGCAATAATCTTCCAGTCCGTTCCCTGAACTCAGGAGACTTGCTGTCTGAGCCACAGCATCCTTGGCATTCGTGCTTAAGATGGAGGGTTGCCCTGAAGTCATCATGTGTGAGAGAGGAAGTCTTTAAAGCCGTGCCCTTTCCCGCCCCACACTCAAGGCTCAGCCCCTCTGGCTGAATAGAACAGTTAAGATTAAGAGCTGCCCACCTGAGAGCTGAGGATGCGGCTCAGCAAGAAAACTGCTTGCCTTAAGAACATGAGGACTTGAGTTAAACTTCTAGAATCTACATTTTAAAAAAAAGCCCAAGTGTGATAGAAAACACTCCTAATCTTATGGCTGGAAAGGTGAAAGACAGATGGATCCCTGGGGCTGGCTATGAGCTTCAGACAAAGGAGAGACCTTGTCTCAAATAACAAGGTGGATGACTCTCCAGAAATGATACCTAGAGTCAGCCTCTACAGTTCGCATACATGCTCACACATATGTATAGCGACTCCCCATACATGCATACACACACACTGATGCCTACAGATAAATAAATATGTAACCAAAGGACTAACCCCTTTGGACTGACTCAATAGATTCTTGATGAAGACATATCAGGGTGACGTACTAAGCAATGATATTTACCTGGATCACCACGGAGTTATCATTACCTTAACTCCACTTCAGCTCATAGGAAGCTGAAGAATGAGCAACTCTGCCATGTTTTGTGCATTCTCACAGCCTCTAACAGTGATTTAAACTGGACAAACTAAGGCAGGTAATAAAACCAGCAGTTTCTGTTACCAGCCCCTGTGGTGGCGGTGAATGAAAGCCACCTGGCCATTGTGGTGGCTTTTTGCATATCAGTTTGCTTAGCAGTCACTTCCCGAGTTATAGTCCTAAAACATTCCTTTTCTCAGTAGTCAACTCAGCTCGCCCCCACCCCCACCCGGCCTTTCATCTTGAAAAGAGACTCAACTCATGAGGTCTACACACAACATCCAACACCCGGATGGCCACTGTATCATTGTAGTACAATAGCAGTGAGTCTCCTTGCTCACATTGCATTTCTAAGCCTGGGGAATTATTGCCAAACACACTCTCTGTTTGTTCAGCTTCAATCTAATTTAAGTCATCAAACATTTATCAGATATCTACTCCATGCCAGGCACTGGGAATACAAACTGCTGAGTCATTATCCTTGCTTGTAATTTGGGAATAGCATGGAGGGTGTTTGGAGGGGGTTTCAGGTGGCGGGGAGAGACATCCAAACTAATAACTGTGATTCAACAAGATAAGACCACAACAGAGCATATGAGACTGCAAGTCCCAGACAAGTGCGCTTCTGCACAGGATAGGATGTGTGGTCAAGGAGACGGCTATCAACAGAGAAAAGATGGCTGTGAAGGAACAGAGTTCACTGCACATCCTACCAGGTGGACGAACGTGGGAGCAGGGCTAGAATAACAGAGAAGGAACTGGAGATGGGAGTCCCACATCTCTGAGTCATATCAAAAGAGGCCACAGCAGAGAAGAAATCCAATCTAGTTCCACTTGGCTCTAGGAGCAGCTTTTACTTCCCAGAACGTTGGCTGCAAAAAGGAACAGCACGTAGGCCCATTCATTCTACAGGAGGGCTCCTCGCAGCCCCCGTCTCCTCCTGCTTTATTTAAGTATTTTCCTACATCTCTTCTTAAAACATATGTTCCCAGTTGACGGAAATATGACCAGCTGGAGGCAGAAGCTCCTTGTACCCATCGGCTCCTTCTCTAGGAACAAGAGCGCACAGTGTGCAGGTTCCAGGTCTACATCCAGGTTGTGATCATATCAGCACACCCAACAAGTGAAAAGGGAGACTCTGCTCCTAGACAGAGGAGGAGCATGGACAAAGTGGAAAAAGCCTTGGGTCATTGTGTTTGCAGATTCTTAAATGAACAGATCTGGTGAGGACTTGAAGGCTTTCTTTTCCCAGGTAGAGTCACAATGTCCATTGCTCTGTCCAACCTTTATCACTAACAAGGACCTCACCTCCGAGACCCTCTCACCTGCTCTTTAATGGACACTGCAGTTAGCCTCAGTCATGGACAAGGAGCCTGAAGCAAAAAGACAAGTCACTTGCTCAAAGTACTACAGTGAGGAATTGATATGGAATTCCCCTCTTTATGCTATTAATGTTTTATTACCATTGGTTATTAAAGAAGCTTTTTTTGGCCAATGGCATAGTAGAGGAAAGCCAGGTGGGAAATCCGAACAGAGAAATATAGAGAAAGTAGGCGGAGTAGGGGAGATGCCATATAGTAGCTGAAGGACATAGATGCCAGAACTTTGCCAAGCAAACCACAGCTTTGTGGCGATACATAGATTAATAAAAATGGGTTAATTCAAGATGTAAGAGCTAGCTAGGAATATGCTAGAGTCATTGGCCAAACAGTGTTGTAATTAATAAAGTTTCTGTGAGATTATTTGGCCCTGGCAACTGGGAAACTAATGAGCAGCCTCTGTCTACAGGAAGTGTTAGAGATAAAACTCAAACACAGCCTGAAGGGGCTCTCTGGCTGTTTGAATAAGGAATGTTCCCCATAGGTTCTTATGTTTAAACATTTGGTCCTCTGTTGGTAGCACTGTGTGCTTTGGGGGAGGTTGTGGAACCTTTAGGAAATTGGTCTTGCTGGATGAAGTATATCAAGAGTAGGATTTAGGGGTTTATAATCTTGCCCTATTTCCTGTTCTCTCACTGCTTTCTACATGCAGACTAAAAAAATGTAATCAGTCAGTTCTCTATTACTGCCACCACACTATACCCTTTCTGGCATGATGGACTCTATCCCTCTGGAACCATAAGCAAAGATAAATTCTTCCTTAAGTTGTTTTTGGTCATGTTATTTTATTATGGCAACAGAAAAGCAACTAATACACATTCCAAAACCCCAACGTGCATAGTAAGTCCTGATGTCTATGGAAAGCAGTTTTTGTACACGGATAATAAATATAAAGAGATATCCAGGATGGTGGAGAAGGAAAGATAATAACAGAAAAATCCATCACCAGGCCAGTTAATGTTGGGAACAAGAGTTATTTCTATGAGAGCCCAGAAAACACACAGAACATACCCTTGTGGCATGGTTCCTCTATTCAGGGTCAGTATAAGGCCAGATGGTCATATCAGGCTGGCTGGCTGCTTGATGGAGGAAGGTCATTGGTTAAATAAAAAGAAACTGCTTAGCCCTCATTGGTTAGAAGATAGGTGGGAGGAGTAAACAGAACAAAATGCTGGGAGGAAGAGGAAGTGAGCTCAGACTCCACAGCTCTCCTCTCGGGAGCAGACACCTCAGGAGAGATGCCATGCTCCCGGCTCCTGGGAAGACACACACAATGAAGCTCTGACCCAGGATGGATGTGGGCTAGAATCTTCCCGGTAAGACCGGTGCTCACAGATTATTAGAGATGGGTTGATCGGGATATCAGAATTAGCCAGTAAGGGCTAGAACTAAAGGGCCAACCAGTGTCTAAAAGAATACAGTTTGTGTGTTGTTATTTCGGGGCATAAGCTAGCCGAGCAGGTGGCTGGGGTGCTGGGAACGCAGCCCCGCCGCCCATTTTACTACAGCTGCTCTTGTAAATAAAGTTTGATTGGAAGACAGCCACACCCGGATGTTACTTTGCACAGCTATCTGTGTCTTCACTACAGCAACACAGCTGATGAGATGCTACACACACCACATGGTTCCTGAGTTCTAAAATGTTTCCTGTATCTGGTCCTTTGCTGAGGAATATTTGCTGACCTCTAATTTCAAATTATTCCACCTGAAAAGCAAGGAAAGAAAGGCACCTGCATATCTGCTGTCTAGAGTCACCCCTGCAGGCTGTTGGGGAGAGAGTTGCAATATGACATGTGTATGCTGACAGCGTGGGCTCTAGATACCCGACAAGAAACTTCAAGCCAGAGGCTTCTGTGAACCCAGCTGTACCATATCTATAGAGTGGGTTTCCCCCAAGGGCAGAGCTGGGAATCAGCAGATTCTATTCTAAGGTGAGCAGCCAAGTTGTGGACTTATACACAGCCCGAGAGGCAAAGTTCTGCTTTGTGTAGCACTTTTACCAAATGTATGACTTGGTGGGAGGTTTCCCATCTTAATAGCACAGCTCTTCGTTCATATCAGAGTAGATGCTTTGTGCAGTGGATGGAGCTTACTGCAGAAATTCACAGATAGTCCAAGTGCAGAAAATGAGTGTCTGTGGAGTTCCCAGCCATAAGTGGGACATCTATATCATAATCAGCCCCCTCAAGACTCAGGGAACATCACAGAAGATGAGTGGAAAGAGTGTAAGAGCCAAAGATTGGGGAAGACCAGGGAAAATCAGTATCTCTTGGATATTTCAGGACTGATGCACTTGGGAACACAGATGCTGTTGACTGTGCAAGACAAAACTGCTTAGCATTCCAACAGAAATAGCTAAGGGCGAAAGAGACCCTGCCCCCAGCTTTTGACATCAGATGACTGCTAGAGCATAGAGTCAGGTTTCTTTCCATGTGTCGTCATGGGTAGGTTGGCCATGCTCCAGTGGAAAGCCCTGCACACACGCATATCTAAGCAGCACAGACTGTAGTATGTAGGGTGTGACAAATGAGGACAGTATGGATTTGGGTGGGGCCAAGTGGGCCTAGAAGGAGTTAGAGGAGGATGGGGAAATAAAAATATTCAAAATATGTTGTATTTGTGCAGGAAATTCTCAAGTAATTAATAAAAGTTATATTAAAATAATAAAAAAATTTAAGTCTTAAAAAAAAAAACAGGAAATCTGGCTCCCCTGAGTAGACATTGCTGTAAGGCCTTCTAGAAGAGAATACTCTGTTCAGGTCAGCAAGTAGTGAGCTGTGACTGCTTATATTAAGAGTCTGCTCCAGGAGAAATACCCACATGTAAGCTCTTATCACCATAATGACAGGCTTAGAGAGGTCACATGACTCACCCAAGGATATGTGTCACTTAAGTGGCTGAGCCAGAGCTTTGCTTCGTATATGATTTTCTGAGCAGCTTGAGGCCACATTCCTTTTTTTCTAACAGTCTTATCTTGGTTTCTGCACCCACACTTCTATGCAATCCCAGCAAAGGAGCAGAGATGGTCTCCGTTCTGTCTTCACAAAGCCTAAATAATGCATTAGAACATGGGGTGCAGGATGTTAAGGTAAGAATAAGTACTGCTAAAGGTCCTGACCCTTTCTACCCAGGAGGGGCAAAGAGCACTCACAGCAATCTACCTCGTCTCAGTCAGCCCTCATTCTCATGGACAGAACAGCTAGGAACTGCAAATTTTGACCCACCCAGGAATCAGACATCACCAATCAATCCAATCAATTCAAATTGCTAATTGGATTCTGGCATAACCCAGCCCAAACTCTCTAAGCCAGAAGCTTTTTTTCTAATTTGACACAGCATATGCTCCTATACAAGGGAACTTTGATATAAGGGATTCATCTAAACCTATAGAAGTTGCCTTGAAAACCATGTCTTGAGATATTAGATGTTGAGTTCCTGCATTTTTGAGACTGTGATATATAACCAGAACTTACAAAACCTGGAGAGTTGCTCATGGTGTAACCTGAGATCTAGAAACTCCACTCACTTCATAAACAAATTCCCTATGTGTTTATCAAAAAAACTCCAGAACCCAGACACTTATTGTTCCCACTGTGGTCTAAGCTATCATCACTCAGAAGGCTGTAAATGATGTAGGTTATTTCCAGGAAGTGGCCCAGCAGGGATGTGATCTTAGTATAACCTAGACCTACATGAACCCTGAATCAACAGAGTGAAATGTTCTTCAGGGACATGCCCCATGAAGACCAGAGGACCCTTTATATGCATCCTCAACAGTCCCTTCGGAGTCTTATGTAACCTTCCAGGCACACTAGACCCAATTTGGCCATGGTATCTTCAGAGATACCAAATCCGGAATACACTGCAATTGACATACACAATGCTCAAGAAAGGGCATCTACTCAGTTCACTAGACAAACAAGATCATCTCTAGGCATAAATAACTTTCAGCAACATGACATGTGATGTTAGTTTTGATTGTCAACTCAACATGTTCTCCAGTCATCTAGGAGACAAACCTCTGGGCATTCCCATGAGGGATAATACACATTGAGCTAATAAAGGTGAGAAGACTGACCTTAGCTGGGGGCAGCGCCACTCCATGGGCTTGGTAGAAATGCAGAACAAGGGCTGAGTCTGAGTATCCCTTGCTCTCCACTTCCTGAAGGCAGATACAACATGAGCAGTGGCCTTGAGCTCCTACCACCATGCTAGACTAGCCTCCTACACATAAGCTACTGAAACCCTCCCTCAGTTTGCACTGTGTTATTGTCAGTGTATTGTATCATCTCGAACAATGAGACGAGTAACTCAGAGAAGACATTCAGGGGTTGTCCCTCAAGCTCCAGCCTTGGCCATGGAACCTAAGTAAGGCCATCTCCAGGGAATCCAGAGTGCTTCATTCCACCATGAGATATCTCACAAAGCATTTTGTTGTTTGCCTTTTGTTTTATTTTGTTTTAATGGTCATTAAACGTGGTATTTCCCAATATAGATTTGTGTCCGGAAGAAACACATTCTTGCCATTTAGATCCTTTATCACGTCTCCTCCACTCTTGCATCTCTCCTTAAACCCAAGTTTCTACAAGATCCTTATCACCAAAGACAGAGACTGCCTTTGCCTTTGACTGTAACAAACACATGGTCATGAGACAGATATTAGTTGTGTAGTTAGGTTCATCTTGATTCTTTCAGTCCTAGTTGAACTGCAAGTACATTTTCATCAGTCTTTCACCTTTGGGGACAGTGACCATAATTCACAGCCCAGAATACTGAGTACAGTGTTTCTACATCCCCATCACTCTCACTTTACCATCATGCCTAACTCCATGACCTAATGTGCCATGTGAAACACGAGTCATAGACAAACCCATTTCATGACACATGGCAGGTAAGGAGGAAGGAAGAGAATACAGTTGAGGAGGGAGGGGACCTCTACGGGAATTTCAAGTTCACTGAAGACAGAAGCAAGCTATTTAAAGAAATCCATCAAGAACAATGGCAATGGGTTTTTGATCCTACTGCACGTACTGGCTTTGGGGGAGCCTAGGCAGTTTGGATGCTCACCTTACTAAACCTGGATCGAGGTGGGAGGTCCTTGGACTTCCCACAGGTCAGGGAACCCTGATTGCTCTTCGGGCTGATGAGGGAGAGGGACTTGATCGGGGGAGGGGGAGGGAAATGGGAGGCGGTGGTGGGGAGGAGGCAGAAATCCTTAATAAATAAATAAATTTATAAAAAAATAAAATAAAATAAAATGCAATACACTTGAAAAAAAAGAAATCCATCAGTACAGTCCCTGTTTGGGAAAGAAATAGTGGGTTAAAGGATCATGGCACTCGTGGACTATGTTAAAAGACTTTAGTTTTGCCAGGTGGTGGTGGCGTACACCTTTAATCCCAGCACTCAGGAGGCAGAGGCAGGCGGATCTCTGTAAGTTCGAGACCAGCCTGGTCTACAAAAGCTGGATCCAGGACAGGCTCCAAAGTTACACAGAAAAACTCTGTCTTGAAAAACCAAACCAATCCACAACAACAAATGGCTTCAGTTTTTAAAGCATTATTTTACTTTAATCACATGTGTTTGGGGATTATGTGGGCACAGATGTCTGCAGGGGCCAGAGGAACTGGATCCTCCTTGAGTTAGAGTTGCAGGTGGCTGTGAGCTACCCAATGTGTGGGAACTATATCAGGTCCTCCATAAGAGGAGGATGCGCAGAAACATGGAGCATCTCTCCAACCTGAGGATTTTCTCACACATTGAAAATTAGGGATTTCCTTGGTTTCAGGAAGTTGAGGTTCTGTCTGGTTGGTTTTCTTGCTGAAAGCCTCAGAAAATTTTAAAACAAAAATATATTTAAACAAGTATGAAATTGCCAGAAATATTTTTAAAAAGTAAAATGAAGCCTGTCTGGATCCAATTCCGGTTAACTCCAGCTGGGAGTTTCATAGTGCATTGCGATTCCTCAGTAACTATAGAAATTGCAGTCCAATTTCACATCACTTCTTAAAAAAATAGCAAAATGGACTGGAGAGATGGCTCTCAGTTAAGAGCATATGCTGTACTGTCTTAGGACCAGAGTTCAGATCCTGGTGCCATGGGTGTCCTACAAACACTAATTAACTCCAGCTCTAAGGGACCTGATGCTATGGTTTAGCCACTAGGCACACACACACACACACACACACACACACACACACACACACATATGGTGGTCCCTAAATACACATTTCCCAGTTCCCTGTATAAGAATGATTATATTTAGAGAAATTTCACTCAAGAGTCAGAGATTCATTCTCCCCCCTCATCAACACGGACTGAAGCACAGCAGTCATCCTACACACATCAGTTTTTACTATACAGACAGAGAGAAAATTAGAGAAGCTCTAGTGGGCCCTAAATCTTTAAGGTCCTGGGACTGTCTAACACAAAACAGACATCATAATTTGTTCTTTTGACTTTAAAGAGCTGACAAAATTAAGGGTTGCTACAGCAAACTCAACAGTTCCTTTGCCATTTGTGTTATGACCCAAATGGGCAGCAAGATGGACTTCATGCTCATATCAGACACAACCTATCTATGCCTTAAAAATAGGCATGTATAGCATGAATTATGCAAACCTTAAATATTACCCATGCCACTTTTACTATCTCATTTAAGTGGGAGTTTTGATTAAATAATGTATTATAGAGTAGAATTCTGTAATAGATAGTAAATCACCAGGAGTCTTGATGTTTATCTTCTGCCATCTACGGGATACATTCTTAATGAAAATTCTGAAATTTGGTTTAAGTTTCATGTGACTCATTCATTAACCTCAAGATAAATCACACACACAAGCATGCATGCACTCACACACACATGCACACACACACATACATACACACATTCACAGGAAGCCGACTTAAATTTTAAACAAAGTTATATATACTTATATTCCTTGCTATTCTAGATAATGTATTTGGTTATCATTTCAAGCAAAATTGGCCCAGATTCAGATACCATGTCATAAATTTGTATGTGATATTTGTGGGTGAAAGGAGAAAAAGAATGTAGTTTTTGTGCATTCAAATGTTGAAAGCACATAAAATCTATTTCTCACCCACGAAAAGTGCATATTAGTTGTGTGGAGTCCTGTGTTCTGATTCCCACTATCTTATTAACCAATGGTCTCACTCAGAAAGCTGGTAAATTTTTTCAGGCTACTGTTCCTTCGGGAGTAAGGTCAGAAGAAAAGAAAAGTCTTTTCCGATATTAATGTATGAATTAATGTAATTCTCTCTATTTTATCTTACCAATATAGAATTTAAGAACCTTAGAGTTTGATGTCCAGGACTTTGCCCATCTCCAGCTATGTGAGGTCCTTTTCTTAAAGATTCACTTCATGCTTCGACTTGTGAGTCTTAGCTTCTATATTAACCAAATGGGAGGAACCATTTGGCCATCACAAGATGCCCGTGGCAGCTGTGTGTACTTGGAATATACAGGCCATCACTACCACTGTGGGACCGCAGTAACAATCAAACACCATGGAGACATAAACCTGACTACAATGTACGATGCTGGGTAAATGGTAAGGAGTCAATTATTCAGTGTTGGACAAGGAAAAAGGTAACGAGCAGAGGACGAGCACCAATAAAATGTATCCAATTAGGCATTATTTAAAGTTCATGAAGTCACCCCAAAGTTTTTGTTTACCCACATCTGTGCCCACACTCATTGAGAGTCAGTTCAACAACTGGTAATTAAAACAAATATCTTACATCCCCAACAAACTTAGAGGCATAAAGTAGAAGGCAATTACTCAACTCTGATTTAGGCTTAATAGGCAACATGCCTTAATTTATTCTAATTTAATATTCAAAAGAATGTCCTTAAGGTAATATCCTTCCTCAATTCACAACAAATGCAACACTGTAAATTAAGGCCAGCATCCATCAAATGCATGAGAGCTAAACCCTTAGAGCAGAAAGTAACCCTCAGAAGTAAGGAAATGGCCCGAGACAGCCCAGTGCAGGCAAATGTTCCTGTGGATTGAGAAGATACCCTCTTGTCTACCCAAACTATATTCATGAATTCCCAATTGGGCAACTACTTCTTTGCTATAAGCAAAGGAGTATGCCAGTACCTAGTCACAGAAACCTAAGTTTTCCTTTGGCATGGGTCACATCCTTCAGTCAAAGACCTAGAAGAGATATATCCTGCCCAATAGAATCCTGTAATCTTAGATGGCCGGCCCAAGCATTAAGGTTACTCTCTACTTACAGACCCACAACCAACAAAAGGCATTTTCTAGCACTTTCAATAAAGAAAAGGAGGCATTTCTTACTTGTCAGTTTCATTCTCAAAGCTGATAAACACCTTTGAAATGAGGCAAATCATTCAGGAGTAAGATATCAACCGTGTGTGTGTGTGTGTGTGTGTGTGTGAGTGCATGCATGCTGGGCATGAAGAACACACTGATGAATATTCAAGAATGATGGGGGAGGGTAGTTAAATTATTGGATATGAGATTTATGTTTTTTATCACTTTCTTAGTACAAATTGCCCTTATATTTGATGATAATAATAATTTCTTTTTAGTGAGCTAAGAGAGCAAAGTAATCTTGGGTCTCATCATGAAAATCTCACTGCACTGTTTCTGTCTTCCTTTCCATACAGCTAGACACAAGACTCCACCTTGTAAAGAGGAACAGAATCAGGCGCCGTTTGAATTCAATGCTCAGAGCACTGACTTGTTGCTAGGAAGCATGCAGTCTGTTCAGACACTGCCCATGGAGCTTTGACCTGGGTGGCTTTACCTCTGAACTGCTATGAGAAGAAAGTTGGGCAAGGTAAGGCTACCTGCTAACGCTCTCTGAGTGACCGCACTGAGTGGCCGCATTCAGCCAGTCACGTGGCTTCCATATGTCTTCTATGTGGCATCCAAAGCATGTCACCAGCTTCCTTACCAATCTACTCGCCCGAGCAAAAGAGCTCACAAGGCACACCCCTTCAAAACACCGGCAGTTCTCTTCTTGAATGAGGAGGTATTGCCATGGCGACCCCATCTGCTGCCATGCTTCATGGCTGCCATGAGGTAAGCAGCTTTATACCACTGTGTGTTTCCACTATGATGCTTTGCTTGTCACAGGTCTTAAGTCACGGAGCTGGCCAGCCTCCCTGCGACTCCTGAAATAAGGAGCCAATGTGCATCTCTCTTCCTTTTATGTTCTTTATCTCAGGGATTTGGTTCCAGTAATGAAAAACCTAAAACACGCATGGTGATTGCCATTAGTCTGGGAACCATCAGACTGATTTTTGGAGCACCCACCCCATTGTACATTCCCATCGGCAAAGCACAGAGTCTCGGTTTCTCTCATCATTATTAACACTAACCTTCCTTTAAACAAAGATGGCTATTGTACTAATGGACATGAATGCCTATCGATTTATTATTTTCATTTCTTTGTGTGGAAGATACATGTGGGTGTATATGGTGTATGTACTTGCTTATGCATGTGTACACATGTGTATGTGTGTATGTCCATGTGGAGGTCAGTGCTTGACACTGGGATCTTCTTTGATCATTCTCTACTTTATTTTCAGGCCAAAGTCTCAGTGAACATAGAGCTCAGCAATTCGGTTAGGTTGGCTGGGCAGTGAGCATCAGAGACCATCATTGGCTGTGGCTACAGATGTGTGCTGCTTCATATGGCTTTTACGTGGATGCCGAGGGTATGAATTCAAGTCCCCATGCCTGCATCACAGTTAACTTACTCCCCGAGCCATTTCTCTAGCAATTTCATTTCCATTTGTGATATGAAAAGTGATGTCAATTATCTTGTCATGTGCACAGTGACCATTTGGGTAGCTTGGTGGAGACTCTCCCATTCATATTATGGCTTCTCAACATGACAGACAACTACATGGAGGAAGGCATCTTGGCTGACAGTCTCAGGAATTTCCGGGACAAGAAGGCTTGGTAGTGTGAACACTACCCCACTGTAGCAACAGCTGCTGCATGCAGATGCTGCTTCTCTCATCCTGCCCAGTAAAAGCAGAAACCTGGCTGCAACTAGATCACTTATAGCCCTCAAGAGCTACGCGCAGTGATCCACCCCTCCAGCAGACTCCACCTCCTAAAGATGCTGCAACCTCTACAAACAGGGCCACCCACAGAGGACCAAGCACATATAGACACAGGTCAGATGTGAACATTTTAAAACCGAACTATGGCAATATTTTCTACCCACTTTTTATGTTGACTGTAAGTTGAGAAGTTTTCTGTACCATCTCAACATCTGATCCATTCTCAGAAGATATGTGGCAACACTGGCAATATTAATTACCACTCCTGCACCCCCTAGCATAGACAGAGAGACTGACCCGAAGGTTTTCATCAGTCTAGGTTAGTTTCATGCTTTGGGATAGCTGGGCAAGGCAAGATAGAGGTAGAGAGAGATAGAGAGAGACACAGAGAGGTAGAGAGATAGAGAGATAGAGACACACAAAGAGATAAAGAGACACAGAGAGTAAGAGGGTGAGAAAGGAAGTGAAGAAGAGAGGGAGGGATGGAGGGATGGAGGGAGAAAGGAAGGGGGACAGAGGGAGAGGGGAGAGAGAGAGACAGAGACAGAGAGAAAGAGAGAGAGAGGAGAGGGAGAGAGAGAACCTGCTGAGACTGAGACGGGGGCTTTATTTTCTGCTTGTACCTTCTCAGATGTGTTGGCAAGAATGATTCTGATCGCACTCAAACCGCAGCCCCAGGATCACATCCTGGGCGTTTTCCTTGCACACAGTGTCGGTGCTCCATAATAAGGGCTAAAGCAGCTTTTTAAAAATGTAGGTCGGGATGAAAAGAGATTTAACTTTTAATGTTTGAATTAAAACAGCAGGGGCAACTTCTCAGAATACAATAATAATAATAATAATAATAATAAAAGCTACCGGAGATTCCCTGAAATAATCATTCCTAGCTATTTTCCTCTGTGTTTCATAAATAATAAATGTGCTAAAAAATCACCCATAGTAACACATTCTCTAATATACTAGTTATGCAAGCTGGTATAACTCTAAGAACCCCTAAATGTGAGAAAAATTGAATTTGCTGGTACTTTTTTTTAAACCTAAAAATTAAATTTCTCTGGCCCCATGCAGACCCGCTCCCTTACAGCTACAGTCATAACTAGATTTTTAAGCCCTTGGAAAGCATTGTGGATTGCAATAAAGCAAAACATGATGTCAAAAACTGCTTAGAATACAGAAAAGTGTGCTTCTGATATATAGCAGAGGGCTGCTGTTTACCTGGCTCAGGCAAGCACATTGCTTGTGGATCTTTTGACAGCTGTGGCTTGCACAGGAATTCTAGCACCATCGACTTTTTTATTACTGATTTAAGATAATCCCATTGGCAATAACCCCAGAGTAGTGTTTCCCCTATCTGATCCCCAATTCAACCCTTAGTGCTTTTATTTTCTCCCCCTTTCTGTGTTGATGATTGGGAGCCAGACTGTTAAGAATACACTTGGCTTCATAGTACAGGATGTGTTTGCTCTGACGGTAGCAGGATGTCCAGGGGAAGGGACGTGCTTCATGCACTATTGAAGAGCTGCAATGTGGACCTGTGAATAAAACACTAGACTGGGGACTGGGGCAAGCACACTGCTTTCCTGGCATCCTGCTGACTGGCCCATGTCTGCTCACTTGGAACTCAAGCATGCGTGCATGTGTACCGTGGCTGCACCGTGAGCATCTTGACTTGCCTGCGACACAAGATGACATCTGCTTTGGGAACTGTCTGCCCAGATATCTGACAAGCGATGCTTCTTCAGGCTGCCTTGCAAGGTTTCCATTCTGATGCTGCTTCTGGTATGCATAGCTGAAATTTGTTGGTTATTTGTCCTTCTCTGGGTGTGCTTATAGTAGAAAAATAAGATTAAATAATCTAAAATAATGACACACATATATGCAAACATGATTGACTGAGATTTTATTTACTATTTGTTTATTTTTGTTTACTATTCTTATCTCTTACTTCTTAAGTCATGAGGATTAATTTTTGCTTGCGTATGGGATATGTGTGTCTGCGTGTGTGTGTGTGTGTGTGTGTGTGTGTGAGAGAGAGAGAGAGAGAGAGAGAGAGAGAGAGAGAGAGAGGAGAGCACGATGTACATGTGCATATTGGCATGTGTGTGGGCTGATGTGGACATGAGGGGGCCCAGTAATGTGTACGCATGCAGGTGTGGAGGCCAGAGATAGTCTTCCTCAATCACTCTCCAGTTTTTATATTGAGATACTTCTTCATTTTATTTGTTGAATCAGAGTTTCTCCCTTGAGTCCAGAGCTTGAGGATTTGACTAATCTAGCTAGCTAGCTTGCCCTGCAATGGATTCATCTTTTCTTATCCTGGGCTGGAACTACAGGTGGGCTACCACATCCACTTGGCCATTTGTGTGGGTTCTAGGCATATGAACTCCAGAACTCAGGGATGTATGGCAAGCATTTTGGCTACTGAGTCATATCCTCTGCCCCTCCAGGGTTGTTTTGATTTTGAAGAGTCTCACATGACTGCAGTTATGGGAATGAAGGTAATGAAAGGGAAACAGCCTAACAATTCAGTGACCCTAAAGAATATATAACAGAATGAAGGGCTAGCCATCCACCTACTCAGCGATACATAATGATATAAGAATATATAATGTCACAGGGCCAACAAGGTTATCCCAAAGTATGAGGAGAGGTGAGAGGGCATAGTTAACACGGAGCGGCGGCCTTGTTTCTGAGTTCTAGGGTCTTCCCTCAAGCACGTACCGTGAGAGCACAACCTTTTGTCACCTAGCCCCAGTCTCTACTCTCAGTATTCCATTTGGTGGACCCAGAAACCTGGAGAGCCTATGCTCTCCTCTTCTGCGTCCCCTAGCTTCACAACCTTGGCAAAGAACTCCCAAAAATCCTGATGCCCAGGTCCCCACCTCCAAGGCCAATTAAACCCATTCCCAGGAGATGCAGCCAAGTATCTATCATTTCTAATGCTCCACGTGATGCCAGCCTGCAGCCAAAGCTGAGAGCCCTCGATCATACATGCCAGTAATGAAACCATGTGTTGAAAGAAAGAAAGGAAAGACAACAGAAGCATATCAAAGGTCCCACCCAGTTGGGAGTCGAAGAAAACGTGGGACCAGGTTGGATCTGGAAAACAACGTGAGAGAGGAATGGAAAGCCCCAGCAGAAATGCAGTAACTTGGGGAGAAAGTATAAATAATAGCAGTGGTCATATTTGGTTGTTTCTGTTTTCATTTTAATAGTGTGTGTGTGTGTGTGTGTGTGTGTGTGTGTGCGTGTGTGCTAGTGCATGTGCACGCACAGGTGCACACACATACTTGTGAATGTAGAGACCAGATGTCAAGGAAGGTGCTTCCCTCAACCACTTTTTTGTTTGGTTTGTTTTGTGTTTTGAGACAGAGTTTCCCTGTGTATCTCTGGGGGCCTGGTACTTGCTCTGTAGATCAAGCTGGCCTCAACCTCAGAAAGAGCTGCCTACCTCTGCCTTTCAACTGCTAGGGTTAAAGACATGCACCACCACCACTCAGTCTCTATCTTTTTTTTTTCTTTAAGGTGTAGACTAACCCAACATACTGTTCACTGTTTCAGTTAGTCTGACTAGCCAGAGAACTCCCCATATTGTTCTCTAACACAAGGTTTGAAAATGCAAGAGTAGCCATGCCTGCCTTATACACCACACACACACACACACACACACACACACACACACACACACACACAATCTGATTTGAACTCTGACCTTTTGTTTTCATCCCAAGTGCTCCTAGCTACTGAGTGTCTCCCCAGCCCCATCATTTTTATGCACCATGAAACAGATATTTATTAAGCCCTGACAGCACAGAGCACTATTGCAGGTGTGGAGGACACAGCAGAGAGTACCACAGAAGAGAGACTCAGACTCAGGGAAATTCCACCCTTATGAAATGAAATGGGAGGAAAATTTTCCACAGTGATCATGGTCATCAGAGGTAACACTAGTAGAACACGGTTCTAAAAATTGTGTAGCCTGGAGACTAGGTAAAGAAGAAAAAAAGCCAGCCAGAGCCACTGCTAATGGGTCAGAAAATTCAAGAGTGAAGTCAATCAGAACCCCAAGTGAGGATACAAACAATAACTAGTGGCCTTCTAGTATAAAAGGGAGAAGGCTGGGGAGGAAAAAGACAGGAGATCTAATGGAGGGAGGAGGGAAGAAGGAGGAGAAAGGGAGGAGTGGGAAGAGGGAGGAAGGAGAAAGGACAAGGGAGAAGGGAAGAGATATTGAGAGGGTGAAGGAAGGAGAGAGAAGAGGAGAAAGGAAGAGAAGAAAAGAGGGAAATAACAGATGGCAGGTTAAGAACAAAAGCAAAGAGGAGTGGAGAACAACAAAAAGGAGTGAGAGAGACAAAAGTGGAGGGGGTAAGAAGACAGGAAATTGGGGGCTGATATTGGGGAGAGGGGAATAGATTGAGGGAGTGAAGAGTTAACAGCAATAGCTAGTTAGTGCACTGAGGACTGCTTGAAAAGCTGAGTTCCTGCCAAAGGCTTCAGGGAGGGGAGGAGCAGCCACTTCATTCCAATATCTACAGAAAAACCCACAGATTAGCACACACCAGGGGAACACCCACAAGAAGAATGCACAGGTGTCTAAAGGAAAAAACCAGAACAACAGAAAGAGCCATGTGGGCTTTCATTTATTTATCTGCTTATTTTGTGTCTACTAAGCACAAAGATCTCTCCAATGAAAAGCGACTTTTAAGAACTCAAGGAACCCAGAAGAAGCATGGTTAAAGTCAAGTCTGTGAAAGACAGATTCTTGTTCTAAAGGGGAGAGAAGCCCCCTCATGTGCACAGATGTTGCACATTAGCAGTGTGCTTTCCGTAGCTTCCAGACAAAGAAAAGATGGCCCCTGCAGCAAACACCTCCCAGCAAACCCTGCACCCATGAAGGCAGAGCCCATAGATGCACACTCAAGACTTCTCAAACACTACACATTTCGGTAACCTGCATTCTAGCAGCTTCCCTTTAAAAACCACTGTCTTGTTTTGTTTTAAAAATGGGGTTCATATAGCCCCGACTGGCCTCAGACCTCCCAGGGATCTGAAGCTAACCTAAACTTCCTGATTCTCCTGTCTTCACTTCCCAATTCCTGAGTTTACAAACCTGTACCACTTGTAAAATTTACATTCAGGCTGGAGAGAGGAGAGGGTGAGTCAATAAATAAGTCAGGACAAAATTAATTCAGTGATACATTCTAAAAAAGAAATTCACAAAGAAAAGAAGCAGAGGCTGAAAATTGAGCCATAGTAAGTCCAAGTGGTAGATAAATGTCTGACTTAGGTGTATAGGAGAGGATATGAAGGCTGCAATTGCTAACCCTGTCAACTTGATAGGATTGATTTGCCATGGAAATGTGAGCGTATCTGTGAGAGAGTTACTAGATTGGGTTAATTGAAATGGAGAGATCCACCCTAACTATGGGCTGCACCAGCCCATTGACTAGACTATCAAAGTGGCAGAAAGGAGAAGCTGGGCTGAGCTCCAGCATCAATCTTTCTCTGCTCTCTGACTGTAGATGCAACATGGGATATGACCAGTTGCTTCATACTCTGGCCTCCATGCCTTCCCCACCATGCCAGACTGTACCTTCAGCCAACTAAAATAAGCTCTTCCTTCCTTGAGTCACTTTTGTAAGGTATTTGTTACAGCAACAGGTAAAGTTACTAAGACAGAGGCTCCAAAGGGCAGAGTGCTTATGGAAGAGCCTTGGTTTCTATGGGAGGCTGGATGCAGAGCTATGCATCTGTGAGGTCTGTGCTAATGACTACCTTCTGGCCGGCTCCCCACCCCGATGCTCTGGAGACTGGAAGAGGAGGTGTGAAGGGGTGATGTTCTGACTGGGTACAGCTGTCCTCCCTGCACCCCTGCTGGCCCACTCTCCACCCTTTCCTCACTGCTCTCTAGCCTGAAGGATAAGTAGATGACTTCATCCTTAGGTTCCACACTCCCAGTAGCCTGTGCCATAGGGTCAAAGAGCCTTTACCTGCCTACTGGATAGAAGGAGAAAGGGCCAGGGTTTTATTCCAAGGCTCAGCTTGGACTAGCTACCTCCTTATCTCTCTCTGCATGCTGAGAAGTTCTTTAATCTCCTTGCTCTCCAGACCTAGGGTGAGCATGTCTTGTTTAGTAGCCCAGGGCTGCATTGCCTGTGCTCAACACAAACTGCCCACTGTTTCTAAGTAGCTTGTTTACTAAGTTCACCTTAAGTGACCTGATTTGGGCACGTGGTTAGCCATTCTCAACAATGACCATTGAGAAGTACAGACTCAGATGTGCCCTAGGTCAATGTCAAGGTTGTATACCTGGAAATGGAAGTAATAACCAAGTGGCCCTCTGGTCCTTCTAATAGAATGTTCTCTGAAATTGTTGCTGGCTTTCTGCCATCACTGCTGTAGGATACTTCTGCTTTCTTAGGATGAGCTGAACTCTCTGAAGTGGTAAAAACTACGAGGCCTAAAATGGGACCTAAGTTTATTCACTCTGCCATGACCCACCTACTTCTTCCATCTCGGCAGTCGAAATGCGATAGAATCACAGTTTCATTTACTCCTTGCAAAGCAAGCTGGTTCTCTCCAGAGAAACAATTCACAGACAGGAACATAAGGTGTCAGCTGTGGAAAAGTCTCTGTGGAACATAAAAGGCAGACTGTCAGTCATGCCTGCGTTGAGGAAGAGGCCTGCCAGCTTGCTCACCGTCACGATGCAAAGAGCAGAAAGGAGTGCCTACTACCCTGAGCTGGGGAAGCACCAAATATAGGGAACTTTGCCATGGACCCTCGAACCCCAATGCTGGTGCTTCCCATCTTCCAAGCTAATATACAACACATGGGTTCTAGGATTCTGTGTCACTGCTGTAGATATCCCTATCAAGGTAACACACACCAGATCTTACACAGTTCTGAGGTGTCTGTCCACACTCTGCCTGAGTGTAAGGAGTCTTTGGAAAAGAGTAGGTGGAATATATCCCTGTGTGGAATGTGTGTCCATCCTAAAGCACAGCTGTTAAACAGCACAGTTAGGAAAGGCAGCTATGCTTACTGACTGCTTTCCTTGTGTTAGATGATAAATTCAGAACGCTGGGCAAGTTTGAACTCGTGCAGTGGTTTATGATCTGGGAAACTGACCCCCAGCAGTCCTTCACGTCTATGGTCCACAGCCCTGTGTAAAGCTCTGCTCTTGAGAGTGGGAACCCAAGGAACTTGCTTCTAAATGAAGAGTGTAGAAGAGGTGAAAGAAGGTTACCATACCTTAACACACGCACACGCATGAACACACACATTCCATTTCGGGGTTTGCAGAAGGAGGTCACTATATTGCCTTCCAAATGTGACAATGGGCTGGGAATCTGACCCAGTGGGTTAAGTGCTGGCTACCCAAGCATGAGGACTTGGTTCAGAGCCCCTGCATCCACATAAAATCTAGGTATGGCAGCACGTGTCTATAATCCTACTCCCGGATAAGACAGAGATGGGAAGATTCCTCGGGCTCATTTGCCAGTAAGTCTAGGCAAATCAATAATAAGCTTTGGGTTTGAGGAGAGACCCAGTCTCAAAAACATGATTGAGAGTGATGAAGGTGGACACTTTTCATCAACCTCTGCCTTCTATATAAACTACCATTTCCCAACATACATCTTCACAAACAGGAACATCCCCTACAAAATAAAAATTATATACATACCTATAAGTTCCTACCATCATCTGTTAATCATATTGGAAGCATTTCAATCATTGATCTTGTAATATAAGAGTCTCTTTCACAAATAAATTTGATGACATTCAATTGCAGAGACATAGTTTGAACCTCAGTAGCAAGGGGCCACTCCCAGGGTACTATCCTTAGGATATGACATGAAGCTGAAAGGTCTCCTAACTGGTGTTAATGTTTTTGTCTATAAAATTCAGGTAAGAAAAATATTTACCTCATAGGGCTTGTTTGGTGAATTAATTAGGAGAAATTAATATACCACGTCACTGGCATGACAAATAAGAATTGCTCAATAAGCTTTAAAGTTGTATGAACAAAGGATGTTTATTCTAGGACCGCTTCTGTCCAATTAGAAGCTGCCTAATTTGCTTGTATACTCTCTGCTTCTTCATCTTTTATAAAGATCAAGGCTAAGTCTGTAGTTGTTAAAGTGGATATAGGTGTTTACTAATGGAAAATGCCTGCATGCAAAGTCAATGTACATTTCTATGCCCACAATTAATTATTTAGCATCATACATATGTCAAAATACTTTATGCTTGCTGCATTTTGGAAGACAGGGAATGATTTCTGGAAGACCACAGACCTGATCCCCCAAAGGATGGATTCTCAGTGATAGGCAGGTATACTTTTACTGAGAAATGTAAGAAAGCTTTGGGAAATAAACAAATAAATAAATTCATTTCTATGTTCCAAGTTATTCAATTATTAAACAGTGCCTATAGACAGGGAGAAGGAATTAAGCATTAACGTTATGAACTGGGCGTTCATATAGACATTTATTTAACAATTAGTTTGATTGGATTTAAGATGGTTTGATTCTACGTTTAAAAAGACTCCCCACAGCTGGAGCATCACACAATGTGATCCGGCACCAAACTCACATGGAAGCTGGTTAAAAATTCAGCTACCCTGGTTTTAAGCCCAGCTGGGTCTGGTTCAGCAGGTCTAGGTCGGAAACTCTCAGCGTACATTTTTAATACTCCTTATGTGGGTCTCCTATAATGTCCCAGGCACAATGAGAAAAGGTGTCCTACAGGGATCCCAGGACTCCGGAGTCCTTCACCTTTACTCCAGCCTTCTCGTTTCTGGTATTTTTTTCAGCATCCTTGACAAAGGAAAGACGTCTTCCCCAGGTTCCCATTCTGTTCTTGGCAACTAAATCTCTGCAGCTGAGATTCGGAGGAGCAGTGCTCTGGGGAAGTAAAATATTTCCACTCAGATGCTGGGGCTCCTGCTGAAGGGATGGAGGAGTCTATTCATCAAAGAGTACACAGTGCCTGTTGCAGCAAGGACCAAGTGTGTCTGCAAAACCTTAACTCTCACCTGGGTGCAAAAGCAAGGAGTTAGCCTGGCTCAGATCTACCCAATGTTCATTGCAGGAACTGGTACTTAGGAACGGGAACAATACCTGCATAGATTCACTTCATTTCAGGTTTGAGAAAAGCGGGAACAAAAATGAATGGATTCACTCAGCAGATACCAAGGACAAAAGTGGATTTGAATTTCTTTATAAAATGTACAACTATACTTCACTCCAGAAAGCCCGGTGCAGTGCAATCCCGTGATTGCCCGGTCTTCAGTCTACAGAGCAACATGGCTGCTCAGGGCTTGACTATACAGGTCCATGAGGAGCATGGATAGTGCTTTGGTGAGAAGAGCAGGGACCAGTTAGATTCATGGGATCAATTATGAAAACTCAAGTGAGGAATAGAATCTGTCCCCTTACAGATTGGCACTGAAAACAAATACATTTGCAAAAATGAACAGAGAATATGAATGTTCACTTTAGGAAAGCAGTGATGGCTAAAGGTAAGATGAGTTAGCTTTGAACAGATCTTATCATGTGCCCTAGAGGGTTTACCTGTAATAGAGGGAGATATGATAAGGGAAAGGAGGGGGAAGGAGAAGAATAAAAGATTTCACTTAGCTCTACAACCATCATATTTTAGCTTTCTGCTACTGGCATGCAATACCTGAAGTGATCCTTTCTGTTATTATAATAAAACACTTGAATTAGCCAACTTAATAAGACAAAAAAGAACTTTATTTGCTCAGATGGTGTTCGAGGTTGCCATCCCTGGCTGCCCATGGCTTGTGGGTTCATGGTGAGGCATCATGGCAGAGTGTGTGGTGGAGAAAAGTTGTCCACCTCATGGTAAGAGACAGGAAGGCGAATAAATGAGTGGCAGAGCTCCAGTCCCTGGCTTGGGGCAAGTCCCCAAACACTAGAATATATCCCTCTAGCCCCCCACCCCTGCTTTGGACTTTCTGCTACTTCCTAGTGGCACCAGGCAGGGGAATCAAGGCTTTCTATTATGTATAACTCATATCCAAACTTCCAATTTAGTGTTGCGTAGCAATTCAGGCATGGCATGAGGAAATAGGTGGAGTCTACAAAAATACAGCACCTACTTATAAGAGGGACTTGAGCCTTTGATGATTTGAGTATGCACACAGTTTTGCGAACCTACTACCCCCCACATGGATAATTAGTAATGTATATAATAATCTATGATGTGTGGATTGAAAGGCATAAAAATCAGGCCTTTGGAATGCATTCATTTCCCCCTAACATGTACAGCTAATTGTACCCACTCAGAATAGAATAGCAGTTGGCTTTAGTGTCCATGATTCAATGAGTAAAACCCACACAAGGCTCTTCTTTGATGGATACCCAACAAGAATAAGAGGACTCAGGGCCTGTCCCTGGAGTCAGGAAGTAGGAAACAGAGATGCGGTTAGGGCTTCTTCCTGTGCTACAACTACACTCCTGGGACTATGAGAACCTGATTAGCTGGGTGACGTTGGAGAGAAATCCCTTTGGAATCAATGCTCACATACTGGTCATGTGACAAAGGACCTAAAGTCCCAATCTGTGCAGAAGCAGAACCAACTATTGTCACCTGGACCTGTTTCCTGCCTGTCAAGGCCACCACTCTGCATGCCAGCTGCAGTTACTGCTTTTATCGTCATTGGAAATGAGGCTATTGAGACTCCCTCTGTCCAGAGCTGAAAACTCATGTCCAGAATCTAGGGGGAGTTCAACAGATGCCTGACATCTCCCAAGTAGCAGACTGGAGTGACAGGCCCACCAGGTCCTCCTGTGTTCTTATGACCTCAAAGACCTCCCCCCTTTCTTCCCTCTTCCCTCTTCCCTTTCCCCTCTAGGTCCAAGATCATTGCTAAGTGCCAAGTTTGTAATTTGAGTCAGACCACCGTGGACTAAATACCATTACCATCCTCCCTAGCCCTGAAACTGTGAGTAACAGGCTTTCTTTCTTTCTTTTTCAAACCTTTGTAACTGAATACACAGAGACCCCTCTACAGAGAATAAATATGCTAAACTCAGCAAGGTATTTTAAAAGGGAATTACAACATGTCTGAAATCAGAAATGGACTTATGATATCCATAATTCCTTCACAGCAGCAACCAGAGTTATCATTCCAAATATTTTAGCACTGGATAGATTAGACATAAAACCAAAGCTGGGTTTCCAGCCCAGGCACTGACACTGTTTTTTGCTTAATGTTTCTGGCCACGTCAAACAAAACATTCTCAAGAACTGCAGTGTATACATTAGCCGGGTGTATAAATCACACATAATTATAATATCCTTCACCCCAAGAGGCCGTTAGTATTTCCTTTATGAAAGTTACACAGTTGATACCGGCACCTTGCTAATAGATCGGCCCTCCTGGAAAATACAATTAAACCCCATGCAGGGCCAGGAAGTAGTTTTGCATGCCTGCTGTCACTGTGGCTTTCAGACACAATTGCTTCCCACAATGGACTTAACCACCACCAGCCCAGAAGCTCTGCGTGGGAGAGTGTGCCAGGGCAGTCAGGGCTGGCCCCAGCCAGGCATGGAGCCAGGTCTACAGAGGGCCTGGCAGACAAAGACCTGCAAGTCAGACAGCACCCTGCCAAGATGGTAGGAGACAGGATGTGAGGCATCTGAACCTCGGGGTTGGAGCTGCCCTGGAGAAGGTTTTGGGGGCGAAGCTGTCTCATCTCAGCAGGCTGAGTGTGAGACCCAGAGCTGCTATTTGGCACTGGTTAGTGGAAACATGCACAAAGGAACAGACTAGGGGTCTGGTGTCGCCACCCTCAGTCTGTATGTATGTCAAAAGAGAGCACTCTCTGGACTGAGAGTATATCTCAGATCAGCGTTTGTCCAATATACTTAAGACCCAGGGTTCAACTTCAGCTCTGCAGAAAGCAAATAGGAATAAATATTCCCGCAAGAAGGGCTGTTTTCCAATCACCCACAGCTTAGAATGACAGAGGAGGGACAGAGTATAAACACAGCCATTTAGCCTGGGTCTTGAGTTCCTATGGATTTTAAGGGGGCAATTCTCTTTATTCCCAAATGAAGCTTGTGCATAGTGTCCCAGACTGTAATTATGGAAATGAATTAAAAGCCCTACTTTATGACATTTAAATGTGTGGACAGGGACCAATTCTGAAACCCTGTTTTTGCATTATTAAATAAAAAATAAACAAACATACATTAAATGACCCACAGACAAGACTAGGCCTCTCTCAGCCTCCTGGAGGTTGAAGAGAGCTGATCAAATAGTTTCCCAACCCAGTTTTTTTGCCTGGGGCTCTCTCTACCTCTTAGACACCCATGTAGCTCTGCCACAGACAAAAAATGTTTCATTCAGTGCACAATGCTGCTCAGGCCAAGGTCAAAGGAGTGGTTGGCCAAACACAGGGGAGATAGAAAGATGCCAGTTATGTTATGGCTCCAAGGATGCCCCAGAGTTGGGAGGCCTGAGCTGGACAATGCTGTCTCTTCAAAGTAAGATCACTGTCTGCTTCTTTGGGATGGGCACTGCTCCTCTCCTCTTAGACTAGACACCCTTTGCAGGAAAAAGCCTGAACCTGAAAATTACAAGACATTAAACATCGTGTTCTGGACCCCCTTGCCCCTTGGCAAAGTGAATCACTTTCAAGCAAGCCTTAGGCTGAAAGAGGTCATTGTGAAGTCTTTATATAGACAGTAGTCACCCCAGTCCAGAGGTCCTCAAACAGCAATGATCCTTAAAGGCACCACATCACATGGGAACCTGCTAGAAATGTGCACTGCATAGTGACAGCTGCCCCCAGCTATTGAGCCCGAGGGTAGAGTGGGGACCGTGATCTTAATTTTTCTAAGACCGGTTTTTGAGTACTCTGAAAGTTTAGAACCTCTGCACCAGAAAGTTCAGGCCACATGGGGCTTAAGGTTTCAAATTATTTACTTCCTCTTGTAAATCATGGAAATGAAATCCACCTGTTCTTAAAGTCCAAGAAAGCAACAGTGGAGGGAAAACAAACACAAATCAGTGTTAAGCAAAACAAGGGCTGGGAAGATGTCTCAGTCAGTAAAGTGTCTTGTAGGAAAGAGGACTTGAGTTCAATTCCCGAAATCCTTCAAAAGTGCAGGTGTGTTGCTTATGATCTAAGTACCGGGGAGGAAGAAATAGAAGGAGTACCGGTGCTCTCTGACCAGTTGGTCCATGAGAGACCCTTGTTTCAGGAAAATAAGGTGGGCAGCATCTAAAAAATGACACCTGATGGTGAACTTGGTTTTCACATTCATGTATATACATGCACACACATACATACACACACAAAAACACACACACACACACATGCACACACACACTCATCAAAATAAAACAAAAATGCATCCTGTACAATAGTTATTCAAGGGATGAAAGCTTCTCCTTGAATAGATGCTCAGACAAAGGGAGTCCCAGGGAATGTACATTCCACTTCCAAACCTTTGCTCTTGTTCATTTGACTCCCAAGTCCTCACTGACTGGTAGCTCAAGTGTTTCTCAACGTTAAAAGGCATCTTTTATATTCACTCACATCTGAGGACCACCTGGAGCATGACATTCCCAACATTTTTAACAAGTTTATTTCAATTTCAAAAAAAATTGTAAGCAGATTTATTGGGGGAAAAAAGCATGCATTTCTTTTGCAAAAAGGAAAGGGAAACATTTCCTGTAGGAATGAGCAGTAGGACAGAAGAAAGATCAAACAATGTTGTTTGATTCCAGATAAAAGAGTTGCCTCAAAATTGTCCTAGGAGTGAAGTTGTGTGCCTGTTATCCCAGCACTTGGAAGATGGAGGCAAGGTGGGGGTCACAGACTCAAGGCCAGCCTTGGCTACTAATGAGTTCAAGGTGAGCTGAACCTACAGTATAGAATCTATCTCAAAAAGCGAGGGTTACTGACTCAATAACACATTCGCTAGGCAAGATCTGGGATCAACCTCGAGTCACACACACAGACACACAGGTACACGCATACACACTGAAGTCCTTATCTATGGCCCCTCTTAATAAGATATTATTAATTTAAAAATAATTTCAACATATTTATTTATGGCAGAGGAATGTGCCATGCCACACCTGTGGAAACCAGGGGACAAGGTTGGGAGTCAGTGTACATTCAGAAAGCTGAACTCGGGTCTCCAGGTTATAGTCAGAGATTGATTTTGCCACCCCTGGAGACAGTATTTACAAAAGTAATTAAAATGTGTGGGCAGCCAGCATATGGAGGTTCTGTTGGACATATTGGGTTTCATGGTCTAAGTTGATGAGGACGACTGACCAGGTCTCTTCCTCAAGAGGGCACCAGATCCCATTACAGATGATTGTGAGTCACTGTGTGGTTGCTGGGAATTGAACTCAGGGCCTTTGGAAGAGCAAGCAGTGCTCTTAACCGCTGAGCCACAGCAATCTAGTTAAAGCTTTATCATAGTAGGTACTAATATAATACAACTTGTATTGATATGAAAGGGGGATTTGGACCTCAAGGAAAACAAACACAAAGGAGAACGCCACATGAAGATCTTAAAAGAAATGGAGGTGATGGACCTAAAAGCCAAGGTACAAATATCAAGGATTGATACTGCAGTCCAACAGAAGCTAAGAGTTCGGCCCTAGAACGAGCCAACCCCACTGACACCTTGATCTCCAGCTCCTAATCTTCAGTAGGCAAAACAACTAATTTTTGCAACACCCCCTGCCCTGGGAACCTTAGCACCAATGAAAGTTCATGTCTCTTATTAGCAGAGGACATTAGCAAATTTATAAGGAATTGTTCCAAATAGAAGTATTTATTTTATATAAAATCATGGATGAGAAAGATAATAAGACAGCTGAGGAATGCCTGTGACCCTAAACTTATGCAGAAAGATTCCAAGTTCAAAATCAGTCTGAGCTCTATCTACAAAAAAAAAAAGAAGAATTAATTAGAGAAGAAGGATTTCCTACTCATCATTAGATCATTTATCAACAGAGTCTGAGAATCTTTGTTCCCCAGTGTTTGCCTGTTTTATGTCACTTTTACACAGGCTGGAGTCATTTGGTAAGAGGGAACCTCAATTAAGAAAATGCTCCTGCCGGACTGGCCTGTGGGCAAGCCTGTCTGACATATTCTTCATTGATGATTGATGTGGGAGGCCCCAGATCACTTTGGGTGGGACTGTCCCTGGGCTGGTGGTCCTAGCTGTTATAAGAAATCAGGCTGGGCATTCCATGGGGAGCAAGAAAGTAAGTAGCACCCCTCCATGGCCTCTGCATCAACTCCTGCCTCCAGGCACCTGACCTGTTTGAGTTTCTGCCCCAACTTCCTTCAGTGATAGATTTTAATGAAGAAGTCTATATCAAATAAGCCTTTTTCCTCCTCAAGTTGCTTTTGGTCATAGTGTTTGATCACAGCAATAGAAACCCTAACTAAAACATTCCCAATCATGTTTCTTTTCCATTACTCAGTACTGAACTGAGAGGCAGACATGAAGAGGTAAACTTGAAACTCGCATCCTCTTTGAAGAAGGAAAAGGAGACTAGGCACACAGCCAGTACCAGGGCACTGACTCTGCAGACAGAAAGCGCTAGGTTTTATCTCTAGCACTGAAAAGAACAAAGAAAACAAAACCTCCTGTGCCTAACTCCCCTGTTATTCTGGAAGTTTGGATAAGGCACAAGAACAGTGATGGGATTTACCTTTCACACTCCCTGTAGGAGTCTTCTTTGCCCGTGTCACGAGCGAGTCAGTATCTGTACTTGTTTAGACTTCTCAGAAGGAAGCTCCTTCTAGAAATAACAACTTACAAGTATCAGGAAGTCTCTGAAATCTGGTAAACTCACAAGACCCCCTTCATCTCAAGGTTATATAAACAGTGAGTTCCGTTGAGGAGTGAAGGCTCCACAACAGCTTACAAACTGTGGAGAGAGCCACAGGGCTCCAACCTCTGTTAGTCCTCATCAAAGCTGGCATTGGCATTCAGTGATGCAGCTGCCTTTGAGTGAACTATGCTATGGGAAGTAGCCTATCATCACTATGCCCATACGTAACTCTAATAAACTTGGTAGCGTTTGATGGCATTATTACTTTGCTCTGTTGTAATCTCCTGTCTGGAGTGAGTATACATTTGTACACAATCTCCCCCAGGAATAATGTCAGATAACACACCCAATCCCTTCACATATCCCCTAGGTTCCAGCCTCCCTGGGGTTTGATGTTCCTATGTGAGACTGGAAAAGCTGAAAATTAAATGGCCAAACACCATCTTTGCTGTGAACAGAGCTTTGCTCATTGAGCACTCCGAGAAAGGAGCAGCACCTCATGAGATTTGCTAAGCAAACAAAAAGCAAATCCTGTGTAAACATACATAGTCAAAGGAGATGCAGGCAAACACCATCTCACAAGACCGTTTGACTGTACCCTTTGCTTAAGGCAAGTAGAAATGGCTACAGGCATGAGAAATATAATAAGAAAACCAACAACTATGTAGTTACCATGGATTAGCATGTTTGTGTCATGCATGTCAAGTTCAGGCCTCCTCAGTCCTTGTTACTCAGTCATGGTTTGCAGAGAAGAACATGGAAAAGGCACTTGTCCCATGCAAAGCCATGTAGCCTCTAAGTGCCACAGCTTGAATGAAAAGATGCTTGTTCTGTCTAGTTCCATCACAAGCCTTTAGAGAGTATAAGGGACAGAAATCCAGGTCTCCCACACTTACGTTCAGTTCTCTCCTAGTTGAAACATCCTATCTTAGAGGAGGGTTCTGTGGGAGGCAATTCTGCATGGTTCAGAAAGCTGTAAGATGAAGCTTTTCCTCCAGTAAGGAATGGGATGTTCTTAAGAAGAAGGCAGTAAATAAACAGATTGCAAATTTTAAGAAGGTTACCAAACTAGCAAGATTCAGGGAGCCCTTCCCCAAGGTCCTAGAGGTAGTAAGCAAATGCTGAGAGGGGCTTGTAGGGCAGAATCTCCCACCATCTGAAATACCTAGAAAACACTTTTCAATCTGTTGAGCTACTTGTAGGCTCTGTAGAGGACTCTGGTGTTACAGTTATAGTATTCATCATTTCTGTGTAGATGAACTTTTCAGTGAGGTAAGCTACATTTGAGTCATTCCTGTACCATTAATGATCTCACACTCACTTGTAAACAATTGACCAAGGTGTATTTGACCAGGATCAGTACTTTAGTCTGACATTGGTTTCCCATTTGGTGTAAATAGACCTCTGTGTTGTGTCTCCTCTTTTTCTAGCCACCTGTAACACTCCATAATTAAATCTGCATCATAACTCCAGAATTTGTTAAACTCTATCATCCACCAAACAAAGGAACCTTCCAGTTGATGCTAGAGATCTTAAAACAAATGATTAGATTGCATTCTTTGTGATAATCCAATGTGATCTCAAGAACCTTCTGAGAGGAAGGAGGAGGGCTAGGAATGGAGCATTAAGACAAGGAAGGAGACAGTGTGGTGGGCTCTGAGTTGAAAGAAAGGCCAAAAGTATGTGTTCTGTCTTTGGTAGCTTCTGACTGCTAGAAATAACCCATAAAATACATAATATATAACATATTATAGATAGATAAGTAGGTAGGTAGATAATAGATATTATAGATAAGTAGGTAGGTAAATAGATAAGCGATAGATAGATAGATAGATAGATAGATAGATAGACAGATAGATAGACAGATAGATAATAGATGAGACAGCATAGCCTTAGCTCTGTGAACATCTGCCAGAGTTCAGGGACCCTCTTGAACACTATAAACAACTTACTAACCTTCCTGACTCCTCCTCCACTGATGTCAGTAGGATGCCTTCCCCGAGCATCAATGTTTTCAGGGTTGGAGAGATGACTCAGTATGTAAAGTGCTTGCTGTGCAATCATAGGACCCAAATTTAGATTTCCTGCATATGTGTCAAATCTGGGGGTGGTGTCATATACCTGCAACTCTAGGGCTGGAAAAGCAGGCAGGTGAACATGGGAGCTTGCTGGTCAGCGCACCTGTGTGCATTTGCACACACACAAAGTGAGGAATGATAGAGGAAGGTACTCGATGTCAACCTCTGCCCTTTATCACACGCTCAGGCAAGTGTACTTGAACACACACACACACACACACACACACACACACCCAAGCTTATCTTCAGATATTGTTAAGTGAAAACAGCATCACCACTGATTGTGGCTCTCTAGAACAAAGGAATAAGATGAAGCTGCTAAATAGAAATTTATTTCTTAATTTACTTCTGCAATTAAGAATATAGCTCTGATTCTGGACTGAGTTCCATGTATCCGCCAAGAGTTCAGAGATGCAGAAAGAGCTGGCCTGTCCCCGAGGGCTTCAGTTCCTTTAGCACAACTTGCAATTTCCTGTAAATCCAACTGACGTAGTAACCTACTTTTATTTATTTATTTTTTAACTTGGTAAAGAACAATAACATAAAGAAAAGTTTCTGGAGATTAGAGTGTGGTTATATAAACTCACTTAATTTTTTTATGCATATACTGTTATTTCAAATTATTTCAACATGAAGTTCCATTTCCACAAGCCAGAGGCTATTTTCCCATAATTTTCTTCCAACCTTGTTTATTCTGTATTTTTTATGAGTTTTTGTGTTATTACTGAGTTTTCAACAATCATTAGGTAGTGCCTGAGACATAATTGAATGCAATTTTATTACCCCAGTGAACAGACATAAATATTTAATCTTCCTACTCCACATGGCGATATTTAGGGAGCTTATCAACTGTTTTGGGGGGCTGCCCATAGAATGGGTAGAATGGGTATCTTTAAAGGCTGGCATTGTCATTTTCTCTAACACATCAATACTAATTGCAATCCTCAGTGAGACATTACAAAAATAAACATGGGGCCAGCAAGAAAGCCCAGTGGGTCAAGTACTTGCCACCAACCCTGACAACCTGATTTCAATACTCAGGTGTTATATGCTCGAAGGAAAGAACTGCCTACTACAAATTGTCCTTTGACCTTCTTACATGTGCCATGCCCCACACTTCCCTCAGCAAATAAAATGTAATTAAATAAAAATTGTGGCACTGCTATACATTGTATCATATTTTTAGAATTCCAGCAGCAGTGAGAGTAAGGAAGGAGGACTGAAAGTTCAAGGACAATGTAGCAGACAAGAGAATCAATCTCAAAACTCCAAGGATAGGATATGGTGTCACGATAGACTTTATCCAGCATGCACAATATTTTCAGTTCAACTTTGGTACTGCAAAAACATAAATACATAAGAAAGAAGAACAGAAAAACAGAGGAGGGGAGAAAGGGAGGAAGGAAAGAAGAGAGGAAGGAAGAAAGAAAAAAGGAAAAAAACAAGGAAAACAAACAGTAGATTATAAGATAGAATAGTAATTGGATCTTCACTCTCTGCTTCAGAATCCAGAGGATGGGTTGTCTGAAAGAAAGAAGGCACAGTTTTTCCCCAGAATATTCAAAGGGGAGTCTGTAGCCTATCTCCTAAACAACTCACCCGGGGGTGAGGGTGTGGAGAAATGACTCAGTAGTTAAGAGTGCTTGTTGCTGTTGGATAAGGCTCTTGTATACTGTAAAGATTTATCACTCATATTGGTTTAATAAAATGCTGACTGGCCAGTAGCCAGGCAAGAAGGATAGGTGGGGAGACCAGACTAGAAGAATTCTGGGAAAAGAAAAGGCAGCGAGGTAATCACCAGTTAGACACAGAGGAAGCAAGATGAGAATGCCTTTCTGAGAAAAGGTACCAAGCCATGTGGCTAAACATAGATAAGAATTTTGGGTTGATTTAAGTTGTAAGAGTTACTTAGTTATAAACCTGAGCAACAGGCCAAACAGTTTATGTTGTCTGAAGTTTCTGTCTCAGCTGGTCCTACAGTCCTTTTGTTCCAAAGAAATACACAGAGGCCTGCATCAATTATAAACTAGTTAGCCTAGTATCTCAGGCTTCTTATTAACTCTTATAACTTATATTAGCACATAATTCTTGTCTGTGTTAGTCACGTGGCTTGGTACCTTTTTTGGCAAGGCAGTTACATCTTGCTTGCTTTGTGTCTGGCTTGCTCTCAATTTGGGTAACAACTGCAGACTGAAACGTCCCTCTTCTCATAATTCTCATTGCTGCACCTCTATTTCATGCCTGGTACAAATCTTTACAGGGTAAAACCATTGTCCCATTGCAAGTTTATAATTAATATAAGCCTCTGTGTGTTTCTTTGGGACTGAATGGCTGTGGGACCAGGTGGGACAGAAACTTGCATCTACAGCTTGCTGCTCTTGCACAGGACCTGAGTTCAATTCTGAGGACCCATGTCCAATTGCTCACAACTTCCTGTAATACCTGCTCCAGTATTCCAGCTATCTCTTTGTCTCTGTAGGCACTGTAGTCGTGTAAAGGCACACACACATACACATACACTCATTCATTTTTGGAAGCCCAAGAAGGAAGTTAGTGCCATTTTAGCAAAATGTTCTTAATTTTGAGGACACAAGGAATTCATATGCAGGCCGCAGACCCTGGTATTAATCACACAATATAGCACAGGTATAAACTGGTTTGGTCTATGCATTGAAGGTATTTGTTTCCATTTATGTAGTTTACCACAGACACTTGTGAAATCTTTTCTAATGTGAGCAATTACCCTACTGTGTGATTTCTCTTTCCTACGGCTGATGTTGTATTGTGGAGGATACTGCAAAGTGGGGAACGTGAATAAGCAGAAGTTTAACCTACTTGCTGGGTGTCCTGAAATGCTTCCCAAAACCGGATGGTTTCTTAGAAGCTGTGACCCTCACATCTGGAAGCTAGGAAGCAACAGCTAAGCAACAATTACTATTGTACCAAAACATGGGTAAAAAGACAGGGCTTGAATGCTGGGCTCAAGTGCAAAAATGCTAATACTGCAAAATAGCCTTCTTGGATTTTTCTGTTTTAATAGTGTCAACTCCCAGGGAAGAAAGTTCCACCAAGCTTATTAAGTAATTTGCTTTCCTACAACTTGAAGGCTTCCTCTAACTCTCACCAGGCTAACAAGCACAGTACCTCTGACAAACTGGTTGCAAGGAAGGCTCTATTCCTACTGTTTCTGTTTATCCTGCAAATTGTGGTTTTGTTGTCTGAGGGAATTGCAAGCATGGGAGTTTGCGGAAAAGTATAATAGAAACTTCACCCATCATAGAATGAGACAATTCTTCTCTCACCAAATTATCCATGTTAACTCCCTCCTCCTCAAGCTTTTGGGAAGCAAAAGTGGATTCTAGAAGGCAAGCTATACTTCCCAGCAGTTACAGAGCAGAGAGTCCCCAGGAGAAAATACCAAGAGAATTCAGAGAGGGCAAAGCAGCTGTTTCCATATGCAGAGAGGACCACTGAGACGAATGGGTTTCATCAACTCCACTGGAGCCTCACCCAGAACTGCTGTCCCACAGAAGCTACCAGGGCACTCTAGAATTTGGAAGCCTGTGAACAATGCACGCAGTGTGCTGAGCTGGTACTTAGACTTACCACACATGTGCACAGATACACACACACACACACACACACACACACACACACTTCATTTAAAAAATAAAAGGAGAGTGGACAGAACTGCCAGATAGGCAGGTGGCAAAAGGAATATTTTCCCGAAACATGCAGAGCTTCTTCTCCCTGCCCACATCAGGCAGGATCATGCCATGGTATGGCAATGTGGGATGTAGATGTTGAATGTGTGGATTTTGACCTCCAAATGATCTCAGCCTTTTTTGAGTACTAAATATCTCCCCTTGAGGTTTGATCTGAACTCTCTTTCCTCCTAGTCTTACCATTTTCTCCAAGTCATGGGCTCCATCCATCCAAAGTCTTCATGTTGGTCATCCAATCTTTCTTCTCTAGGGTTACAGAAGCAGTATCCTCCAAGCCTCAAGACCTTCTGATGCTCTCTACTTTCTTTCCTACTCTTGTCTTCTTCCACTTAGACTTGCTCTACTACTCTTAAGGACAGCCCAGAGTTGGGTGTGGTGATCCAATCTGTAATCCAGCACTTGGAAAGATGAGGCAGAAGAAGTCTAAGTTTGAGGTCACCCTGGGCTAACGAGAGTGTACCAAAGTCAATAAGGCTACATAGTAACACTTTGTTTTGCCCTAAAAAAACACATCCTAAACAGCACATTTTGATCCTTTTGATAATGAGAGCCCCTGACCCAGTGAAATATTCTCAGAAAGGTCATCATGTCTAATGAAACTCTCATCAAGGTCTGGGCAAAGTTGTGTGCTATCCCTCTGGGTCTCAGGAAGGATTTCTCCACATAATGTCTGTATTTTTTGGCATTTGCTGACTGCTAACATGTTATAAAATTCAAACATAAATGGCACCTGGAAGCAGGCATAAGGGGCCTTAATCAGGTTGTATAGCTCACCATTTTGTTTGAATGTATGGTTGTCTCCCATCACTATGGTTGAATGAGCTCTTCTCTCCTCATCCCAAGGTGAAAGCCTACACCTGATGGCTGAGAGGGTGCAGCTGTTCTGCCTGTCTGTGGAGGCATCGGGCTTCTGCTTCATTGGCCTCCAAACAGTAGGAAATGGGAATAGTCCCCCACGCAGAGACCCTCTAGTGCTATTTTCAGCATGTTGCAGTCCTCCTTCCCATATGAAAGACTCACATATCTTTGAACAGTGAGAATCTTGTCTATCAGTTTTATTCATGATGACTTCAGAGTTTCTTCCTCTGGGATATCTTTAAAGGGCTATGCTTGCCCTAAACAGACTCCTGTAAAAATACCCACATTAATTTGAGATTATTCATTGTTCCTGCTAGTTGAGTTTGCTAGCTTTCCCTCCTCCTTACATGATCATAACAGCATAGAGGAGAAAATACACCTCCTGTACTTAGCACACATATACTCCTTTAACATTTTTACAGTTTCATTTAATCCGCATTTGTATGTGAGTGTGAGCCCACAACATACATGTGGAGGTCGAAGAACAAGTAAGTGGAGGAAGGCAGATCGCATTGTGGGTTCCAAAAATTGAAAGCAGATCATTCATGGAAAGTACTTTACCTGCTAAGCAATCTCTCCAGCCCACATACAGGTATTTTCCAATTCTGGAGAGTAGATGGGTTGATGAGTGGATATATGGCCATTGGCGGGTAGATGTATCTATGAGAGGGCTCATGCGTAGGTAGATAGATGTATGGATTGATGGTTCAATGGGCAGCTGAGTGGGAAGATGGATGGATGAATTGGTGGCTCAGTGTATAAAAAGATAGGTAGCTGACTTTGTGGCTGAGTGGGATGGGTCAGTAGATGGTTGATAGATGGATGGATGGATGGATGACCTGGTAGATGGGAAATAAAGAAAACAACAGATTGAGCAATTCCAAAATCTATACACAGTGCTCAATTTTGCCTATAATTTTCTGATAGTGTGTGCGTCAAGGGAATTTTCCAAGACTGACTTCTATCCAGATAATCTTCTGGAGACTTCCCTATCCAGATAATCTTCTGGAGACTCCCCGCCTGTCCAGGGAAAGTTTCCTTCTGACTAGTGTAAAGTTAGCTTATTTGACATGTTCACGAAGGACAGTCTCCCACTGTTATCCTAAGGACATAATGAAAATAAGTCAAGGAAAGAAATACAAAACTCTACAATAAAGGGCATTCCTCAGACTGGGTTCTAGAAATACAGGCATCAAGAATCATAGCAGGCTGAGCCATTAATATCCCCCATACTAAGGCACCACCTACCTTGTTCCAGCACTCCAGGCTTCAAGTGTGACACCTGATTTTATGTAGAGAGATATATGCCGACACTGTGTGTGCAGCTTCATATTTCCATATGTCAGGCAAAGTACAACCTGAAGCGCATGCTGAATAATTCATCCAAGCAGAGGTCTGATAAACAGATGTCTGTAACGCAATAGTTCTGAAGGTGCCGTTTTTCTGACACGAACAACAACAAGAAAAAATCCCTGCTTAAAAGCCAGATGGCAAATAAAGCCCAGTTCATCACTTAGGCTCACATGGGAAACTGTAGCACATTTTTCATCAATTCCCACTTTATATTTAACACAGTAAATATAACAGTGAAGCATTATGCCTCTTCCTTCTCAATCTATCTCATCTGCGAGTGTTAATCTCCACTGGGTCTGAAGCAGTATTTACTCCACATAAGAAAATGAGCTTCCATGTAACAAATTTTCTCTCTGCAGAAACAACAGAAAATTCTGTATGCTCGACTCTTGCAGTGTATTGGAGATTTCCAGAGACAGATTTCGAGAAAAAAAAATATGTCTATTTTTTCCTTTCAGCCTCTCATGGCATAATTGAGGGGTTGAGCATCCCATTACATAAACAAGAGCACTGCCCGAGTTCATGGCGGATGATAAAAGCTTGCTGCCATTCTAGGTGAAGAACTACAGCCTGCGGATGAGTTTCAAGGCAAGGGCCATGCTAGGTAACATTTGAGCCCCCGGGTGCTGGTTACTAACTTTTAAATCTTGGTCAGTCTCTTGCTTTTGCACACCTGGTGGAAATCTTTCTGGATGACTGTGGACTTTCATAGTTCTTCAAGTGCATCCAGAGAGGGGGATGTTTGTCTAGAGAAAGTTAAGAAAAGGCAGCTTCCCTGGGCTGAGGTATGAATAGTGCTTCTCGATTTGTCTTCCCATAGTTATGCTCCTTACCTTCATGCGAATCGAAAAGCCATGGTAGACACTGGGATGGGAGATATGCATGACACAGCCTGGTAAATGACAACATAAACACATACACTGGGGTAGCGGGTTGCCTTTGATGGGAGTTGCTGGAGACCTTAGGAGGGATACTGGCCTCATAAATTCTATGGGATTCTGTTGAGTCTCACTAATGCCTTCAGTAAAGGCTTCTGTTGCATCAAAAGGACAACATTGCATCTGGACACTAGCATTGCTCACAAAACACTAAAGCCCATCTTTGGTTTTACGCACTAGAATGCTGGGCAGCTAGGAGATATATCTTCATATAAAGCAGTGAGGGAGATTCTTGTATTCTACCCATTTTACAAGTGGGGTATTTGAGGCTGACAGTATTCAGTAGCGGTGACCACGATCTCATACCTACTAAGAAATGCAGCTAGGATTCACACAACTCCGATTACAAACTTCCTCCTTTGCATCCCTGTCAAAATTAGTAACCCTGACACACTGACTAAGATTGGAGATTGGAAAACTGAAGTGTATTCTTTCTCAGTGAGAATTCAGACCCTAGAGAGACTCAATAAGAGGTGCAAGAGACAGTGCCTGCTGCAGAATAGAGAATGGGATAAAA
Source organism: Microtus oregoni (assembly GCF_018167655.1). Classification (NCBI taxonomy): domain Eukaryota; kingdom Metazoa; phylum Chordata; class Mammalia; order Rodentia; family Cricetidae; genus Microtus; species Microtus oregoni. The sequence goes on along the minus strand of NW_024543086.1, from coordinate 24,392,867 downwards.
GGAAGCCACAATCCCACCCCTGTGAGTATGCCCGCACTCATACATCTGAGCAATCTCTTCCAGAAAGCCTTGGGATTCCTTTGAATGTTTACTTTGTTCTACCACACACATTGGCAGGTTCCATTCACATCGTGTGTGTGATGATGATGCCAGACCTGGATTGTGTTTCCCTTTTGTCTGTTCTTTGTCGGTTTGTCGCAATAAATCTTTAATTTGGACTGAATTATGAGTTTTAAATAATTGATCTTGATGGTTCTGAATGCTCCCTACTAGAGTATTGTAACAACAAGCTGAGATGTTAGGCATGGAGATACACTCAATACCACATGCCCCAGGCTTTACTTCCAAACCTTTTCCTGACATTCCCCACACCCACACCATATCCTCTCACAAGCTACACTCGGAGATGCACCAGGGAGCAAGAGGGAACTTAGAGCAGCCGCCATGTTCACAGTTGGATATGGAGCCTGACACCACAGGGATGACCACAGGTTCATCTTCCATAATGAGCCCCAAATATTCTTAATGTGGGGGTGACAACCTCAGTGATAAGATAGGACTTTGTAACTCAGAGATGGGCCCTGAGCATGGCATAGGATTTATTAAAAATTCATCTCTGAATTAGTGGCTAAGTATGCAATGTAATGTATTAAGAAAAAATAAAACAAGCATAAAATAACCAAATAGTAAAGTATCTTCTCCATGGAAAAAGTATTTTTGAACATTACAGAAATACACTTGAAAAAAATCATAAGACCCATATAAGACTGGACCCTTCAATATTTCATCAAGGAAGCATGAGGGGCTTCATTGTTCCATGAGAAAAGGTTACTAATAAAAGGAGAGAAGCTGGGTGGTGGTTGCACACACCTTTAATGCCAACACTTGGAAGGTAAAGGCAGGTAGATCTCTGTGAGTTTGAGGCTATCTTGGTCTAGAAGAGTTAGTTCCAGGACAGATAGGGCTGTTACAAAAAAAAAAAAAGCCCTGTCTTGAAAAAGAAAAGAAAGAGAGAGAGAGACAGAGACAGAGACAGATAGACAGACAGAGAAACTTTCTTTAGTGTTAAAACCTTTAGTAAGTTGTTTGTGTGTTCATGTAAACAATTCCTAATCCATGATCCTGTAATTAACCCTAATTATAGTAATTGGTTCACAAATAAAGAATATTCACTTTGTAAAATAAGATAAAATACAAATCAAATAAATGCAACTTAAATTACGTATCAACTAAGTGTTGATATTAGGACCAGTAGGTAATGGCTCAGTGTGTGAAGATAGGCCATCAAGCCCTGTAACATGAGTTCTGTTGTCTCATGGTTGTCTCCAGAACCTTCAAGATAGAAGGGAACAATCAACTCCTATAAGTTGCCTCATGTCGTCTGCATATGTAATATGGCATGGGAGCTCCCACAGACCTACACACACAGGCATACACACACAAAGAGAAGAGAGAGAGAAATAGATGATAGATAGATAGATAGATAGATAGATAGATGATAGATAGTAGATGTTCAAAGTGTAATAGTTGAACTTATAAGATATTTTATTTACATATGCTCTGGTAAAAAAGAAATCACAATGCAGAAATGAAAAATTAGAATCTTAGGAAGCAGTTGGTCACATTGCATCCACATTCAGAGATCGGCTCTGTCCAGGGTGATAAGACCATAGACACGCCTACATTCAGAAAGATGAAAGAAATGAATTCCAGTGCTCACCATGACTAGTGTTTGTTCAGTGCAAAATATAACCCATTGGAAAGTGCCACTCATGTTCAGGGTAGGTATTAACCTCTAATCCAAACTGTCTAGAAATTCTCGCCAACAAGTTTGTCTCCTAGGTGATTGTCCATTCTTTCCGGTTGACAATGAAGATTAACTATCACACCCAGTGCTGGTAGAGCACTGTTTACCATGCCCATTTCTCTGCCAGTGCCTCTTCCTGCCCATGCTTCCACAATGTGATTATTTCTGAGCTGCTTGCTTTGTGCTTTGAGAATGCAATGCCAAAGTTACCCAAGAGAGTAAGTACTAGTCTAACCTTTACAGGTCAGGAATTAGATCCCAGGGACCTCCAGCAAACTGCCCAGAGTCACACATCTGGGAGGGAGCAGTGCTGGCCTTTCTTATGAGGGCTCAGGAGAAAACACTGGTAAAACTCTCCTAGACTGATTATCAACAAAGTCCTTCTCTCTAGAATGTCACCGCATCTCCTGGGTGCTAAGGAGTCCCCCTTAATCCCCATTTATATCATGTGCCACTGATTCTCTTCTGTTATGTTTGTTTTCTTTCTCTGCTTTCCACAAAACATGATACTGTCAAGGATCTGTGACTCAACTCTTTCCCTTCTTTTCTTCCTTCCTTCCCTGCCTTCTCTTTCCCCTTATGTTATCTGCTTCCTTTTAATTTTTAAAAACACTCTCTCACAGACACAACACAAAACTTTTGTGTATATGCAATCAGAGAAGAAACAGAGATTTTTTTTTTTGCTTGTTTATTTGTTTTCTTTTTTTGTTTGGTCCACTCTGGTTTATCTGGTAGGTAAACAGGCATTTTCAACTCCTGGTAAGGACACAGAAACAGGCTAGAGAGAAGAGCTCTCCAACTTCCTGGGTCCAGACATATTCACTAAAGGTCAGAGGTGGACATCTGCTTCTTTCTTCCTTTAAAGCTAACTAAGGGGTTGCACAATTACTAACCCCTAGTACATACATACATCATTCGTGAGGTTTGAACTTGTTCTTAGATTCCTAGAATGTCATAAAAGAGGATTTTACACATACGTTGTTTTCTTTGAGTGACACTTTTTCTGGACTGAGTATCTATGAGTAAGAGGACCAGAGCTTTTGATACCTTAGATTATTTAGTTATTTGTAGAACTTTCCTACAGCTAATGTTTTAATCTAGTAAAACTTGTAAAATTGAATGATGCTATGAAGTGGTGGCTCTCAGTGTGCTTGTGAGTTCCAGAAGGGTGTATGTTGCAAATTCTAGATAGAAAACCGTTCGAAACCCATACACATTTAATTTTAGCGGAGTGAGCCACTGTTGTTTATGAAACTTTTATTTTGAACACCACCTCAGAGAATTAAACCTGACATTTCTTATTGTGGCATACTACCTTCATGGATAAAGTAAATAAAATCACAAACACATAGGAAAATGATTTGTAAGGATACTAAGGGAGAAAGTAAGCTAAGCTGAGACAAGTTGGTAGTAGCTATCTGTCACAAAACAAAAATCTAATTAACAAATACTTTAGGGAGTCTGAAATATCAGAATAAATGTTGATGAAACAGAACACATTAACTTGGAACCCATGCTGGCAATCTCAGCACTAGGGGACTGAGGCAGGAGGGTCACAAGTTTGAGGACAGACTGAGCTACACAGGGAAGTCAAGGTCATCCTGGGCTACAAAGTGAGGCTTTGTCTCAAAACCAAAAGAAGAACATGGCACTCAGTGTTTTTGCTTGTGGCTGCTGTTCCCAGAAGTGCTTCTGGAACAGGGTGTGCTTTAAGTAGACAGAGGAGTCTGTCTGAAATGTCAGGCAGATTTATAGACTCCAGTGAGGAGCTAACTGCAGCACAGACAACGAAGAAGGTCTCCATACTGGAGAAATGCTGATTACTGTGCTGAAGCCAGAGCGATCCTCTATCTGTTTCTCTATGAGGTCACTCCACATCAGGGAAGGACCGTCTATAAAATCCTAGGGGACTTGATCAAACTACTCCTCAGCAACAGGAATATAGTAAATTACACTGCAGAGTCCAGTGTGATCTGTGACTGAAGCTAGAGAAATGAGAATGGGAAGTTGACTTCGAAGGAGGAAAGTGGGAAGGAGACAAATAAAGCTGAGAAGAAAGATATATAGCTACATCCTATCTTATAGCTTTCTATCTCACTTACCATTTCTGTATGCATGATTCCGCACATCTACCTACCCCTTCATTTACTTACCTATTATAGTAGGTTCTGGTCTAGAGTATATCAGAATATCATTAGGAATCATTTTATTGACTTTTTTTTTTGTCAGTTGTAATTGATTCTATCCCAGGTATCTGGACTGTCCAGCCTTGGTTTCTGGCCACCTACGCCATCAGAACTTATGAGAGTGGCTAACCAATGACTAGTCCAACTTGTGACTTAATCTTTGGATCTTAAAGAGATGGCCCCTATCTTTGGAAAATATTTTTCAGCTGGATTATTTTTAAAGAAGTCCTGTTACCTACTATCAAGGAGCCTTGTCTAAAACACAATGACAATTAGTTCCTATCACTAAAAGAACATAGAGTATTGTTTGAGGGTTTTGCTTGGAGAAATGACATGCCTCTTGCATGCTATCATTCTGAGAGAGGACATTAAAAAAGCGCATATGATTGACCAGGAGGTGTTAGATAAGCTCTAACTTAAGTTCAGGAAAACAGAGGGAGGTGCAGGAGATGGCTCAGTCTGTAAACTACTTGCTGCTAAAGCATAACTAACCAAATTTGAGCCCTGGGTTCCACCTTCAAAATCTGGGCATGGCAGTCTGTTAATAATCTAAGCACTATGAAGGCAAAGATGATAGGATCCCTGGGGCTCAGTGGCCAATCTCAATGGCTAAATTCATGAGTCTAAGGCCAGAGAGAACGACCCTGTCTCAGAACACAAGGTGGAGAGACACTGAGGATCACCACCTGTGGCTAGCTTCTCATCTCTGCATACACATGCACACATTTGCACACCCACGCACACATTTGCACACCCACTTATACACACAGCACATGCGTATATATAAAAACATACACATATAAAACCAAAACAAAATGTGATGTCAGTTGAGTAGCTGGCAAACTCATATTAGAATAATGGGCAGTTCCACATAGGAAACAAAGATTCTCTCCCCCACCAGCCCACTCCTACACACATAAGCAGACACAAAATGCAAATGGCTAACATGAGCAACCAAGACCGTCTCTCAGAAGATCAACCTGCTGAGAAGAAAAGCAAGAAAGAAGGAGCTGGGACTGCTTTAATGGTGCTGTCGCAGTCTGTGTCTGTGTATTCATCCTGATGGTATTGTACCCCAGGCTGACTCAACCCTCCCTCTGTTTCTGCAGCGGAAACTTGCCGAGAAGAGAGAGGGCACCTTGGCAGAGCACTGCCTCCCATGTTCAGATGAAGAAGAGCCCACATTAAGTGTGCTCAAAGGGAAGCAGTGCATTAACTGTTTGCTAAAACCCGCAGAGACAAAACAAGGAGACCAAGGCTGCCAGACTCAGTGACTTGTAACAACTGCACTGAGGGATGCAGGCTGGAAGCATGGGACAATTGACTGGTGCAGATAACGTAGAAGACGGGCCAGATTGGGGAGATGATGGCTTCTCTCTGCCCCAGTCTCTCAAGAGGGCATTGTGAAGTAGGAAGGGAGAGTGGGAGCAGGAGCTGGGAAGTGAGAAAGGCACGTGTTAAGGTCCTGATCAATTGGCAACTTGAGCAACTATCCCTCGTTCAATGTCCTCATTAGAGAGAGCTCAGCTTTTATAAGCAGTAGCCTTTATAAAGTATCCAGCAGTCCTGCGGTTTGTATTCTGTGATCTGTGGCAACACTAAATGTTGTCAAGGCCACAACTGTTAATAACTGAATAGATGTATCGGCACATATAATGGAAGGCATCAGCGGGCTTTAATTGAAAGCTGCAGATGAGTGAATGGGAGCGGGATCAGCTCAGGGCTTGAAAAGACAGACGCTTGTTAAGTGTCTGCGGAACAAAACAGTGGGGCAGACACAGTTGCTGTTCTCAAACAGCTTATGGTTGCCAAGTGTCAGAGGCACAAATAGCCAGGGGCATTCCAGCAAATTCCATGCAATACATAAACAAAGTCAGCACCAAGCAAGACTCTTACAAACTTTTCTCAACTTCATACCTCCTGACTCACACTTCCTACTTAAAATCATTGTGGCAAATGATTTTTATGTGCACCATAATGGTCTCAAAAATTTCCCAGTTAGGACAGGAAGTAGTCTAAAAGGTTGGAAAGAAGCCATACTAAGCCAAATACAAAGGTCACAGCTCTATGTGCTGAGTGTGTGTGCGTTCACTGACACCATCCTTTCTCATCACTCAAGAAAGATAAATACTAATACGGACAGCACTCCCAGCAAATGCAACCCCACTTAGATGGAAGAGGACTCTTTAGATGGGCGAGAAGTCGCTGCAATCACCAGTACTGCTGCTGGTCCTGGACCAATATTGTGCAGTTTTCACACTGCTGCCATTCTGTCATCTTTTCAACCCGTTCACATATCATGATGATTCTCATCCATCTTTGCAGTAAACTATAAGGTTCACAGCAGTATGATTCCCAAACATCTACAGTTCCCTGTATCTTTAGGGCTTTGTTTATTGTTCCCTATCAGCTCAACACCTATATTATAAGCATGTTATTTTCCTTCTCTCGCTCTTTAAGCTAAAAAGTCTTTATTTTTAGAAGAAATTTCATAAAATCCACTTCCAGATGAGATGGAAACCTAATATGGTTGGCCATCAATAAAAGTCAATAGGGTAAACATAAGCACATGCTAGTCTGGTCGCATTCTGGATACTGCTGTTACCAGTTTGTCTTGAATGTCATAAGGGATGTTAGTAATGAAGAGAAGAGAAAATAATGTTCAAGCTCTATTCGTCAATGATACTGCTATATTCACAGGCTGCTTAAAGGGTATGTGGGAATATATGCACATTTGTATTCCTAATTACAGCTAGCATGGCAGGATGACTCTGCAGATGCACTAGTGGCACACAAACCTCGGCAGTAACCACTCATTTGTAGTGACCAACAGCTTTCCGAGCAGACTTAAGACCTGGTCAACAGGAAGAAAATCAAATCTGGTGCTGTAAACCTAGTCAATTACCTAGAGGTAACAGTATCATGGATCTTAGAGGAAAACCTACAAGCACCATTATGGAACTCTTAGAATCTCTCGTATGCTTTGAACAATGGTAGTTTGATCCCTGGAATGGTTATGTTACATCTATCAATTCTGTTTTGTTTGTTTTTTTGTTTTTTCATTTAATTTTATTGTGATTCTGAGGAAGGAGCCCGGGGCCTTGCAGGGGATAAGCAAGTGCTCTACTATTGAGTGACATCTCAAGCTCACGGGAAGGGACTTCTAAAGAAATCATCAGGTATTTATTTACTATGCACGTGAGCAGTGCAGGCCATGGAGGAAAGCTGGCAGGGCGAGGATGTGCTCACAGGTGTGGGCTGGTATCACTCCTCTCATCCAAAGACTCGGAAAGCACCTGGATGTTGGTGGTGTGACAGTCACAAAGCACCGTCAGTGACGATGAAGAAGGGTGTCCTGCCAAGCATGACAATGATGGGATTAAAATTAGATCTCCTGGGTTTTGGTATTCTTGTTGAGTACAGTAACCAGCATCAACAAGAAGAAAACTACAGTGAAATGTGACCCCGTGGAATCTGTCTGCAGATTCCCTGGCAATCCACATGGAAGGACAGGCTAAAAGAAGAGAAAGGTTTCATATGCTCATGCACTGACAGTAAGTTCCAGACAATCCCTATGCGCTCAGCATAGGAACAAAAGGAAGAGCTTAAAATGATGTGGTTCACGAAGACAAAAGCCCAGAATGAGGCTGCTGTGCTCTCATAGGGCCTCCCCTCCCCCTTCCTTTCCTGTGGATCTTAGAATACAGAAGACTTCAGGTCAGGAATTATTTAAATACTGACCTGCAGGAAGGAACCAGATGAACCCTCAAGCCCTTTGAAATGCGCTCCCAACCTCGTGGACCTGCAGCATTTTACCCAGAGGGCAAATAGCAAATAAAAACGATGTGGAGATAAAATTTCCTGGGTAGACAGATAGTGCAATTGCCAGAGAATTTAATTTTCCCCTGAACTGAAAATGAAACCCTAGACAATGAGAGACTGTGTAAAGAGAGCGTTGCTTCCTAAAGGGCAGCACTAGGAAGCTCCTCCAGTCCAAGTGAGATTTTTACAGAAAAATGAAAAACTTTCCCAAACAGCTCCAGCCCTTCAGTTTATATTGCCAGTCGAGTGAAGGCACCGGGAGAATCAGACTAAAGCTGTCAAATGGAATCTGCAAACTAGACCTGCTGCTTGTTCTCTTTTTATTGTTTTTGTAAAAATTAGTTATTTTTTTTTTGCTTGTAACAACATTGAGTATTCCACATGTCACAACTCCTGTCTGATGCCCTTAGATTCTAATAAAACACGCTTTTCAAGAGATGGTTTTTGCATAGGAGACTTGTTGGAATTTCTATAATGACCAGGGAGCATCTAAAACCAAATAAAAACACCCCAAACCAAACACCTAAAACAAACAAGGCAAACCAAGTAGGAACTAGCAATAAAAAAATGGTAAACATCAAAAGGGAATGGAAACAAAAGATCTTTCTAGAACTAGTTGTATTAACTTGGTATAAATGTATATTTACATTTAGAATGAGTGTGGGCAAGCATGAGTATTACATTGAATACCCAGGATTAGGAATAGGTGTGTGTGTATGTGTGTGTGTGTGTAATGCAAATATATATATATATATATATAAGCACACAGGACTAATAATATAATACCAGTTCCAGGGCCATAAAAAGCCAGACGAGGCGGTGCAGCATTTAAGGGACCATCATGTTCAGGAAGACTTATCAGACTTTGCTGTGCCCATCGCGCTTCACACAGCAATGATGAGCCTGTAAGAGCATAGTGAGCTGTCAGCTTCACCTGATGACAGAACCACAGTCATCTTATTTCCATCCTCAGAATGCTCTTCATAATTGTGCGCTTCCAAGTTTCTATGGAAGCTTACATCGTGAAGATATTGTATGGATAGTCCCCATGGGTTCACTGTGGAACACGATTTTGAAGGTTCAGGAAAAGTCCAATTTAGAGAACAGACTGAAGGAAGCAGATTTAACTGCCATTAAGACTTGGGTGCAGCAAGATCTTTGTGTTCCGGTTTAAATTAAGTATCACAGAACGTTCTGGCTTCCATGGACATCTGACCACACTGAATAAGGCACCTGAAGCAAAGGGACTGCCAAAACAACTTTTATTTTAATGTCTTACTACTTTTTAATTCATTTAAATTTTATTTTATGTGCACGGGTATTTTATTGACATGTGTCTGTAAATCATTGATGTTCTTGGTGCCTGAGGAGGTCAGAAGAGGGTCTTGGATGCCCTGAATTGGAGTTAGAGGCAGTTGTGAGCTGCCATGTGAATGCCGTGGAGCAAACCAAGGTCCTGTGGATGAGTAGCCAGTGCTCCTAACCCCGAGTAACCTTTCCAGCCAGGTTTTTTTTTTTTTTTTACTTTTTTTTATAGATTCTGAAACAGTATATATATTTTTCTGAGTTTTATATCTTAGAGGTTGGGATTTTTTTTATAATTAATGCAAGCCTATGATTTCATTTGCAACTTTGTCTTCTTACTTGTAATAAGTATTTGTATATTTCCACATACAAGCACACAACCACGGGCATTTCAACTCACAGTATTCCTGATGCACAGAATCCAATAAATAACATCCACTTTTCTCACATCTCTGTGATGTGCAAACTTTCCACTTATTTGCTGTGGCATACATGCATGTGTGTACATGTTCACATGTGTATGGAGCACATCCGTATGTGCGCATATGCACACTTATGGAGGACCTTCTGAAGTCTTTCCCACCATTTCCTGCATTCTTTTTTTTTATTGAAAAAAAAAATTTCTGCCTCCTCCCAGCCTCCCATTTCCCTCCCCCTCCTCTCCCCCTACCCCCACTCCTCTCCCTCTCCCTCTCCAGTCTGAAGAGCAGTGAGGGTTCCCTACCCTGTGGAAAGTCCAAAGTCCTCCTCCCTCCGTCCTGATCTAGGAAGGTGAACATCCAAACTGGCTAGGCTCCCACAAAGCCAGAACATGAAGTAGGATCAAAACCCAGTGCCATTGTCCTTGGCTTCTCAGCAGCCCTCATTGTTCGCCATGCTCAGAGAGTCTGGTTTTATTCCATGCTTTTTCAGTCACAGTCCAGCTGGCCTTGGTGAGCTCCCAATAGATCAGCCCCACTGTCTCCTTGGGTGGGTGCACCCCTTGTGGTTCTGACTTCTTTGCTCATGTTCTCCCTCCTTCTGCTCCTCATTGGGATATTGGGAGCTCATTCTGGTGCTCCAGTGTGGGTCTCTGTCTCTATCTCCATCCATCGCCAGATGAAGGTTCTATGGTGATATGCAAGATATTCATCAGTATGGCTATAGGATAGGGTCATTTCAGGTTCCCTATCCTCAGCTGCCCCAGGAACTAACTGGGGACATCGCCCTGTGCACCTGGGAGCCCCTCTAGGTCCAAGTCTCTTGCCAACCCTAAGATGGCTCCCTTAATTAAGATATGTGCTTCCCTGCTCCCCTATCCTACCTTCCTGTATTCTTTAAAAGCACAGCTGCATCGCTAGATTGTGTGTCCAGTCCCCGACAGTGCTGTAGCAGCTGGAACTCCACACTGGGAAATCCACATGCCATGAAATGTGGTGGAATCTGGCTAAATTTTCAAGAAATAAAAACCATTATGTGACAGGAAGGGACAAAACTCTCAGCAGGCCTGTGTTGTAAACCAACTTTTAACCCTTTAATACTTAAAAGATGCTGCAATTCATTTAAAAATTCTCTCAGAGATGTGGGTTATGAAAAGGAGGTGAGATTTGTATAACAACACAGCAACACAGAATCTTGAGTGCTCTAGGTGTGGGAACTGGACACACCAGGGGTACTCAGCAAGGGATCAGTGGCTAAGCAGAGGACCTGAGATTGCTTCCCAGCACCTAATGTCTGGCAGCTCACAAACACCTATAAGACCAGTTCCAGAGGATCGGACACTCTTCCTGGACGCCATTGCTACTCACATATGCACACACTCTTCCTACAGGCAGAGATATACATATCAGTTAAAAACAAAAACAAATCTTAAGACAAGAATGACCAGTATTGGAGTTCGTGCCTTCAGCCTTATAGGATATGCAGGTTACTTGCAGCCACGGAGGGTGGAGTTTCTGCTGTCCCTTGAGGCTTCAGACAAGGTTGCATCATCTAAGTCCTGATCACTCAAAGTTCCAACGTGTGACTGGTTTACAGTCCCCAGAGTTTGGGAAGATGGGCAGAAATTCCAGCTGCCTCTGGGCTCCTGGCATCTGTTGCAGAGCGGATGGAAAGTGAGCCAGCAAGAATGCCCTCTTGGCAGAGAGAGCTGGGAAACCAGCTTCCATCCACAGCAGGCCTCTCAGCTAGCGTGGCTGCCTCTGTCCTCTGGGACCCACAGCAGGCACTTTCTCGATGCAGCTGCCAGCAGCGCACCGCAGCGCGCCGGCAGCCTACAGTTAAGAGGATCTGATTGACGGAAGCATGAAAAGCAGCCCCTTTGTGCCTGACTCCCCAACTTTTACCAGTCCCCCATCTGCTTGGTGATTTAAACTCAGCAAGGGGCAATATCATCTGTACCTAGGGTAAAGATGTTCCCCTCTAACTTAAGTCTAAGCTTTTATTAAAAACATTTACCATGTTAGCTACTACAAAAAGTTACATTTATTCCTAGGGGAAAAGAAGAAGGAGAAAGAAAAATCCTCTTCACAGACTTCATTAAAGCAGGTGATTAGCTCATCACATTTGTACAGAACCGTGGGATAATTTTGGATTCTATCATGTTTAGACATCATTTTCTGTTCCATCTAGACATCCTAGACATGGGAAAGAGGGTTTTAAAACTTCTGGTAAAGACAGAAGCCTGCTCTGAGATCTGGACAGAGTGGAACAGAGAGAGCATTCCTTCAGTACTTTCCCTTCAAGGGAAACTGCACCGTTATACATGGCGTCTGCCTCAGAAAAGTCCTTCTCGCCCAACAAATTAGGAAGAAATAGCCCTGCGGATGGGCATCTCTCGGGGAGAAACTAGTGCTCTCTGGTCAAGCTGCCCCCATTCCCAGCACCATCATAGTAATTATATCCCTTAGTCTTTCAAACGCCATGATTTACTTGATTATGTGTTTCTCTAAAACATCTACCTTAGGGACCTGGGAATATGGATCAGCCATCAAAGTGCTTACTGAACAAGCATGAGAACTGAGTTCAGAGATCTAGCACCTTTATCTAAAGCGAGTGATGGCAGAGGATACGGGAAATCTCAATGCTGGGGGTGAGGGCTATAGATAAGGTTTCCTGGTATTCACCGGCCAGATACTCTAGTCAATGGGCAAGCTCCAGGTCCAGAGAGATATTCTGTTTCAAAAAAATAAAATGGAGATCATAAAGGAAAATACCTGGCATTGACCTCTGACCTCGATGTGTATAAGCACATATGTACATATGCACACATACTCATGAACCTCATTAACTCATTTTGCATGACTATCAGAAATCACAACCACCAGTAGCAAACAAAAAGAGGGGCTACAAAGACTGGGAATGATGGTGCATGGTTGAAACGCGAGATTTCTAAGCTGTGCATTTTCTATTGCTTGGGCACAGACCATAACATGTATCTTTAATATAAATGGCTGCATCCCCACCTCTGCCTTAATGACCTGCTTGATATATACGGTAGCCTTTCATATTAATTACATCATTAATAATGGTTTCTTTGAGAAGTCATCTATGAATACAGCAACATTGGAAGACATATGGGTCACCTAGGATATCTACAGATGTGTCTTCAGGAGACAATCTCACTTTAAGAAATAACCACGCATTGATTGGTGAAGGAGAGGGAGAAGCTGATGACAGTTTCATGGTCTGATTCTCCACTCCTGGTAGGATATGCAGAATGGAGAGGGAAAAGAGAGGGTGCCAGCCACACCTGGCGTGGGCATAACATCTAAAAAAGAACAAAGAAATTAAGAACAAGTGACCCCCAGGATACTAGACACACCCTGGTATTAGGTTTCTAGCTTTTCTGGAGACATCTAACTTGACTTTTCTTTGCTGTTTTGGGTTTCATCTTAATGGCTGCCGCATATACAGGCAAAGAGCCATGTACTAGATTGCTCTCAGCTCTCTACCACACAGTCCTATTAGATCTTAGTGGGCATTCCCGGATTGAGGGAAATGCATTATCAAAATTTGACTCTGTTAAGTGCAAAGGTAAAGAAATCAGAGAGGCAGAATGTCAGTGCTGCGGTCTCCTGGGGCCTGGTAACAGGGACCAGAAAGACAGCTGACACACCATGTGTGATGCTCTCTCCCTCAGTCCTCCTCCACCCCCGCAACTGTCTGCCAGAGTAGAAGCTACCTAGCACCGAGTAATGCTGGGCCAGGGAGGCTGGGAAGAGGGGAGCTAGAGACAGAGTGAAGTGGGAAGGATCATGAGCAGATCTGAGTTTCCTGCTGAATAATTTAGGTCTTAACCTGCAGGGAATAGGGAGCCACTAAAATATTAAGGAAGGATGACATCACCATTTTCCCAGAAACCAAATCCACAGACTTTTTTCCCATGCTGAACTCTCTCAGATTTAGTTTCTCTTTTACATCTACTAGGAAGTCAACTCCTCTTCTTAGATTGCACTACACAATCAGGGGCCTGATTTGGGGTGCTGTCCTGACCAGTAATTCTCACTTTGTGAATCTTCATGTATTTCTTGAGATCTTGACTTCAGGATTCTTTTCTGTAACATTGGCTTACAGAGCACCCTATGTAGGGTGCCAACACCCATGTAAGGACTTCTTAAACTCAGTGGATTGATTATGTCCCATGAAGCATGCATAGTAAATTCTGAATTCTTGACATCTCAGCATGGGAAGATTTTGGACACAGAATTTTTACAGAGGTCAATGAGTAAAATTTATGTTCTCAGAGTTTACCCTGTTTCATTGTGAAGATAAATACACTCAGAGGAATGAGACTGTGCAAAAGACAAAGAGCAGAACATATTCATAAACCAAAGAGGCGTCCCAGAATGGACCCTGTGTCTTAGGAAAAAAATAAAACAAAAATAAAAGTCCTTCAGTTGCAAGTTGGCCTCCAGAGAGATAGAGTATTATTCTTATTCATTCTTTTTTTTTCAAAGATTTATTTATTTATTATGTATACAACATTCTGCCTCCATGTATGCCCGCACGCCAGAGGAGGGCACCAGATCTCAGTACAGATGGTTGTGAGCTACCATGTGGTTGCTGGGAATTGAACTCAGGACCTCTGGAAGAGCAGCCAGTGCTCTTATTCATTCTTATTATTAAAGCTACCCATAATTTGATACTATGTTACCACAACCAAAGTGAATGAATTGTCGGTGTTTAGATGTCCCTCCATTTGCTCCTACCCTATCTGGATCCTGACATTAGAACCTTATGTCTGGTGACTACTCAGTCCATCTGGCTGTTCTGCAGAGTTCCCTATAACAGAAGGTCAGCATTGTATGATGTAACTCTCAACATTACCAGTCATCACTGGGAGGCAGCCTTCTGAAAAGGAGCAATGAACTCAGACTCCAGGAGTACAAACATCACAACCGATTAGCAATGGCTGCCACTAGTATAGGCAGGAAAGATAACTATTCGTTGGGTTTTGCTAAGTTCTATCTCTAGAGTAGCCATCTTGAAGATCTGTTACCTGTTTGATTCTTTTGGTGGGCAATGGAGAGGTGGGTGAGACAAGGTTCTACCATGTAACTTAAGTCTGACTCCAGCCCCGAGTGAGTATGTTCTCATTTTATCTGAGATTGAGAGTGACAACACAAAGCATTTTCACGGGAGCTTGTGACTGTTGGCTACACAAAGCATATGCACATTGATCTCAGAAACAGCAAAAATATGTAGCGATTGAGCTATGCCTTCAAGAATACAATGCAATTAATAACACTGTAAGATCACATAAGAATACAATAATCTTAACCACAATGTAATAATTCTCAACTATCATTCACATAGTACTAGCTGCCCCCAGATCACCATGGAACAGAGCACCATGCCTTTCTTCTAGCTTTTTGCATTACTAGCTTTATCTGACATCACTTCTTGTCAGACAGTCTAGAAGAGGAAGCAGACCCCTTCTGATTACACATGTCAGAAGCTGTTGTTGAATCCGAGCTGAAAGGTTCTCTGTTTCTTCATGTTCCACAGAAAGCTCCATCAATGCCTCCATCTGTCAGATGTCCACCCTCTACCAATCTTGAAAACTCAGGGGTAGAAGGCAAGCACTGATTGGCTGCGATACAGGAGGTCACCTGCTTATCTCTGCAGTCAACAAAAGGTTGACTGGAGACTGAGAGATAATTTTGTGAACTAAAGAGCTGATTGAATCCAGCAGGCTTTCCTTGTCCCTACCTACTGCATCAATTTCCCTCCCATTTCTCTGCATTTCCTATGTTCTTAGCAAGAGACATTTTCTTTCCTAGCATTCCTATCACAGGTGACAACCAATGTCTCTCTCTGCATATGTGTGAAGGTGTGCATATGTATGTTTTTGCATTAGGACAGGTGCCTGTTCACATGTGAATGGAAGACAGATCAAAGTGGGTTATTTTCGTAGATTGGCCTCCACTTTATTTTCTCCCTGAACTCAAAGCTCATTGATTCAACTGGATCACTTATTTGTTCAGGACGCCCAATGATCTCATTTCCACTTCCCTAGTGCTGGGATTAAAGGTGGGC
Source organism: Microtus oregoni (assembly GCF_018167655.1). Lineage (NCBI taxonomy): Eukaryota > Metazoa > Chordata > Mammalia > Rodentia > Cricetidae > Microtus > Microtus oregoni. The sequence continues at coordinate 24,377,228 of NW_024543086.1, read as the reverse complement.
CTTCACACCCACCTGACATTTACATAGGTGCCAGGGATCCAGATGCTGGTCCTGGGCTCCTCAGGCCTCACATTGCTCTCTTCATGTCCTAATGGGTCAACTAGAGTGGGAGAAATACTCTGAGTAGACAGATACTTATGAATCAGCACAGACCAGAAATTATCTCAGAGCTGGGGAACAGCATCCAGATCCATTTAGAGGGAGATGTCAGATCAGGAAAAAAACAATAGATAAAAGAAAAAAATCAAAAGACATATAGAATTCAACAGAGGAGGAGACTCATATGTCTAATATACTTAAGAACCCAGTCAATGAAATTTTAACTAATTTAAAAAATATTATCAAATAAGATTATAAAGCAAGATTATACATTTATATAATTTGAAATGTTTCAATTTTGTATGTAAAATTAACTCCATGGAAACCGAGACAGCAAAAAGTTTCCTCTCCAACATTGAATCATAGATATTGGACGTGATGCTCAGTGGTCATTGTATTAATTCATAGACATTGGACGTGATGCTCAGTGGTCATTGTATTAATTCATAGACATTAGACGTGATGCTGAGGTCATTGTTGAATGGGAGGATCAAGAATTACCTGGAAGCTGGGCTTGCCTCTCTGCATGCTGTGGGGGCTTATCTTCTTGATTTTGTGAATTGAGCAGTGAGACTGCCCACCATGGGTGGTGCCATTCTGCAAGGGATCCCACGTTGTATAAAATGGAGAACACTGGCTAAACACTAACGTGTGCTGGCTCGTTGGCCTCTGCTTTGTCTGTGGGTGTGATATGATCGGCTTCCTCAAGTTTCCTGACTTTGTGACTTCATTGCCCCAGTGGGCAGCACCTCAGAGTGTGAGCCTTAGCAATTCCCTTTCCTTCAGCTCTTTGGTCAGAGAATTGTAGCCACATCAGGAAAGGTAAGTTAAGACATCTGTAGAGGCTGGGAATATTGGGTTATAGATTCAGAGGTTGTATATACCTGCTCTGATAAGAGAAGCTTGACTTGGCCAAGCAGAATCACATGGGTGGATCTTACCCTGCTCTTGTAACATGGGTTGACAGATGATGTTTCTTAGAAAATTGTTGGCTGAAAGTGATGATGGAGGCAACTGGGGAGACAGCTCAGCTATTATAAAGTTCAGTTCCCACTACCTAAACACACAGGCTTTAACCTCAGCTCCAGGAGATCTGAGGCCGTGTTCTGTACTCTGTGTGTAACTGTATTCATGTACACATGACCCCACATAGAAATGTGTAAACACAAAATAAAAATAAAGATAACTCTCTTTAAGAGTAACACATGGAAACATAATATGAATCTTCCTACACAACTAATAATTAGCCTACCCTTCCCCAAATCTGTTGCATATGAACTTGCTCACTGTAGCTAAAGTTGTAATTTAGGCTGTCTACTAATGATGGCAAGTGAAGTTTGAAATGCCATTTAAAAAGTACGAAGAACATTCTTATGATTAAGTGCCAACTTGCCCAGTAAATACCAACAGGCAGAGAAGACAAGGGTGGGTGAGAGAAGAGCTGGAGTGCTTGCTCTTAATTACAACAGGCAGAGTTAGGGCATGGAATATTGGGCTGCCCTTCAAGAAAGTCTGATTGGCTAATGAATTCACTAGGAGTTAACAACAAAAACAAAATCAACTCAGTGAGCAGAAATAAAACTATCATATTCCTGAAAAAGTTAATATTGCAAATATTTTGTAAGTTGCTGTTCTGGTCCTGGAAGATGAGTAGATTGCAATATATTCATATTTTGGACACTAAACATAACAACAAATTCAATGATTTCTATAAGGATTGAGAAGAGAGGACAGAGGACAAGGGAGGAAAGAAGAAAGGATGGAAGGAGGAAGAGACAGCTTTCCAAATGCCCCAGGCCACTCAGCGAGTGCTCAGAGAATTCGGCAATTTTGCCTCTGATCAGTAGTCATTTCCTTAGGTGATGTTTAGTAGTCTCATCTGTAAAACAGGAAGGACACCTGACAGCCTCCTCACTGAAGACTTGGGAGGACCATCGGAGCACTGCTGATACCTCTTGGCTCTTTCAAGCTCAGATGTTGCCAGATACCCATTCCCCAGGAAAATGCCAGCACCTTCCTTTCCGAGCTCCTACGATCTTCCTTCACTGTGAGTTTGCTTTTCACTTTGTCCCTTGCTGTTGAGTTTGAAATGAAGCTGACCCCAACATGATTCAAAGCCACTTTTCTTGACCACAGATACACAAATACAATGCTTACACAAACACAAACACATTACATGCGTAATAGAATACTGCTCAGAAAAGCCAGGCATGATGGTGCATTGCCTTTAGTCCCAGCACTTGGGAGGCAGAGGCAGATGAATCTCTGTGAGTTCAAGGCTAGCCTGGTCTACAAGAGCAAGTTCCAGGATAGCCAGGCTACACAGAGAAACTCTGTCTTGAAAAACAAAACCATAGCAAAAATATTACTCGGAATATAGGGGTTGTACACTAACAAATGACTCCTAGAGACTAAAGGTGTGGAAGTGACAGGAATGTACATCTCCTGTGTGCTGCCTAGCCATGACCTTGATATCATGGATGCGTTGATGGTGGTGTTGCTCCTCACAGTTTCTCAAAACTGAGGATGAAGGAAGAACCCTCATTCCTAATATCTCTAGATCATGCTACCCAAGAGAAAAAAAATTCCCAAAACTCTTACGTTTGGACTGGATGTCGTTGTGCTTACAATTTCATTTCAGCTGATAACTGACAAGGAGACTCATGATCACACAACCACAAAGCATCCAGGGAAGGCCAAACTTTGGGCAATGACCTCCAACCCGAAGGTTATATCAGTACAAACATTGGTTGTAACTGTTCTTAGAAGTGCTTTCATACACACCACACTGTGAGCAATTCTCTCTCCCATTGCTCCTACCTCAGCTGTTTCATAGTTCGCCTTTTCGCGCAGGCCCAGCATCTTCAAATTCCCCTTCCAGCATGAGTCTTTTAGCTCTTTGTAAACCTTATCCCCAGTTCGGCTTTACTCCACTCTGCTGAGCCAAGACTCTGTATGTTTAGATACTCTGATTTGCATAAATGTGTCTAAGTTCTTAGACTGCAGCCACCCCCTCTTAATTCTTTCCATGTGGGTATTTTGGGGGATTGGAAGAAGACTATTTGATGAATTATGCCCACAGTTACACAACTAGAGTGCATTTTATATGCAATTTATACACCTTAAACCCGTACAGAGATAATTCTTGCTACTCTGGAATGTCTCTGGGCCTGTATCTTCTCACTGTCAGGAAAGAATAGTGCTTAACTTTGCTCTATCACTGGTGGGCTCGTATGGGAAATTCCTCAGGAAACAGCAGTTCGCCGGTATGAAATGACAATTATTGCACACAAGCAAAGCTCTCTTGCTGGAAATTTCAGCAATGAGAGTTGAAGATCTCTTTCCTTGCAGTTACTGTAAGTAGGCACCTGATGGTCTGACATCAAGTAGAAGGCAAGCTTCCCCACTCCTCTCTTTCATCTGCCTCGGCAACTTAATAATGCGGCTTTATTGGAAGAAGATGCACTTAGGTCAGTTATTAGGGAATTACATTTTGGGGTTATGCTGAAGGGAAGGAAAGATTGACTCTGCCAGACAGAGGCATACCTCCAAGTCAAATCATCCATCTTATCCTGGGACATGTCAACACATGGAACTGATGAAATATGGACCATATTAAAAATGGTAACCGCTCTTCTGAAATGGAACCAGGCAGAAATAAGACACTGCTGCCTCATTTGTCTGCTTTGCCTTATTTTTGTTTGCTATTATTTTCTCCTGTTCAGGACCGTCTGTGCTTGTTAAGCATTGGTAAATGGCCAGTGATGAGACAAACGCAACAGACACGCATGAATATTTAATGAGACACAACAGGAGAAACATAGTGCGCATTTGTGCTCCACTGGAAAGTTATAGTCACTATTCTATGAATTATTCTTCCGTAAATGTTTCAGAAACTGGAAGAAAGTTTAGAACACTATACCCAACACTTGGGGGGCTGCAATCATTTTTTGCAACTGAACTATAATGAATCCAGGTCCATTCTGACTGCTAACATCTAAAACCCATCATGTGAGAGTTTTAGGAGATAATCTGTCCCAGGTTTTAACATAATGTACACAGAAATGGAGGACAATGGGATGTCAGTTAGAAGGAAGGAACTGAAGCTCCTTTCTTGATCAGATGGCTGATAATCACATTCTTGTTGTCAACCAGAATAAAGGAAAACAAACACATAATCCATGAAAATTGGCCTGAGCAAGAAAAAGCCAATAATGGTCATTTGATTCTAGCATAATAGAGCAGAAAGCCTGAATCTTCTCAGTCAGCTGAGTCTGAGGGAAGTGGCTTGATTTTTAGCAAATACGTAATGAGTGGCTCCTGTGTAGGAGACACATGAACAAGAAAAGAGGAAGAACAAAATGGCCATTTTGGCATCAGTGGATGTCTGAAGACTGGCTATTTCGATTGATTAGCTTGAACTAATCATTGGACTTCATTGGTGCAGTGACCAAACTCGGTCATTAGGCTTGGCCTTTACCCACTGAGCCATCTCAATGGCCATCATTGTCTTTTAAATATGATGACAAGAAAGTGCTTAAATGCTTCCATAATCACATGATCATTTTCAAATGACTCAGTGTAGGCTTCTTGTCCTCCTAAGCCACATTTTAAAGGTTTGGTAGCCAATGTGTCCAAAAAGAATCAAATGTCAAAAATGACTTTCTTTTTATTGATCTGTATATGTATGCACAAGAGTATGTGAAGGTGGCCACAGAAGACAGATGAGGGAGTTGGATACCCCAGAGATGGAATTATAGCTATGTTTGGGTGCTGGGCCCTGCACTCCAATCTCATGCAAAAGCAGCAAATGCTCTTAAGCATCAGAAAATATGATCTGGCCACACGTCTTCCCCAAAGTCAACATTCTCACTGTCCCATCTTAGATCCCATTCTTCTTAACTGAATGACTTTATTCAAGTTATTCCAAATTTCAGATGTTCACTTTTTTACGTAGATACAGTGAAGATCACAGAGTCACAATGACTAAACAAACAACAAAAAATGTGACTTTCAAAGTGAAGCTGACAATGAAAGAAATGATGATGAAAATGGTTGTCATGGTACCCCACTGCTCAAGACATTTCCCATCGAAACCTGTGCATGGAGATACTCTTATAGCAACACTACAATCCCACAGAAGTCAATAAAGGCGAGATGCTAATGTATGTAACTTCAGTACTTATACAGGAACAGCTTTCTTTTTCAACCAAAAATTATCACAGGACAGAAATTGACATTGCCTTGAGGAAGCTTCATGAGGTCGAAGTTCCACATGGAACAGTACCACATTAAAAGCCTGTTTGAAATATGTGCTTATGCTGAATACTTCTTTCTTAATTGCATTCTTTTAAATAACTAAAAAAAACCCAAAAAACAAATAAAAGTGCCATCATGATTGTAATGACTTGGCACCCTCTCCTCCCTCTACAACATAAGGCATCTCAGGGGTTAAAGAGTTGAGCCCCGGGACCGAGATTACTAATGTATAAATTAAACATACCTTCCTATCTTTCATACATTTATTCACAGAGGTGAGAAAGGAAGCAGAAATCTCTTCTCCCACTCTCTTGCTTCATGCTTCAGGAAGATTCAGAAGAGATGCTGAATTCCCCACCCCCTACCAGTGTGCAGAAGTTGAAAGTTTCTCAAGGAAGAAATGCCAGGTACATATTTCAAAAGTGTGGGTGGCTTTGCATAGCCTCTGAAATGCTGAGAATATAGAATACGCTTCAGTATATCTAATTATCTTTATGAAATGTCTCAAAATCAATGGCATTATACTCAAAACCAGCTGCAGCAGGGGAAGTCCAACAGAGCAGAGTGTCACAGAGGTTACCGAGAAGCACCGCTTTCTTCTAAATAGTGCTATTTTTATGGAACATGGAGTTTTTGAATCGTCATTTTTTGTTAACTCTTTTAAGGACCCAAATTGAACTTGACCATATTGGTTGAAGAAATCAATTCAACCCTCTACCTCAATTTCTTTCTTCTTTTTAACTCCTTTCAGACAAAGAGCTTTGCTTCTGAGACCCACTAACCCACTATATATCTGCTAGTAGTGGAAGCCTGCCATCAGTGTACTGGAACTTTTTCCTGCCCTGCCTGGGGAGTATGCAAAGTAGTTTGCTGCTAATTGTGTGTGTGTGTGTGTGTGTGTGTGTGTGTGCTGCTGTTGGTTTTTTTTTCCCCTTGAAGAATGACTTGTATCTTAACAGGAAAGAGCCTTCCAAACAAACAAACAGACAAATGTGAAGGAATACTGGATCAGTGCCCAAATAGCCCAAGAGAGCAGCCACTAACCTGGTTAAACTAACCGATAAGGGTGCATCACCTGGCACAAAACTATCTGTACCATGGAGCGTGGCAAAGGGTGGGGAAAATGTAGAACAGAAAGTTACCCCAGGGGATTCACCAGGAAAACTGTGACTTTCTTAATCCTACTGTGTGCTAGCCACCATGCTTAGTAGAGAATACAAACAAGCATGGTGCCATGCTCAGGGTGTGACATTGGGTAAGTGATTGAGGAATCCTACTTAAAAAGAGACGTTTCCTTACACAAACACATGCACATATATTATACATAGTCACAGATAAGCACACATAACCCCCATATATACACACAGACACACATACCTAAACATTCTTACATGCACATAGAAACACACATACACATATATATTCACACACATATACATAGACATCCTAACATAAACTTGCTCAAGCGCATGGACTGTGAAATGGTAGGGCCATATGGGATATTAGGAAAAAGATAACCAAGTAGAAACTGTTTCCTGAAGCTTGTTGATGGTATTAGCTCTCCATTCTAAAGCTGGAAGAAGTAATAGCGGGGACCTTCGAAGAGTGGCTGGGATCTGCTTCATGTTCCAGAAAAGTTTGTCATGACCGGATTGCAGAGGGCATTTGGTGAGGACCAGGTTAAAGTCACGAATCCAGAAAGGAAGGGTTCATAGACCTTCAGGCACAGGGAAAAGGTGGTCAGGCCAGGGGGCAGTGGAAGAGACATTTACCAGACCCGGTCATTGAATGTGGGGGATGAGCATGGGGAGATGACTTTTAGGGGTACAAAATTAACCTTTGGTTTGGTTTATTTTAAAAAGAAAAATAAGACAAAAGAATGTTTCCTGAGTTTATTTCTTAAGAATTTAAAGAGGAAAAGAATGTCCTCTGGCTCACTCCTAATACTTCCGACTTTAGACACATGAGTGAATTCATTCATTTCCCCAGCATTTAGTGACTCCTTGTAATTCAGGGTTTACCCACTTACCCCAAGTCAAAAAGAACATGGACCCCTCTGGATAGAGGAAGAACAAGGAAAAAATTCTGAATTTTCACTCTTTATAAATGAGTTTTAATTCATGCCTCTTGAAGTTAGGGCCTTTTATTAGTGACTGTAAATCTCAGAGAGACAAGAAGTCATAAGATTCTGAAATTGCCTTATAAATTAGTTGCTGGTACTGAAACAGTTGTTTAGTTTGTTGAGGGGCTGGGATGCAGAGGGATTTTGGTGTTGAAATAATTATTGAACATTACTGAACCAAATAATTAAACTGTGCTGTAAAATTACGGTTATGATAATACTCCCATCATCATTTGTTTGGTTTCTCCTAATCTAAATTATGATTTTTTTGTTATTGCTCTGCAAAGCTACAATATAACAGCCAAACCTGAAATTAAATCCAGCCTGTAAGTTATACAAGGTGATCCAATATGCTCCTCAAGCAATTATTCATGGCAAATAATATCACGAAGCTCTTAAATCCTTGTTGTAAAGCTGGCTGGACATGCATCAACTAAAGTCTTGGAGATATATGTACACATATCAGAAGAGAAGTGCAAATAGCTGAAGTCTTTGGAACTTAAAGGAAGCATCTTCAAGCCTAGTGGGGCTATTTTGGATTTCTAGTGGTGCTGAATCTTAGCCACCAAGGCAAGGAAAACAGGCACCTGTCTTCTATAGCATCTAAGGGAAGGTATCCTTTTTGCTGCATCTGCCTCATCCTAAGCTCCTAAGTTGTTGCTTTGATGGCCAGAATATGTTCAGATGAAATAATAAACTCACTCTTTAGCACTAAGTGAAAATTAGGGTGCTGAAAATGTTTGTAGAAAAATCATCAGCAGAGGTAGAGATGTGGCTCTGTTGATAGAGCATTTGTGCAGTATGTGTGGCCTGGGTTCAATTGCCAGCACCCCAGAAACTTAACATGGTGGCACATGACCATAATCACAGCTCTCAGGAGGTAAAGGGGATAGATTCAGAAATTCACAGTTATCCACACTACACAGAGAGTTTGGAGGCAGACTGGAATATATGAGATGATGTCTCAAATGAATCAGCATAACCAGTGGCAGCATCACCTCCATTGCCACCATCACCATCAGTACAATTTTCATCACTGCTGTTATAGTCATCCTCATCATTGCCACCATCACTACCATCATTACCATAATCAATATCACCCGCACTAATCATCATTCACTAGCAATACCACTGAACACCAAAGGAAATTAGGAAATTATCAACTTAGTAATTTTCAAACTTCTGTGTTCAAATCAGAAATTCTCTCAAAATAAGAAATATAATTTTCTTTTGTATGTTTTCTTTTTACCATGTGTGTGTGTGTGCCTACTACTAACTGTGGGATATTTAAAACTTCTTAGAATATATGTTCATGAGGGTACATGTGGGGGGGGTGCATGCAAGTGCACACAGAGTTCAGAAGTGGACATCAGATACCCTGGAGCTGGACTTACCAATGTTTACTGCCTTCTAATGTAAGTACTAGGTACAAACCTCATGTCCTGGTAAAGAACAACAAACTTTCTTAACCTTAACTCTGGCCTCTTACTTGGGACTTTTGACTAGTGACAAAGTCAGCCTTTATCTATCAAACAATGAGAAACAAACACTATTTGCCCAAAAGACTTCTATAAATGTAATAAAACCAAACACTGTATGTTGGTTAAGTAGTTAGCAAATGATGGTGCCAAAAGGTAAACAGAGAAGGATGTACAGAACACCTGACATAGAAGAGATGACAAGCAGCCAAGGGGCAAGGTGCATTAGCCAGTAGGGGCTAGGTTATGGTGCTGTGATACACAGCAATTAACATAGCTGATGAGGGAAGTTACTAAATAATCCCACACTAGTGCAGAATTACGTATAATAAAGGGTTTTTTATTTAGGGGTAGACTCACAGACCACAGTTCTAGGTCACAGTTCTCTGCATGAACTGGGAACAGGAACTGAATCTAGCAGCCGGAAGTGAGAGCTGGAAGTGAGAGCCGGAAGCAAGAAAGTGAGAACATGCTTTACAGCTACATTTATATTATAAGATACCACACCCAAGTGGGCTGGTATCTTAAAGGCTATTGCCTGAAGGAACTCCCACAACACCTCCCTCTTTTGTTTAAATAAGAGTTCCAAACCCAATATAAAACTATGTACACTAGGAACAGATATCAAGTATAAAGTTAGAATTATGAGCAGCATAAACAATATTAAGTAAGGAACATATCCTAATGTTTTAATAAACATTCTATCCTAAGGAGTCTAAGTTTGTTTTGGAAATAGCTTGGCTAGATCATAATAGGATGGTAACTTTGACTCTCTAATCTTCAACCCCATTAAAGGCCTGAGAAGGGAGATAATATTACTTGAGTAGGCAGGAAGTGCAATCAAGCAGCTTCCAAAATGTGCAGTAGATGACAGAGACAACTGGCTACCTGAGCAATCATCCAAAGTCTCATTTGAAATGTTGAAGCAGCCAAATTTGGCAAGGCCTAGAGTAACTGACAGACCATTTCCAGAGGAAATTTTTCAAAACTGTCTTGCCAAAGTCTGGCAGTCTTTTTTCTTGATTCTGCTTGTCCAGTCTGGACATTGTGCACTTTGTCAGTGTTTGAGGCATGGAAAGTTCCTTACCCAAAGGTCAGTTGTGCCAAGAAAACAAACTCCAAATGGAGTGTCTTTGGTGCTCAACACTCTGCCGGGAATAAATCGGTGCTACTAGGAGCAATCATGTCTCATGTTTACAGGATCCTAAATTATTTAAATGGCATGTTCTGCAGATCTTTGAAGTGGTTGAAGGTTACCTTTCTATGCAGAATGCAATCTTGGTGTATCTAAAGAACCTAATTAGTCTGAATAAAATTATAACAAAAATGAATGACTATTGACCTATAATACGTATTACCTATATAACTTAAAGAATAAGGCTTCATATCAGAATATTAAACAATCTTTTAACAACTGTGCAGTAAAGGAGGAAAATGACCTCAAAATGTAAACAATGTAAAAATATCTTAATTAGAGGTAGAAATATATAATGCAATATGATAAATATATCCTAAAATTATATCAATATACAAAATGTCTTAAACAGAGATAGAAATGTGCTGTGCACTCATACAATTTGACAAAACAACTTTGTATAGGTGTACAAACATTGTAAAAAGTTGTAAACAGAAATTGGAGTATATTTAACATAACAAATATAATTTGAATTTGTAACAATATACAAAAATCTATACCAATGCAAACTGTTCATAAATAATAGCTCACAGGTATTCTCTCTATTACTCACTATTATTATTATTAGTGTGACTAAGTTTACACTAATCTACCTATTATCCCATTTAATTTTCCCTCTTCTTTTTTGAGATTTCTGGGCTGACATAATTTCCACCCCAACCCTATACGAGTAATAACCAACTCCTAAATTTTGTCCCTAACTCTGAGGACAAACTTGGGAGAGGGGACATCATCTTCTAGAATTGCATCCAGTTGTCAAGGGGGCAATGTTCTTTCTATGTGATCCCGTAATAGTAAAATGGTGGTTAAGTTTTAAGATTGCTGTTTTGTATAATTGCAAATGGTCTCTGAGCAGTTGATAGGGTTTTTCTGAAGTTCTTATCTGGAGTTCTGGCTGGAATATTGTAAGAAGGGGCACCATTTCTACAGCTGGTACCCCAAAATCTGTCTCATAGTAGCACTATCAGCATCATGGCATTATATTAACCAGGTAGAGTCATTATTGTGGGGCAGAATCTTCTTCCTGGAAGCTTCAAAGATTACTGCAGGAAAATCAACTGGTCATTGTTGAAAACTTAAGCATAATTCATATAAACAGATATTCAATGAAAGATACAATGTAGACAAAATGGAAATGGAGAAAAGTAAAATATTCCCTTTAAAACCTATCTTCTTTCTGTCCCATACCAGATGGCTCCAGACATGAGACAGAAATTCTGATTTTTTTTCTTTTGACAACATGCTTGGATTTAGAGAAGAAATCCAATTTAATCAAATTTAGAGAAACTATCATCCACATCTAAATTCAGCTCTGACTTTTATGTAGAGATGTATACATGTCCAGATAATCAAATTTTACCATGTAGTTGATACAACAGCATGCTACTTGGTGGTGGCAGGGACCTTAAAACTCCATAGAGTTGTGACAATAAACATGACTCCAGCCATACCTCGGCCACGAGGCTAGACTCTCAGAAAGCTAAGGAAGGTATGGATCCAGTCATCAAAGTCACAGCTTTAATCCTTCCCATATCGCTTAGCAAATTAAAGACTCATGTGGTCAGAAAAAAAGAGATATACAGTAAAGATAGATGCAGATTTTAAAAAACCCTCTAAATGGTTTACAATGTATTTAAAAATATATGTAGGCTTGGGAGAAAAAAGAAAAAAATGATAAAGTCCAGAAAGTAGTTGGGTGTGGTTGTAGGCACCTTTAATCCCAGCACTTGAGAGGCAGAGGCAGTCAGATCTCTGTGAGTTCATGGACAGCCTCATCTACAGAGTAAGTTTCAGGATAGCCAAAGACACATAGACACCCTGTCTCAAAAAGCCAAAAATTCAAAATAAAAATAAAAGAAATAGAATTTAAAATAAAACCATGTAAAAATGGAAAATACACAGTGAGTCTGGATACTGTATATTATTGTGTTGTCTTTGAATTATTTGATGGCTGAGGATTGAACAACAGCTGCTAAAAGACATTTGATTACAAATGCTGTTGATTAATAGAACATATATATCTTTAAAATGCTTTGACTTTAAAATTTAAGTCAAAAGATTTGTTACTTTGGAGATGAGGTTTTGTTTTTGTTTCCACAGGAAATGAGAGACTGTGGATTCATTCTGGGTTAAGAAAAATCAGGTATGATCAGAGAAGAACCCCTGAAGAACCTCTGATAGGAGCAGATGATCCAGATGATCTAACATTTCAGAGGTCCTCTGTTGGAGTTTCCTCTCAATTCTACATCCAGAACAGTTTCAAGACTGCTGTTTGTGGGAAGACCAGCCTCTGGGGAAAGGAGTGACAAGAGAGAAGAGAGAGACAGAAAGACAGAGACAGAGAGAAAGATAGGGAGATGGGAGGTGGGGCATGGCCCTTTTAAAAGGGAATACAGTGAATGTGCACAGGAGGTGCTCTTAGTGGCTACAGCTAAGGACTTATACCCCAAGGTCAGGCCAGTACAGATGCTTGAATACTAACAATGGCAATCTCCACAGAGTGAAAGTTTATTGTCTTTTATCCCCCATTTCTTCAACTTACTGTTCCAGCTTTCTCTCAAATACGTGTGTCTGTGAACCACCATGATCAGTGATACTCATGAGCTGGTCGGGGGAGTTTATTTTGCCATGGAGAGCAGTCAGTACAGACACACATTATCAAATGGTCAAAGCCCTGAGAATTAAAGAATGCTCAGCCCTAAATGTGACATCTTTATCAACCCTGCCCACGGCTCAGGAAATACTACAGAGAAGAGAAATAAAGAAGACCTGAAGGATCTGGGAACATGCAAGATTTCCAGAGAACATCTTAAAAAATTAAATAACAATTTAAAAACTTTTTTGAGAATTTCATGCATGCAATATAATTTGACCATATATATTCATTCCACTTCTCCCCATAATGTCTGCAAGATCCACTCCCAAGTACTCATCCTTCCCAGCTTCTTATCCAACTTCTCTCTGAACTCCTGTCTACATCCACAGATTCATGCAGCCCCCAGTCCTCATCTGAGAAGATGTTGTCTGGTGACAACTAGACAAGGTACAAAGAAACAATATTTCTGGAGTGTTCAGTTACAAATCAGATGTCTGTATCACAACCCCTCTGCAAAGACTCCGGGCCAATTCTAGAAGCAGAAGGGAAAATTTTAAGAGTGAGACTTCCAAAAGAATGGCGGCAAAACCAGTGTTTCTGGGACATTTCAAGGTCAATGAACCCATAAGCCTACATCAGTCAAGGCTGCCTGTACCAGAGCTGCACAGGGCCAAGCCAACCAAACTGTAGCAGGGGGCAGAGTAGCTCATGAGCTCCAACCCCAGCTGAGGACATACTGGGAGCTGGCTTTTGAGAGAAAGAGTTATTTTTCTAGGAGAGCGTGACCCCTGGTGGATTGAACACATTCCGGTAGATGGCCCTCACCCATTGCTATATGGACAGTGCATATGGGCTTAAAAGCTAAAAAAAAAAAAAAAAAAAAAAAAAAGTTACGAGAATTCTTAAGCTCATTTATATGCACAGTAGAGACAAATACCCACTTAATATCTCCAAATAAAACATACCATAAGCCCTTTAACTTGTCAAAAATAAATATAGAAACTCACTGTGTTGCTGTCAAGTATATATTATAAATTTCCCTGTAGTCTAATGGCATATTCTCATGGAAGCTATTTTTGCCTCCCCCATCCCATGAATATTGACCTGGGTTTGTTCTATTTGCCTGCTCCACCCTACAATCTATAGCCCAGCTTTTCCTTGAGTCAAACCTCTCCACTACACCCTCCAGCCAGATCCCTTGCAGGATGGACCCCTGTTGTGCGAAGGAAAACACTTACTGATGTGACTGCCATTCTGAACCAGAGAAAAGGTGCATGCTAGAAAAAAGAGAAAGAAAGAGGAAGAAGCGGGAAGGCGGAATCACCCGGCCAAATATTTACTATCAATGAGACTTAAAACAATTGTAAATCTGAAAGAAATCACAGCTTTCCAAATCAAACTTGACCTCATCGCACACAGAGAGAAAGAGAAGATGGTGCGTGTCAGTCCTGCAACATTGAAACACAAGGGTCCACAAAGGGCTTGTTCCCTGTAACAACAGAGAAGAGCAGAATGAAAGGTTCTGATGCTCACATGAATTGGCTCAGTAGAAAGAACATTGAGACTGGAAGCAATTATCCCAGTAATTGAGTAAGGGAGAAAATCATTTCTGTTGAAAAACACAGGCAGACCTTTCAATTAGCAGTTTACATTGATCAAAGCCATCAGGGAACCACAGGACAGACCCGGGCTTTGTCGTGTGGACCTAGGGCCCTCCCTTCCTTGGCTAACCTGCCCTTCGATACTACACTCAAAAAGGCCATTGGCTTTGTGAAAAGACCTTTCAAAGTCCTGAAAACAATCAGACTCCAGGCATCTGAAAGAAAGTAATTTGATGTTCAAAAGATTTAGCATGAACACACACACAGACCATACACACACACATTCCCATAAACCAAAGACAATAACCTTTGAAATATTCATTTTTTCTTATGTAACGTATCAGTCATACAAATAAAGAACAAAAGACAGTTACACTCTGGGCTGTATGTCTCCCCCCTCTAACTTACAGCATAAAACATAACAAATATAATTGAGTCTCTCTCAGTTGCTTTATCTCACTTCAAGCTATCCAGCTATCTCCTACCTCCCAATATAGATGGGCACACTGCTTTTTCAGTACTTAGAATTCCCAGACTTTGCTCCCTTATTTAATCACATGGGAATGTGGTAAGAGAGAATATATATGCATATGTATACGTGCATGTATAAAATTTTTATGTTCAAAAATACTACAACTGAGGTTACTCTGTAATCCTTCCTACAAATGACACGGAGTAAATGACACGGAGTTGTTCAAAATTATGCTTTTAAGGTTTATCTTTGTACAGAAATCTGACTTATTCATTTTAAATACAGTATGGCAATGCAGATATGAATTTAGTATAGTTTATTTTCTATTTCCCTACTGATGGACTATTAATTCTTATTCAGTTGATTTTTGTTTTGTTAATTTTCATATCTCCATCTATCTATCTATCTATATATCTATCTATCTATCTATCTATCTATCTATCTATCTATCATCTCTCCCTCTCTCCATCTTCTGTGTATGTATGTATGTTTCTATATATGTAGAGGCCAGAGGACAACCGCAGTGTCATTTCTAAGGTGTCATCCATCTTTTGTTTTGTTTTGAGACAGGGTCTCTCACCTTCCCAGAGCTCACCAAGAAAGGGAAACTGACCACTTAGTGAATCCACCTGCCTTCATCTCTCCTCTGCTATAATAGCAAGTATGGGTAGCATATCTGGTTATTTTCCATAATTTTTTGGTAAAGGGAGTTTTTTGGTCTGGATCTACAACATGCATAATTTTAGGGGTTAAGTATAGAGAGCAAAGGTTTACATACTTTGAAGTATCCAGGACACGGCTAAGTGAACCTCAAAGTAACTTCATCATTATACAGGCCGACGAGGAACAAGTCAGAGCACTTGTTAGGGCCTCACATTCTTACCGGCATAACATTCTCTATGTTTGAAAATGTGGGGAGGTGTCAGAGTGTGCAAGACACTTGCCATACAATGTGAGGTCCTGAATTGGTCTGCAATCTCAGTGCTTCCTGAAGCAAGCTAGGAGATAAGAAAACGAGACTCCATGGAAGTTTGTGGGACATCTTACCTGGTGTTCAGAGCAGAAAACAACAGAGACCCTGGCTTAAATAAGGTAGAAGGTGAGGACTAAGACCCTCGTTTGTATCTGACCTACACACACACACATGCATACCCACACCACATTCACACTCACACCCTCACTCACACGCACACACATGCACACACTCACACACTCACACTCACATGCGCACACACATGCATTCACACACACAAAAATAAAAAAAAAGTAAATAAGAAATTCAAATGAGAAGAATGTAAAAAAACACACTTTGAGTCGAGAATATTAAGCACACTCACAAAGGGCACCGGGATTTATCCCACACCGTCCAATGAGAAGACACACTCATCAGTATCCATAGTACCGTGCAGCGCCTGGGTTGCAGACAAATTTCAGCATACATTTGTTGAAAAAAAAATCATTTCTGCTGCTGCAGATGACTCAGAAAATGGGTCTAGAACAATATCTGGCAGGATGGCCGTAGATAGCCAGCACATAACTATTCTTTGGAAAAAGAAATGATACATATGCAATTCTAAATAGTTTTTCTTCACTTACCTTGGCAATATAGCTTGTTCCTTAACATCCCCTTGTGGTTTAAACGCCTACACTGTACGGTCAATGAGCAAAAACCAATTCCGCTCCTCAAATTCTTCTCCCTTACTATGCAGCTGTCTCAATTCATTAATTTGCTTAATCAGCCCTCGTCAATACCATTTCTCTCCACTGCCTTCCTCTAACTGGAAAGAGAACCAGCCTATGCATACCTCAAAATGTAAAACAGGATGGGGGTAGGGAGGATGCCCATGCTGAGATCTTTTGTGGAAACGGGAAGGGGGGCAGAAAAGATGCTATACTAAGATCTTTTGTGGACTACAGGAGCTTCATATTAGCTTGTGCCATTGCCAGAAGTCAGTCCTTGAAGATGCTCCCTCGTTTCCTTGATACTGCAGTCAGTTAAAAGTGTTGGGTTAGATGGTTATCACCCTGAGTGACTCACAACTGACAAGTCCAAAGAGGTTAACTATCAACACAGAGAGCCCTCGGAAACTTCCTGCAAATGATGGCTCGGCTCAGGCCAGATTTCTGCAAAGAACACACAAAATACCCCTGCCTGTCGTTCTGCATGCTATAGAAGACCAAAGGGCTGGCTGAGCGTGGAGCACACACACCCGTCACCTCAGCAACCGGGAAGAGGAGGCGGGGGAATCTTATATTGGAGGCCAGCCTCTGACACACAGTGATACCATCTCAGGACAAGTAAAAACAGGGCTAACAGTTGTTCCTCACCTCTGAACTTTTGAGTTTTCTGATAAATAGACAACAAGAAACAGAATATTAGCTTATTGTTAATATAAACCTGAAATGCGGGAAACATGTTTCCTTACATGTTTGAGGAGGGGATCAGAGCATATCCCTACATTATAAAAACGTAACAAACACAATCAACAGGCAATGTGAGAGCAATTGACATCCATGAGGGCAAACTTCTCTACAGAATCAATAGCATGTTCTCCTGAGATGGAAAATGAGTTTGTCCTAGCTTCCTTTCAGGGAAAGCCACCGGCACCAGCAGCAGTAAGAGAACAGGGAGTGCCGTGCTGCTTCTCCCATTCTCACTGTGGTATCTCTACAGAAACAGGTTCACTCCCGGGCTAAATTCCCTACAGGGAAGTAGTTTCACCTGATTTTGATTGACAATTAAAAAAAAAAAAAAGAACTTCTTCCTTCTTGAATTGCAGACATTCCCCAATCTCATGACACCAAAGCTACGCCCAGGCTTCAGAAGTAGCTACCAGTATGAATTTCACATGTAAACTGAAGAATCCACTTCTTTCTATGAAAAGTAAGTGATCCACTTCCAGTTCAGCTGAGCCTCAGCAAAGAAGGAAGGTGCTGTGGCCTCATCAGACATCACACAATTACACATATGAAGGTCAAAGTGGACACTCAGGGACTGGGTGCACTTCCATATGGTCCCAGCTGCTACTCCTCATCAGGGGGAGTCACAGCCACTACCAGAAAATTGCCATCCTTTTGAAAAGGTATATATGCCTTTTACAAAGCAATGTTTTCATGACGACATTTTGATGAAGCATATCAATATGTACCTTGACTGTATTTGCTTCCCACCACCCTCTCCTGTCCCTAACTGCCAACTTCTGCTGCTCCCATTCTGTCTTAAATGGAGCCCCCTCTATGTTCATGGTGCCTGTGTGTATGCATGTGTAAAGCCCATCTTACACGCATGAGAAAAAACATGCTGTGTGTATATTTATCATGTTATGGTTGACTTCATTCCATATGACAAGTTCCAATTATACCTTGCATGTAACATAATTGCATTCTTCTTTATGGCTGACTAAAATTCTATCATGCTTACACACTTAATGTTCTTGCCTATCTGTCCATTGATGAACACCCAAACAGATTCTTGCTGTCCCAGGCTGGCTGTCAGCACATAAACCAAGGCAGTAAAAGCTGACTCTCTGAGCAAGTGAAACTTCAAGCAGAAGGTTCTCACTCTGCCCTGAAGCCACAGTGCTCACCAGTGTAGAAACAACAAGGCTACTATGGTCCATCATCACGGAAGGCCAGAACACCAGCAAAGACAGAAGGAAGCTAAAGCCTTCTTTAGCTTCTCATGTTTCTAGCACAAAAATCTTAAGAAGAATATGAATTTTAAAATTACAGAATGTTCACAGAGAACATTCTGAAATGAGCTATTTCATACATTCACTAATAAAATCAAATTTACCATTAGGGCAAGGTACTTCAATCTCCAATCCAATTTAGCATGTCAGACTAACGTCAACATAAGGCCAGTGTAATGGTCCAGTATGTGAAAGTCCTTGCATCTAAAGCTCAAGGCCCTGAATTCAATCCTTGGAACCCAGAACAGATGGTAATCGTTGCAGACTTGTCCTCTGACTTCTGGGTGCATTGCACTCTTTGTGTGGTCCTCACTCCTGTCTCACTAACAAAAAATTCAAATTATTTAGAATCCGTGAAATATTTTGACTATCAGATTCTTGGTGGGAACAGTAGGACAGCAAAGACAAGACTTTCTTGTCCTCATGGGGCAGGATATTGCAGAGGCTCCTGCATCTTGTATTCATGCTGAGACCATTTTAGGTTAACTAGAATTTAAACTTTATTGATGAAGAATCCCATGGAAAATTACCCAACTCTGTTCTAGGAGCTCCAGGTCACGATGTCCCAGCTAACTTAGCTTCTGTTAAACTACCTATTTGTGAAAACCTCCCCCTCTGGCTAACTGCTTATTTTAACTTCTGTTAAACTACTTGCTTGTTCACGCGCGCGCACACACCCACACACACTTGCAGCTGTAGAGCAAGATATTGGCCCCTTGCACTAAATGCTCTGGCTACATTTAGGTTCTGAACACCCAAGTGTAGTCCCAGCCTCTGGAATAAAGACAGTCAGCTGTCTGGGTGGTCTTCTCTGGCAGGCTCCCCATAGCCACAGACTCATTCACCATCTGCCTCTTAACTCCATTCTGACCCAACAAAACCAGCAACTGCCATGATGCTTAAAAGTAAAGTAAAATAAATGCATCAGACTCCACGAGATAGGCTCATTAGCTAGGGATTTGACAGGTTACTAAATGCTAACTTAGAGTGACGAGCGACCAACACACGATAATTAATTACCAAAACAGCCACCACAGGGACTGAGACTATGGCGGGAAAGTGCTGACAACACAAAATTCACATTCCACTGCTCTCCCTGCCTCTCCCAATTTACAGGAGAATGGGAAATCATGAGAAAGTGATACACTCCGTTAGCCACCATCTCAGAGAGCAAGTCTCCATGTAGCCTAAGGGGTATCTCGCACAGTTTAACAGTGCAAAGAAAAGGTAATATTCTTGCCAAAGAGCTAGGGGGGGATTAAATTTGGGAGGCTTGAAGCAGCCTTGAATTGTAGTCAATAAAAAAGAGACCAAATAGTAATTTTGTAATTTAACTGTGCTAGCTATGCCCAATGAGTCAGACACTTGTGAAATAAACCATGCAAATAGAAAAATGGCTTAACTCTTTCGGTGGTCACACAATAGTGCTTCCCCCACTGTTTCTTGGGATCCGGGTTACTGGCTTGATGAAAATAATGTGATTTATATACTGCCTCTACATCTTTTACACTAGGTCTCAGGCGAAGGTGTTGATTCTTCTTTGGTATTCTCTCATCTATTTAGAGATTAGGGAGGCTAGTCATATGTTGTTACATGTTTCATATGTCAGCTTCCAGGGACACAGAGCACCACCTTCAAGGACTGTAATTCTTCTTAAAACCACACAATTACTTTTAGTTAAAAAATATATGTGAAATATCCATTTGTGTTTGTGTGAATGTGGTATGTGTGTTATGTTTAATGTGTGTTCATGTGGAGGTCAGAGGTCAACATTGGGCATCCTTCTCTACTATTTTTGACCTTATGTTTGAAGCAACACGCTCACCAATTGGCTACCCTGGCTGGTCACCAATCCCCAGATCAGCCGGCCCCTGTACCCCTTAGCCCTGGGATTTCAGAGGCTTACAACCCACATGACTTTTTCATGAGTGCTGGGCAGCTGAATTCAGGTCATTATATTTTGTGGGAAACTCTTTAAAAATTGATTCACCTCTCCAGCCCCCTCTCCCTCCAAAGCCCTGGAATTCTTGACCAGACTAAAATCAGTTCCAGGAGAGTTGTGAACTTTTTTTTTTCAGATAATTACACCACCACAGTAATGATGACACTAGGCCAGAAAAGAACTGAGGCTGACTGATGGGAAATGATCTATTCTAATCTCTGCTGCAGAGGAAGAACATTGTCTTATTTTTTGCCTCCATTCCTTCCTTAGTTTCTTATAAGGAACATTTCATAGCTGAATTAATGTTATCCAAATGAAAAAATTAGGGAGTCTTCCTGTAAATGGGTTGAGAATCACAATGTTCTTTTTTAATTTATTAGATTTAAAAAAAATACCAATTCAAGTTCCCACTCCCTCTTCTCCTCCCATTCCTTCCATACACCCTCCACCCCACCCCCATCTAATTTTCAGAGAGGGTAAGGCACATTGCTTTGTGGAAGGTCCAAGGCCCTCCCTACTATATCTAGGCTGAGCAAGGTATCCATCCAAAGAGAATAGGATCCCCAAACGCCAGTACATGCAGTAGGGATAAATCCTGGTGCCACTGTCAGTGGCCCCTCAGTCTGCCCCAACCATGAATCTGTCAACCACATTCAGAGGGACAAGTTTGGTCCTATGCTTGTTCCTTCCCAGTCCAGCTGGAGTTGGTGAGCTCCCATTAGCTCAGGCAAACTGTTTCAGTGGGTGAAATTATCATGGTCTTGACCTCTTTGCTCATTTCTCATTTCTTCCTATCTTCAACTGGACTTTGGGAGCTCAGCCCAGTGCTCCAATATGGGTCTCTGCCTCTGTTTCCACCAGTTTCTGGATAGTGTTCTACGGTGATATTCGACTATCCCATTCCCTCAAGTTCTCCTCAAACCTTCCCTTCTCCCCTTCTCTTCCCCTTCTACCCTCCCTTCTCTCCTCACCCCTCTTGCTCCCAATATTTGCCAGGCGATCTTGTCTATTTCCAGTTTCCCGGTGGGTCTATATGTTTTTCTTTGGATTCACCTTATTACTTAGTTTCTCTAGAATCATGAAATTTAAGCTCAATATCCTTTGTTTATAACTACTGAGTACATACCATACTCATCTTTTTGGGTCTGGGCTACCTCATTCAGGATATTGTTTTCTAATTCCATCCATTTGCATGCAAAATTCAAAATGCCATAGTTGTTTTTACCACTGAGTAGTACTCTGATGTGTAAATGTGCCACATTTTCTTTATCCATTCTTTGGTTGAAGGGCATCTAGGTTGTTTCCAGATTCTGGCTATTACAAATAATGCTGCTATAAACATAGTTGAACAAATTTCCTTGTAGTATAATTGAGCATCTTTTGAGTATATGCCCAAGAGTGGTATTGCTGGATCCTGAGGTTGGTTGATTCCCAGTTTTCTGAGAAACCACCATACTGATTTCCAAAGTGGTTGTACAAGTTTGCATTCCCACCAGCAATGGATGAGTGTTCCCCTTACTCCACATCCTCTCCAGCATAAGCTATCATTAATGTTTTTAATCTTAACCATTCTGACAGGTGCAAGATGGTATCTCAGAGTTGTTTTGATTTGCATTTCACTGATAGCTAAGGATGCTGAACATTTCATTAAGTATCTTTTGGCCATTTGAGATTCTTCTGTTAAGAATTCTTTGTTTAGCTCTGTACCCCATTTTTAAAATTGGTTTATTTAGACTTTTAATGTTTAATTTCTTGAGTTCTTTATATATTTTGAAAATCAGTCCTTTGTCTGATGTGGGGTTGGTAAATACAAAAACCCTATTCTGACATGGTGTTCACTGATCAAAAGGCAAACAAAAGCCCAGACACTGGCCTAGAGTTCTCATCTTAATAATACACCTCCCTTCTGCTGTGTGTGAATCAGAACAAAGAGGAAAGAAGTCACTTCTAGAAGCAGCAAGATGAGTTAAGAGGTACAGGGTTTCCAGAGGCCGTGGAAAACAGGTAATACATGGCAGGCAAGAGGGTGACAAGGCCCTAAAGTCCATCTCCCATCTCTGATGACCTTGACGTATGGCTGCCCCTGGCTACCCATAGCACCTTGTGTTTATGTTATTAATTCCTTCCACAAGTCTTTTAATAATTAGCCCATTTCCTCATACTGACTCTGTCATTCATCCCTGAAGACTTCTTAAAGCAGACTGATGGGGCCTCCAGTGTTGCCAACTTTCCCTACCTAGAAAATGTCCTAATGCTGTCTGTCCCTTTTTGTGTGCACGGAATCCGATGAAGATGAGTATTGCAGAATTGCATGTTAAACCTAAATTCCAGAAACCATCACTAAGACAAATAAGAGTCAAAGCCTCCTACTTTTGAGTTGCTTCTGCAATTCAGAGCAATGAACCTTTGTAAAAAAAGAGCACAGTCACATTTGGCTTTTAATAAATGAGGATTTCAAGAAGAAATAGAGACCCCACTGCCTGAGGTCTTTCCTTCCTTCTCCCTTCCTTTCTTTCTGGTCTGTAGACTAGTAGCTCATTATGGAGATGACTGTCGAAAAAAATAAAAGTTACCTAGACACGGAGGCCATTTCCCAGGAAGAACTAATTATCAGCATAAATCATAGGGATCCCGGACCAGACTGAATTAAGCATCTACTACACTGATCATTTGTAACCACACTGGAATGTCAGTCATGGGTTGGAGAGAAATTATCCCACAGTGGCTTCTTCAAGTGGGGTCAGGGTATAGCTTCTCTCTTGCCCAGTGAGACACATTATGCCAACGGCACGATCTACTGTTAGGCAAATCCAACCCGGGTGATAAATGTCCACAAATTCACAAATGAGCCCCACACAGGCCAAGAACACTTGCTACAGGCCATGCAAATTCATCCCATCACCAACTTATAGAGGACAAGGGAAGTACGAAAGCAAATGCTAACACCCTTCGGGAATTCATATCTTACATCCCCAAAGCATCCACCCACATCATATTTGAAAGCAGCTTGAGACTCTCTGTAGGCATCCTCCTGTTAAGAGTAAAGTCCTTTTAAAACAAAATATGCTTTGATTTTTTTGATTGTGTGTGTGTGTGTGTGTGTGTGTGTGTGTGTTCATGATCATCTGAGAGCAAGCTTGTAGAGATTAGATGACAACTTCCAGCAATTAGGTTTTCTTCCTTCTTCTACCATGTGGGATCCAGGGATTGTTAGGCATGACAGGCATCACCTTTACCTGCTGAACAATTCCATAGGCTCCTCAAATTCCCTTTAAATAATGGATCCCCATGAACAAGGGACAAAGCAACAGAAAGCATAAAGCAATTAATTCAATCTAAATTAAAACCCTATCATGTGCAGCCAATACTTAAGGCATGCCAATGGAAGGCTGTATCATCACTGCCATTCAAATCATCACTATGATGACAACGTCAGCACCAATAATGCAATAACTGCAACTAACAAGTACATAGCACTGTGACTTTTACATGCATCAATGTTCTCGAACCCTGAAAGTTAAATCCTAGTAATTTCCCCCTTTTTGCAAAGAGGAAACTGAAACAGTGAAGTGAAACTGTTTCCCCGAGTTCACACATTGTTAAGGAACTGAAATGGAGAGATAAATAAGGCTGTCTCAAGGGCAGCACTATAGGCTTTCTCTGGACTGCCTGCCAAGAAGCTGATTGGGACCAGTCAAACCAATTACATCAATGAGATAATTAACAAATGAGGTCACCTTCTCACATGGTATCTTGATATCAGGACTGTACCAGTATCATTCATTTCCATATAGCAAGTACCAGGAGTAAACCTCTCTTCCACAGCTAGTTCCCAACATGCCTTCTTCTGCACAGGTAATTCCTACCATGTAACTCACCTGGAGAGCTAGTTCCCAGCATGCATCTTTTCCTCACAGCTAGTTTCTAGTCTGTACTTTAACTGGAGAGCTGATTCCCAGCATGAAATATGTGTGGGCATCTGGGTCCCAGCATGTACTGTACCTTCACAGGGATGTCCCAGCATGCACTTCTCCTGGAGAGATAGTTTGCAGCCTGTAGGTCATCTGAAGAGCTAATTTTCTAGCAAAGCAATTGTTCCCTATTTAAAGGCTTTCCTCACACTTGCTGTGGAATTCTGGGTAATGGCCACAAAGGTTATCAAGTCCCAATTCTGGAATCTAGAAATGTTATAAGGAAAATGTAGACTGGATTTCTTGAGATGGGAAAATATCCTTGATTATTTAGGTATCTCTAAAGACAAGCGCAATTGTCTGTATAAGGAGAAACATATGAAGGAGAAGACTGTGGTATTTTAGTGACAGATGTTACCAGCGTGTAATGACCTAGAGAACAGAGCACAAAGTCCTTTCAGTGCTTTGACCTAAGACCAGTGACATGACTACAGACTCCTGTCCACAAGTACTACAAGAGAACATTTTCTATAGTTAGAAGCCACTATGATTGTAGTAATTAGTCATAGATAGGAGCTACTCATTTTTCTGTCCAAGAATAGACCCATCTATCCATTGAGACATCCAGCTAACTCTACCCACATATCGGCCTACACACCCACCTTATATATACCTATAAATTAATCCACTCATTCTTTCCATCCATCTATCTACCTGCCCGTCTGCCCGTATTTAACCAATACTTAATATAGCAGTCATTGCATTTAGCTTAGCATGGTCTAGTCATCTTGTGTCTGATAAAATTATATGAAAGTGATTTTGGGAAATTTTGCTTTAGTGACCAATATTCAAATATTGTAAATTGTACACCAAAATCATGGATGCTAGATTCCTTAGAATGTCTGGCCACGTGTGTCAACTTTCCATAGGGTCACGGTGAGCTGCAACTGCGAGATTGCTTCTTCTTAGTGTTCAAGGTCTCATACTTCACTGATGGCAGTGTGGTGGTTTGAGTAGTTGTGGTCACCATTAACTCATATGTTTGGAATGCTTGACCTATAGGGAGCTATATTATTAGAAGTTGTGGCCTTGTTGGAATAGATTTGGCCTCGTAGAGGAAGTGTGGCACTGTGGAGGCAGGCTTTGAGGTCTCACTTATGCTCACGTTATGCCCAGTGAGACAGTTCACTTTCTGTTACCTCTGGATCACAAGGTAAAACTTTCAGATCCTTCTCCAGCACCATGTCTGCCTGCATGCTGGCATGCTCTCTGCCATGACGGTAATGGAGCAAACCTCTGAAACTGTTAGCCAGCCCCAATGAAATGTTTTCCTTTCTTTTTTTTTTAATATTTATTTATTTGTTATGTATACAATATTCTGTCTGTGTGCATGTCTGCAGGCCAGAAGAGGGCACCAGACCTCATTCCAGATGGTTGTGAGCCACCATGTGGTTGCTGGGAATTGAACTCAGGACCTTTGGAAGAGCAGGCTGGAGAGATGGCTCAGTGGTTAAGAGAAATGTTTTCCTTTCTAAGAGCTTCTGTGGTCACGGTGTCTCTGCCCAGCAATAGAAACCCTGACTGAGACAGGCAGCTTCCTCCGGAGTCGCTCCACAGGAAGACTCAGATAAGCTGCTTCTTGTATCTAGGAAATATAACTCAGTCTCTCCACTTTCCACAGAAAAGTTATTATGATGTCTTAGTTAATTATAAAGCAGTCAAGACTGTTTTACAACAAAGGCTGAACACATTGACAATGTTCGGTGTGATGAATTTCTTAGTGACTACAAGCTCTGTTGACTGGGAAGCATGGAAGCTCCTGCAGCAAGGAGGGAGGCAAGGAAACAGCAAGTCAACTAGAAGTCTCCACCTTCTTATATCCATGCCTCAAGATATGCTGCATTCCAGCCAATGGCAGTAAATGTACCAGCCTACACCTTGACTTTGTCAACAATTGTTTTGACTAGAAAACTAAGGCCCACAGTGTTAGGATCCTAGCTCACGCACTGTATCTCCACATCACTATGGACACCTTGATGGAGCAGAACCTTCACTAGTCAAGAGCTGCTTCCTCAGGTTGGACCTTAGAACAAGTTCCCATGGAACTTATTCTACTCTTACCCACAGTTTGATGAGCAACATCGTTCTGGATTTACAACATCTAAGAGAGCATCTTGATTGTGTTCAGATGTAGGTGACCCAGAGAAGCATAAAATACATAGATTATTTGCCATAAAAGAATGAAATGGTGTAAGAGAGAATAATAATATAACCCTGGAAAGATAAGTTGCCATATTTAACAATTGTTAACCAGATATGGCTGAGCCATCTATGAATGAATACTGTTGAAGAATGACAAAGTTCCCAGGTATGCAAAAATTCATCATATCTGAAAGGCAGAAAGCCAGTCTATCTGTAGCTTCATTATTGCAGAGTTCATTTTTTCCCTAGGAAAATGTTAAAATCAACCAACCACTCAACTAACAAAAAGCTGGTGTCTGGGGAGGGGAGCTAATTCAGAGTCAGTAAAAGTATCTGCCATGCAAGCATTAGAAAATGAGTTAAATCTTCAACATTCATGTAAAACCTGGTCATATTGGTCTATACTTAAAATCTCACCACTAGAATGGTAGGGGAGACGGAGATAGGAGGTTCGTTGGAGGTCGCTGGGCAGTCAGCCTAGACTAAATTACAAGCCCCAGGTGCTAATGAGAGACACTGTCTCAAAACACAAGGAACTATACTTAAGGTTATACCTACACACACACACACACACACACGAGTGAGTGAGTACGCTCTCACAGAAATTGTTTTGTTTCACAGATCTAAGAAGGCTGCTGCTCTCAGAAATGCTTGTCATCACTCCTATCTGCCCTAGATAATTTAGAGGCAGCTGCTCCCTGTGTAATTTCTTCCAGGCTTTAGTAGAACTTATGAGCATGTTGTCCAGGTTTGCACAAGCATATTAAAGCAGCTTCTTACAAATGAATAAACAAATATATATATATATATATATATATATATATATATATATATATGGAAATGGCCATCTCTTCTCAAAGACAAATGACCTAATGGTCTTAGCAGATCGTGCTACAAGGTCAGCCTTGCTCCCCAGGATCCTTGTGTGACCATTCATGAAGTTTTATTGATCATTTGACATCTGCAGATACTAAGCTGCTTCCCCAGACCATGATTGATGGGCTAAAGGTATTCAGAATTTCCCACCATGGCCTCACTTTCCCTCACAGTGGCTCTCAAAAGAGCTGCATTGGCCCTTCCCTGAGGGTGTATGCTTCCTTTTCCACTCACCATAGTCTTATTTTCTCCCCCTGATTATGACCCTGCACACTTCTGGGAGAATACGCAGCATCTCCAGCTCCTGATGAAGGAGCACCTGCGCTGAAGCAGTGTATTTATTTTGGAGGACAACCATTTCTTGTTCTATGAGTGCATTTTGCACACCCACTCAACAATGCAGAATGAAGGAGCACAAGGCCTACCTTCCTAAAGATGTCACAGAGATTTGAGTCACAGGCCATTCTTTCACTTCCTTCTTCACCAGATACTTATGTGTAGTTAGTCAATAACTTCGCTTTGGCTGAACAATGAATTTGATAAAAGCATAGAATCCAGGGATTTCACACCCAGTGTGATGGTTTACCACTGTTTTTTAAGGAAACGTGTGTTGTTGTTGTTGTTGTTGTTGTTTCTTTGTGTATAGTGTGAAAGGTATTGTTTGGGGTGAAGTGTGTGTAGTATATGTGCATTATCTGCATGCACTAGATGCGTGAGTATACAAGTGTGTGCCCCTGTGTAGACACATGCAGAGCACAACTTTAGGCATTTTCATCATCAATTTTTACCTTATTATTTTGATACAACTTCTCTCACAGACCACAAGCCAACCTTTTTGGTTAGTCTAACTAAACAGACAGCAACCTCTACCTAACTTTACCCCAGTCCCAGGTGGTGGGGTGAGGGTACAGTCAGCCATATCTGAGATATTACACTGGTGCCCAGGATTCAGACTCAGGACAAGTACTGATATACATTCAGCCCTCTCTGCTGCCCTGTGGTGGTGAGTCTTGGTTGATAGTGTGATTGGATCTATAATCAATGAAGAGAAGCACTTCTGGGTGGGTTTGTGACGGCATTACATGGCATTATTAATCGAACTGGGGATACTCCCCCTAGAGTGGCCAGCATCTTTGGCGGCCCAGATAGGAGTTTGAAGGAGAAGGCAATTCTGATAGTGCACTTGTTTTCACTTCTGGCTAGTGAGTGGCTCTGTCCTCTTCCTTTTCCTGCAGCTGTTCCTGGTAATGATGATGATGAAGATGATGATGGCAGTGATGATACCTTCTTTCACTTTTTTTCTTTGACACCAGAACCATTTCTTTGGCCTTCCAGCCTGTACTGGAGACCAAAAGATCTCCAGGAATCCTTTAAGTCTTTAGCTAGGTTGGGACTACTTAGACATCGAGCCTAGTGGATTGATCAACTACCAGGCTTTCAGCCTTTCCAAAGTGAAGACGTCCATTGGTGCACCCAGCCATATAATATAAGCTTATTTAATAAATCACCTTTGTAATATACATGCATACATACGTGTGTGTGTGTGTGTGTGTGTGTGTGTGTGTGTGTGTGTGCGTGCGCGCGTGTATACTGCCAGTACTATTCTTCTAAAGAACCCTAAACAATACTTTCAGGGAGTTAGCCTGCTTGTGAGAGAGAAACATGAAATGACACAGACAACAGATATGACATGTTTTAGGAAGCAAATGTGATTAGGATTCATTAAAGTCAGAAGATAAGATATCTACTTC
Source organism: Microtus oregoni (assembly GCF_018167655.1). NCBI lineage: Eukaryota > Metazoa > Chordata > Mammalia > Rodentia > Cricetidae > Microtus > Microtus oregoni. The sequence goes on along the minus strand of NW_024543086.1, from coordinate 24,348,032 downwards.
CCCAGGAGGGTTCTTCTTGCCTCTGGGACAATGATACCATTACAAAATAAGAGAAATGAGAAGGAATAGTCAACATATCTGGGGCTTATAATATAGCAGAAATTGGGGAAATGGGGACTTTAAAACATCAAAGAGCCTTGCTTGTTCTAGGACCTGTTAAATAATGTCCATGAGTAGAAGTAGGACTTAAGAAGGAGCTACATGGTCATGATAGACAAGAGAACCCTGCATAGCTCCTGGTAGATCTACGAAACTGCCACAAACAAAAGGGGGAAGTCACCAAAGGGGTGAGCAAGAACACCCTGGAAAACAGAACAGATGGTTTATAGGGAGTCCCACAGAAGCCATGAGAGAATGGATTGCAGGGGCAGGAAGAAGAAAGAGAAAGCCGTCATCTAAGGGAGAAGTGATGGTAGAGAGGGAGGGAAGAAGGAAGAGAAATGGACCGGTGCTTCAACGAGCAGACTGTAGAGAGGATTCAAGGAGAAAGATGTACCACATGAGAGGGCGAGTTCACACTGTGACTGAGCAAGCCTGTGATTTGTAGGAGGCAAGTGAAGACTTTGCTGATGTTTTGCCTTGATGCTTAGAGATGGAAAGAAACCCTATGAGTTGGAGAGGGATTGATGGGCAAACTGCCTAGGAGTTCTTTAACCTGGGTCAACACCTATATGCTTCTATCACAGACGGGACATAGGTACCCATGGTCAGGGATGCTTTCCCACTAAAAGATTTTTTATGGAAAAGCAAACAATGCACAATGAAGCTTTGTGTCATCAAAATAGACATAGAGCACTCAACCACTACAGAACCCATTTCTCTTAGGATATGTGTTTTCTTCTTTAAGGTATGTATGTGTGCTATGTGTAATGTATATGTGCATATGCATGTGGATCACAGAGAATAACCTCAGTGTTATCCTTGAGACGATTTCACTCAACAGCCCAGATTCACCGCTGAGACTAGACTAGCTGGCCACTGAGGCTCAGGGATCGTTCTGTCCCTGCCTCCATAGTGCTGTGATGACTTGTGCATAGCACATGGACACTGGGTACCAACTCAGGGCCTCATGTTAGCAAAGGAAATATTTTACCAACACCTCTCCAGTCCTGTGATATGTGCTTTCTTAGTCACTGTTTTCTTCATAAGACCAACCAGGTGGCTTTCTTCCTTGGCTAAATTGGTAATTCTGCTCAATTTAGCAAAAAGCTTGGAAGATGAGAAGCCATTTTCATCCATTGTTTATATAAAGAAATATTCACCATAATAGAGAATCTCATTCAGGAAATCATATTTATAGAGTGTGTTCCCAATGTGGTAAAGAAACAATAGTAGCCTGGAAATATGGTTTAGCAGTTAAAAGTGCTTGATACACCTCTAGAAGATTCACCTGAGTTTGGTTCCAGCACTTACACAGCTATTTATAAGTCAAGTTGTAGGGTATTCTCAGATAGCCTCTGTGGGGACCTGTACTCATGTGAGTATATACAATATACACATAATTAAAATGAAAATAAAATCTTATTTAAAAATTAATGTGAAACCACCTGCCCACTCGGACAGGCTGCTTCAGGGAAGTAGGGATCAACCATGCCATGAATATTGCAAGGTCACTCAACTTGAAAAAAATTGCTCATGTACACCTCCATGCAAAAGCTGTGATGCTTATCAAGTTGAAAAGCACAAAACAGAAGATCACTTCTCACTTTTTCCAGCTGCACATGTATATATGAACACACACATGCAAAGGTATACAAAAGCATATCCACTTGCATGTATACTGTCCTTTGTAAATGAATGGAGGAAAGTCTTTGTGGTTGTCCCAAGCAATGAATAACTACCACGTGGGTGGATGACAGGGGTCGAAAAGTCTTTTCTAAGTCAATGTAAGAAGTTTTATCTTTTCAAATATGGGCCTATCATTGACATAATAATTTATGACATAAAAGGCTGATATAATAATTTAGAGAGATAGGTATATGCATTTTTGTTTCTACAAAACAGTAGTCAGGCTGCAGAGCTAATTTAGTTGGTTGAGTATTTGCCTTGCAAGTATGAGGATTTGAGTTAGATTGCCAGAAGCCAGGTTAAAAATACAAATCCTGGTGTGGTTAATGTGTGTCTGTAATGTCAGTGTTAGGCAGAAAGAGGGGGATGGGGCTAACTGCCCAGCCAACCCTGCCTATTTGGCAAGATAAAGGCCAGGGAGAGATCCTGTCTCTAAAAAATTAAATAAGGAAGAAAGGAAGGAGTAATCAGTACCAAAAGAATGCCACCAAGCCCCAAGTTAGCATTTGACTTCCATATAAACATAACACACATGCATACACACACACACACACACACATACACACACACACTCATACCCACACACACACACAGATGTTCATAAACAAAAAATGCTGCTGGAATTCATGATACCACCTCTTACTCTAGTTGAGTTAGCTTTAATAGCCAATGTTCCAATATTCAAATATAATCAATTCATACTGAATCCTCCTCAACTTCCGTTCAAAGGAAGGTATGAGGTTCAGCTCGGAAAACAGCACCGCAGTTGTTACTCCCAGGTGGGTGAAGGTGGAAAGCCTTCCTCTTTCTGGAGGACACACATGTCCTGATGTTTCCCCTACTGTATCCCCCAAAGAACCAGGATGTTCTTGCCTAGTCAGGAATCAGCAGGAAGCAAAAGCAACAGAGAGAGATTTTAGAGTAAAATTAGCCCTGGAGCTGTGGGTGGACAGCTGGCAGGGAAGGAAGCCTGCCTGAGTAAGACTTGCCTCCTTAGCCAGAGGCTGGTTATTGACTCGTCCATGGGAACTTCACCTCCAAGCAAACAAAATTTCATATATATATATACAGGAAGTCAATGAAATCCCTGTGACTTTTCCTTTTGGCCTGCCCCTCAAGAGCATCCTTGCTTCATACTTTCCAGGGAGATGCATGTTTGCAGACATAAACTTCATGCGTACAAACAAAGTCTGGTGTAGAGCTCAAATCTCACCAGTGACTCTCAGCAGAAGTACAGCATTACGGACAGCGCGTTATAATCATGCATTTTAATAATCACTGGCTCAGTCTCTTTAGGCCACTCCATCAATATCCCACACCCAGAGGAAGCTTGGTAAGAGGGGAGTTATTACTATACTTCTCCACTGGAAAATAAGTTCAAGGTGTCAGTCTTCCTCCCCACATTTGTTTAGTCTTCTAACTTTACCTCAGCTGACAGAAAGGCTGAAGGTTGGTTTTCCTGTGAATGGCATTGCTCCTGCTCTTGAGGGTTCCTGCCTGCCCCAGTTCCCTCCCACGGACCTCTTCACCTAATATTATTATCTGGAGGATTAGGATTTCAAAATTCAAATTTAGTAGAGGTATTTTAAAGGCAGTGATTGCCATGTTGATTATACTTTAAGGAAGACTGTAATTACACTCTGAATTTAATGGTGGAATGGAAGAATGAATGTAGGAACCCATAAATATAGGGACCATTTAATGGATGATAACGGGCCGACAGGCAGGTGGATTGGGTAGACGGATACAAGGACGCATTGGGTGGACGCATGGATTGAGAAGTAGATGGAGAGAGGAAGGGATGATGGTTGACAGAGATGATCCTATATGCGCTAGAGTTAGCTTTCTGTTTTAAGAATATCTCTCAATGTACCCAATATTTCTTCATAATTTGGCAAAGCTTTAAATGCAATGCTGATTGACTTACCTTTGTTCAGCATTTCATATGACTTTTAGTGTTTTCAAGCATCTTAACCTCATAATTTTGTACTTTGTTATTTTAAATATTAATAAACTCACCAAAGAGCAAATATTTCCATTTAATAATGTTGATAATAGTAATATTTTTTATTTTAAAACATGTTTGGTAGCCCATGGCTTTGGTTATAGTTTTAGTTTACTGTTAAGCTTTTGTTATGTTTTTGTGTCCTGTCCATTAGCAAACATATACTTTCTTCTGAGTCTATCAAAACTCATGCTAGTTCAATAATCAAAGGAAGCTTATCGCACACACACACCAAACTCACACAGTTGCACTGTGTTCACGGGACAAAAAGGCTTGGGTGGAAGGAGGGTGGGACCCGAGAGACTGAGTAAGAAGAGTACAGTGAGCCGGTCTTGTACAGGAGGGTTGCAATAACAGCGCACTTTCTAAATCCAAACATTTCAACTGTTTAATTTCCTCTTCGGCACTCTGTGTATTACAAGAAGAATCATTTGCCTTCTAACATCCCGATGAACAGTAGCTTAATTAAAAAGAGGAGAATTTGTGAAAACATAGACGATGTGTCTCACAGCTAATTGAAATAGCCACAAAGGCCCCCGGAAGACAAGTTCAATATTATGGAAATACCAGCAGGGCTGGCATTTCAGTGTTCTCAGATACCTTCCTTGTCTGTCTGATTAAAATTTCACTTGGCCTTTCTGTCCATAATAAAAGAAACCCATTTGTGCCCAGAGCTGCTCAGCGGACAGCAGACTCATGTTAAATTTCAGGGCATTTATTGAGTCTGTCGATGTCTCGGCAGCACGGTGCTGCCAAGAATGCAGCCTCAGCCTTTCTGTGGAAAGACTTTCAATGGTGTTAATGATGGCGAAGGCAGAAAGTATCTCATTCCGGGGCAAACATGTTGGAAATGATGGATATGCACCCACCTTGCCTTCTTACAAAAACAAGGTGCACATATAAACTTTGTAGAAAGATATATCTTCGTGCCTCTAGTTCAGGGAGCTACAGGATGCAAAGAAAAGGGGTTATTCCCATTGCCACTGTAACTCATGGAACCTGGGTGATCCTGCTCAGGAATTTACATATTGGCAGGCAGTTAAAAGTAGCCAATACTTACTGAACTAAGACAAGGTCCAGGTTCGGAAATAAGAATATTATTCAATTAACTGTCCTGGTTAACTTTGTCACTTGACACAGCCTAGAGTCATCTGAAAGGACACAGTTGAGAAACTGCCTAGATCATACCTGTGGGCAGGTATGTGGGGGATTATGTTGACCGTGAAGTGAAGACGGGCTCAGCACAGGGTGGGTGGCTCTCTTTCTAGGCGGGTCATCCTGAACCCAGTAAGAAAGTCAGCTGAGTATAAGTTGGCCCACACCCCAAAAGCCAGCCAGCAAGCCCTTGCTCTTCTTTCATTGTGATGTGAGCACCCATGATTGACTGTAATCCTGTAACAGAACAGGAAGCAGACCTGCCTCCTTGTTCCTGCTTGAGATCTTGCCCTGATCTCCTGCAGTGGTAGACAACCCATACGTTTAAGTCAGCCTTTCTTCCAGTGAACCACTTTCTGTTGCGGTGCTGGCCACAGCCATAGAATGGAGCTAGAACCGTGATTATTCTCAAGGAGGCAAGAGGGGCCCAAGAAGTTAAGAACCTGACCAAAATTCTGAAACTCCTTCTACATCTGAGGCAGGCAGAAGCCGAGGGGTTTCAGGAGAAACCATTTCTATCTCCCTGTCTCCACACCATTAGTCGTTACCACCAGTGTCCACGTGAGTCTACTTCTTCTTCTGTTCTAGGTCACTCCAAGATTTTCTGAAATTCAGAGAGGCTGAATGATTAGTTAGTCCTAGGCAGGAGCTGCTTCATAGTAGGAAGCCTAAGAGCCTCCAATGGGTTTCCTTTCACTAAAGGTTCATCTTAGCTATCACAGATTCACAGGAGAAGCTGCCTCTGTCAGTATTGTCTTCATGACGGAGCCCTGTGGCACATTCGTATGCATGAGAACACACTCTGACATATTGCAACACTGGACTTGGGCTCAGGGAACATTGTGGAGGAGGTGTACACAGAATGCAGAGCTGGCGGATAGGGAGGCATGCTGAGCAAAATGTCTTTCAGACGTGGCATGGCGGTTGTACTCATACACTCACTCTTATTGTTATGGGCACAACATGGAGCCTGTCCTAGTAAGGTTGCTATTGCTGTGAGGAAAAGTAATGGCCAAAGCAGTTGATAAAGAAAGGGTTTATTTCAGCTTACACTTCTGGGTAACTTCTCATTACTGAGGGAAGTCAAGATAGACATTCAAACATGACAGGAACCTGGAAGTAGAGGCCACAAAGGATGCTGCTTACTGGGTTGCTCAGCCTAATTCTTACGGAATCTAGGATCACCAGCCCAGGGAGAGCCTCACCCACAGTGCTCTGGGCAGCCTGCATCAATCATTAATTAATAAAATACCCTATATCTAATCTTATAGAAACATTTTTTCAACTGCGGTTCCACCCTTTCAGTGATTCTAGCTTATGTCAAGTTGACATTAAAGTAGCCAGGATAGAAGCCTTCATTTTTTTTCTCATGAGTAATGGAAGAGCTCATGACATTCTCCATCCTCTTAGGGAATCTTTGCCTCTAGTGGTTCCTTTGGAATACGAAGCCATTTTCTTCACTGGTATAGCCACTAAAAGTCCCCCATTGTCTAGTAAATTACCCCCACCTACACTGGTGCAAAGAACTCTTCTTAAACTCACTGAGTCACAGAAAGAAATTGACATGAACAAAGGAGGGAGAACTTTCTAGAAAGAAAATGAGTTTGAGTGAAAGAGGGACGGTAGTGCACCATGATGCCAATGGATACTAGATGTTGATATCAGATCCAATGAGATTAGAGTTAAGTATGGTTGTGAGCTACCCTGGGTGCTTGGAATCAAACCCAGGTCCTTTGAGAGAGTAATCAGTGCCCTGAGGTATTAAGCCATCTCTCCAGCTCCATCCTTTTATATTCCAAACAAGGAAACTGAAGCATAATAATATTGCAAGAGTAAAGAAGCCATCAGAGTCTGCACAGAAAAAGTTAGAGACACAAGAAGGAAATAGTCTATTGGGAACAAGAAAGAAGATGAACAAGCTGGAACAAGCTACCAGGAGAGACTCCTGAAGGCAAGTCTTCAAAGACGACTATTTTTCCAGGCACTATATTCCTATTTTGAGTCACCATTATCTTCCCATCCTAACGCTAACTCATCCAGAAGGCAGACTTGAAATGATGGTGACTGGAAGGGAAAGCAAGTCACCTTTGTCAAGGACCAAACAGCATCCCCAAACACACCAGGGGCTTTATCGGAAATGTGTCATAAACAGCTAAGACCCTCCGGTTCAGCCTTGTTTCCCATCCAGACTTGAAAGCTTGCTTTCTTTCTGTAGCTTCACTCAACCAAAGAGCACCCAAACTCTTAACTATCTTGCTGTTGGTAAAAGAAATTTCGAGGAGCTTGGATGGGAAGTTAACAACTGACTTCTGTTTTTCCAGAAATAATGAGATTAAAAAAGGCGTAACATGTGGACAAGCTAGTCAATAAGTATCATCAATGCAGGAAAATGACCCAGGTTTTCTCTCATTTACACAGAGGGTGATCTGCGGTAGAGCCTGCCGGTTTACACAATGTCTTCACTTTATTTTCTTTAACTGAACTGAAAAGGCCACAGGTTTCCTTGTGTCATTTTCAGACAGACTCAGTTTTGCTCACTTTACCCGCCCCCTCTTCACCACTGTACCCTTTTGCCCTTCAGATTTGCCCTTCTAATTCCACCTCTCTGTGTTATATTAACCGTTCCAGTGCCCCAGTCCAAGTCTCTTCACCTCCTGTTTAATTTTCATCTCATGGGCTCCTTTCTGATTTGTTGGCTTTTACTCACAACCATGCCCATCTAGATGCACACATTTAACAATTCCAAGACAAGTCTATATACAAGAGACAACATGAAGTATTTGTCTTTCTGAGCCTGGGTTACACAACCTACAGAATGGCAGTCAGCCTTGCCCAGCGATACTTCAGGCAAAGGAATCAATATCTAGAAAATAAACCAAACTGCAAAAGTTAAAAAAACCTCTCTGCCAACCAATAAGTGGGTCACTGAACTAAGCAGATAGTTTTTAAAAGATGAAATACAAACATCTGGTAAACACTTTTAAAGGTGTTCAACATATTTGCCTACAGAGAAATGCAAATTACAACTACTTTGAGATCTTCCATCATTCGAGTCAGAATATTTTTCCTTGTATAGCTTATTTTTGTATCTCCCTTGGGATTTAGGATTAATTGGGGGATTACCTTCTGGCAATGTATTAGAAGGAGAGGAGCGTTTCTGCATTCTGTCACACCTAAATCACAATATTCTCTGATCCTTAGCGCCATCATTATAGAAATGGAGGGAGTCTGGAGACTACATCACGCCGTAGATCAGAGCTGTTCACACTTCACACTTCAAGTGAGAATGAAGATAAGAACAGAGTTGCCCAAGCTTCACATCTCATGTAAGAAGAGAGATAGAGAAGAATAGAGTAGCCTGTGCCTCACACTCTTGTGTATAGACACAGGGAAGAAGAGAGTTGCCCATGCAAAACTCAAGCAAGCACCCTGGAAATGTGACTCTAAGAGTCAGGGTGACCAGTGTCCTATATAGCTGCCTCTTGTTAGCATTTTCACAATGGGGAAGAATTTTTCTTCTTTACACAAGAATATCAGAAACTAATAATGAGGGACAATATGCTGTCTACACTTGCCTCAAGATATATATATATATACACATATATACACATATATATACATACATATATATACATATATATGTATACATACATACATATATGTATATACACACATATATATGTATATATGTATATACATAAACATATATACACATATATATATACATATATACACACACACATATATATGTGTGTGTGTGTGTGTGAGTGTGTGTATAGATAGATAGATAGATAGATAGATGATTGATAGATAGATGATGATAGATAGATAGATAGATAGATAGATAGATAGATAGACAGATAGACATGGTTCAGAAAAATAGAGTACTTGCTTTGCATGTGCATAGCTCTGGTTCAAACCTCAGGGCTGCATAATTGGAACATGGTATTGCATACCAGTAATCCCAGAACTCCTGAGGTAGAAGTAGGAGAGTCCAAAGTTCCAGTTCTTGCTCCAGGATGTAGGGATTTCAAAGCCTGTCTGGGTTGCCTGAGACCATGCCTAATGAATAGCAAACAAATTTTCTACTGTTCTTCATTGTTCATGAATTCATTCACTTCTCAGAAGTCCTAATAGCTCCACTTTATGCAGGCAATGCTGTGAGTATCCCTTTCCTCTTCTTTCTGAACAAGTTCCCTCATAGGATCACAAGAAATCCTAACAAAGGTGCTGTGAGGCCCTGCCTCTAAACCTTTGAATTTCTCCAGTGGCTGACAGGGTCATACACTTTGTCAAAACTCTGGGCTGAAAAGTGGTTTACCCAGCCTCTTCCTGCATTGGCCTTCCCTTATCTGATGAGAAGCCAGGCATACTCGCCTGTCATTGAATTCAATTCATCAAATTCACCTCCTCAACTGTGTTATCACTTGTCTGCCTCTTCCTATATGCCTCCTACACTCTCATCATGTTCAGGGCCAGTGTAACAGGTTTTTCCTAAGCCTTCAATTCATAATAAGTCTTTCTCTTTATGGTCTCCCTTCTGTTCTTTTGCCTTATACCTGCCTTATCTACCACCAACAAATTGTTACTGAGTATGTACTAAAGTCAAGATGCTAATGGTAAAAAAAAATATCACTGATTCTAGGATGTGTCCCTTCTAGAGAGACTGGTAAGATACATGTAAATAAACATGATACATACAGTTGAGTTCAGTAAAGTAAAGAAAAAAGGAGGCTTGTGGGAAATGCCTGACAGTGTGCATGCTAGGAAACAAGAAGGCAATCTAAGGATGTGGCTGTTTAAATAAGTCTTGAGGGGAACTGAAAAGGTACAGTTAAGTCAGTACAGCCTTTGCCATAGGAGACAGTGGCATGGTGATTCCAGTACTGACAAGGTAGAGATGAGAGGTCTCTTTTTGTTTTTTTTGTATTTTATTTTTTAAACAATCCTTTTTATTTTTGCACACCAATCCCAGTTCCCCTTCCTCCCCTCCTCCCACTCCCCCTACCTTTTCCCCATCCCACACTCCATCCACTCCCCAGAGAGGGTAAGGCCTTCCATGGGAGCCAACAAAGTCTGTCACATCACACTGAGGCAGGACCAAGGCCTCCCCGCTGTGTCTAGGCTGAGAAAGGAATCCCTCCATAGGGATTCCAAAAAGCCAGTTCATGCACTAGTGACTAAATCCTGATCCCATTGCCGGTGGTCCCACAAACTGCCCAAGCCACAGAGCTGTCACCCACGTTCAGAGGGCCTAGTTCGGTCCTATGCAGGTTCCCCAGCTGTCAATTTAGAGTCAGTGAGGTGCCCCTAGTTTGAGTCACCTGTTTCTGTGGGTTTCCCATCATGGTCTTGACCCTTTTGCTCATATTATCACTCCTCCCCCTCTTTGACTGGACTCAGAGAGCCCAGCCTCTGTATCTGCTTCCATCACTTACTGGATGAAGGTTCCATGATGAAATTTAAGGTAGTCATCAATCTGTTTGCAGGGGAAGGCCAATTCAGGAACTCTCTCCACTATTACTTAGAGTCTTAGCTGGGGTCATCCTTGTGGATTCCTGGAAATTCCCCTAGTGCCAAGTTTCTCACTGACCCCATAATGGCTCCCTCTAACAAGATATCTCTTTCTTTGTTCTCCCTCTCAATCCTTCCCCCAACACGACCATCCCATTGCTGCATGTTTTCCTTCCCACTCCCCTTCTTCCTTCTCTCCTCCCCTTCCACCCTCCCCTTTCTCCCCCATGCTCCCAGTTTACTCAGGAGAGCTTATCTATTTCCCTTTCCCAGTGGGATCCATGTATGTCTCTCTTTGGGTCCTCCTTGTTAACTAGCTTCTCTGGTGTTGCGGGCTGTAGGCTGGTTAGTCTTTGTTTTATGTCTAATATTTACTTATGAGTGATGCATACTGTGCTTGTCTTTCTAGGTCTGGGTTACCTCACTCAGGATGTTTTATTCTTATATATTATTGGTCAGCTAGAATAGCCTAATCAACAAATCCCAAGATAATGAGGGACCTTTTTTTCCAATAAAAAGGACCATGAAAATGATATTCAAGCTTGAATTTTGGCTTCCTCATGCATATATACACACAGAGAGACACATACATACACTCACAGACACATACCACACAGACACACAAAGACAGATACACAGACACACACACTGTCTTGAAGGATGGCTAGGAGAATGATAGAATAAGCCATCAAAGAAGATAAGAATGGGAGGGGCATAAAACACTAAGCAACAGCAAAAGGAGGCGGATACCTCTGTGACGGCATAGTTAACTATTTATTGGTCAGCACAGGCACTGGGATATGAGTGGGCCTCAGTCACATATAGTGTGACTCCATTCTGCCTCCCAGGACCACTGAGATGTTGGCTTGCTTATAAACTGAGCACCAGCACCTAGTAGGGAACGGGACTCTGCAATGATGATATGAATGAACACAGCAGCAGGCTGCTCATTCAGAGGGGAGCCGGGGTTACTCAGAATAGACCAGGACTATTCCACAAAGGGTGAAAGCACCGAGTCCCCAGCAATGCAGAAGAGCTCGTGGAGAAATTTCTTTCTTCTTTTTTGTTGGCAAAGTAATGACTTCTGTGTGTACCCACTGCAGCAAGGAGGCCTGAAGAAGCTCAGAGGTAAAGAACCGAGCCACCTCTCTCTTCACTGCCTCTGCAGTTGCTGGGACCACCTCAACCTGTGAGATCTCGGGACATTTAAACTAACCAAGAGGAGTACAATTAGGTAGCATCTCCAGTTGATACCCTACAGGCCTTACATTTCATTTCCATCAGCCGCTGCTGGGTTTTGGCCCCATTTTCATTGCAAATGTAAGCAGCGCCGACCCCTTAGTCACTATTAAGGAGCAATCTGGGGAAATCATCCACTTCCAATAATCCATTCCTCTAATTTAGAACCCTCTGAAACCATATAATGAATAGCACTGTCGCCAACTCTCCAGTAATGACATATGACATATGTCTGCAATTGCTCTTTTCATGATAAATCCCTGGGTGTCGCTCCCCTTGGAAATGCCTGTTTATTTACTCATTGGGGAACCTCAAAAACAAATACAGTGGATTTATTTTCAGAGATGAATTAAGGGATAGAGTTGAATCCCTAGCTCTGAAAATTGGGGGGGGGGGTAAAAGTTTTATCCTCATATTAATAAATAGCATTGAACTTTTGTCTACAAATGGTTGATTAATATGCAATTATATTCTTAAGTGCAGGCTGTCAATTAATTCCAAAGTGTCATATTTAATTAGTAATGCCATTCGGTATATTCCCACTAGCAACCTTCTCCCAGTTTTGTGACAGCAGTTTTATATTGCCTCCTAGGAGGGAACTTCGGGTTCTGTTCGGAAGGTAAAACTTCAGTGGTCTTTGTTCTGTTTGCTGAATAAAAGATACAGTCTTGGAATGGGCAGCTGGGGTTGGGGATATAAGGACTCCCCCAGTGTTCGGGTCTTGTTCTACTGCTGACCATTCTTCTCAGAGGTGCAAAGATGGGTAGCAACATGGCCCAGCTAACTGCTCTTCTCAAATGCCAGAGACAACAAAGACAATAAAGCTAGGAAACATTGAACTGAATTGAATTGAAATTATTATCCTTGTATTAAAGAAACTAACCATTGGGCCAGTGAATGACTCAGAAGATAAAGGCAGGGGGCTGGAGAGATGGCTCAGTTGTTAAGAGCATTGCCTGCTCTTCCAAAGGTCCTGAGTTCAATTCCCGGCAACCACATGGTGGCTCACAACCATCTGTAATGAGGTCTGGTGCCCTCTTCTGGCCTGCAGACATACACACAGACAGAATATTGTATACATAATAAATAAATAAATATTTTAAAAAAAAGAAGATAAAGGCATTCGCTGCCTAGTCTGAGTGTTTCAGTTGGAGCCCTCCAGCCTAAGTGGTGGAAAGAGAGAACTAACATGTGGGACTTGTTCCCTGACCTTCATGGGCTTGCTGTGGTACATGTGTACCCAGAAATGTGCACACACGGATGTAAATTGTTTTAACACTCAGTGTTAAACTTCTTGAACACTTCTTGTAACTGTGACGGTGAGTGGGAAATAATTCTTTCAAAGAAATAGAATGAAGTTCCTCAAGTCTAGATAGAACGATTAGAAGAGAATTCTCATCTATTAGGCTATTTTAGTTCTGTGTGATGCCCATTTCATTGGATGGTATTTGTAGGTGTTGTTAGCTGCTAAATGTTGAATGTGCTTTAGGATATTTTTAGTTTATGCTTGGGTAACAGAACTTGAATATGCTAACTGTAAAGTCTAGGGGTCTTTTGTCATTTGAATCACACACTTGGAGAAGCTACACAGACAAGGGAGAGGGATTTCCTGCACTCAGAACAATCATTAAAATTTGATCAAGCTGATAAAGGTTTATGTTGAATCTGCACTGGCTCCGCTCTCATTTTTACATATGCTAATGAGATTATGGCGAGCCAACTGTGAGAAAGTAAAATGGACATAATGGAAACGGAGGGCTGGGATCATCCCCCTTCTAAATTAGATTGGATTTCAGATAAGTATGTAGAGAGCAAAATCGGGACTCAAGAAAGGTGTAGGTGGTAAATCAAAAAGGAATAGATCATGTGTCCTGCGTGAGGTTCTTAGATACTACAGCTCAATAAGCCATTCAAGTTTGCCTAAAACATCCTCACCAGTTCAACCTGAGTGCTTGTGGGGTTTGGACTTTGACCCCCATATTGTGATACAATTGGGGAAAATCATGGGTTGAAGAAGGAGATTTTCTGGAGAAACTGGGGCACTGGGAGCATGACTTAAGGTTTTACAGCCCAGACACATTTCCTGTTCATACAATATGACAGAATGCCACCCACCTCTGCCTCTACCCAGGCTGGATTGTATCTCCTCTACCAGGAGCCACAGTAAACTCTTCTGCTCTAATATTGCTCTTGTCAGGGATGTAGTCAAAGAAATCAGAAAGGCAACCAATACAGCATCAGTCTGTGACCTACCTAGGCTGTAGAATGACCACTAAGAAGGGTTTATGAGTGGCCCAGGAGTTGTAGAGGCAGATTTATTTGAGCACTTTCTGACACTCCCCGTTTTAAGCACAGGGCATCATCATACTGTCAAAGAACAGATGTTTTTGTGGTGACACTGTGCACATTGGGGACTGGCTGTGTCTCTGTTATGAGTGTTTTCTGTACACTGTATGCTGATCAGCAACCTCCCTGTCTCCATGCCAACGCCCCACCCCCTATATAGCTAGCACCATGTTTCCATCTGTATGGTGATCAGCAGCCTCCCTGCCTCCACGTCAATGCCCCATCCCCTACATACTCATACTACACTATGCTCCCAGTTGTCGTCACATATGCCCTCTGAACCAAGACACCCTGGTACAGAGTGTGACTTGGTTGGCTGATTTTTCAAAGAACTTCACAGGGATTCTGTGACATTTCTCTTCATTGATCTATCAGAACTTTGTAAACATAAACAGGAGAAATACAAGGGCACCTCACCAATCTTGAGTCCAGGCACTCAGAGAGTAAAGGGTGGACACGGTTTTTAACCTACTTACTGACTATATTAGAATGAACATGCGGCCTTTCCTTAGTTGCCCCTATATAAATGCACTTGAATAGAATGCATTAATATTATTTTTAATTATGCAATTGCTGGCTTTAATTTTATATATAGATCTTGACACTATTATATACTAATATTTATGCATTAATTTGATATTCATTTAAAAGCTATATTTATCTATTGTGTATGTATGTTGCACACAAATAAGTACCACATTAAAGTACATGTATAAAGAACAGAGAGCAATCTTTTATTTCTTTTTTTCTTCTTGAGATTTTAATGTAATTATAACATTTCTCCCTTCCCTTTCCTCCCTCTAAACCCTATCGTATATTTCTCCTTTCTCTTTTTATAAATCCATGGCCTCTTTTTTTTCTTAATAGTTATTGCATGAATGTAAGTATATCCATATATATTCCTAAATGTGCCATACTTGGTCTACATAATGTCACATTGCATGTCTATTTTCAGAGCTGACTATTGCATACAGGATAACCAACAAGAGGACAATTTTTTAACAGTTGGTTTATCTTTCCACTATGTAGGTTCCAAGGATAAAATTCAGGCCTTCTGTCTTGGGGACAATCATTTTCTACTAGATAATCAACCTCACTGTCCCAACTTAATTGTTTTTTCTAAATGTTAAATCATATTTCACAATATGGGTGGATTAAAAACCTACCTAGGCATCTTTTTAGCTCACTTCATTTATATGTCTCGTGTGTGTGTGTGTGTGTGTGTGTGTGTGTGTGTGTGTGTGTCAGAGTACATATTATATATAATATTTACACAGGCACATGGACCTGGGTACATGTATAAGCTGATTTTACTTTACCACATGCTCCTTTGCATGTGTGCTTAAGCAGATGACGTCTAGCCATGGACCATGCTGCTTTCCTTCCTTTACACTGTTCATTTTCCCTCCATGTATTTCATCACTTCATGAGTTTCTTCCTGCTGTTGGAGTCTTAGCACATCTAGAATTTTGTGGGTTTTTTTTTTTATATTCATTAGACAATTACCTTCAATTTCCAACTAGGATCAAGAGATGGTGTCAGGATGCCATCTGGGAGTCACTGACCTTCCTGCTTACTTCAAAGGATTTGTGGCACCTTCTCATACCATAGAAATTTTCCTGTTTTTATTTTTCCCATTAGCTCCTTAGATCCGCATAATAAAGAGCCCTTTGCTCATTTCTCAAGGATCTACTGTGTCTCAGGATAGAACTAGAAAGCAGGTAGGTGGAGGGCTGATGAGCAAAAAGCAGATGAGGGCATATGGCACAGTGGTAACAAAAGCCATTAGTGACAACTGCTTCTTAATAGAAGGAAGACTCCAGCTGCCATCTCTGCCTTGGCGGAGAGGAGCCGAGCACCCCAATCGGGCCAGTGATCAATTTGACTGAAGTTCCATGGAGGTCATCCTGGAGAAGTTTGGCCAGAATACTAAGACCAGGACAGTTGAAACAGCAAAACAAGGAAGGTGCCACACAGATGAGGGGGTAAACGCAAATGCACATTGGTGCTAGAGAAGATGACCTCTGAAGATTAAAGAGACTTCATGAGGTCAAGACAGAGAGACACCTAGTGCAATGGAGGATGGCTGCTCAGAGTTTCACAAGCTCAGAGGAATTCTGGGCAGGATTTTCGAAAGCATTATAGAGTAGGGGAATGACATGGTCACATCCAGGATTTGCAAAGATTATCATATTAAGCTGTGATAAATAATATGGGTAAGAACTGCGCTGCACCCCCTCATACTATATTCCCAGCTGAGCAACGGCCTCAGCCAAACCAATAAGCATTTCTATCCCAGCCATAATTCCAAGTCTGATAAGGTGCAGAACATGTTTTTTTTTTCCCACTTCTTTAATAGAAGCATTTTCTTCATCTGTGACAGCTGTTTGTTGGCCTACTTTGAGGGAATCTTCTTAGTCCCTGACAGATCATACTAGGTAGGAATTTTCTAGCAAAGGAGACTAAAGGAAAAAATAGCAATGGGTTGTAGAGATGGCTCAGTTATTAAAGGCACATAAGCACAAGAAACTAAATTTTAAGTTCAATTCTCAGAACCCGCATTAAGAAAAAACTAAAAAGCTAGTCTTTGTGTCACATGCTCACAATCCTTTTGCTAAGGGCATGACACAGGATGATCTCTGGGGCTCACTGCCCAGTCAGCCTAACCATGGCTCAGTGGTCAAGAGTGCTTGCTGGTCTTGCAGAGCACTAGAGTTTGGTTTACAGAACCTAGGCAGAGGGTCTCCCACCTGTGTGTAATTCTAACTCCAGTGTGTAATTCTAACTCCAGGACATCTGACACTCTCTTCTGCTTGTGAAGTCACTTCACATACTAACATACAGAGGCACAGACACATATATACAATTAGTGTCTAACATTAAGATAAAATGCAAAAATTACCTCACCAAATGCTATGAATCATTTACTAAAAGCTAACAACTGAAGATGTTCTCTGGCTTTCACAGGAAAATGCATACACCGGTGTATCTGCATATGCACACACATGCACACACATGCATACACACCACAATCACCACCACCAACAACAACACCAATAACAAGGGAATTTAATTCTTAAAAATTAAAGAACACAGACATTTTTAGAAGAATATTGTTCAAATAGCTTATGTTTAGTTGGAAGTAATGAGGAAACTTAATAAAAATATACATAGAAATCTTGTTTTGTCTACTAAACTCTGTCCCAAATGCCTTCTCTCCAGCTTAAAAAAAATAGTTTATAGCATGACTAATCTATTGCAACGTAATCATATTTTAACCTTATCAAATATCCCCACATATTTCTTCCACCAGCTTCCAAAATGAAACATCAGAGATTTAGATTTTATTTGGAAAATTCCTTATTCATCGTACGGAAACACATTCAATTGCATTCGAGGAATTCAATTTAAAACTAATTTATCTTACATTAATGTTTAAATTCATGAGATTCCATATAAAGTCATTCTTGTACTGTAATAAATTCAGAGTCGATATGATAATTATTAAAACAGAAACGAGTGTGGGGAAAATAAATCGCGTTGTGTTAGGGTTAGTTCTCTCTCTCCTGAGCTCTGAGGATTGTAGCAAAGAGAGGGAGAAGATTAAATAGAAAGAAATAAAGCATAAAAATAGATAGGCATGAAAAGAGATCAGAGCGAGAGAGCAGGCAGGGAGCCGCCATTGCTCTTCACGGGGCTGCTCAGTACATGTCGGGTGAAGCTTTGGGTTATTGTTTTTCTGTTAAACCTCTCAGTACCCCACAGGAGTCATTCTGATGGTAATAATGCAAGCTGAGATTCTCTCCTTTGAATGCCTGGGAATAGTCTAAATTTCATATTGTTTACTATGTGCATATACGAGCATGTAGATATATATCTTAGAGTAGGAACTTACATCTAAACACAAAGTTCACCCACACGAATGCATACTTTGGTGTGTGTGTGTGTGTGTGTGTGTGTGTGTGTGTGTCTGAATGTCTTCCATAATCTTTATATACATAAACTGAAGATCACTTTATTTGATGTTTTCTTTGCCCTCCATGATTGGTAGGATCCCTCATAAGAAATCAGGTTTGGAATCTTCCATTTTTGCCATGTTGAATTTCAAAAGGTTTCCAGGACTGTGGCTGTAGCTCAGTGATAAGATCCTTGCCTCACAAGCATGAGGTCTTAGGTTCAAATCCTTCCTCCCCTCTCTCCCTGAAACTGAGAGCAGTAACAAACAACAAAGAAAGGTTTCAGGTGCTGGGACTCCTGTGCTCTTTATCTTCCAGGTTCTCGGTGCTCAACCTGTGCTCAGCAATTCCTGAGCTCTGACTAGATGGTAGCTCAAGTTCCAGACTCTGCTATGAGCCCTGGCTGAGCCATGGCTTCCATGTTCCCAATGAGAAGAAGGAAAGGAGGAGGTGTTAGAGGCTGTGGCCGGGTTGCAGTCAGTCACGGGCAGCAGCCAGCCATGCACTTGGCATTCTTCCTACCCCAAACATATGGAAAGTGAAGTTTCTTACAGATATGGCACTGAGATCTTACAAGGTTCACACCTTACTGCACAGCCAAGAAATGATGTCTATTTCCTAATTGACTTGCTAACTTAATATTCTGTATGTGTGTGTTCAAGTTTGGGACCAAGCACCATAACCAGGATTTGAATTTAATCTTACCAAACTTTCAGTGAGCCCCCACCCCCAACTCCATCAGAAAGCTCCCAAGAAATAGTAGTACCCCACTTCTAGGCTGAGGATCATGGTGTCTACCTGAGATGGAGCACCACATTTCTTTCCCTGCCTTTGCTAACTGAGTGATGCTGGATCCCAAAACATTTGCTGCTGGCACTGACCACACCTCCTTCCCCAACTCCTCAGCTCACACTGATATTCTTCTTTGTGTTATTGATCCAGGACACGTGCTCTGTGAATGCTGCTGAGGAGAAATGCTCACTCTCTGGGAAACAAAGCTGCAGCCCTAATAGGAAAAGCATGCAGAACTGAAGGATGCTTTGTCTGCGTTGGTATTTAGACCTCCCAAATCCAAACAGACTGCTCAGAAATAGATAATAGAGTTCAATTTGGATCCTTCCCTTGCCTGCTCTATCTAAGCACTTGGTTCCTTTTCTATAATTAAATTTTGTTTCTTTCCCTCATCACCCCCTCCCCCCCCGACACGTGCTCAATAATCTGTGACTTTTCCATTGAGTCTTCAATTTGAAATGTGTATTTTAAATGTCTTGAAATACCTTTCACAAATGTGGTGATTCTGTCCTGAGGGTATTAACTAGTGGGACACACCCTTGGGCATGTGTGTGAGCATCTGTCTTGAGGGTATTAACTAGGGGCAGAAGGGTACTTGCTTGTGAGAAACACCACTCCCTGGGCTGTGGGCTTAGAGCAGTGAAGCAGAGGGAGCAGAAAGGCAGAACTTCAGTAGCTCATTCTATCTGACTCCAGATTCTTAGAAGTGAAGGCCAACCTACAGGGCACACTCCAGCCACCATGATGTTCAGTCAAACATGTAACTCAAAATGACCAGAGGATAAGCCCCTGGAAGTGCAGTAAACAAACCCCAGTTGTTTCTATCAGGCTTTTTGTCACAATCATGTTGAAAGCAATTGATCCAAAGAGGGTGGGGAGAAGGAAACCATGCAACTTTTAACTCTGTGACTTTCAAATTGTTAATAGTTCTTAAAGATCTACATATACTATTTTTGAAATACTACCACAAAACTTGAAACCTTTAAAAGTCCTCTTCAAAGAAAAGATTTTTATTTATTGACTTTTTAAAAGAAGAGAAAACAAATTATAAATGTAAGAAAATTGCTGTGAAGATGGTCGGTGATGAATTCACACTTTATAGACTTTTAAAATGATAATTAAAATGTACTCAACACATGAAAACCTAATTATTTTTTAAATAAAACTGAGGGGTGGTGAGATTCCTCAGCAGATAAAAGTGTCAAGTGGCTAAGAAAGTACCCAGGGCTCTGAGCATGCCAATGCTGAAGGCTTTGTCCTGTCTTCTATCAGCCATGGGCGTCATCAAACGACCATGCCCCTCTGAGGCTCCATGTGTGAAAAGGAAGCTACAGGGTTGGATTTATATGGACTATGCACAAACAATTAGAGCACGATGACACAAAATTCTAACAAAGGATCTGCATTTTGAGTGACTGGTGAGGACCACCCTTGCTGTCTCTGAATTCCAGCCACTTTCAGAGTCAACCACAGATGCAGTCGCATGGCTCATCCAAACTAGCATTAACACACACTCTGCAAGTGTTAGTCGGTATGTGGGGGGGGGGGGGAATTGAAGGTCAGCATTGAGTGCCTTATGCTCATCTACCACATTTTTGGAAATTGGGTCCCTCAGTGAATCTTGAGCTCACTGATTTGCTGAGGATTAGTCATAGGGATACATCTTTTTTATCGCCTCAGTGCCAGGACTGCAGACACATACTGCATACTCAGCAATTTTTGTGGGGGCTGGGGATTTGAACTCAGGTCCTCATGCTTGTGCTGCAGGCACTTTACCCACTAAGCCCCCCCAGCCCTCCCAATATATGATCTTCACATGACTTGTTCTATCAGATATTATAAGCCATAAAGCATAATGAGATTCAGCCATTGGTCCCCAAAAGCTGAACAAAGTCGGAGAATCAAACAAGAAACCCTTCCTTGAGAACTCTGCAACCCTTGTCTGATCTCTAGTATATCAAAGATAGCAAAAGTTGGACCTTCAAAAACACACCCGTGTGTGACTGTGGATTACCATGGAGTTGCCTAAGCCGACACCTTATGAGCAGCTTCATCTGCCATAACTTATTCTGCGAGGGGAAATAAAATGCAAGCGAGGCAAAGAGCTCACTGTGCACGGCAAGACATGTTTTATCTGCAACCATGGCATGGAATTGTAGTCCTGTTGCGAAGACCAGATTGATGTGTGCCTCTTATTTATAACCCTTTCTCTGAAAGTTCCTCCAAGTACAACTTAGCAATGAATATTTGCAGTGGTTTTTAAAAGGCCTGATGGCTGCTTTCCAGGCAGCCAGATTCCTACAAGTGACAGGAGCAGACCAGGGAGTGTCTGAGAATCAGCAGGCAGAGAGTAATGTGCATGAAACAAAAATGATGGTGCTGGAATGTGGAAGTCAGAAGGTGAGATGGCTGAGCATGGGTGCTCAGGGAGAGCCATCGCCCAACACTTCACTCTGACTGTTACCAACCATGTGCTCTTTATCATTCACCACCAACTGGACGCTGAGCATGATGGGAGTGCCCTTTCCATCTCTATTTTACTCAAACTAATTCTACTAGTGGTTGAAAAAACAAAGAAGAAACCCCAGATCACATAGTCACTTATCTGGCACTACCCTTATCCTGACCAGCATTTCTTAAGCTCCATACATCCATATGTTCCTATTTTACCACGGAGAAGATATGGCAGACAATGTAGAAGCTAACTATAATTCAAACAAGATAACATGGCTGTGAAAAAAGACAAGCGTTTCCCTAAAGGCTTCTGTAGAATGGGATATATGAAGCATGATCCCATTCTTGTGTGTGTTTCTGAAAGAACTGGAAAACATGGACCCAAACAAGTTAACCTGCAAAGAAGCTCACAGAACCGAACAACACTAATCACAGCAGCCAGCAAATGGGAATAACTCAAACATCCATCAGTAGATAAATGGATGAGAACATGTGGTACAGCCATAAAATGAAACATTTCTCAGTCATAAAGGTCAATGTAGTAATGACACATTGAACATGACACACGGAAATTAAAGAATCTGGAAGTCACTGTGTTAAGTTAAACAACTACACCTTCACTAGACAAATCCACAGAGACTGATAAAATAGATTAGATGATTAGATGTTGTCAGAGATGGGAAAGAAGGAGAAATGTAAAGCACCTCCCTAAGTGAAAATTTGGGAGATGAAAACAACTGTGGGCTAGATAAAGATGGTGGACGCTGAACACCATAACTGTACTATATGACACTGAAATTTAGGAAAATGGTTTATTTCATATTATGTAAAATTTACTTTAATGTATTTATTAATTAAACCAACTAAACAACAAATAAAAGACAGCCACAGTTATCAGATTCAGGAACAAATTAGGTCCAGTATCACATTCTACTCATGAGAAGAGAACATACAGGAGCCCATTAGCATAGTTAGACTTTGGGAGAAATTCTGAAAGAGCCGCAGGACTCAGCATATGAGGGGATTGCTAGTCAAGTTCAAGGGCAACTACTAGAAAAGTCATCATCAGCCCAGGCAGAAGATCGAGGTGGCAAACCCCAATATTATTTTCTAACCCTGTAGGCCTATCTGTGAAGGGCTACTTTAAGAATCAAATACCATAAATATCAGAGATGTTAGTACATGCCTTTAAGAGAAGGAGCTAGGAGGATCTGGAGTTGAATTCTATCTTAGACTACATAATAAATTTAAGACTAGTCTGGGCTACGTCAGTCTTTGTCTCTAAAATAAAGCAACCAAAAAGATATAACAGTGACAAAAAAAAAGCAAAGACCTAATTATCAGTGCAACCCCCTTGTGACTCGTTGTGTATAACCCTTAACAGATGCTTAAGAGTTTCAAGATCATTTGATCATTGTGCATGGTAAAGATGTTAAGGATGATAAACGATAAGCAATGTGTTAGTCGGGTTGGATTCTGATTACCAGTTTGACACAGATGGAATCTGCTGGGAAGAAACAATTGATGTAATGTCTAGATCACATTGGAAATAATGGAGGATGGTTCAAATAATGCTCAATGAAAGTGAAGACCTGCCTGCTCTGGGCAGCACCATCCCTTGGATTTGTCCCAAACTGCCTTAGGATAGATAGGAGGCCAAGTACAAGGAAGCATGCATGCATTCCTTCTCTCATTGCTCTTGGCTATAAGACAAACTAGTTCAAGTCCCAGATGCCATAATGTCTCTATAATGTTGGACTGTAATGTAGAATTGTGTGCTAAAATCAGCTCTTTTCTGATAAGTTACTTTTAGTCAGGGTATTTACCAACAGCAAGAAAAGGAAAAACTAGGAAAACCAACAAAATACTGTGCTACAACACTGGTGACCTCCTCCATAACTTCCTTGGATTGACTGAAGCCCATATATATATTTTCATTCATTAGCCTCCTTAAGTTAAACCTCTAACTTCCTTCATATCTGCTAGATGTCCATAAACGGATCTAAAACACATCTCAAATGAAGACTCACAGTAGTAGTAAATCTCTTTTCCTATGGCGTAGTCAACAGATTACCTGATAATGAAAAGGATGAGAGAAAATACCAATCCCACCACTTATGCCTGTACACATCCTCACTGGCTTAGAAAATGCTGTAAGGCAGGTCTTGAGGTAGATCTACCACAAGGTCAGACCACAATCAAGGAATGGATTTAAACACCTAGACTTTTGTTAAATATTTATGCGTCTTAGGTTAAGTCCTTTAAATCTTCTGGCTTATTATACCACACACATTTTGGGGGCTTCTAAAAAGTATCTTTGACAACTTAAACCTTACAGAAAAATGTCTGTGCTCCCTGTAGATAGATCTCTTTATTAATTTATTTAATCATTAATGTAAAAATCAGTAAGTCTTGTTTGTTCAAGGAACTTTGTAAGAACAGGAAGAAGACCAGAAGCCAGAGGTGGTTATCTCTAAAGCAAAGGAACAAGGGGGTTAGGATAATATCCAGGGGTCAAATTCTTGATATGGACTAAACTTAATCCACAGTGGAACTGGTTTGTTTACCATACTGAAATCTGTAGCCATAGGTAGGTCCTAGGAACTGTTCTGTTGTTGTGAAGAGATGCCACAACCAAGTCAACTCTCAAGAAAAGAAAACATTGGCCAGGCAGTGGTGGCACACACCTTTAATCCCAGAACTCAGGAGGCAAGAAAATCTCTGTGAGTTTAAGGCCAGACTGGTCTACAAGAGCTAGTTCCAGGACAGGCTCCAAAGTTACAAAGAAACTCTGTCTCAAAAAACAAAAAAGGAGAGAAAGAGAGAGAGAGAGAGAGAGAGAGAGAGAGAGAGAGAGAGAGAGAAAGAGAGCATTTAATTGGGGACCTGCTTACAGTTTCACAGGCTTAGTCCATTTTCAGTGTGGCAAAGAGCTTGGTGGCCGGAAGATGTCATGCTGACAAAGGAACTGAGAACTACATCTTGATCTGCAAACAAAGAGCGCGACACTGGGCCTTATGTAGACTTTTGAACCCTCAATGCCTAACCCCAGTGAGAAACACTTCCTCCAATAAGGCCATCCCTCCTAATCCTTACCATCCTTTACTTCCACCCCCTGGTGATTGCACTCAAATATATCTGCCCGTGGCATGCATTCTTCTTCAAAACCCAACAGCATCCCAGTTTGGAGTACAGTAGCCTCAAGTTACTCAGCGCTGTTGGAAGACTGTCTCCATTCTCTTCGTGCCTTTGCCTAGCTCTGTTCACTGGATTCTTTAGCTACAATGGAGAGGCGGATCTAAGAAACTACAGGCATCTCCAGAAGAAATAACATTTATTTTTATCAATAATTGCTTGTCAATTTCTAAAATTCCCTTCCACTGGACTAACTCGGGCCACCTGATATGACCATACCTGAAATAATGAAGGCCATGAAGAGGATGTAAGAAATAAGTGGCCAGGCTAAAAGGGCTGGTTCACCTTGTGTCCTAGAGAAGATTCGGGCCAACACAGGACAAATACCTTGACTGAAGCAAAGTTCTCCAGAGGTAAACTAAAAATCTCAAATACTTTACTGGAGGAACAAGATGAGAAAGAACAAAACCTCCATATGCCATGTGTGCTAAGCTATATGTGTCACAGTGGAGGTAGAATGATAGTTTCCTTTAATATCAGAAAAGAAATTGTAGCCAGAGTTTGTGGATTGCTTTCCTAGAATGCATAAAGCCATGGGTTGATGCTAGAACTTCAAAGCCAGGTAACATGGCACAAGCCAGTGATTCTGACACTTGGGAGGGGAAAGCAGTCAGACTAGGTGTCTGAGGTCACCCTTGGCTAAATTAGCAATTTTAAGTATATCTTAGGCTCCTCAAGTTTCTGTCTCAGAGAGAGAGGGGGGTGAGAGAGACAAAGACAGAGAAGGACAGAGATGGGGGAAGAAAGGAAAGAAAAAAGGAAGGAAGGAAGGAAGGAAGGAAGGAAAGAAGGAAGGAAGTATGGAGGGAGGGAGGGTGAGAGGGAGGGAGAGAGGAAGAAATAAAGAAAATACACGTAGCTAGGATTCAATATTACTAAACCTTGTGTTAGCTAAATTTCTACCCTACCCGTGAAATGTAGTAAGAAGTGCCTCTCCACTCCTCTGTCATTTCTGAAATTGTTCAACTGATCTAGACTGCCTTAGCATCTCATGATAAATACTGATCAGATCCTCACATCATTGCCTGTAACCTGTGGCCTTTATAGGTCATCACTTGGATGGTGAAGACACAAGCTTGTGGGGAGGTACTGAGCATCACCAGCCTGGGCCAGCACCACGTTTATTCATGTTCCATTGGTCAACTAAGTCATTTGACCATGATGGCATCCCTGGAACCACAAAAGATAACTCATCTTTGCAGAAAACGCAGGCAAAGAGCATACATTGCAGAAGGGAGGGGAAGCACATGAAAGATTACCGCACCACACCATGGCGTCTGAGATTACTTCACTCCCTTCTGGTGGTAAGAAGTGGACACAAAGTGCATCAACCATCCCAAGATCAACTAGCTTTGAGACAGCACAGCCAGGTCACCGAATTCCAAAACATGATAGAAAAACACTATCTGGAGAAATGAGGAAGGAAGAGAGTCTATGGCGAGCCTTCCCAGGAGACTTAGCTCCTATGTCTGCCATGAATCGTATTAGAAAACTACTCATGGAAATGAGAGTTAGGGTCAATAATAGGATTCTTGCCAGAAGTAAACTGAAAAAAGCCTCTCCACTACACAAAGGCTTACTGCATATTAACCTCCCATAAAACTTATGAAAAATTGAATTCTCACCATTAAGAGAGCCTAAGGCAGGTGCTATTCATAAAAGACAACTAAGCATCCTCATTGATGAAAAAGTGTTTTGCCTAAGGTTGTCTGAATCCCTGGCAGAATAGGTCAGTCAGAAATATATTACATTGTTTTTGATGCGCAGAATGAAGTTCCAAGCACATGCATCTAATAACCTGATACTTTGACATAATATAGTCCTTCCCATGGAAATGGTTCTTGGTGCACCCTCCATCATGTCAAAGCTTTCTTCCAGATGATCAGGACTATGGCTGTGAGGTCAGAACCACCTGGAATTGAAATCCAGTTCACTGATATGTAAACATTGTATACTGGTATGACAGACAGGATATCTTAGTGGTAGGCCCAACAATAGGAAAGCAGACACAAGCAAATACCTAGGATCACTGATTTCCAGCCAAACCTACTTGGTAAGTTCCAAGTCAAGTGAGAGACCCTATCTCAGAAAACAAGATGAATACTACAAGAAGAACCATGTCTGAGGTTGTCTTCTGGCCTCCATGCACACACTCATATATAGGTACCTTCAAACACACACACATACACACGCATATGCACATGCACATACATACACATGCACACACACATGTAAGCATGCACACATGTAAACATACATGCACACACACTGAATAAATAAGTAAATGTAAAAAATTAAATTATCTCTCAACACTGCTATTGTTACAACCCTAAGTCTCACATGTTTCAAGTACTAGCAGCAATATGACAGTAAAATCCATTAATAGCTATATCTAATACATCTAAGTGACTATAATTTACAAAAATAATGCACAGTATAAGCTTATTTAGGAGAAATAAAAACCTAAACTTAGGGAAATAATTCACAATTTACAATAAACATAAAAATACAGCTAAACCAAAAGACTATACAAGATCCAAAGATCTATGGGTCTTTTACTTGTAGACACTCAACACTGTTCCTAGCACCAGCAGAAAGACACTATTTTTATTTTTGTGCATATTGGAACAGATCCAGCTTTGAAACATTGGGTAAGAACTGTATTTTCTCAATTGTTAGTAGCATGCTATGAGAATATTAGAATCAGAATGTGGGATGCTCGCACACAATGGGAGAGAATTTGCTCAGGACCAGAAGAAAATGAGGGACTGGATGCCTGTGCTCTCTGGAAAATGGGTGGGGCTTGCATGTTGTGTGGCTATGTGTGCATGTATTTGTATATGCATGTGTATGTATTTGTGTACAGGTGCATGTGGAGACCAGAAAACAATGAAACTTTGCTGATGTTCCTCAGCAACCATCTATCTTTGGAGGCAGGATTTCTCCCTGTTCTGAAACATGCCAAGTAGGCTTAACTAGCTGATCAACAAGCCCTAAGGATCCACTGGCTCTCCTTCTCCGTGGAGCACTGGTTTTATGGTGGAAGAGGGTCATTGGTTAATTAATAAAGAAACTGCTTGGCCCTGATAGGTTAGAACATAGGTGGATGGAGTAAACAGAACAGAATGCTGGGAGGAAGAGGAAGCGAGGTAAGATGCTTCAGACAGACGCCATGCTCCCCTCTCCCGGGCAGATGCGATGAAGCTCCGACCCAGGATGGACGTAGGCTAGAATCTTCCTGGTAAGTGCACCTTGGGGTGCTACACACATTAATAGAAATGGGTAATCAAGATGTAAGAATTAGCCAGTAAGAAGCTAGAGCTAATGGGCCAGACAGTGTTTAAATGAATACAATTTGTGTGTTGTTATTTCGGGGCATAAGCTAGCCAGGCGGCTGGGAGCCGGGCTGTGGGAAGAGGCCCACAGCTCCTACTACAGTTTTAAAGTGCCTGTCATCATGCCTTACTTCTTTTTCGTTGGGTTATCAAGAGCAAACTCAAGATCTCATGCTTTTACAGAAAGTGTTTTACTGACCTCCCCTATTTAGTCATGTGTGCTTGCTCAAGTGAGGTGTGCCTTGATGAGACACCTAAATGCAAGTGCAGGTCTGTTGATTTGAGAACACAGTCTGATCTCTAGCATCTGCCTGAGTCCTGAGATTGCAGGTAGGCACCACCATGTTCCACTTATCTAGTCCTGGGCTTCAAACCCGTGGCTTATGCTTGGGAGACAATCACTTTACCAACTGAGCCATTCCCTCAGGCACTCTGAGAGGTCTTTTAAATGTCTCATATGTGTCCCTATTCTGTGATTCAACTATCTCCTTTCCAGGCTACAGTGGACACTTATGTGTGCTTTTGGAGGCACTTTTGCTACCTGTCATCAGGAGAAACACAGTTCAGCTCACAGATGTGTTCCCAGGCTCCAATAGAGGACACCAGATCATTCTTAGGATTTCTAAAAATAGTTTTGATCAGTGGTTACCTCCTCAGGCTTATGGTATGATTTCTTTCCTACATCCAAGCTCGAACCACTTGTACTTTTTTCTCAGTTTCTCTTGACTCTCCTGCATTGAATCTCCCCCCACCCTCGCACGGGTGGCTCAAAGTCAGTCTGAGAATCTCCCTCCCTTCTCCCTTCCCCCTCTTCCCCCTCCCCCGCTCTCTCTGTATGTGTGTTGGGGAATTCCTTATATTACTTCCAAATTTGAATTTCTTCACTACCTTCCTAAGACACTTTGTCACATTCTCCATCAAAATGCCCCTTTCCTAGCTAGTGAATTGGTGCTTTAGAAAAGGCCTTCATCATTTTTCCTTAGTTCAATCGAATGCCCTTGGTATATAAGTCAAGGGAGGCAGTGGCCCAGACTGGTCACATTCCCTTCCCAAAGTTACCCAGCAAATTTATTATCTAGAATCCACTGCTAATGCTCTCATCTTGGCACTGACAGTATCTGAGGTTCAGTTCAATGATCCGCACAAAGGGAAATTAGATTCAAACAAACATAACAACTTGTCCTGGAGTGAAAACCAGATGTATAATTTCTCTCATTTGTCCCTACTTTATTTAATAGCCCCCATGGGGAGCTTATTTAAAACTACAACAACAACAACACCAAGGCAGCTAGTACTGGGAGAACTCATGGAGTGACTGACACAGAATCAGCTTGCATTCTCCTCTGGGGGAGGGCAATCAAGTGGGAGTTGGGGAGGAGGTATCTAGGAGAGGAACACCACCACCCTCTTGTGCTATTTTAAATGTTTATGCTTGTATTGTGTGGAGAATGTGTGGATTTGCACATCTATACCTGGGTGGGTGTGCTTGCCTGTGCAGGCTTGTGTGGAAGGCAGAGGTCAGATTTGGATATCTTCTTCAATCTTGAACTAACTTACTTATTTATTGACAGTTACTCACTCAGCCTCCAGACTGCCATTTCAGCTAGACTAGATGGCCAGCCAGTGCCCAGAATTCAGCCATCCCTGCCCCTACACATTCATACGGCTTTGCAGGCATATATACCTCATGCCTAGGAGGTAGGTAGTGAAAGTGTCCCCAAGTCACACATGGGTGTCCACTGGAGCATGGACGAGGAGATGGTTGATTCACAGAATAAGGATGCACATGAGGCAAGTTTTACATATCTCCTGAGTGCCTGGAGGCATGGCTCAGTTGGCAAAGTGACTGTTTTACATGCATGAGACCCTGGGTTTGACACTCCAGCACCAGATAAATTGGACATGATGGTGGGGACGGTGGTAGATACTTGCAGTCTTAGCAAGGAAGAAGCCACTAGAGAAAGGATTGGGGGTGCACATGACAGACCTTCACTCACATTTAGGTGTTGCATCAAGGCAAATATCACTTCTGTAAGTACACGTGGCTAAATAGGGGACACAAGGATAACAAGGTCAACTATCCGCACAAAGGAGTGGCCAGGTCCAAAACTCAGGATGGCCTGGGCTGTATTTGTTCCTAAAATGGCTCTACCACATCTAGGCATCAAAACTTTGTTTTACAAATCTCTACTTTGTTTACTATATTCTCTTTCTAAAGTTAGATTGACTAAACATGCTAGCTTAGTTGAAGAGCAAACATTTGCTTACACAACCCAAGGTCTCAAACCAAGGAATGGTGCAGCCTGTTTTAGACTGGGTCTTCAATGAAGACCCTAACTCACAGACATGTCTGTAGCCAACCTGATCTAGACAGTCCCTTATTGAGACTCTGTTCGAAGATGACTAGCACTTGTCATCACTGCCTCTAGGAAGCACATGTTAAGGCCTTCACACTCACACACTTCTAACAAGAGGACAAATAATCCCCACTACAGGTGCCATTGAAAAGTCACTGATACATGGAAAAAGCCCTTAGCTTTGACAGTAAATTTCTCATGAAGACTTCTTCACAGGGAGACTGATGAGTCTGGCATGGCCCCATGAACATTGAGCAAGATACTTTCATTGTCCCATGTGTGTGAAGAGGGAGGATGACAGCCATCTTCAAGATGAGAACAGTTTGAGCACAGGAAGGTCAATAGAGACGCTCACTTTAACATTTACCCAGAGTCTTAGAAATCTGAGAGACAAGG